>NC_092462.1:50565187-51183759 GCF_047495875.1 Pithys albifrons albifrons | reverse complement strand
TTATCATATAAACACCTGAAAGAAGTAAATGCTTCTTACCTGACTGTTTAATTTAGAGAGAATCTTGAAAGGTTATTAGGTAAAAGCCTGGGACCAAATTTCCAACTATGCAATCGAACATCCAAGAGAAACTAACTCCATTCTGATGAAATCAGAGTGCAGGTATGAGTAAGTTTAATTTAGTTATAGTTTTTGTAAAAAAAAAATTGCAGCAGAAATATCTTTAGTACAGTAATCATTCACCTATCAAGATCAATTTGAATCTTAAACAAGAAATTTTCCTTATGGTGGGAAATTTCTTCCAAAACCCATAGGAACTGCATCGAGTTGATAGCGTTGATTTCCCCAGTTAAAATGTTCCGTCAATGTTCCTGAGCCTAATGCATGGCAAGAACAGGGAGAAAAAGGGTCAAAATACAGGACTTGTGTTATCTCTATGGCTTCCTAGTTTCAGTAACGGACAAGAACCATATTTGTCCAGGGTAAGTCAGAAGGTGCCTCTCTATCAATGTCTCAGTGGCATCACTGAGACTACTCTGGATTTCTGGTGCAATGAGAAATGGTGCTGTGGATTCCTCACATGAATATTTATCTTTCATATCTATACTTTCTATGCTGGTCCAACACATACTATCTTTAATAATAATAACGTCCCTTATCTAGGGACTGCCGGATGACTATGTGAGATGGATTGCAGAGAGAGGCCAGGAGTCCATGACTTCCTGAAATAGGTAGGAAAATTATCTTGCAGATAGGTCTTTAAATTAAGACTGCCATCACATTTTGTAAGGACATCATTCAGTAGCCTCATTAACAGGGGTTCTGTCATTTATGCTCACCTAATGATTCAAGTCAGCAGCACAAAAAGTGTGAAATTGAGCCTCCTCATACATGGATTCTTGGCTGGTTTAAACTCTAACTCAAACTTCATTTCACCTAGAAAAAATATTTGTCTTTCTACTTACTTTTACTTTAAGATTGATAAACATACTGAATTGTGCAGAAATATTGTTACCTGAACAAATATGTACAAGGAAAACACATGAAACCACCAAACGGATTTTCACTCATAGTTTTAAAAAAAGATGACACAGTAGATCTCTAGAGGAGAGATCCCATGAAAGATTAACCCCAAGTCACCTGTTTGGTATTAGCCTTAGGAACTTTATTCTTCATAAAATAAAGCTCTGTTTTGGTACCACATATTAATGCCTTTACTCAAATGGATCCCTGCAGATAGCAGCACTGAAGAAGCTTTTAGCAGCTAATGGAAATTTAAACACCATCTCTATTTGTGTATAGCTAATACATATGGTAGGCATCATTTAAAGTATTTCTCAAACTAGATGGCTTAATACTCCAACAGGAAAGAAAAACTATTCACACGGATTTCCAGAGCAAAACAAAATCAGATGACTATCAACTGAACAAGCTAGGTTCATGAAAACAATCATTGAATATTATGGGTTGAATATAAAGAACACATAGAACAGATCAAATTCAGAATGCAATATTATATTTCTATTCACTGGATATCAATGTGCCCCTTTTATTGGTCTTGCAGAATCTGAGGAAGTCATGATTAGATGGCATGAGTGTTCCATTTCGAAAAGAATAGATAAATAGCATGAAAGTTCTCTTAAGAGTTTAAGAAGAAATCCCCGCCCCCCACCCCCCCAATATTTCTGGTTCCTAGTAAACTTCGCTGTTCTTTGAGAAATACCATTCCTTCAAGATATCATGCAATTCTGCATCTGCAGATGCCAGAAATACTGGGATGCCAACACCATTGAAAAAGTCCTTCAACATATTAAATCTTCTCCTAACTATCATTCTTGTCATAAATATTATTCACTATTCATTTCTAGTGACCTTTTTAGCAGGGACAGATTGGTTTATACTTTAAACAAGAAGAATCTTAGTTCAAGGATCTCTAATGAAATTCTATGAAATAATTATACAATAAATGATGAACATACTGTTTTGTGGTCATCATCATTCTATGCTTTACTGCTTTTAGTATCACCACTTCTAAAGGCCTCAAATGAGGCTATTGAAACTTTGCTGAACGCTGCACTTGCTCGGAATGAAAGAAATCTTGGTGGCTTTTTTCCTTTTTGGACTTCTGCAGTCTGAGGCCCTAACTGAAGTAAGTGGGGTTGTATCAAGTAAAGTAAGCACACCTCTAAGTGTTTACTGAGAAAGTACAAATGTATTGGTCTATTTAGTTTTCAAAAAATGAGTAGACACAATTCAGTTTCTTGATAATTAGAAATCTGGATTAAAATAATGAACTTACTTGAAATGCATGGTAGGAAGTTACTTTTTCAGTACACACAGAATACAAACTGAACAGAATAAAATATACGCAGAATAAAAACATCATAATGTTTTAAATCTTCATTAAATTTAACCCTGAAAAAACTACAGAAACAAGAAATTCACCTAAGTTCACCACCCATTTACTATGTAAGAGTTCTTATTAATTCTAGAATTACAAAATATATTTCAGAAATAAGTTTACTACTGATTTGCTATATCATGGAGGTTATGCTGCTCAGACTGTTCACTCACTAGGGTTTAGTGAGAGGAAGACTTGAATTCCATCTGATATGATGTTCTTATCACAACAGAACCAATTGTTGGGTTTTCCAACACTGACAGGGGCATAATGAAAACAGATCTGTCTTCTGGCCCTGCTACCCCTTATTGAGCAAGACATGGAATCTTCAGAAGAGGTGAGAAACCACAGTTTATTCTTTTGCCATAACATATTTGACTATTAACCATGCCTTTCCCTTTAGCTACTATTTAGTCCCCCCATTCTCATTTTTATTAGTTTTGCAGCATTTCATCTCTTCTCTAGGCCATACGCTGGTACATAGAATCCCTCTGATTTATATCCCCCCAATAAGAGGATATGAAAGACATTTGTGTCCTCATGACAAGCATGTATTTGACCAAATGAAACAGGACAAAAAGCTGTTTATTTTCTTATGCTGATTTTTTTTTCATGTAGCACAAGGCAACTTTATATTCTAATTAGAGGTAAAAATACTTTAGGAATTGAAATCTGATGATTCACTCATAAATTTAACAGTTATCAGAAGTCACAGTTACATCTACATGTTCTTATTTGTATTCTTTTTTTACTCATACATGTTTCACTTTTGAATTATTATTTTCCATTTCTTTTTGCTGAGTGATAAATCCTCTGATAAGCACCATGCTTATCGTTATAAGCCAAGACTAATCAATATTTGATTGACACAGGTTTTATTTCATTGCATGAGGTGATGCTCACAGGTGAAAAAAATGAATTTTATGGTTTATGCCTGAAGCACCTCTGGTTTAAAACTGTTTTAAAAAACAAATTGTATTTAATAGCTAGAAGTGTACACTGCCACTATAGGATAGTGAGATCATTAGAGTAGAAAATGTTGTCAATATTCATATTTGTTCTGGAAAAACATCTTTAGTTTTTTCCCTTGAGTGAAGGGCTTCACTGGAAAATACTCTTGAGGAAGCAGGTTTTACAAAGGACTGTGATTCATTTGGGTAGTCAGACTTTTTATGGTTACCATGTTCTGAACTCTACAGTTCTGACAATATCCTTATCTGGGTCATGGACAACTCCACCATGTTAATTGAGTGAATGTTTGGCATCCTGACCAAAAGTGTCACATCTTTGATGTGGATTTCAAGAGGACAAGCTCTGTGACCTGCACTCTGTTCATATTTAAGGCTGTTACCTCAGCTGTACCTTAGGTTCAAAGCATCAATAGGGTACTGAGGAAAAGCTGATCTTGGGATTATCGCTTGGTGATGAACTTGCTTGGCATGGATGGTGCCCAAAATAGGTCCAAAAGGAGGCCAAAGACTGGAAAAGTCAATGAAGTTTGAGAGATTGGTGTTTGGAAATTCAGATGAAATTTAGCTTGTGCTTGAAGACAGTAGTGACAGACATTTCACCTGCCTTGTGACTTGTTTTCTAGATGCTTCTAAGATGATTTTGTTTCCAGCTTGAAGGGGGAGGGGATCTTTAGGGAGATTGTTAACAAAAAAATAACAAAAGAATAAATATGCATAATGAAGAAACACTGTGCTATGAAAAATAATTAATTATTTAGAATTTCATTTTATCAGCACTTATTAGGAGCAGATCTGAAAGGATACACTAATCACTGAAATATTCTTATGAATATGGTCATAGTGCCCTTTAAAACAAAACAGTAGGAACAATCATGTCTGATGCTGTTTCATGCCCTCCCAAAGAACAGATACAATTAACACAAAGCCTTCAAGGATGGTTCAAAGAGACTTTCTCCTTAAAATCACAGAAGGAACCATCCGGTTTGTCAAACTGTATAAACTTAGGAAACTCAATTTTAAGAGTATTTAGATGTTTTAATTCCACTGTTTTCACTGGAAGGCTATTACAGATTCTTCTTATTTCTACTCTAAATACATGATTAGCAATTTATACCCATTTATTTTTATATCAACTACAACTTAAATAATTGCATGCCTGTCCTATTGTTACCTAACTAATACAGAGTAATTCTCTTCTACTGTCTTTTAATAAAATTTGCTATTTCTCTGAAGAATATAACTCTCTACAACCTGTGTCATTTCCTTATTTTTCAACTTATGTCACCAGAACTGTGCAGTGTGTTCTAGACGAGGTTTCATCAGTGTCACATAAAACGGCAATAATATTTCTCTATTTCTTCTTATTGCTCAGAAGACCATGTTTGTCCCTCACATTGCCTATCATTTTGGCAGCTCATATCCATGCTTTGGTAGCTCTGTATCTTCAGCTTTACTTAGGTCCACCCTGACAGTCTTAATGCTAGAATGCTGCTTAAAATCCTTAGAGTGAATGACTCTTGGTCATGTTTCCTACCTCATGCTTCATGAATTTCCCTGCTGAGGATCTTCTCATAGCTTCTACCTCTACAATGGGCTATCAGGAATTATAGTGAACATTGGCTGCATTTCTTTTTCTTTAAGCTTCTTTCTTGGGATAGTACCCATGCAGTCCTTGAATTTTCAAATTTTTTTTCCAGCTCCTATCAGAATTACTTTGAACTTTACATTTGCACATTGTTTCTTGCTGCAGACACAAGATGCTGAAGGGATCATGTAACAAGCTTGCCAGATTTTTTAATATTTCAAGGTTTTTAATAAAAACCCTCTCTCTAAAGCCATCCATGAAGAATAAAATAAAGGTGCCAGACAGGAACTATTTCTAGTGGTCTTGGACAAACTGTAATGTAAAGTAATCTTAAAGAAGAATTTTTTTTTTTGTTAAATCACAGTTGTATCTCTGATTAGGAAAATTTGCTTACTTTTCAGAACTGTGCAACTCATCAAAATCTCAATCATCAAGAAGAAATGGTATAACTCACCAAAAGTCTCACTAAACCTTAGGGAAAGAACTAAGAGTGAGTATAGTTTCCTATAGGCATGCTCTCTATTCCCTGTGTTTCTCTTCAATTCACTGATTGATAATAAATTGACTATCAAATTTCAGAAGCTGTCATCCTTGTCTATAATCTTACTCTGTGTTTAACTCTTCATTTCACTTGTGATGCTCTCTAGATTGCTTACAATTTCCTTCAAGTAAATGCAAGATACCTCTTTTTCCAGTTACAGAGAAAGGAGATGAGGTTAGCATTAGGTGGGTGTGACAATTAGGTTTTCTATCCCATATGTAATTTTTGATGGACTGTCTCTTTAAGCACTGGATAAGGAACTGTCTTTCCTTGTCTGAGATGCAGAGAGGGATGGACAGGCCCCCTTAAAAGCTGCAGGGTAGATAGAGTGCTGGAGAGACGTAGCAGCCCTGGGACCCCCAGCAGGTTGGAGCCCCAGGGATGGAAATATAGCCCCACCATTTGCCATGCATGGACTGATCCAGGCTGCAGCGGAAAAGGCTGAGGCTCCAGAACACCTACAGTATATTGATGACATCATCATAAGGAAAAACACAACAGGGGAAGAAGATAATCCAGATTCTCCTGAAAGCTGGTTTTGCCATTAATCAAGCTAAGGTCAAGGGACCTGCCCAGGAAATCCAGTTTCTAGGAGTGAAGTGGAAGATGGATGTTGCCAGATCCCTATGGATGGGTTTAACAAAATTGCATCTATATCTCCACTGACCAGCAAGAAAGAAACACAGGCTTTTCTAGGCACCATGGGCTTTTGGAGAATGCATGTCCCAGAGTACAGTCAGATTGTAAGCCCTCTCTACTTTGTGACATGGAAGAAAACCAATTTCAAGTGGGGCCCTGAACAACAACAAAGCTTTTGAACAGATTGAACCACGAATTGCTCACGCGGTAGCCCTTGGGTCAGTCATGACTGGACAGGATGTACAAAAGATGCTCTACACCCACAGCCAAGGAGAATGGTCCTTCCTGGAGCCTCTGGCAAAAAGTACCTGGGAACACCCGGGGATGACCTCTGGGGTTCAGAGTCAGGGACACAAAGGATCTGAGGTCAGCTACAGCCCAACTGAAAAAGAGATCTTAGCAGCTTATGAAGGGATTCAAGCTGCCTCAGAAGTGATCATCACCGAAGAACAGCTCCTCCTGGCATCCTGATGGCCAGTGCTGGGTTGGATGCTCAAAGGAAAAGTTCCTTTCACAGGTCATGCCACTGATGCTATATGGAGTAAGTAGATCCCTCTGATCACACAGTGAGCTCAAATAGGAAACCCCAATCACCCAGGGATCTTGGAAATCATCACAAACTAGCCTGAAGATGAAAATTTCATACTATCAGCAGAAGAGGAAGAGGGCTGAGTGACATGTGCTGAGGAGGCCCCACTGTATAATCAGCTACCAGAAAATGGAAGGTGACACACTTTATTCACTGACGGTTACTGCCATATCCTAAGGACAAATCAGAAAAGGAATGCTGCCATAAGGAGTCCCAAGTGGTGAGCCACAGAAGCTGTTGAGGGACAAGGTGGATCAAGTCAGGTTGCAGAACCAAAAGCTGTCCAGCAGGCTTTAGATATCACTGAACAAGAGAAATGGCCAACACTCTATCTCTACATTGACTTGTGGGTGGTAGCAAACACTTTGTGGAGGTGGCTGGAATGATGGAAGAGACCAACTGGCAGTGAAGAGGGAAATCCATCTCGGCTGCTAAACTGTGATGAGTCATCGCTGTCCAGGTAGAGAAGTTGAATGTGAAAGTACGTCATGTAGGTAAGTGCACAGGTACCCAAGAGTCGGACTAATGAGAAGCATCACAACGATGGACAGGTAAATCCAGCTGTCAAGATTAAAATGTCTTAGGTAGATCTGGACTAGCCACACAAGAGAGTTATTTCTGTCTCAGAGGGCCAATGTCTCAGGTCATCAGGAAAGAGATGCAAGATACAGATGGGCTCGGGGTCGAGGGGTGGATTTAACCATGGACAGCACCTCCTAGGTTATCCATAACTGAAGTGTGCACCACAATCAAGCAGGACAAGCCGGTAAAGCCCCTGTGGTATGGTAGATAATGGTTGAAATAGAAATATGGGGAGGCCTGGCAGACTGATTACATCACCCTCCTGCAAACCTGCCAAGGCAAGTGCTTTGTGCTTACAATGATGGAAACAACCACTGGATGGCTGGAGATACATCCTGGGCCTCAAGCCACTGCCTGGAACACCATCCTGGGCCTTGAAAAGCAAGTCCTGTGGTGATGTGGTGTCCCAGAAGGCACTGAGTTGGACAATGGGACTCATTTCAAAAATATCCTCATAGACACTGGGCCAGAGAGCACAGCACTGAGTGGGTATCTCATATTCCCTATTAAGCACCTGCCTCCGGGAAAGTTAAATGCTACAGTGGACTGTTAAAAAACATATTGAAGGCAATGGGTGGTGAGACCTTCAAACATTGGTGTCTGCATTTACTGAAGGCCACCTGGTTAGTTAACAGGCAACACTCTATCAAGTGAGATGGCCCTGCCCCATCAGAACCCTCATGTACCGTGGACAGACAATGTCCTTGTGGTGCATATGAGAAATATGTTAGGAAAGACAGTTTGGATTAGTCCTGCCTCAGGCAAAGGCAAACACATCCATGTGATTGTTTTTGCTCAAGGACTTGAGTGCACTTGGTGGGTAATGCAGAAAGATGGGAAAACATGATGTGTTCCTAAGGGGGATCCGATTTTGAATGAGAACTGTCTGTAATGTTGAATTGCATATATAATACTGGTTGCTGAATAACACTGCCATTGTCTACTGTACACACCATGGACAAATGAGTATGGACTGCTCTGCTTACACCAGTCATGGACGAAATGAACTCAAAGCATCTTAGGGGGATGGTCAGTGACTACTGAAACTATACCTTTGTGTAGTTATATCTGTGTGTTCATATGTATATAATTGAAAGGCTTAAATTTGGGCATGATGTAGATGGTATAGAATAAGGGGTGGATAATGTCTTAGTTACAGGGAAAGGCAGTGAGGTTTGGCATTAGGTGGAGGTGACCAATTATGTATTCTACCTCATATGTAATTTTTGATGGAGTGTCACTTTAAGCACCAGAGGTGGAACTGTTTTCCCTTGTCTGAGTTGCAGAGGTAGATGGATGTTTCCTCTGCATCATTGCAATTACTGTTATTTACTTTATTGCCATATTGCCCCTTCATTACTGGAGCAGGTGGGGGGAGGAAAAACAAAAGGGGAGTGACTTATTTGGAGTTCTAGTTCTCTGGTGGTTGTCCAAATCCCCACACTCTTGAATCCTAACCCCCCTGTATTTTACCTTCATAATAGAGTAATTAGTACTGGTTATAGATAAGAAAGCAGATTGCTAAAGAAGAAATGTAAGATAGGTCACTTCTGCAAAAGTCACAGCATGGAAGGCTGAATTCAATAAAAAGTTATGAGCCTCACATAATACGTTTCCATTACCAGTCACTGTGGTCAATATGTAAGTAAGAAGCATTATGACTGAGCAAAAAACTTACCCTTGACTTATCAGTAGGCTATCTGACTAACTGGTATCCTTGAGGATTTTTATATCTCAGTAAGAACATCTTCTGGGATATGGACAGCTTGATTTCATTCAATTTCATGCCACTTCAGCACATGATTAAATCACATTTAAATGGATGGACTTTACCTATGACTGTTTGGAAGGACAAATCTAATTAACCTGATTATCTTTCCATGTATTCTTTATATTTTCTAAGTTTTACGCTCTTATATATTATCAATGGCCACAAAAAACAGTTGGATAAAATATGCATGTACTTTTTTTTGCAGTGATTTGAAATCCAAATTAATCTAATTATATAGAATAAAATAAAGACTAAGAGGGATTAATTTTATAAACTGGAACCCTTGGAACACTTGCCAGCAATTTCTGGAATTGGATATGCTGTGAGGGAATAAACACCAATGAATAAAAATATTCCTATTTCAAAATAAGCAATAAAATGGCTGTAGAACATGTAAGTGGACATGTCAGTCCACTGTGCTTAAAAATTTAATATCGAATACCAAATGTGAAAAATACCTCCACATATTCCTATCCTGTAATCACTCATCCAGTTTTCTCTGGCTGAACTTCTGAATAGGATCTCACAAAGAATGCAGAAAGTTACTGATTTGCACCACAGATTGCTTTTGAAAAATTAGGACCTGGACTATGTATTAAAAGATTTGTTTGTTGCAATTGTGTGAGAAAGTTTTGTACATGAAAGAGGTGAGATTCCTGAAATATTGTCTGGTACACTTACATCAAGGGAAGTCTTTGACTTGTGTCACCTTCAGATAAAAGCAGAAAATTTCCTGGTGGTTCATTTTTATTCAGGTTAAACAGCTTGCAACCCTAATTATTTATCTGCAAATTTCTGCTTGCACTGAATGAGAGGCAGAAATGTAGTATCTGTGCTAAAAAAGACTAGACCACAGATTATATTGTCATCAGTTTTCAGTTATTAGTCCAGAACCACATCAAGTGCTACTGTCATCAATCTTTGTGGGGTTTTTACTCAGATCATATAACAGACTATTTTGAAAAGGGAATATTTCTTTTCATGTTCCTATGCATACATAGAGCTAACACTTCTTGCATCATAATGGAAATTCTCCTTGAGAAAGTTCACAGCTTTGGGGGTTTGTCCCTTGTCCTCTTTTTATTCCCTCTGTATATAGCCTTGTGACTATTATGAGATAAGGGAGCCATTTACCAACAACTGAGTACTGAGTTCAACATTGATCTGTACACTTTCAGATACTTCTCTGAGCTTGCAGAGGATGCTTATCAATCTTTCTTCCTATAGTATTTATAATCAAACACTACAGATAGTCAAAAGTTTACATTTATAATTCACTGTGTTCCTCCATTTGTTGATATGGTCTCTTGCTCACGATTTCTAAAATCTTCCTAATGTTCCTTTAATTAATTTACTAAAATAACACTTGCTGATCTTTCTTTTCATTCCTAAATTTCTAGTATTTTTCAGGTCCTTAATGGGCTGGACATTTGTCTCGGTTTGAGGGGAAAAAACCAAAATGTTTTACCCACAAGCAGGGGAGGGGCCTCCTCCACGATAATCACACCACTCTTTATCAAATTTAAGAAAAGGAATTTTAATACAAGAAGGATAACTGCTATATATATATATATATATATACATGTAAACAGACTAGTGCAACCCACTTCCCCAACACCACAAGAGAAAGAAAAAAAAACAAAACAACAACAAAACCCAGCAGGTTTTCCTCCGGGAGGAAAGGTTATACTTAAGTGTCCATGTCACAGCCCGGCTGGCTGCAGAGTGAGTTTCAGTCCCTCTCCAGCGAGACAGACGAGCAGTGAGCTTTCAGATGGACTCAGTCGCTTCCCCTGTGTTCCCCGTCCAAGAAGCAGAAAGGTACGAGCAACCAGCAGCAAATCCAAGGCAGGCAGCAGCAGCAGCGCGGCACCAAAAGTAGTCTGGGGTAGGCAGCAGCAAGACAGCCAGGAAAACCCCAGCAGTAACCAGCAGGGCAGCTGCCTCCTTGGAGACCCCACTACCGTGGTCCGCCGAGCCAAGACTGGGAAGAATATCCAAAAAAACCCCCAAAAGAGACAAACCTGCCCCCACCCAAGCGATCAACAGTTAACTGCTTATTTTGTTAACCGCTGCCTGGGCAGTTAAGTGGCAGGGAAGAGAATTTACATAATAATCCCAAACTACAACAACATTGCAAATAAAATACACTGGCAAGGCTGCCCTCTGATTCAATCACATGCCAATCCTTGTGTCATACCTCTATTCTCACAAAAGATACATATAAATTTATCATATTTCTTTGTAAAGTCTTAAGCTTATGCTTGCAGCTTCTGTATCATTTACCTTATAACATAGGGATATAACAAAATGTTGAGAGTTACAAAAATGCTGACACAGAAAGCAACTGGAAGGAATTTTGCACATCTATTTTGCACATCTTCCAAAAGGTTGTGGTTTCTCTTTTTCACTGCCTTGGCACACATTTGGTAATTAAAAGGGTATTGCTTCCAGGAAGGGTGAGTAAATGGAAACTACAGCTGCAAGGGACAAGAAAGAACATATTTGATATTGCTACAGACCATCTAGCAAAAATCACAAAGCAATCTGGTGAAGAGAGACAGAAGACTTCTGTTTCTTTTTCTGAAAAATGTAACAGGCATTTACCCAATGTCCTTGATTATTTCTTGAGATTTGGACAGCCAGCTTGAGATAACCACAAACAAGAACGAAATTGTTCATTACAGCTTTGCATAAAACTTTATTTTAGCTTTGCATTATACACTACTGATATAAATAATGAGGCTAGTTTGGCTATGAGGCACTGCAATCTGATCGACCTTGGAGGAATGTTCTCTCTTTTATTAGAAATAAATGAAAACTATACAGATGTTAGCAACAGTACCTTCTTTCAAATCAAGGACAAAATAAAGAAATCATTATCTTAACCGCAAGTGCCAGTTGCTATAAGGTGATAAACACCACCAAAACAATGCTACATCCGCTTCTGTTAAAATGATTGAGAACTGAAGCCACTGGAGACTACGAAAGATGGCAGCTTCTGATGGTGAAGGTACTAAAAAGACAATAAAAAGTTCAAATTTAAAACAACATATAAATACTTGTTCTATAAAATATTATGGCTGTCAAAATGCTTTGAATAAGAATTACAAAGTATTTCCATTGTGTCTGTAATAAGGTCCTCAGTGATTAATTTGAAACATCCTAAGAGCCTTCTTCGGATATTCAAACTGGCTTCAAATTATATATGAAGTTTTGCATATGATTTCATAGGAAAACACATAGTGACTAAGAAAAAAGGTGGCAATGGGGACTCTGGAGTTGTATATTCCTTTTATAGCCCAGCCATACTACTGCTCATGTGCCTACAAGCAAATTACTAACCTTTTTGACCTAAAGTCTTCATTGAACATCTGACTCGAGGTGACTATGAGCATTAGTAAACTTGTGCTGCTTCTGGAGAGTCTCCGCCTCTCAGTCTCAGCCTTGCTAAACAAATGCAAAGCATCGCCTACTTTCTTCCATATAATTCTAAAATATGTGAATTATTTTGCAGACATAATAAGGTGGGGTTTTTTCCCCTTGAGACATTGAGTACATTAGTGGAAGTAGGTGTATACAACTGGACATAAAAGATCAAAATATATTGCTTTGCATGCATAATTTTTTAATTAAAACAAAGCAATCCCAGGTATCATCACTGTCACTAATTCTCTGATAGGCTTATAAATTTACTGGCAGAAAACAAAGATGTGTTAGTTACAGTTTCAGCTATGACCATGCTGATTGTGCAGCACTGCCACAGAGGAGAAACGGAACTATATTGCTAATGAGGGAGGTAAGTTCTCAGCAATTACAGGAACACTCTTCTAAGTATCTGAACTATCAATCACCAGTGAAAAGAAAACTGATGCCTTGATGGTATAGAAGAACTTACAGAACTATGGAAGAACTATGGAATCCTTACAACTGTTGGAAACAAAATAATTAATAACACACAGATCAATTTCAGCTCCTCCTCTCTGTTCAATCAGCAATATCATAGCAGAAGAGAACTGGGAAAGGGAGAAACCAATAGCTGACACTTGATTTCTTAAGGTATCATTTAATGTCTTCCCTCAAGTTAAGTCAACACAAATGTGGTCTGAGTTGCTCAACAGGAGAGAGTATTGAACAAAAAGCAACAACCAGCACAGAATAAAAGAGAAGGGGAAAGTCAGGAAAAGAAAGATTAATAGGAAGAAAAGGGGGACTGGTTGCAAAGGATGAAGACGGATACTTCTTAGTAAGTATTCCAAAGTATGACACTTTTTAAGCCATTAACTTTTGGGAATAAACAATGGTTTAGCATTCTATTTAAATGAAATTAAGGCAAATTTGTGAAAGACAACTGCTAATGGTATGACCAATAGCAAACCAGATTCTAAAAATAAATACTTTGCATCTATGTGCATTAAGTTCTTCCTAAATTATAAGTACTAAGAAATAAATGAGTATTCCTGCTAAAGACATGGATTTGTCATCCTAGGTCCATTTAAGAAATACAAATAATCTTGAAGATGGACTAGTTTATTTTTCCCTTGTGATTTTTCAACTAAACATCCTGTGGTCTGCAATGTGTATTTCCACATTTCTGTTGCCCCTAAATAAGTCTCCTTGATATATCAATATCTCATTTTGCAATAAAATAATCCAATAGTTGTTCAACTTAAATTTACTCGGGCTATATTTGAAGACTTTATTTTGGTTTAGCATAAATGTTTGTCAGTCTTTTTATTACACACCTGAGAATGCACAGCAGACACACAGAGTCCTAATTCTCTAATGCTGTTTACTAGTCTCCACTTGTAGAAAAATCATCCCAAAATAGCAGGTAGCTCTTCTGCCTACTTCTCAGTCACTTTTTTGAGAGATGAATGGTTGGGAAAGAAGTGGAAAATTAGGTTCTGCATCTTCAATTTAAAAAGTGTTATTAGCCTGAAGTCTTAGATTACTTGTAATTGTTATGGTATTAGAATCCCTATCAGCTGACTCTCCTTTTGCTTCATTCCCATCATTACACGCTCTTCCTGATTGTGTTCAAATCACTCTTGAAGTTTAATCATCATAAGCCTGATATGAGGCTGATTGCGGATGTTGATTCCAAAATCCTTGGGCACAAGAACATGTCTTTCTTGCTGCTCAAGAGTAATTGAAATCATCTGGTAACGATCAGAAACGGGAGCAGATTGCCGTCCTGGAACCCATGTGGCCAGAAGGGGGAACCTGCGGCACGTCCTTGAGAGAAAGCCACAAGTACAAACTACGTGAGGCTTTAGGAGCTAAAAGTCAAAGGTGTGAGTCTGGAGGCCCGCATTTTGTTTTCTTTGACTTTGATGCCACTTTAGACGAGTTACAGACTTTCAGCTGAGAACAGAAACATGTTCACACAGCTATCCGGCACAAATAATTAAAAAAAAATAAAGACAAGAGACAGATTAATGGAGGATTAACCCTTCGCAAGACCTTGCAAATTACATAGGCTACATGTTGCAGAGTTAGCAGCAGGCTTCTTCTGCTTTGTGCTATGTAGCTTGGTCCTCCTGTCAATATTACAGATATACCAGTACTTGATTGAAGCTCCTGAGTTTTACAGCTTAATGATTACTGACCAAACATTTCAGAAACTTGTTACAAAGCTGCTGCATTTTAATATAATACCCCTGATGGTACTAATCTTTAGGCACGGGTGACTTTAAAGAGGTTCCCCCCATTTTACATTATCGGGAACCCATGCCGCTACAACACACGGACACAGCCACAGTTTTTGTGGTACCGCTGTGCTCCCGCGCATCGGGAGCCGCGGGGAGCCGTGCCTGGGGCCCGTGGCCTTACGATTCCCGTTTCCGTGGCTGATGCACAGCGATAAGCCTCGACAGACGGCTCTGGAAAGCCAGGCTGGCCCTCAGTGAGCAAACACTCCAAGCCTGGGGCCGAAGAGAGCATTAATATTGTTGCTGTTGCTGTCACCACACAGACGTGCCCCTGATACAGACCCTGCAGGCCGAGCTGAGCATCAGCTGTCGGGGCTGCTGTGGACAGCGGGGAAAGGAGCCACCGTCCTCCCCCTCGGGCTCGCCCTGGCGGCCGCAGTCCCAGAAGCGCCGCGAACCTGTCTGGACATGCCAGGGGTGTCTCGTTCCGCCGGGAGCGGCCCAGCCCCCGCCTACATTGCCCGGCAGCGCCGCGGCGCATGGGAAGTGTCGTCCTTTCGCATCCGGGGGCAGGATCCGGCGGAGCGTGTGCCGTGCGCGGTGTGGCGCTTGCGGTGGGTCGCGGCCGGGCCGGGAGCGGGGGCTCGGGAGGCGGCGGCGCGGTCGGCCCTGCCCCGCACCGCCCCGCACACTGAGGCGCTTCTCTCCCCGCAGGTGCGGCCATGGCGGACTCGGCGCAGAACGGGCCCGTGGCAGGCGGGGCCGTGGTAAGCAGCTCCCAAGTCTGAGGGTCCTGGGCCGGCCGCAGCGGCGCGGGGGTCCCGCTGGAATCGCAGCGTGGCGCTGCTCGCCCGGTGCGGGCAGGGCGGGGCAGCTCTCGCTTCCTGATTGGAAGTGTGCGGTTGGTGTGCCGGCGCCCCTGCACATGTCTCAGTCAAAACTAACTCAGTGTGGCAGCATCTGTATTTCATAGAATGTGCTGAATTGGAAGGCACCCATCAGGATCATCGAGTCCAGCTCTTGGCCCTACACAGGACACCCCAACAATCACACCATGTGCCTGAGAGCATTTTCCAAATGCTTCTGCAGCTCTGTCAGGCTTGGTGCTGTGACCACTTTCCAGGGGAGCCTGTTCAGTGCCCAGCCACCCTCTGGGTGAAAAACCTTTTTCTGATACCTAGCCTAGTCCTTCTCTGACTCAGCTTCAAGCCGTTTCTGTGGTTATATTGCGCGAGTAAGGCTTTAGATCATGATATGAAGGTGCTTGCAGGTTTGTTATGTTAGTTTCTGGTCATTTCTATAGAGAGGCAATAGGAATATAGAGGAAAACAGGAATCCTTGAAAGCTGATTCAAATTCATGAAAAAATTTGAGCTGGTTTTAGGTGCAAGGAAACACATGTTCGAGGTATATAATAGCCAAAAGTATGCTATGTTTCATTAGAGACCTTATGGTACTGGGGTTTTATCAGGACTGAGGAGGGCTGTGGTTAAGGAGAGCTCAGTGACAAGACAGGTGCAAGACTACTGTAAAAAGCTTTTGCTTTTTCGAGGCCAAGAATATGTAGGCCAAAATGATGCCACTTTCTTTGCAATTATAAGCATGCAGTTATGCTAACTTTATCTGGCCCTTTATTTTTTTTTTCCCTCGCTAAGAATTATGGAGATTCAGCCCAAGGGCTGTGCAGTGTATTCTAAATGGTACCTTGAAGCAGTATGTGCAAAAGTCAGTCAGGTCTAGAGACCTTATGTGGTACTACTTATGAAGCTGGCTTAATGAGATCTGTTTGGATAGAAACATTACTTTCCCAGAAGTTCTCATCACTGTATTTGGTTGTAGTGTACAAAGGAGCCTCTTGGTTCTGAGGAAGCAGAGCTATTTTTGATCTGGCTAGTAGCATCATATGAGTAAAGTATTATAGAACAAAACGAAGCTTTCTGCTTCAAGCTACAATTTGCTTATATTCAAGGCTGGAGAAAGCCTTGCAATTTAATACAGCAGGGAAGAATGCTCATTGTATGCAAATATTAATGTACCGACTTATGTTGGGGTTGGGCTTTGTGTTTTTTTCTTTTCCAATGTAGCAATTTCTGATGGCTAACAAGTTGGATACAGCAATGTGGATTTCCCGCTTGTTCACAGTTTACTGCTCAGCTTTGTTTGTCCTGCCTCTCCTAGGGTACGTACTATAATAATACTATAAAGCACTAAAAATTTACAAAGGAGTTAGACTCCCTTTGCACAGAATTGTTCATGTAAGGGTAATTTGCTGTTATTCAGCTTACTTGGGTGGTTTCTCCCAGAACAACTTACAGATTTTAGATTGGTTTAAAAAATGGCTTAATGTATTGAGTGGTTTTACTTTAGGCACTTGCAGTCAGAGTTACGATTTTTGAGTTGTATTTTGGAGGTAGCGCTTATGTATGATAATAGAAGTATTTCAGGTACTGTGTAATTGTGATGCAATTCTCAGGGGTGGAAGACTTCTGAGCTTGGTTCATATGGTAACGTCTCCTATGATGCTTTGCAGGTTGCATGAAGCAGCAAGCTTTTATCAGCGTGCCTTGCTGGCAAATGCTCTTACTAGTGCCCTCCGACTGCATCAAAGGCTACCGCACTTTCAGCTTAGCAGGGCGTTTCTGGCCCAGGCTTTGCTGGAGGACAGCTGCCACTACCTGTTGTACTCCCTTATCTTTGTGAATTCCTACCCTGTTACAAGTATCCTTCACTTGAGTCATCCTGGGAATGTTTTTAAATATATGGCAAACTTGATTCTTTTCATCACCTGGGCCATGATTTGAAAAACCAGTTTGAACTAATTTGATATGTTTGCTATTCACTGAACATACTTTATGTAAAATATGGGAGGCCTGTATTGATCCATCCACATTCAGTTTAACCAGCTCTATATAGTGCACTGCAGTTTCTGGCTACTTAGATTATCTTTTCCTGAAACTGAAGTTTGGTGGATTTTATGACCAGCCTCAAGTGATACTTGGAGAAGTTGGTAATTTTCATTTTTTGCTAGTACGGGATTTATGTATGACTTCTCACTGTAGCAAGACTGTAGCATCACATAGAGAAACAATTACTCAGTGGGAGCTTTCTCAGATAAGTTATTAAACCCATAAAGTCTGTAAAAAATACTTACTCCTGAGGCTTGTCAAAGGTGACATGTAAGAACTGACTTTTCTTTATGGCACACTATGTATGCCTAATGTCTGAGTCTTAAAATCTCTCTGCCAGAGGAATGTCTGTGTTCTTGCTCTGTGAAATCAGAATGGCTGGCACCTGCATGTTCTTTGGTAAAGAAATTAATCTCCTAGCATCTTTTAATAAAAAATATTATGACTACATGTATTTAATACATTTTAAGTAGTAATCTTACATGTGTCCTCTGTGCAGAAAGAATCATTATTTCAAGAATTCGTTATATAAGTTGTTCTTAAAACCTTTTATCTCTGTGTTGCAGTCTCCTTGATCTTATTCTCCCTCACCTAACACAAGCCTCCTGGCTGTAACTGGTCTGAAGGGAGGATTCCTTATATAATATTCATGTATTTTAAAAAAGTCTGACAAAACTTTCTATTCTATTACCTCTTTTGTTGTCACTTTTAGGTGAGGTGTCTATCTCCCTTTCATATATAGTTCTATTATATAGCAATAGAGCTCCATTATGAAGCATTTTGAGACTTTTATCAAGAAGTAATACTGACCAGTCTAACCTTGAGTATTACTATAGGCAGTTTCCACTTTATTTTACAGCAAGCCTTCCATGACTGGTAATAATTCATGTCCTTTTTTTGTTTATTGAGTTAGCCATTGCTTTTTCTTTTAGCCAAAATTCCTGGCTTAGTGATGTCTGTTGTGTTTGTAGTATGTTCAGCCTGAATGACCTATAACATCATAACCATACACACCAACCCAGACCTGGCCAACTTCATGAAGCATCTGGAAGATGTTCTGGTATATTATGGTGTATATATTTTTGCATACTTGCAGATAACCGTATTTTGAAGTTAATAAAAATGTGCAGCAAAGAGCTATAAGAAGCAAAAGGAAGAGCTATAAATACAGATATTAGACTTACACATATCTTCATCCAGTATAGGTCATTCCAGCCAACCTCTTGCAAAGAGCCATCAAGCTATGACTTGTGTAGTATAATGTCAAGAAGAGATTATGCACTTGTGCAGTGTATCATTTTCCTTATCACTTATTTCAGTGAGTATTTTTCCAGTTCTGCTGTTCTCTTTGCTTCATGCTGCCACATACACAAAGAAGGTTCTTGATGTAAGTATGATACGATGTTATCATTAATAATGTTGGTATTGTTGGGGTTTATAAACAGGTTTAAGTTGCAACTATGGTTTGGTTTGGCTGCACTGGAGGAATTAGAGTGAATTGTAGTATGGAATCTCAGCACAGAGAATCTGAGAAGACATTTTTGAGTTCGTTGGGGTTTGTGGTTTGTTTTTATTTTTTCCCCTTCTATAATGACTCAGAATGTTGGAGTTGACACTGACTATTTTTCTTCAAATGCTTTTCTTTGAAGGAAACAAAAGCCGTGTAACAATTAAGTTGAAACATAAGATGTGTCTTTTTCAAACTAAACCACAGACTGTGAATTTTATTGTTCCATGTCCAAAGTAAGGTAACAAACTACAGGGTGAGATTAGCAAGCAGAATACGGTTTTCTTTGGAATAATAATCTCAATACCAGTAAAGTTGTAAAATATGTTGTAAATTACAATTGTTTGTATTTTGATTTCTCTGTGCTATTGAAGATAGGTGTAACTTGTATGTTTTCTCTAAATAATTTTTTCTTCTTTCAAGGCACGAAGTTCAAATAGTTTGCCCTTTCTAAGAAATCTCTTAGAGAAACTGAATGCTAATCAACAGAATATTCTAAAATTCATTGCTTGCAATGAAATTTTCCTCATGCCAGCTACAGTTTTTATGCTCTTCAGGTAAGAATGATGATAAATATTTGAATAATTAGAAACTTGCTACATAAGATTACTTTTTGCAAGTGAGTTCTCTGTGGATCATAGTGCTCCACTTGTATGGTTTTGGCGGACCAAGACTTGAATTTCAAGTAAAATTTCTTTGGTTCCTAGACTTCCCCAGTTGGTGCATCATGACGTGAAAAAGCATTCGCTATGATATAACTGGGCACCAAAAAACCCTTCCATTTCATAGCATAGGTGACATTGCTGAGTCACATTGAAGTTTTTCAGGCTTGCAACTTACATTTGCCTGCATTTCTATCAGTACATTGTTCAGTCAGTTTAATTTTGGTTGGTTTAATAGAATTTTAAGATGTTCAGCTTCACTGAAAGTAAGCTCTTATTTTTGACGATTAGATTTCACAAATTTAAATGGTATTAAGTTTCAGTATGCAAAAAGTGTGCAAACAGGAGTAGGTTGTATTCTCTCCTGTGTTACTTCTGAGTAGTGACCCTTGTGGGGTTTTTACATTCTGTTCGGTTTTGCCTGCTGTGCAAGCTATTGAATTAATTTAGGGATCTTGAGCATAAGCATGTTGGAACACTACTGAAGTTGTATAGGCATAACTACCTGACAGTCACTGAAGTTTGCCTTTTAATATTTGGAGGGGGAATACACCCTTTATTCTATAAAAGTTACAGCATAGTGAGAGCATTTGTCTTGAGTGCTCTCACAGGCAGCGGAAGGGAGGCTTTATCTTCTTTAAAGTTGATAGAATGCATAATTTGTCTTGATCTTTGGATGTGTCAGCTGAGCACTTTAATGGTTCAGGCCTCAAGGATTCATTTCATTTAAGGCCACTTATCAACTGGCAGATACATTCTGTAGCCAGTATCTGAAACTTTCAAATGCTTTGAACGTCACTTTAGAATAACTTTCCTTTTTTCTCTTTTCTCTCTCTGTGGAGAATGTACTATGTGAAATGTTGCTACTTGATACGTCATCTAGTAGATATTGAGGCTTATAAAAAGTTATATGCCAAATTAAAAGCATATAATAGTTAAATGCAGCTATTGTGAATTTTGTTCTGTCAATTGTTCTAGCATATTAAATTGCTTGTAAAGTGTACAGGTTGAAGATATCCTCTTTCTTCTCTCCTGTCATTCACTTTCCCTTTCACTTCATATTTTTTTTTCTGGGTAAAGGTATTGCTTATACTGGAAGGAGTTCCACTTGCTGGAAATGTCATGTTCAGCTTCAAGCAGAACTTTAAATATTGTGTTAGTTAAAGTAGCATCAGTCAGTAAAATGAAACTCAGGGCACTTCTGTGCTTTGCTGTTTATGGTTTGTATACTACGCTTTCACTACTTTATAGCGCCATCATGTGAAGCAACAGCTTTGTAAAATATCAAGACCTAATTTCAGTTTAACTGAAATAACTGTGTATTAACTCGACATGTCTCAATACATCTATAATTGTCTCCAGTGTGTTCTGACAAGTTTTGCAAAAGATACTGGAAATACGGTCCGGATATTCAAAGTGCTGTGATAAGAGTGAAAAAAACTTGCTCTAACTGAACTACTTATGTCAGCCAGTTTCCATACTTGACCAACGAGCTTTTTCCTGATAGTGAACATGTATCCACAATCATGTCTGTGATTCTTTGCACACTACCAGAAGTGGGACATATGAAAAACTTTATAAATATAAAAATCAATACAGGAACACCATTTCTGTAAGTGCATCATTAAGCAGTTTTATTCTATAATGTAGATTTCTGCATCTATAAGTGTATGGTTATATACTTTTTCATGTCAGATTTAGATTTTCTGAACCAGTGTGACCCAAATCTAGCTCTTTTTTGAGCCCAAGTTGCTTGCTTGCTTTTGTTAGGAAAATAGGTGGGTTTGGGAGCATCAGTTTTGTTTGTTTTGTTTGTTTGTTTTTGTCACTGCTAAGCTCTACTGAACTATTCTTTCAGCGGACAAGGGAGCCTCCTCCAGCCCTTCATTTACTACAGGTTTCTTACATTACGCTACTCTTCTCGGCGAAATCCGTACTGTCGGTAAGTTCTAAATTGATTTTGGAAGTTTGTGTTTACATGTGTAGTGCTTAGGCAGTCAGAAACTTTTCATTCTAAAATGAATGCATAACATAGTACTAAATCTGCAAATGGTAATTTTGGAATGTGAAATACCCCTGCTAAAACCCTAGCTGGTTCAAGGTTAGTTACATTTCATGTAACTGATCAGAAATGTAACACCATTCTGGAATAGGAGCTTTCAGAACATGCTTATGTAGTTAAAACTACACTTTGGGAGAAGAAAGTCTTTCTTATCAGAAAAATATCCTTATTGTTAGATTTCTAGGTTTATCTAGGCTAAGTCTATATATGAACACACTTAAGAACTTGGGTAATATTGACAGAAAAAAAATCTGTGGATGATCTTAAACATGCTCATTACCTCCTTTAGTTAAATTCACAAATCAGGTTAATTATATTAGAAATACAAGCTTATTGATTTTGAAAATTGATCAAGTCAATATTGCTTTAGACTTTGAAATCATAAATACTTCTGTGAGGATTTTCTCAGGTCAGTGTTTTCTGAGTGTTCTTACAATAAGCATTGCATAGCGTAAGAGTTTTATGACCACGCTTTCCAGCCTAATCATTACTAATTTAGAAAATGGTTTACTAAAGTGCCAAGGAAGTGGCTTTGGCTGCCCTGATGAGCAAAGACAGTTCTGAGAATCATAGGCTTAATCACCTTTCCCTACTATTTTGTAAGAAATCAGTTGTTCCATTCTGGTACATGTATTTACTTTTTTCAATAACAGCAAAATCTATGAAGTTGCTTTACTGCTTTGGTATCTAAAAATAATCTAAGCCGTGTAACACTAGAACTGACTTTCAATAGAACTAGTTAATCCAAGATGTTCTGCTGGTGTTTTTGTAGTTTTAAGGGAAACTGGTGATCTTGGTTGTATTTTTTATATCTAGCTTCTAGAGTGCACAGTTATTGTATATTGGCAAGAAGTAGCACACAGACACAATTGTCTTCTAAGTTCTTACACTATTTGTGATAAAAAACATTAGTCTTTTTGGGTTTTTAGGTGTCTTGTGGATTTTTTTTTACTTAAAGGTGGACTTTTTCTGTCTTGAGTTCAGTAGCTTCCAGCTCAGTATATATATAAAGTTAATTAAAATGTTCATGTTTAAAAGCCAAGAATTCTGAAGCTTTTGCAAGATACCGCAACACTGAGGTGGTCCAAAGAACTTGTTAACTAGAGTGTGTGTGTGTGTGTGATAGTAAGAAAAGATGTGAATGAAAAAGATAGCTCTAGATAATACTTCTGATAAACACTGCAGGATTTTAAAACTCTTTAAATCTGATTTTTCAGGACTCTCTTCACCGAGCTCAGGATTGTTGTTGAACACTTAATAATGAAGCCCTCATGCCCTGTTTTTGTAAGAAGACTATGCCTCAGCAGCATTTCATTTATAAGCAGATTGGCACCAACTGTTGCATAGCCACATTTCAGGCACTCGTGTTTTGTGAACATTATGAGCAGCTGGCACTTCTGCTGATGATTAGAAATTTCTGGTTTTACACTGATCTCACTCCAGGCTGTATAAAAATATGTATATGCTTTTCTTGGAGATATTATGAAATTTAGCATATCAAATACAAATAATGGAAACTTAAAATTACTATGCTGTATTGTTAATTGGTGAAAAAAAATAGCTGCGTCCTATCTAAAACATGATGAGTCATTCAGGTTTTGTTTTGTTTTGGGGTTTTTTTTTAAGGAATCAAGGGTTGTTTGAGATTGATTTAAAACTATTAGAGGTCTGCGCTCACTTCATTTATGCTAGTTGGAACTATAGCTACTGTATCCAGTGCATAGCAGTTGGTACACATACCTATGCAGTACACTTTGGACAGTATTCTTCTGCTTTCAAAATGTATCTGTAGAACTTTGTCCAATTTACTATACTCAATGTAGAAATATGGCCCACTTTGAAGTTAACACAAGGGATTAAAATCTATCAAGCTGACATAGATAACGCCTTTTCTGAAGGAGACACTATTTTTATTAATACTGCTTAAAAAGAACTCTTCCAAGTTTCTACCTTGTGACAGTCTTACGTTATGCTGTTGAAAGAAATACCAAGACTGATCACAGAAAACTCTGTGCAGTTTTCTTGTCATAACAAGATGTTTTTACCAAGCCAAACTGCTGACCTGTAGGCTTTTCAGCCAAAGATATATGCTTAAACTTTTAACTATGTCTCAAATTAACCAATCAATGTAAATGAAGTAACATTTGCAGACTCATTGCAGGTTTGTTTTTGTGTCCACGCGAATTTGAAACTGCAGTAATTCAAGCATGTTAGCTTTTTAGAAAATTAATCTGTAGCTAGCTCTGTATAAATTGTTATTCCAGTTTCTGTGACTCTCATTGTGATGGGAAATTTGCATAAAGGATTGCACCTCTTTAGGCAGCTTCTGAAACAAATGCGTGTAGGATTTCTTGGCATAAATCCATCTGATGACTGATCTGAAGCCAGTGTAATGACTACAAAAGTGAATATTAAATTGAGTGAATATTAAATTGAGTGCTGATTATGTATTTACCCAGCAGCTGAAAAGTAGGTTGTGGAAAAATAATATTATCTGTCTGAACACAACTTCCTTCCATAAATTCAAGGCAAAATATTTGCCTAACCTTCTGTAGTTAATGTTAGTATTCTAATTGCATAAAATTAAAGGCGTTTCATTGGCCTTTTGTCAAATTCTGTAGCACTGAACTGAACTACTCTTCCATGGTCAGAGAAATCTTACGTGAAACTTTTTCAAAAACAGTCTTGAAGCAAAGTATTTTCCTGTAACTGTTGAGTTATCTTGTTTGTGATATGGGTATCATTCAGACTTTTCAGTGTAATCAGAGCTATGTATTTAAACTGACTTCATTTTTTTGCTCAACCTCTTGGTATTGATGAACGAGTTGATAATTGAATATGATATTCTTTGACTACTTGTCTTGCTCTCTGAACATGATTAGCTATTTATAGAACAGTTGCACACTGTAGAAGCAGGTGCATGCAGTAATGCTCTACAGCTGCTAAAGACTTGCAATGAGATTCATTATATGTATATCCTGTAATTTGAGGATTTTATAAAAACTAAAATTTCTACTGCAATAAAAGGAGTGTTAAATGTAACTTGCTAGGCTCTTCAAGCTTATTTTCTCTCTAACAGAACATACTGATGCTTGAACCTGGAAGTTGAGCAGAATGCTGTACTGTGTGTATGTGTGCATGTTCTTATATTCCTACTGCTGCTTCTGAATTGGAATATAATGTCTTGTGCATTCCTATATTGTCTTATAGGGATTTTTTACCTTCTAAACTGGAAAAATTTATGACCTTTTCCTTCAAAATCTAACCCAAAAATAAGCACTGCAACAATGATATCAGTGAAAAAAATCCAGACCTACTTAATACTGTTTCAGTTCCTCAGCGTGATTCTAGGCTCTCTTTCATGTTACACAATCTGTTTTTTGACTGGTGACATCAGACTGTTTCCAGGTCCTTGCACCACTGTGATTTAAAAATTAAATTGGTCATTTAAGTTGGTCCCCCATGCTGGGAATGGAAGGCAAAAAAATCTGTAATTAATGGAAACAAAATAACATGTTACTTCTGAGCAAATTATTGTGGTCTGACTGTAGGTAAGGGTGCAGTCTATTGTTCCTTCATTGTATGATGTTAGCAAATTAGAGACAACGCTAAACTGGATTCAATATATTCCAGCTGTAACTGAAGGCTGCTAAGTCTTGAGATCCAACTCTATTAATGGGTAAAAAAGATTTAAAGGAGTAAGTGAATGATAATGCAGTGAGCTGAGAGTTGGAAGACAGTGCCATGAAGTAGAACTTAAATGTGAATACTGAATTTCTTGTTAACTTTTTAAGTCTTAAAAATGGACCAAGAGGAGGAATATGTTTCATAAATGGGATTTGATTTGATTTGGCTGGTGTGTTCTTGGCTTTGCAAGGAGTTGCTTGACAAATGAGCAACTTGTGGCCTGGTAAAGCTTAACTTCTCTGATGTGCCAAGAAAACATGGAACAATGTTGTAAGAATAATGTTTAAACCAAATAAATAGGGCAACTAACCTGTACTCTGCATCAGCTTTGGTTTTTACTGCAGCCTTTCAGCCTTCTAAGTGATAACACCGTTTCCTCAATGCTGGCAAAAACATTTTGTCCTTGTGTCTGCTTCCTTGCCATGGTTTGTGACTGTAAACGTGAAATGCTGGTTGTATCCTGATAGCTTGAGGTTTTTCTGATGAAGAGAGCTGTATATTCATGCTGATGTGCTGTCAACAACTAGCTGTGATGCAGAGCCTGTGACGGAAGTCTGTGTAGAGAAATTTTGCAACTGACCATACAATGCCTGTCAACCCCAAATGTGAAGCAGAAGAGTTTTTGTCTTACTGAAAGGTTACTTGCCTAATGTTAGGTGACTGTTTCTGCTGGTATAAATCACACTGGTCATTGCTTTTTGTCATCTTAGCCTTCATAAGTTAAGTGTTGCATAGATTCTGTGGGCAGATCCCCCCATTGCCCTCCTCAAGCAAGTAGAAGTGATGCTCCAGTGTAACAGTTTCTGTTGTCAGGTGTAGTTGAGTATCAGAAGCCATTGGGACACACAAAGTAACTCACCAATACATACATCCTTTACTTTTTTCCTTTTATTTAATTTTATATATTTATTGTCTTTTCTCTGCTGTCAGTTTTATATTTTGCTCCCTTCTTTGATGGGTACTTAAGGGGAGCAATATCTGTTAGTATTTTAAGTTGCATGCTTTAAAAAAAATTATTATAATCATGATCCACTGTATCTTCCAACAGTTTTCAAAACGTTAATTGTATGTGTTATAGTACTGTCCAAACAAATAATGTGTCTGGTTATTTTGTACATTCTGTGCTGGACTGTGTTGTCATTAGGCACCTGTAGTGCGACATTTGCTGTACAGATCCCCTGTTTATTAAGGAACTATAGTTCTTGTTCATTTTACAGACAGGAACGGAGACATGAAAGGAAGGAGCACTTGCCTGAGGGGATGCAAGAGCTCTGGCAGAGCAGGACGTAGAACAAAGAGAGTTGGAGAAGTGCCCAGAGGGAACTAACTTGTTTGTATACCACATATGACTTGCTGGTCCTGCTCCCAGAATTACACTAACTGTGGGCTTAAATACTTGAAAAAGTACTATACCTTACAGTGCTCAGATTAAAGGTAGAAAAGACATTGAGCTAGACAGCATGCACTTTTGAAGTGGCATCAAAACTTGATTTCCATATGCAGTAACTATGTATGGTCCCTTGTATTGTCATCCTGCTGATGAAAAATAATGCAACAGAATAAGATTGCAAGCACTTAATGTGCTTGATGGTAATAGAGTTTGCTAATCTGTTTTAATTATCTACAGTTTTTAATTGCTGCGGTGCACCTACTTGTGGTTAAACTATATATACTGAAATTGGTTAGTGTACCTCTGTATTGTAATTTCTACTGTGCTATAAAGTCAGGCCTTGCTGTTTTAATTCTCGTTTTAAGGACAGAACCTCGAGCAATCCTTTATTTCAGAGATATATTATCAGTATGGATAATGTAATAGAATTTAATCTTAAATGTAGATTCAAAAATCTTTCTCATAAAATGTCAGCATTACTTACTGACTTCTCTCTAGCTCTGATAATGGCAGATGTTGTGCAGGTAAGGGAGTTTCATTGCTTTAGTTCTGTGCCATCCAGATGGTATAAACTTTTAAAATTAATTGAAAAATTCATCTTTTACTTGTATTCAAGGACTGAGGCCCAAAATGCTAATGTAAGAGCTCAGAGGGGAAATATAGTTCTCCTGCATATTTGAGAAAATGTGAAACCCTTTCAAGAAAATCTAATAAACATAATAATCGCAGGCTGCTGACACTAAGAAAAAAGCACCTCATTCGCTCTTTCTTTTATGCAGCGATTTACTGGTCCCTACTGATTTTCAAATTGGATCACTGCAGTAAATTATCCATACCAGTACCTGTGAAAGAAAGCACTGGGATCCATATTTGTTTAGTGCTGTGCTTAAATCAGCAAGAATGATAAATTTGATGGTACAAAATTGGAAATATCAAGGGCTTTTCTCAGTGAATGAGCAAGTATCTCCATTTGTAATTTATTGTGACCCTTTTTCACTGTATGTGCTTTGTATGTCAAATATTTATTTTGAAATTAATTAAATTGTTTTCTGTATTGATATGGCTATGTTTTTGTTCTTGAATCAAATTGCATATTTTTTTCTGGATTTTAAGTATTATCAGTGTTGCAAAACAGTTTAAGTTCAAATCTCTAAGCAAATTTTTACTGACCAACAGGTTTCTATGTTAAATGTTCTATGTGCATGTTGGGTGTCAGTTTTGGGTTTTTGTGTTTAGAATAGTGCAGGATGCAGTGAGCTGTTGTGGCATCTCATTTGCTTTTTGTAGAGGAACAGGAAGATGAAGGTGTATGTCCAAACAAAAAGAAAGCTGATTCCTATCTTTAAGTCTTTGGAACTATTCTGCTTTATACCTAGCGTAGTTAACACCATGTTCTGTGGAAAAAAATCTGCCTATGTGCCCAGTTTATTGCTATATTTTCAGTGCAGGTGTTAGTAGAGAAAGTTGTACCTGTGTTTTGGCAGGAGTCCTGCCCTTTTAATTTTAAAATAGATTATTTTGTGACTATGATTACAATCCACTACCTAAGTGCCACTGCTGAACTGAAAATGAATTGGATAATAATAATTTGTTTTGTAACTTGTAAGCAAAATTGTGAACTGATGTTCTTCATAATGTGACTCCATGTGACCTTCTTATTGTGGGCTAGGCTTAGCTCATTTGTGATGGCATGTTTAGTAGCTGACTTCTGTTCAATCCCAGTGCCAACAAGCTGGGCTTTATTCTACAACAGCTGGCTACCACCATACAGTTGCAGTTTTGTAAAACAGTAGTGTGGATTGTATTTTAAAGAGGCATAAAAGACTTTACTCTCAATTTAAGATCATTTGAGTTCATCTGTATCAGTTTCCATGTGTGTGACCATGATATCTTGCTTGTGAAGTAAGTGAAGTTCTGCAACAGTCCAGACTCCTGCCTGAGGTGAGGAAACTGGTTTCCTTGAACAAGTGCAGATCATGGTATTTTCATTTGCTGTATATGTTCCTATGAATATTCACTCATGATCCTTTTCCAAGGATCTTTGTGAAGAGGAAGAGTACGTTAGATGAAAACAGTGCATCAGTTAGTTGAGATATTTCACAGGAAAATTAATATGAAAATCAGAGATTAAAAAAGGCATAGGGCTGGATTATCTTCAAGGGCTAAAGCAAAGTCAACTATAGTTTTCACAAAGGTAGAAATGCAATAGAAAGAGAAGGAAGAAGAAATGGGGAAAAAATTATTAGAACTCAGAAAAATTCAGCTCTGATAAAAAGAAGTCTGGAAATCCTACTGGGTGCTCTGTTGCTTTCCAAAACCCCAGTTCACCATTCATGGTTTCATGCCATCAGTATCCTCTGGATAGTCCTTAAGTTTTCAAGCTGTAAATTGTTTCTAATTTATTCTCTTTTAAAATATTTGAATAGCACGATTAGGTGCTGCCACAGTGTACACAAACTGACAGGCTAACCTTGGTTTACCTGAAATAAGAAACATCTGCAGTGGAATTATGTGTTCTCTATTACATTTGAAGCTCCTATAGTGAAAAAGTAAAGAAATAAATGCATCAATCTGTGTTGTTACTGGGCTTCTTGTCTTTTTCTCCTCTTTTTGTCTTTCTTTTCTCTTTCTGTGTTGCTTTGCTATGTTTTTTTCTTGGCAATCTGGTGGAAGATTTTGTACGTGCAACCGCATGAGGTTTTGTCCTAATGTACTTTTGCATAGAACATGGTATTTGTAGCTTAGCATTTTCACATTTTTTGATTTAATTTTTTTTAATCCTAGAAAGTCTGACCAAACAGTGTTTTGAGATGACAGATGTTTGCCTATTACAATCCCTTTCAATATACTTTCTGCTATAGCAACTTCAGTTAAGTTCTGACTAAATCATGGATCAATGATAAAGTTTAAATCAAACCCATTAATGACAACCTTTTTGTAATAGCAGATGGAAATCTGAGGTTGACTTTCTGAATTTTCATGTCCACTGGCATTTTCAGTTGTGTAACTGTATAATACAGAGAAATATTGAAACCTTAGAAAATTACTTACAGCACCAGCATTAGTTCAGTGTGCATGTGTTTGAGCATCCTGTCGTTCTATTCCCGTTTTTAATTATCTCAAATTTTTCAACATCACTGTGGGGCAGAGGTAAGATGTCTGGTTGCATCGATGTGTATATACTGTGAATGGATAGTGGGCATGAATGCTTACAGCAGCAGATAAATGACTAAATAAAACAATGTTTTGAGGGGTTTTTCTCTATTTGGATATCTTAATACACTTTGCACTTTTTTGATGAAAAATCCCCTTCCTGCCTCCTGCCAGTCTTCTCTTTTTGCAGTGTTACACATTTATATGGGAAATAGTTTTTAAAGAAGATTCTTGGATGCTTGTAACATCCTGCCTTTATGCACTGCAAGAGTACTGATTTAGCTTATTCTTGTAATATTTTTTCTTATGAGCAAAAGAATCAAGCTGTTTTTAAGCTGGTTCTTACTTTGTTCACGTAAGAGATTATAGGACAGATGAAGTACCAGGAGACTGGACCTGATGATGCAAGAAACTTCCTGCAGTCCTGCATTCCTATGCCTGTTTTCATATTACTGTAGAGAATAAGAGTAGTTTTTTCGGTATATTATGTACCTAGTATTGTTTTTAAATATTTAAAGTAGCTCTCTGCTTTAGGATGAAGGTAAGTGCTGCTAACCTTAACAGTTCTTTTTCCATACTCAAAGGCTGGAAATTTTTTTTATATGATTTGGCCATTTGAAATGAAACAATTCTTTCTCCTCGTGCTCATTTTATTCCAAACCACTGACCTCTAGTGGATGGTCTGCTAAATATTTAAGTGTGCTCCTCATGAGTCTGTTGGCTACAGGAGAGTTATTTTCCATTTAATTTTCTCTTGAGAATAATGCCTCTTCATGATTTATAGTCCATTGGTACTCACTAGCTGCTGCTGCTGCTGCTGCTGCTGCTGTGGTTGAAATAGCTGGTTGAGCACTGCTGCACCCAGTTCAAGAAAGTGCAGGTGACTACTGGTGTTCAGATGAATGAACTGCATGTGAATAACTGAAAACACCTATCCATGTGCTGGAAATGAAAATATTTACTTTTAGTTTATGTAGATCTTTGACCCAATGACCATGAAATACAGACCTACATGCCTCAGAGTGGTGTTTTGCAAACTTCTGTTGATTCACCATTCTGTGCTTGGAAGAGTTGTTCCCCTCATGCACCTGCCTGCCATAAAATATTCTCTCATTTTCTGTGAATTTAAATATTTTACATGAAAAAGCCTGTTTGGGATCACTGGACACTTTATGTATTCATACTTTTTTTGAACTATCAGTATATAGATGCTTGGTATTAGCTATATATGTGCAGTATCATAAAAGGTACAAAAATCAAAAGTCCCTTTTCTCCCTTTTTTCCCCTTGCTATGCTGTATGAGAGGCACACAAGGCAGGATATGATGGGAATTCTGAAGAGTAATTTAAACTATAATAAGTCATTACCATCAACACTTGCTGTGGATCTGGGCACGTTTCAAATCTCTTCCACTGTATGAACATGAATTATTTAATGAATTTCAGATTAAAAAATATTCAAATTGGCTTTAGATTACTTCATTTTTTATAAAAGGAACACTAAAATCCTTCACCACTCATTAGCCTTCACATATCACAGAGTTCTTGCTACGTAGTAATATTGGAGAATTTCATCATGATGGACTGTTGTAATCCATCAGCTCAAGCAATCCAGTCAGTTACTTAGTTCTTTTAAATAAACAGGAAAGAGGGAAAAAGTTTCCAGAGGTTTATATTTCAATCCAGGCACCTGTCTTTTGATCTGCAGGCAGTTCTACGTAAACATTTCAGGTGTCTTCATAAAACAGGTTCTAAATCTTAAAAGGTGGTAACCACAGCCCTTGTTCTTCCTGAAGACCTAGTAAGGCAACTTAACCTTATAATTTTTATAGCCAAGGTAATATGCTGTATACACCAAGTTTCTAGAGTTTTTGCAAAAGGAGGCCTGAGGAAATGACTCTGATACGGTAGCCAGCCTCCTTCCTCTTATGAGCAATATACCAAGATCTTCACACAGTTGGTACATGAGCAACCTCTGTTCCCCAGACGGAGCTTCAGATGGCACAAATGCCCATGTATAAGAATGGTATCTAGAAATAGCACTTTTTTATGAGTTCAGCATTTAGAAACTTGAAAATGAGATTTTACTTTTTTTTAACTGGCTTGATTTTATGAAATAGGGCTTAAAATAGCTGTTGCATAACCATAATTCAAACTTAAAACCTTAGGATGCAATTCCAACTATATTGAATGAAAACAACACCTCACCAATTTGCTGTGGCTATATATAGTGGTCTTTGCCACAGGCAAAAAGTTAATTGTACTCTATCATTTAGGGTGTTTCTCCATTCATTGCTAGTGATTAATGGTTAAGATGCTCATAAATAAGGTTGATTTTTCTTTCTTAGGATGCTACAGCTGAATGCCACGTGTCTTCGTAATTCATTATCAATTGCTTTAAGTACTTAGCTATCCCAGGCAGAACAGGCTGTTATTGATGCTCTTTTGCTTGTTTTTCGTCTCCATAAGTTTTCATTGTTTGTCAATATAAAGGGTCATGCAGAACAGTTGATTGTGTAAATCCTGGTTGACCACCACACTATTAAGTATCTATTAATCTGTCTATCACATTCCAGTTTTATTATTTTCCTTCCTGTTTCATATTTACCACAACAAAACCGGACAAGGCAAATTCAGTTATTCAGACAGATAAAAGAATATGTAATAGTAGTTCCATTTGGTTTTAAAGAGGAAATGATAAATCTAAAGTTGGCATCTCTTCTAGGGTATAGTTGAGACAGTAACTGCATTTCAAGAATTTTTATGTTCTCTCAAACATCTTTATGTAGGGGAAAAAACCAGGGAACTCTTAACCTCATGTTTCTTTTTCGTTTCTTTTTTTTTTTTCTGTTACGCTCTTGCCAAAATAAAAAGAAGCCAGCAAAATATATACCAATCACATATTTAACTAAAATAAGGGAATTGACCTCACCTGTGCTACTTTACAACTTGCAGTCAATTTAGTATTTAACTCCATTTCTGTACATCTGGTACTTAATGATACAGCATCTGTTGCTAATACTCCCGATTCATTTGGTATGGCTGCAATTGGACTACTGGGAAGATGGGTGTTAATTATTTCATGCAAGTATTTTACTTCAATCTGACGCCACTGGGCTTCTAGGAAAACTTGTTTTGGCAATGCTACTCACTAGCTGGCTAGTAAAGATGTGCCAGCAAACCTTGTTTAAAATCTAATTGGGGTGTTAACGACGGGCACCATAATAACTTTCCTCACTTGAACAAATGCTTTGTGGATTATCAGGTAAATTCATTATCCAAATTCCCTGCCAAGCTAACTTCTGGTGTGCTCCTATGTTCCTCCCAGTGTGCAAATGAAGGCCAGAAGACTGAGATGTTACTTGGAGTCATGTAAACTAGTATCAAAACTATTCTGGAAAAAACTTCTATAAAAAAGTGTGTAATCTGATGCCAGTGGGACTGGTTATGATTACTGGTACAGTCCTGAGGCAGCTGTAGGTGAGTAGAGCAGTAGGAGATGTCATGTCTTGGCACAGGCAGCCCTTACAACCCTTGAGTACAGGGTCAGTCGCAGGGTGCTCTCCCTCAAGAAAAACATCAATCAGATTGCATTTTATCAGTGCTGATCAGGGAAGTGCTTTTTAGGAGAGACTTTAGGGCAGGGGAGCACATTTTCACATAGAAATAATGCAAACGATTTAGTGTACGTGTTTTAATGTTACCTGTGTTGAGAGGAGGGCCATGAAGCTGGTTAAGGGCCTGGAGCACAAGTCACAGGAGGGGCGACTCAGGGAGCTGGGCTTGTTTAGCCTCGAGAAAAGGAGCCTCAGGAGGGCACCTTATCACTGTCCCAGCCTCCTGGAAGGAGGCTTTAGGCAGGTGGGGATCAGTCTCTTCTCCCAGGCAACAAGTGACAGGATAGCAGGGCATAGTCTTAATCTGTGCCCGGAGAAGTTCAGGTTGGTCATTAGGAAGAATTTCTTCACAGAAGTGTGATTAGACATTGGAACGCACTGCCCAGGGAGGTAGTGAAGTCACCGTCCCTGTAGGTGTTTAAGGAAAGACTGGACATAGTGCCACGGTCTAGTTGACATGGTGATGACTGCGCATAGATTGGACTCGATGACCTCCGACGTATGTTCAACCTAATTGATTCTGTGATCCTATAAAATACACTGTCCCACGTGTTTTTTAGCCGTGCTAACCAATTCAGCAGGTAACGTGCGTTCCGTCCGCCCGCGATACTCCCCTGCCCGCCGCAGCGCCCGGTACGGATCGGAAGCGCCTGCCCCGGCGCAGGCGCGGCGGGCGGGGCGGGTGAGTCAGCCGCAGCCGCGGGCCGTCCCTGCCACCCCCTCCCGTCCCCGCCCACCCGGCGGCCCCGCCGTGCCCCGCACATCCGGGAGCCGCGGCGCCGCCCACCGCCGGCCTCCGGCTACCGCCGCCGCCCGGGGCCGCGGGGCCCCGCCGCACCGCGCCGGCCTCCTCCGATGCGAATCGCCGCCCGCCTGCCGGCCGCTGCCGAGCGGCCGCCGCCATGATGCCGGCCCTGGCCGCCCACCGGCGGGGCTGCCGCGGCCTCTACCGCCTGTACCTGCGGTGCCAGGCGGCGCCGCGACCCCGCACCTGCCACGGTGAGTCCCGCGGGGGCCCCGGCCGAGGCTCCTGGGGAGCTGTGGGGGAGCTGCGCGCTCACCCGGCGCACGGCGGGGGCCGCGATTCCTCCCGAGGCAGCGGCGCTGCTCCCGGCTGCGGGCACCGGCGGGCCGGGAGCGCCGGCTGCTTTCTGCTAGTCGGCTTTTAAAAGAAGGACAAACATACAGATTTTTGTACAGCAGGAAGGAAAGCGCTCAAGTTTTTTTGCGAGCGCAGTGCCGGACGCCAGGTGTCCTCGGCCGGGCCGTGCCAGCCCCGTCTGACGCAAAGCGGGGGCACGTCATGCCCAGGTCGGGGCTGAAGTTTGCAGTAATTACATAAAATGAAGCGCGGCCTTACAGATTTGTGTTGGTCTGAGGAGGGAGCCCCGGCTACTCCTTTAGGCCACAGGTCTCATGACATTTCAATTCTGACCAGTTTTGCCCCTCTTCGAGTAGTCCCCGAGGGCTGAATTGCAGCAAATACCCTTTAATGGTTTCTTGTGTGTCTGTCGGTTCGTAGGAGAAATGTCCTCTAAATCTGCTGATTAAGTTTACCCTTTTCGACTGCTGCAGTAACACCAAAGCTTAGGAAACAGCACTGCTCATCTACTGTCATACATTTATTGTAGTGCTTTATAAGTTTGTAATCAGTAAGTTCAATGACCCGTGCTGAATTGAGTATACAGGGCTTTTGCCACATTTGTGACAATTGTTAGTCAGTAAGAGCTTGTCTGCCCTTTTTTGATGAAATTGTTCTTCAGTAAGATTCAGATCGGTGCATGCACACGTGCAGATGCTTTGGTACTGCAGAAAACTATAAAATCCGGAAAGCTGTTGAACTTACAGAATAAATGGTTCTATACAAAATTACACTTTTTGTGAGCAATGTGTTACTCATATATGAGTGGTCATACTTTGGATGACTTGATTTACCAGCACTGCCTAATTATTTTAAAAAAATGTATTTATTATTTTAGTGAGTGCTTTCCAAAGCAGCTGGTTTCCCTACTGCGTTTCTATTTGGAGCAATTATATGCCCTCTCTACAGAAGTGTTTGTGCTCCCTAAAAGAAACTGGTTGCTAATACACACTGGTCTGTACTGCACGCAATGCTGCTTTTGGCTAATATTTTGAAATAGACCATTGCTTACCTAGCGTGATTTCTCAATGGGCTTCTTTAAAATGTTTTATACAGTACTGTGTGCTTTTCTACATAATTTCTGTAGCAAGTGGATAATGTACACAGTTCAGGTTTTCTTAACTGGTGAGCTGTGGTTTGTACAGAGTGAAATGAAGGAAATAATCCATACTGGATTGTATGTGAAAAAGTCCCTAGTGTTAGAATGAAAATGGGAAGTGGATGTTTGCAAGGAGGCAGTGAAAGCGTGCCATGCACTCCCATTTTGCTTCTCCTTCTTTTTTCCTTCCAAAATGGTTGTCTGAAATAAGGTTTTTACCTCCCCTTGTTAGGATGGCAAGTTTCAATGAAAAGCGGGAGCCTGTCTTATATTCTACCATGGAATCGCCTGCCTGTGCAGTTGATGAGTCAAGTGAGAGTTTATACATCCAATGGGCAGAAAAAAGATCTTGGATCAGAAGATACAAATAAATCGGCCTGTGAAGAACCTCTGCATAAAGTTGAAGCAGGTACTACTAAGCTAAAATAAAAAGTACTTATGAAAATGTAAAAACTTAATGTATTTGGCGATAACTTTTTTCTTTCAATTGTGTGATACTACAGTTGCAGAATTCTTAGTATTTGTTAGTTCTGGGCATCTGTATATGAATTTCAAATGCACAAGCAAGGAGGAAAATTTATTTCTTTGACATTCTGGTATTTAAAGTACTTAAGTTTAGAGTAATCAAATTTAAAGTGGCCATGATAAAATGGGGATGTTGAAAGGGCTTAGGTAACTTAGAGAATAAGAAATGAAATGCATTACTTATCTTTCACCACTTTGCTTGCTCATTTGAAATTTTTTTTTGTAGCATTTCAGGTGTGTGGTGTGAACTAATGATAGAGATTGAATGAGTGTGATTATTGAGCACTGTGTCTTTTCCAGGCCAAGCTATAAATGACTGATCAAGAAGGTTGAGCTGATTCGTCTGCTGGAGCTTTCTAATCTGGCAGTTGTTAGAACTGCGGCATTCATATTGACATTTAGTACATTGTACATAACCTGGCCCTCCTTGCTGTTCAACTCCATTGTCAATCTTGTGCTTGGGAGGTGCATGTGAAATTCAGAACTGTCTTGTCCTTGCTCCGTCCCTCTATTTTTGATGCTTATTAACTGTAGGACTTCCCAGATACAGGCTTGGAAGACTGCTGTGCTTAAGAGATAACCGATGTTTTTTAAAATGAAAGCTTTGTGCTTTTTTTCTTCAACTAAGTGGCCTTCTAAGAAAAAATTCCTTCTTTTCGTTGTTGGGTAGTAGATGTTCCTTCCTTCTTTAGTAACTTGTAAATTCCTGAGTCTTGCAACAATCTTTAAAAGGTAGTAACTGTAGCCAGCTACGAATATTACATTTCTGATGTTTGGAAGTTGTGAAAGAGAATTTAAATGTTTGTTCAGTCTTTCAAGTTCTATCACATCAACCTCTATCTGTCTGAAAAACAGTGATTGTGAATTGAAGTATTTAATACATTTTTACTCAGTCATGCACTGTGATTTTGTTTAGTTTTATTAGCTGAGATAGCAGTCTTCAAAAGGGTACTGGATGTACATAGATATCTATGCATGGGATATAGATTTTAGTACTTTTGTGCCTTTTTTCCCCCCTCTGAAATCTTGCGACCTAATCTTTTGCTAAATAGTGTTTGTGATAACTGTTTTAATGTTATAAATAGTTGGACACATTTTTTGAAAAGAAGGTGCTACTCAATTTTTGCTAAGCAATTTTAGCAGAAGTTTTTTATGATAAGTATTGATGGACCAGCTGCCTGATGTTTTAAACCACGTAAGAAAAGAAAGTAAAGGAACAACAAAGGGACTTTTTGTTTTGTTTTGTTTTCAAGTCAAAAGGTAACCAATAGGGATGACTGTTTAAAGAATGCTCGTTATTTATGGTGCAGCCTTTTTGTTGTGTAATAAGATAATCTTCATATAATTTATATGTGTTGTTTTTTGAAGAAAGTATGTTTGAATTGCTATTAGCTGTAGTCCTCAGTTGCTGTCAGGGCAATAGTTATGTAGTCCAAGCTTCAAGAATACCCAATCTTTGAATACTTTGAGTATCACATTAATTAACACTAACCTGCTTGAAAAATCTTTATTCTTCTAGTGTATCACTTTCAATGATGTCAGTTTTAATTTTGTTAATCATTATTGATGTGTGGCAGCCCTACATGTTAGAGACTTGTAGGGCACAAAAGAGTGGATATGTTGGTTTGATGTGTTAGAATCCTAAGGTTTTTGTTCTGAAAGCTATGTTGAGATGTATGAGACAAGGTTGCAGTATTTGTTTGTATTTTCAAGTAGTACTTCTGGTTTCTAAATAGAAACTTCCCCCAAATTGCTGGATTTTATAATTTTCATTGAACTATGGAAAATTATGGGTTTTTTTATAAAATCATAACTTCAAGTTTCAAGACCAGCCTAGCTCCAACTTGTTACATACAAGTTGTGAATTTTAGTTTAAATATTCTGTATTTTAAGGAACTAACCTTTTGTAGATTAAGAAGCTTCAGTCCCTTAAAACTGAATCCCAGATTGAAAACCCTGAGACACACTGACACGCAGCAGCTGTAAGCTATGAAAACTTGTCCCAAACTGTCAGTGCTAAAATATTTTTTTAAAACTCAGGTTACTTTCTGAAGGATGTTGAAAGTTGGTGCTCTTCCAATTTTTTTTTACTGTTTCTATCTTTTGTGAGTTTTAAATGTTGGAAATCTACGAAATGTATTTTTAATGGTCAAGGTGAAAAGCAGTATTAAGATATACTCTTATTTTGTTATGTCAACCAAACTCTTTACTTCCATATTTACTGTAAGCTTTACTTCTGTTTTACAGGACAAGATACAACCTCCAATGCAGGTCAAAAGCAGTCTTCACTTAAGCAGCCAATCCAAGTAAAAGGTAAAGAAATATTTACTACATTGAAGCTTTACTGCAGTTTGCTAGTAGTAAAAAAAAAAGGCAAAAAAACCAAACAACAAACCATCAGTTTAGGGAAACTGTGGGTCCTCCTCAGTTGTGTAAACAAGTTATGTGAATAACATTTTTAAAAACACATTTGCATGTCAGCTTAGTTTGGTACCCATTTGTTTGAAAATGATTCCTGAAAAATGAAATACAGGAGTATTCCTTCTAATTACATTTCTATGTTTAATTGTTTCATTTAAGCTGCAGAGTGCATCAAGAAAAAGCTGATTTGTTTTTTCATCTGTTGTCATGATCTGACCTCCTTGCATGTTTTTAGGCATGTCCATTCACCATCCCAGACTTCACATGGCTAAGCTAAATACTTGATCTTGCCCTGTTCCTTGCTCTAAGTCTTCCTCTGTTCTTTATTACTGAGTTAATCTAATCAGTGTTGCTTCTAAATATATTTTGACCACATGAACTGCCTAGTCCAAGTCCTGTAATATTCCTGTTTGTGCCTGTAGTAATGTGGTGGGTTTGACACTTGCTGGACTTCAGGTGCTGGTCTATCATGCTCTTTCTCAGTTGGACAGGGGAGAGAAAATCTAATGAAAGGCTTGTGAGTCGAGATAAGGACAGGGAGAGCTCACTCATCAGTTGCTGTCACGGGCAAAAGAGACTTGACTTGGGAAAAATTAGTTTAGTTTATTGCCAGTCAATCAGAGTACAGTAGCGAGAAATAAAAACTAAATCTTAAAACACCTTCTCCCAATCCTCCTGTTCATCCCAGGCTTAATTTTATTCCTGTTTTTCTCTACCTTCTTACCCCTGTGGTGCAGGGGGATGAGGAATGGGAGCTGGACATAGTTCATCACACATTGTCGTTGCTGCTTTTTCCTCCTCAGGGAAAGGACTCCAGTGTAGGGTCTCTCCATGAGAGACAGTCCTCCATGAACTTCTTCAGCTTGAGTTCTTCTGACAGGCTGCAGTTCTTAATGGACTGCTCCAGTGTGGGTTGCTCTTCCATGGGGTGCAGTCCTTCAGGAACAGGCTGCTCCAACGTGGGTCCTCCATGGGATCGCAAATCCTGCCAGCAAACCTGTTCCAATGTGGACTTCTCTGCGTGGGGCCACAGGTCCTGCCAGGAGCCTGCATCTGTGTGGGCTTCCCACAGGGTCACATATTCCTTTGGGCATGCACCTGCTCCAGGGTCTGGTCCTCCACGAGGGGTACAGCCTGCCTCACCATGGTTCTTCACCGTGGGCTCCAGGGGAATCTCTGTTCCAGCACCTTGAGCACCTCCTTCCCTTCCTTCTGCACTGACCTTGGTGACTGCAGAGCTGTTCCTCTCGTGTGTTCTCTCTCCTCCATCCTGGCTGGAGTGGCCTCTCTACTTGGTGTATTTTTTCCCTTGTTAAGTGCATTATCCCAGAGGTGCTACCTCCATTACTGGTGGGATTGGCCTTGGCCAGGAGCAGGTCTTTCCTGGAGCTGACTGGCATTGGATCTGTCAGACACAGTGGCAGTTTTCCTCAAATTTAAAGAAACATAAAATCATAATAATTTTGTAACAAGGTGAGATCAGTATCTATGTATATTTTCTGTACACTTTTGTCTAGATCCTTTATGTCAGGTTCTTTAAGTCTGTTGTCACTTAATATATGCATGAGGGGGAAAAATACAAAAGTAGATAAAAGAAATTACTGTGAAATTATTGTAAAAATAGATACATTTTTCAATAAGAAGAGTTTTCCCTCTGTAGATTATAGATGTGCAAGGAATAATGTTTATGTTAAGGATTTTTTATAGTGTCTAGAATTCTAATCTTAAGATACTGCTCTGTCTTAGAAACTTACTGATCCAGGTATTACTAAGACAATAATGTTTTTAAAGGATTACTAATATTAAAAAATATGCTTTTCAAGTGTTTTATTTCCATCATCTTTTATTGAGCTTTGCTTTTCTCTTGGACATACCAGATGGACTTTTTTTCCCCCTACACATTTATTGCCAGTTTTGTACAGTTATTTGAACAAGGAGTGGGATTGTTGGGATATTCTGCAATGTGCAATTATGGTAATTTATCTTAGTGAAACTAACCTGTCTTTCTGAAAGAAAGATAAGTAAGTGTTTGGTAAATCCACAAGTTATTTTTCAGAAAGGGTAATAAAATTTCAGTATATATCTGTTTTGGGGCGGTCCCGTGGTGTAATGGTGAGCACTCCGGACTCTGATCACAAGGTCATGAGTTCGAGTCTCAGTCGAGACCGTCCCCTGGCAGTTCAATGCCTCCCTGCCATCCGATCCCATCAGATCTCGGATGCTCAGCAGGGTCAGCCCCGGTTAGTACCGGGTGCTGTAGACAGTCCTGAGGACTTCACTGTCACTGTCCAAGCTTGCTCGGCCGTGGCAGATGTACCTTGGGACTTAAACGGTGGGGCCAGTTCTGTGCACGCTGTGCCTCACCTAAAAAATCCACTGCGCAGGCTGGAAGGGCACACCCCCACCTGGGGAAAGCCTGTCCCAAATCTTCGTTCGCGAAGTTTGGCCATACACGTACATACATACATATATCTGTTTTAAGTAAGAAAAGATGGAAAGCATTCTTGATTAAAAATTAGACCCCTGTTCCAACCTTAGTAAATGATGGACTGTTCTTAGGAAATCGCTTGAGTTTTTTTCTTCACTCAGGAGCATTGTGGGATGAATATGATTACTCAAGTACTTGAAACATTTTTTAAGTTCAGACTGGGTGAGAGAAATCAGGTTATTATGATAAACATTGATACTTGAATTGTTAATGCATTGTTCTGTGTCAAGCAATATATTTTGCCATTAAGCTTTCAAAACTCAGAATTTTTTCTTGAGTTCTGCATTGTCTTTTCTCAAAGTCTTTAAAAGCAGTATCTTTTTGTAAGTATCCTGTGACTTCAGGAGAAGTTGTGGACTACCTATAGAAATTACATCACTCCTGGGATACGCAGGAAGTTCATGTGTGCTGTGAAGTCTTCTCTCCGGTAGAATTTGAGCTTTTTGTTTTCTGTTGTGTTCTGTGATGTTACATCCTTCAGAAAACGTAACTCTTCTTCCAATAAGCATAATGTTTTAATGGATGTGAGTGCAGAGTAACGTATTTGAAAATTGGATGAAGATGTATGTATACAGAAGCAGAAAATAATGGCATAAATTTAAAGTTCTGTTTTTTCTGAATATATGTGGTATTCTTTTCCTTGTGTATGAAAATCTGATGTGATAAGAGTACATTTTAGACATACCAAACATTATAAATAAGGAACATATGTTTTTAATTGTTATAAATGCCTAATGTTACGTGTACTAATTTTGAAAGTAATACTTGAGAACAATGACACATACAGTCTGTCTCATTTCTCTGTGTAGTCTGCAAAGGTAAAAAATCTGATTGCAGAAGGTGGAATTGGTTAAGTATTGGAAAAAATAGAAGTGCAGCAGTCTGTTGCTATTTCAGTTGCGAGAACAGAAGTTTCCAAATTGCAGTATTTAAATGCTATCTGTGTAGCCAAGCACCATCTCTGACATTGAAGTTGGAGAAGTAGCTGACAGTGGCAGTTAGACATGTGGGATGTTTGAGAGTCCTGAACTGCATTTTTGAAGTTAGATCATGCTACTCGTACTCATTTCCACAATGAGGGAGAGTCATTTCACTGTAAGTTTTCTATGTCCCTGGCAAGCATTGTTTTTCAGATCTCACCTTCAGGTATCACAATATGGCACTAGACTGAATTCCTTTTTGAAGTTTCTGCTGTAGTCTTCATGAGTGACTTAACCTGCCTATCTGTTTCTGTTTTTAAGTGAAAGCAGTCCTTAAAAAAAGGGAGTATGGACCAAAATACACACAGAATAACTTCATCACTGGAGTCAGAGCAATAAACGAGTTTTGTCTTAAATCCAGGTATGATGGGCTTGAGTTGGAATTTAAATTCTGGTTATTTGTCCATATGTACATCAAAAGTAATTATGATTGTAGGGAGACTTGGAGTTTCTAAATATTTGTGGTATTCATAATTGTAACTGGTTGCAGTTAGTTCTTTTTTAGTGTTACAGTGGATTAGGATCTTACACTTCATTTGCATGTTTCAGTAGTTGCTTCTTAAAGTAATTTGTTTGTACTTACATGACCACAAATCTAGATGTGGGGAGACCACCACTTAAAGCAGCTTTGTGGGTGGGATGTCAAATAACTCTTGATTCAGCGTTTGGAGGTTATGATGGTTTGATGTGAACATCTCTAAAAGATTAGTGAAAACTTCATGTTATGTGAGGTCTGTAACTTGGAATAAAATATTATTTGGTTCACTAACCTATTGTTACTTGATTGATATTTCCTGCTTTTTACTGTGTGCCATACCTGCCAGCAGGTCTGAGTATTCCTGTAGTTGACATGTCTGTCAGATTTCATGCAAATTGTGTGTGTGACCCATACTAAAACTAAAGGCTTAGCAGCTTTGTGCTGTTGCTGCTCCTCTCCAGTTTTTATGTCACTAGAATTAATCTTTGCTGAAAATCCAGTGACAAATTATGCTTAGTCCTTTGCATTATCTTTATCGTAACTAGTTAAAGTTTTGCTGGACTGACAAAAAGGGATAAAAAAAGGGGAAAAAAAGAATTAAAAAGGACTAGGTAATTGGTTGGGCTAAAAATGAAATGCTCTGTTGTATTAAAAATTAAAATCAGTGTAGGTATTTTTCAGTGTAGATACCCTAATGTGTAGCTTAGCATAGAAAATTTATCTGTTTCCCCAAGTAGCTTTGTTACCTTCAGCCTTTTGCAGCTTGTGCTGAGTGTGTAGGTTTTGGGGTTACATTTCTTAACTTTTCCTGTCACATGACTTCTGATACCCAGATAGAGATGCTAATTCATGAACCTTTTTGTTTATCACATGCGCAGGTTGTCAATTACATGCAGATCATTCATTGAATGTTTTATTATTTAATGTTTTATTACTTTGTCTTCAATATATAGTGTGAGGACATGATTTGGACTCTTGAGTGTAAAAAACACAGTGGTTTTCAATAGCGTCCAGGGGATCACTTGCTTATGTTGTATGTATGTTCTCTTTAGCTCAAAAAAACAACTTTGCTTTTTTTGTATAGCAAATTAGTAATATGAAAATTGTGGAACATCACCCAGACATAGAAGTTGAATTAGAATAATATGTACTTTTCCTGCACTAAACTCTTTGTCCACTTCATTTAGTGATTTAGACCAGCTGAGAAAAATTAAACGACGAAGTCCCCACGATGACACAGAGACTTTCACCGTGTACTTGAGATCAGATGTAGAGGCAAAGTAAGAGCATTTTTATGAAGGAAAATGTTTGGATCATTTAAAATGGATTATATGAGAAAGAGAGAGAGAGAGGTTTTAAAAGTCAGATTTGCAGTGTGAAAGGGCAATAAAGTTTTCCATTTTCCATATGAACAGATTCTGCATCCTAATTGTTGTAATAATTACATTGTGTATATACAATTGGACGGTATGTTTTTGTGCTTGTCCTCCTCCCCCCTCTCTTGCCCAGCTTTTGATTCTGTACTGTAGTCTTCTGGGGTTCTTATCACAAAGAATACTTTGATGTTCTGCTTTAGGAAAGGCATTTGTAATGTAGTCAAACTGAAAGAAGTCGCACGAATAGTACCATTGTTAAGTTACTTTTACTTCATGCAGGTCTCTAGAAGTTTGGGGTAGTCCAGAGGCTCTTGCCAGAGAAAGAAAACGACGTAAAGAGGCAGAGATCAAGTACAGAGAAAGTGAGTACAGAGTTTTCAAATAACTTTAACTGTAAATAAAGTATTATTGTTTGAAATCCACTAGGTGGTGTGTTATTTCCTTAAGAACATGTACATTTTGAATTAGCAATTGATGATTAGGTTTTGTTAGAGTAACATGTTACTGTATGTGCAGATAATAAAAGACTATCTTACAATTTATCATCTGTGCTATAGCAAGAATATACATTCAGTTGAGATCTATAGTCAAGGGGGCTTTCAGTTTTTAGATGATAATTTATATTTTTCAATGATTTTGCATTTTTTCTTAAATTTAGAATTTCGAAAAGACTTAAAACAGATCCAGATTTTTATACCATATCATTACTTGTTTATTTTATCTCTGAAATGAATTTAGCTTGCCTTTGTGTTTCAGAAGGGGAGAAATACCTCCAAATTGTCTTGTTGCTTAATGTTATTGTGGTTATCCTTGCTGGTATTACCAGTAACAGGTTAACAGGTACAAATCAGAAATTTGTAACATATTTACATCTGTCTAGTCAGTTAAAATCACAGGAGAGACATTACTGCTTCAAGGTACTTAGTGCAATTGTGCACTTTAAAATTAGAGATTCTGTCAATTTCTTTGAGACAATTGTGCCACTGGAACACCCTTGCAGTAAAAAGGCCAGAATGCAGCCCCCTGGTAAGGTATCTGTATTTGTACTGAGAGTGCAGTCAGTAGCATCAAAATGTTTATTGACCCGGAGAATAATTCTTGGATATAAATAAAATGCCTGAATTTGATGAAGTGTATTTTGAGTTTTTCCCTCTGTGCATCATCCTTTGCTGGTGGAAATGGCAACAATGTATAGGATCATAACATTGTATTTGGCATTTTGCCTGAGCATGTAACAATACGTGTTTCTGATTAACAATACCAAGAAAGGAATTTTTTTCCACAAAGATAGATCTTGTAGCTCATATTAAAAGTTGGCTGCTACATAAAAAAAGTATTCTTCAATTCCTGAAACTATTGGTTTCTAGTACATGTTCATGATAATAATTTTGTATTGCAGATCTGTTTAGAAACCAAAGGCTATTATGGGAATACAGGGAGTTCTTTGGAAATACTAAGGTAAAGATATTTTCAAGTTTTTGGCTAGAAAAGTGTCAGGAGATGTACTATGACACTTTTTAAAGGAAAATTTGTGTAATGGTTGCATAAGCTTAACTAATGGATATTACTGGAAGATTTATTTGCACTGTAATAGACCAGATCTTGCTCTGATTGTAATGCAGTAGTAAATGTTATAGTGACAGTTTAAATGGTTTCCTACTGTGACAGTGTAAATGACCAGTAAGAGTTGTTTCTTTTTTTTCAGTTGCCATATCAAAATTGTATCTATACTCATCATTTTGTGTGTAACTTGTTAATATTTATAGCCAATATATTGTTAAAGAAATTAAATAAGTTTCTTAAGGAAAAAGACCCCCAAAAGATTAATACTTTTGTGTATGTACTACTGGCCCTTCCTTTATGCTTAAGCAGATTCATTCTCTAGATGCTGTATAGAATGATTTCTTAATCAACCTGCTGCACAGCTGATGCCTGGCCTTGTGGCTGCAGTGGCCTCTGCTGGAGACTTTGTATTTCATACCCATCTATTTCTTGAAATATCTAAGACCCAGCTGCAATTTGGCTGGACATTCAGTAGTAAATTAGTTGTCTTCAGGGACTGTAGCTTCACTTTTGCAATACAGGGCAGTAAAAAGTTTTTTATTTAATAATTTGTGTGGTAGGTGTCTCATGAGATCAAGATTTCATTATTTAATAATCTGTTACTTCTTTATGTAGCCACGCTCCAGCACCGCAACTATGTTCTTCAAGGGACCAGGGAAGGTGGTAATGGTAGCTATTTGCATGTAAGTAAAAAAAAAATATTGTTTGTCAAGTATAAAGCAGTTTATTTTTATTGTCCTGGAAATAGAAACAGTGTGTGTATTTAAGGTAAAGGATACCTATGTCTCTGTTTTGAAATTAATAGATTTATTTATTCATTGTTGATAGGAGAGACTTGATGTGAATACATTCATCTCTATAGAGATCAGGTGTTGAATATATGTCTGATGAGAGAAGAGCATATTTTTGGAGTTGATTGGACTAAACAGTTTATTAGCGTAAAATTTTGAAGGACGTTAAAGGACAGTATTTAAAGCTGTCCTTTTTTCTTGCCCCTTTTTAAGCAGAAGATTTTCATACGTTTTAAACAATCTTCCACATAACCAACAGAAAAGAATTCACTTTTCTCTTTGTGCTGTTAAACTCCTTTCTTCTCTAATTGAAAAGGGAATATTTTCTGAGGTTTTTACCTTTCACATGTTCTACAGGTTTGAATGAAACAAAATTCGATGCTGATGTAAAGCAAATAATCACAGACACTATTTGGCACGAAATATGGAGAAGTGTGTTAAATTTCTCTCAGGAAATGATGGCTAAAACTTACTTGCCATGAAATCTTGTAGTTTTAAAATAAATTCTGTTTTATAAAAGCTGTTTATTTGCTAAGACCCTATTGATACAAGAGACTTGTGCTTCCTCTGACTTAAATATAATTTTTTGCATATGTTGTTTAAAGTGCAACTTCAAGATGATGGTAATGGTTACTTTTAACACTTAATTTATTTGGATACTCTTAAAAATTGCCAATAAACTAAACTAATAGTAAAAAAGCTAGAGGAGGATATTATAATCCTCCAGTCTGAATTTCTTTGCAATATGATTGTAACAACCTACTGATTCTGAAAACATTTGAAGTGAGAATGTAGATTTCTGTTTTAGTGCTGATAGTTTGTGCAACACAACACAATGCTTGCTCCAATAAACCCATAGCCTACAAAAAGTCTTCACAAGTCACACGGGGCATCTTAATGCAAAAGTTCTGTAGATAATTTTTACAGCATAATCAAACAACAGCCTTGTCTTCCTCCTGCCTGCTGTCTTATGTTTGTGTCCTACTGGATATGGCCCAGACTGAGATTAAAGTGAGAAACTTTGTACTCCAGTATTCGGAGGGGACATGTGGGAGGCAGAGGATTGAAGAAAGAGAAAAGAAAGAGAAAAGGAAGTTGTTAAGACTTGTATTTTCCCACTGGTAGGACATTAATTGTTCTGAGTAATCAATATAATAGTGTTTTCAGGAAGTGTAACTTATTTGGAACTGCTTAGAAATTAATAATTTTGGAAAAATAATTTGTGTATCCTTATCAAGTTTAGCTGAAAAGATTTTTTTAACAATAGCCATGCAGAAAATCTGTATGCATTGTCTGTAATGATTAAACTGGTATTTGGTTTTATCACTTCCTGACAGGTAATGCTTGATTATACAGCACTTGTGGGTTTATTGAAAATAGTAAACACCAAATATTCTGTTGTTCTTTAGCTTCTTTCTCCTCTTTGTTTTCAGAAATGGGTTGAATTTTTTCTTTAAGCTACTTGCTTGGGTTTACACGGGTTCTGCAAGTATGTTTTCAGAAGCCATACATTCTTTAGCAGACACATGTAACCAGGTGAGTATTTTTTCCCATTCTGCTAAAGTTAGTACTTGTAATAATTTTCAGGAATAAAGACAGATAGTTAGAGTAGTTTTACTGGACTTGAATAACAAATTAAAATTTCATGCTTTTAAATTTGTGTTAAGGTAAAAATGGCTCAAGTCATAATGTAGATTTTGAAGTTTTTTTAGAAATATATTGAAAAAGAGGAGTTACGGTAAGCAGAACTATACTCAGCTACTTCATGGATCATGAATGGGACTTGAAACTAAGATGATGTACAAAGTGTATCTCTTTCTTATTTTGGTTAAATGTTAACTTGAAATACTTCTGTTAGTTATTGTAATACAATGACAGAATTTGTTGCTTAGTTGTGTCTTGGTAGACTAATGATGAGAACATCTTGGTTTCCTTTTCTATTCCTAGATTACATTATCAGCCTCTCGCAGCACAAGTAGCCGCATACTTGGCTTGTTTACTTTGATAAGCAGTGTGGCAGACTCAGAACTGGGCACGTAATAGTAGTATGCAGGGATAAAATTAATGTTGTTTTTTCCACTGTTTTCTATGGTATGCTTGAAGCATATGTTTAAGACCTTGAAATTTTCCCTTTTCCCATTGTAGTAAGAATCTGTCTTGTTGCAGTTTTTGATAGAGCAAGACTCTGGAAACAAAAAGCCCCAACCCTTAAAGATGAGTGGCTGAAACCCTCCTGCAGCTCAAGCAAGAGGAGTCCTTGGGTAGCTTTGGACTAATAAAATGCAAGTCTTGTGCTCCTCCAAATTTGAGGAATGTAAATGTATGAGACCTTAGAGAAGGCTGAATATCTTGAAAACCATATTAGCACAGTTTTGGCAACTTTTTTTTCCTGAGTTGGACCTTGTATGCTTCTCTGTTCAGAAAGACTGAGTTAAGGACACTCATTTCGTTTGATGTTTTCACACAATCTTTCAGCTGTTCAGATGTAAAGTGAAGACAGGGATACTACTAACTCAGCTGATAATAGTAAAATATATGGGGAGTCCAGGCTTGAAATGTGTGATTTTTCACTTGACCAAGTGTGTCAGTTTATAGGTGAGCCAAGCTTGATAGTGGTAGTATGTATGTTGAAGACCTATTCTGTTTTTTAAATATGAAAGTTGAATATTCCAGTAAAATGTGGGGAGGGGGAATTTTGTGTGGAGTTTTTTTTGTTTTTTTAGTCGATTGGTTTTTTTCCCAAATATTTGAGCATGTTGTTTTGGGAAAAATAGAGAAGAAACCTTGCTGTCTCAAAGCAGCTTGCTGCTACTACTAAGACTAAAATGTCTACATTTTAATACTTGTGTTTTTGTGTCAGTAGTTCAGAGCCTAAAACAAAACACATGCTTTGCCAAAATTGAAGTCTAGATTTATAACTTATTGCATCAATAGCTTAATACATGTCTAATTAAATATATCACAAATAAGCAACTTAGATAGCAAGATATTTTTATGTCTTTCTTAAAAATAAGCTGAAAAAAACTGCAGTGTAAAGTAACTGCTTTAAATGTAGTATGTTACTATGTCACTGTGTTACACCACAGTCTCAGTATAATTTCTCTTCAAGAGGGATTTATTTAAATAGCTTTGTTTTCTGAGAAATTTCATTCTTTCACATTGAAGCACAGGAATAGCACTTGTGATTGCATGTAATATTTGCTTTTAGCTGCAATTCTAAAATTATAATTAACAGTAATTATATATACACAATATAATTGCATATATATTATATATAGCTATAACAATTTCTTGAGGGTGGTAGATCTGTATAACAGATTTTGAGGATCATGTTCCAGCTCTAATAAAATATCAGTAACAAAACACACACACAGATCAACAAATTTCTTCTGCCTTTATCTCTCAAGTTCAGTTGATGTGGAATGTTTCTCATTTAGTTTTATTTTTAGCTTTTTTTAACATAGGTTTTTCCTTTTGTCCTGAATAGGCATTGCTAGCTTTGGGCATCAGTCAGTCTGCAAGGACACCTGACCCTAGTCATCCGTAAGCTTTTTGAGTAAATAAAGATTTTGGTAACTATAGATAGGGATAAGATCAGTTCGTGCTTGTACATCACTTTTTTCTTTTTAATCTGCTGCTTCATGCCATTTCTGTAATGTATTATTTCTGATTTTACAATAGATAAAATAAGAAAAGTGTTTTCTTCCATGTTGCTGGAGTTGTAGCTTCAGTGGCTTGGTGAATATGTGGGGTTTTTTTCTTGTTTGTTTTGTTTTTTTGTGGTATGCTTTTGCAATGCTAATAGGTCTACTTTGTTTTTAAACACTGTCTGTGTGAATCACAGGATTTAAAAAAAAAACAAAACTGCCCTCTTCCTTTTTTCAACAAAGTGCTTTTCTGCAAGGCAGTTTCTTATACCACAAGGAGATGTGTTTCACTTAAACTACTCTTTGTTTTTATCTGAGTAATAGGGATATTACTTGATAAGTTCTTACAACTTCATGAAAGTTACAAGCTATACTCACTATGATATTTTCTTGGTGTTGACCTGGTTTACACTTCATATGTTTGGGCAAGTCATTCATCCTGTAAGCACTAGTTCAAAAATACATCTAATTTACAGAATTAGTTAAACTCCTTTTCATTAAAAGCATCAGTAAAATCTGAAAAATTTAAATCTTAAAATTTCTCCACATATCCATTGTATCTCCTTCCTCTCTTTCATTTCTTTCCCTTCTTCCTCAATATAGTCAGTAGAATAAAATATTGTTTCTTAAATGTTGCTAAAGAGGTGTACTGTTTATAGTAGCAGTTAATACCAAAAAAAGGCATAAAGGTACACTTCTAATATTGCTTCAAGTCTTTCCACTGCTTTTAAAACCTGCAAGTGTTGAATGTCTGTAGTTAGCTGAACTACTGAAAGATGTATACATTTTATTCCCTTTCAGTTAGCATTATAAATTATGTAGATTGGCTGCCTACAAGGCTAGAGTTCTCATTTAGAAGTAGCATTTCACTAACATGTAAGACTGACAGGAATGTTGGTGGGGTTTGGGTTTTTTGTTGTTTGGTTGGTTTGGGATTTTTACAGTTGTAAAATCCTCAGTCTCTGCACAAGACCTAATTCAGCTGTTTAAAAAACAGTTTAAGAGAATATCTGTACTTGATGTTCTTGCATGTGCTAGATATCCTTTTTCAAGTGTTTTCCCCCCACCCTTCAGATTAGACTAGATTTAGCAGCTTTGTCATAGGTAGATGCCAAGTCATATGATGATAACTTAAGACATGTGAAAATTAGGGGGGAAATGTTGGGATATGTTTGCAGAGATACAGAATCCTTTGTTCCTAAATCACTTTCTTTGTTTCCATCTAGGTATGGTTTCACAAACATGCGCTATATTGCCTCCCTGATTAGTGGAGTAGGCATTTTCATGATGGGTGCAGGACTTTCTTGGTATCATGGGATCATAGGTTTACTCCACCCTCATCCTGTAGAATCTCTTCTCTGGGTAAGCTAATCTTGTTTGGTATTGTATTTAACAAGTGACTTAATAAAAAATAATGGCTTAGTCTGAAATTCACTTCCTGAGTCTATTTGAATCCCAACACAATTAACTCAAACCATCCTTAATGAGATGTGTTTTAAGAAAAAGTTTTGTTAAACTATAGTTGATCTTGCAGCAAAATGGGCTGTTCTTTAAATCCTGCATCTTCCCTTCATATCTCCCAAGAGGCCCTCCATTCTTATTTTGCAATATATTGCATAATTCAAATATTGCTAGTTTCCTTCTGTTTAGGGACAATTCCATGGCACAGGGGTTCTGGAATGCTATGTTTGGATACTGTATGGTGAAGACACCTGTACAAATATGCGAATAACATAACAATTTTTTTTCCATACAGGCATACTGCATTTTAGCAGGGTCATTGGTATCTGAAGGAGGTATGCAGTTTCAAGAAATATTTCTATTTACGTATTTGTAATCTCTTGAGATTACCCTGTGAATAATTACAGTAATAATTGACCCTTGCTTACAGGGTGAAGTTTTGAACTCTGTTGCAAATACTTGTAATCAAACCAAAAAAAAAAGTGGGAAAAGTGTTTTTTCCTTAACCTGTCTATGTAATAAGAAGTTGAAGAGCACATCATTTGGAACATAGACATGGAATGCCATTTTGTTATTAAACCATCAATGAATATAACTGTTCTGATTTGTGTGGAGACACAGAGAAAATAAAGTAACTATGCTTCTTGTTATTCAAAGTTATCAATAATCAGAGCTTTCTTGATGATCTGTTGCTATGATATAAAGAAAAGTTTCCTCTTTTCAGAATGGAAACGGGTTTTTTTGCCTCTAACCATTTTCAGCAACAACTTTGTTGTTGTTTCAGCTACCCTTCTTGTTGCTATAAATGAAATTCGCAGGAGTGCTCGAGCCAAGGGCCTTTCATTTTATCAGTATGGTATGTGTCATAGCAGTAAAGTATGTGATTATTTAAAACAGAATCTGTTCAGTAGCATAATGGTAGAAACAATTTTCTATCTTTTCCCTTTCCCTTTTCCCCTTGCTTTATTGATCCGTTTTCTGTTCTAGTAACAGCATTTCACAAATTAGATGAAAACCTCTTGATTTAAGTAATGCTGTTTAAATAGTTGGCTGAAGGTCTTGCATTTTTCAGGATAATATCCCCTTTTAATTTTTCAAACATTTTTGAGAAGCTTCCATAATTGGGCTTGTTCTCTGTATTTATGAATGCTTTCAGAAGTGTTTGCATATGCAAAATTTAGTTTACACGTATATAGTTATGGAATTTTTTTTTAACTTGCTGTTAGTCTACTCTAAGTACTGTGCATAATGTAGTACAGCTAAGCTTTCCAAAGCAATCTTAACTTTTTTTTGTTGTATGTGCAGTTGTGCAGAGCCGTGATCCTAGCACAAATGTGGTATTGCTGGAGGATGCTGCAGCAGTTTTGAGTGTGGCGGTGGCTGCTACATGTATGGGTCTGACTTCTTTAACAGGTAAAATTCTGCACAGAGGCAAGCAGGATGTGGATTTCCCCCTGTGAACGATAAGAACACAGAGCATTGTTTATATTAGTTGACTTAAAAATGTCTTTACTTTTTTCCTGATATTTGTACTCTATAGCCAGATGGGTCTAACTTCCTTTTGAGCTGTTTTGTCATACAAACTAAGTTATGTTTTACTAAAGGAATATTTATTGTAGTGAGTTATGACTTTGTGCCATGTTGTGATTGCATAATTTGAGCTTCCTAAGTAAGTAAGTGGTGCACAGCTCCATGTGCGTGTGGGGAGGATTTATGAAAGCAGTTCTTTCCTTCCTTTTGATGTGTAGTGGTATTACTGTTACCTTCAGGTAACAAAAGCTGCTCCTGAACAGTGTGGCAAAGCTAACTCATGCTGGTTGGATGGTCTGTATGCCAAGTATTTCAAAGTATGTCTTTGCTGCACAGTTAAGTCTTCTAAAGAGGGATGATTGTTTATTCATCCTTTTTTAAGTATTGACTTTGTTAAACAATAAATACTGGAATTTTTTTCTTTGTGTCTTCTAATGAGTTAATTGCAAGTTTCATTTTTTATATAGAAGTAATATTTTTTCTTTCATCTCTAACTTCCTTCATCAGCTTAAAAATACAGTAATATCTCCACAGATCTGAATATGAATGAATAAGAGTTTGAATTATATAAGTACTGTATGCCAGAAATAGTTAATACTTCAAAATTTTTTGAGTTTCTTGTAAAAGAACACTGACTTTTGTGCTACTGCCTATATTTAGGTGTATTTAACTTTGTATATAAATTTAGCTCTATGAATATATAAATCCATATAACTGTTGAGAATTTACTCCTTTATTAGTCCTGCAGGGAGACAGGAGGGACTTAAGATTTTATCTTAAGATAACTTGGTTTTTTTCACCTTCATCTTCTTCCTCAGTAGGAAAGAATTGCCACTGAATTAAAAAAAAACTCAAAAACTGTCCAACCAACCAAAAAAACCCAGAAAAACCTCACCAACTAATAAAAAATCACACTAAAAAGCAAAAACCAAAGAGTCCCTCAAAATTGTGTCCTCTTTTCATGTGAAATTGGAATTCTTTGCTATGTTTCAGAAATGGTCTGTGAAACTAATATGACATATCTTGTTTAGGAAACCCATATTATGACAGTGTGGGGTCTCTTGGTGTTGGAACTTTGTTAGGAACTGTGTCAGCATTTCTAATCTACACTAACACTGAAGCCCTGCTGGGACGATCCATTGAACCTGAACAACTGCAGCGACTCACTGAGTTACTGGAAAGTGATGCTGTAGTGAGGTAAGAATCTTGACAGCTCGATCTCTACTGAGCTACAAAAAGCAAGAAAAGAACATTTGGAAAAAGTAGTTCAAGCACTTTAAATGAGAAAAGTCTGATGAGATTATTTTGAGTGTGGATTCTTCTGTACTGAGATTTCAGAATATTACTGCCAACTTCTATTTCCATGCTAAAACTTTCAGTAAATGAATACTCATACCTCTTGGATATTCCACAGCTGAAATAATCTTGCAGATACGTTTTAAGAGTTACATTAAATACAGGAACTGACAGTGATTTAATGAGAAAGTCATCAGAAATTGAAAACTGTTTTCAAATGCATGAAATGCAAACACTTAAATGATACTGTTGTGTTGCTTTTATAGTTTATTAGCACTGAAATATTTAAATTCTGTTACTGTTAATATTCAGTGTCTGGAAATCTGTAGCAATTGGCAGGAATTGCTGCAGTGGTATTATGATGTAATAGATTCTGCATATTAGATGCTTAAAAAATTAACTCAATGCTAATTTCTCTTTCTTTGCAATTCTACAATTTTTAGTAAAGTTACAGCTCATTGTAATTCTGAAATCTGGCTTCAGTGCTTTTCAGGGAGCTGTTTTAGCTTTAACCCTACCAACCTTGATTTAGAAGCAAACCCCTTTTTGTTTTCTTTTTAATCTTCGTTCAGGAGTATATTACTGTATAAATCAGCTGAAGTATTTTAGTGCTTTTTTTATTTGTAGTTGTTTCTGAGGTGTGGAGGAAAAAACCCCAAGCCCATTACTTAATACCAGAAAGAAACAAAGTACTGCATCATCTCACTGGCAAGCGAGAGGTCTGGACAACATGCCCTTCATTCCAGAAACTAAACAAGATTCCTATTTGGAACTAGAATTGTGTTAAAATTTTCATTTGTCAATAACTAAATTCTTTTAAAGTATTTGTGGTGACCCTGCATTAGACTGAATGGAGAAGCATTTGTCAGTGGTGCTTGGTTAGAGTAGGTGAGTTCACATGATTATTTGCATGTTACTTCTGTAGTTCTTCTTTCCAAAGTGCATAGGAGGCTTTTGCTTGTCTCAAGCTGAAGTAATAAAATTTCTTCTAGGCCAGGCACCATTTTATATTGTATTCCATCTTGTAGGTGGCTTTAACTTCTCAGCAAAACAGACCAGTTCATCTCCTTCTTGCTGTAGGCTTTTTTTTTTAAACAAGTACCTTAGAAAAGCATGAAAAATAAAAGAAATTAAAACTTCACGAGAAACTGCATGTTCTTTTCTTGAGCTTAGAAGCTGAAACATGTTTAGGTACTTCTCATACCTTCTGTATGCACTTTGTCTTTCTTAGATCCATTACGTTACCAGCTTTGATTTCTTTCAGTGCCAACTGTCTTTGACCAAGTTCATATAACAAGCCTAGTATCTTTATGTTAGTTAACTTACATCTTCTAATAAAACATGTGGTCTTGATCTAGAGTTCTCTATGATGTGAACTTACACTACCCTTGCTTGTTACTAAGTAAAATTTAGGGAAAAAGATGCTCTAACTTTTTATTTCTTATTCCAGCCTTCGATTAGTGACGTTTTTAGGTTTGTTTGTTTTCAGCTTTTTCCTGTGAAATGAGGAAGTCTTTTAACATCAAGTATTTCTTCAAAAGGCAACTTGTACATTTACATCAACATAAGCTTTGGACTCATAAGAGTGTCATCATTTTCTTGAACATTCAGACTCTCCCATTTTATTAAATGAAGCTGTTTAGCAGCATACCATACTCTTACATATCCTACTAACACCAAATATAAAAGAAAAAGCTCCTGAATACTGGTCTGCTTTAGTATTTTTAAAGATGCGACTATTACTTGCTCATTTTATTTCAGCCTTTCAGGGTTTTCAGCCAGCAAACTCTTGAGTTCTCAATGCAATGCATTTTGCAATTGCTGCTTTCCAGGATCGTCCTCCCATGTTCTTCTTCCAGGCAGGGTTTGTAATGTTTATTTTCAGATACATTTTGCCAAACAGGAAGGGGAATATATTAGGGGAATATATTTAATATTTGTCAGAAGGGATCTAAGATCCAAGTTGACCAAAGGATCCAGGGGCTCTGATATTTACTTCCTCCAGCCCCCATCAGCATCACCAGCACTTAACCTAGCATTCTAGTGAACATTGTGATTATAAACTCTTTGATTTATCTGACAATATTAACTGCTGTATTACTAAAATAATCTCTGAGATGCTGGTATTTTTTTCAACCAAATCTTAATTTTTAAATTTTTTTTTACAGGATTTTGTGACAAGACCTGCATTCCCTAAAACCTTAATGACCAGGATTAATGTTGTTAACATATAATGCTTCTCCCCACCTTTGTCACTATTTTTCCTTCAGTTGTCAGGTTGTGTTGTAGAGAGAAAATCTGTGCAGTCAAAGTTCAGCTGTAGTTGAAGCTGGCCAGAAATGTGGAAGACAATAAAGAGTTTTTTAGAATACATTAATGACAATAGGCAGTATAGAAATATCACTGGCCTGTTATAGGAGGAGGATGGTCACCTTACAAACAGGGACAGGGACAAGTCAGAGGTCTTTGACGCTTTCTTTGCCTCTGTCTTCAACATGGATGATGGACCAAGAGAGTTTCAGTGCCCAGAGCTGGAGGACCATGACTGTGAGAATGATCAACTCCCAACTGAAATTGTGCAGGATTTGCTGCTCCAGCTGGATCCCTGTAGATCTACGGGGCCTGATGGGATTCATCCGAGTATCCTCAAAAAGTGGGCTGATGTCATTGCACAACCTCTCTTGATGATTTTTTGAGCATTCTTAGGAATCCAGAGAAGTCCTAGCTGACTGGAAGCTGGTGAACATTGTCCTAATTTTCAAGAAGGGCAAGAAGAGGGGTTGTGATAACTGCAGGCTTGCCAGTCTTACTTCAGTGCCTGGTACAGTTATGGAGAAGATCAGTCTGGGAAGTACTGAAAAACAATGCAGTCATTGGTCAGAGTCAGCATGGCTTCATGAGAGAAAAGTCCTGCTTATCCATGCTGATTTCCTTCTATGAGAAGGTAGTCCACCTACTTGATCAAGGGAAGCCAGTTGTTATAATCTTTTTGGGTTTTAGTAAAGTTTTCAGTACTGTCTCTCACAGGATCCTTCTGGACAACCTGTCCACCATAGCTGGATAAACACATCATGGGGTGGGTGAGTAATTGGCTCATGGGTCAAGCACAGAGGATAATAGTGAGTGGGGTGACTTCAGGCTGGTGACCTGTCACTCGCGCGGTTCCACAGGGCTCCATCTTGGGCCCTGTGCTCTTCAACATCTTCATAAATGACTTGGATGCAGTTCTGGGAGGTGCTGTTGACTTCCTCAAAGGTAGGGAGGCCACGCAGAGACACCTCAACAAATTAGAGATCTGGGCAATCACCAACCATATGAAGGTAAACAAGAGGAAGTGCTGGATTCTGCACCTGGATGGGACAACCCTGGATGTACAGACAGACTAGAGAATGAGATGCTGGAAAGCAGTGCCATGGAAATTGACCTGAGGGTCCTGGTCAATGGCAAGTTGAATATGAATCAGCAGTGCCTTGGCAGCCAGGAGGGCCAACCGTGTCCTGGGGAGCATCAGGCACAGCATCGCCAGCCAGTCAAGGAAGGGGATTGTCCTGCTCTGCTCTGCACTGGTGTGGCCTCTCCTTGATATTGTGTGCAGTTTTGGGCACTGCAACATAGATACTAAGCTTTTAGAGAGGGCTACAAAGATGCTGAAGGATCTTGAGGGGAGGCCTTATGAGGAGGGTTTGAGGTCACTTGGTCTGTTCAGCCTGGAGAAGAGACTGAGAGGAGACCTCATTGCAGTCCACAACTTCCTTATGAGGGGAAGAGGAGGGGCAGGCACTGATCTCTTCTCTCTGGTGACCAGTGACAGGACCTGAAGAAATGGCCTGAAGTTGTCAGGGGAGGTTTGGGTTGCATATTAGAAAAAGGTTCTTCACCCAGAGGGTGGTTTGGCACTTGAAGAGGCTCCCCAGGGCAGTGATCTCAGCACCAAGCCTGGTGGAGTTTAAGAAATGTTGGGATGATACTCTCAGGTATGTGGTATGAGCTCTTGGGGATGGTCCTATGCAGGCCCAGGAAATGGACTTGATGATCCTTGTGGGTCCCTTCCAATTTGGCATAATCTGTGATTCTGTAAACCATCTCCCAGAGCTCACGTGGTAGCTGCACAGTTGCCCGTTTCTGTATGCCATTCGTCACATGAATTTCCAGTCTCTTAAAAACAGTTGGTTTGTATTGCTTTCAATGACTTTTTATTATGTTTTGTCTATCAGTTTGTTGGACTTCATAATTTCTCTTTTAGGCTCATGGCTATTTATTTCCCTTTTCATTTTTCTTTTTTTTTTTTTTCTAGTTATAGCACATATCTAAGTTGTGATCCAGAATGGGCTTTCAGAGTTGTTCTGATCTGGAAGATGATGTTATTTTATTTTTGATATACAAACATTCCATTCTTAAGTCTCATTCACACCTTTTGTGCATAAATCTTTCTTGTGTTCAACTTAACCTGGAGTGTGGGAGATCAGCCTTTCAGAACTGTGAAATAAAATATGTGATGTTGTACGGACTGTCCTGATTCTGTTTTTATGCAATGTAATCACAGATTTCTAGGCATAAACTATTATTTGTGGTTTCATCTTTAATTTTAATTCCTTTTAACAGCTCTTGCTGTTACAGTGGAAAATCTGTCACTCTGAATTAGGAGGAAAAACAATGTTACAACTGATTGCTCAAACCCAGTAACTTGATGTTCTCTGACAAAGTTTTCTTTAATGTGAAACTTGATTTTTTTCCCTAGTTTAAGTTGATGCTGTCTACTAACCTCCCAGAAGCTTCCATAAGCAAGCTTTCTAGCTTAAGTTTCAGCATACACATTTGTATTTTTGAATGATTACTGATTTTTCTCCTCTTGACTCAGTCTTGCCTTTCTTGGACAGATTATATGCAGTAGACTTTTTCCCTTCACTGTAGCAGAATATGTGTCATTTCACTGCATTTTACCAGGTTACTGCTTAATGAGAATATCAAATACCACTTGTTATCCTCTTGCTTAGCTCTTGAAGGCACTTGATATGTCTTCAATGTTTTTGAATCACATGGCTTCAATTTCTATTCAGTAACCACATCTGTTATCTTAAATACTGTCTTTGTGATGAGGTAGTTTGATGCCAGCTAGGTTACTCCAGGCAATACTATTTTGATTTGGTACCTTTCCACAGAATAGCTGTGTAAATTTGAATGGAGCTGGAAAGTCTATATTGTTATCAGGAAGCTGATAGGTTTTTTTGATCTGCTTAAATATTTACGAAGATCTGTTTTTTGGTGTCTGTATATTTAGTTCATGATGTTTTTTAGTGTGCTTTCCTCTCCTTTACCCTGAGTATTGCAAGAGTATTCCATAAAAATTTCCTGTGGTTCTTCATCTTAAAATTTCTTCTCTCTTGTTTTTTCTCATCAGTTCATTCTAGCAGGCACCTTGCAAGACACATGCCTTCTTTCTTCCTGCACCAACTGTGAAATTAGTTCTGATTTATAAACATTCAGATGAAAAGAAACATTTCTAGTTGGAAGGAGTAAATTTGTTTAAGGCAAGGGCATGCTAATGTTAAGGATTCTGTGAAATTGCACAACTCAGCAAAATGAACGGAGGTTAAGTTTGGTACTTCAGATTCATCAATGCAGTTCACTTCAAATTTTGTGTTAGAATTGAACAAATTGTCAAGATTGCAATTTTTTTGCTAATAAAACTGAAAGTCTCTGGAATATTTTATACTTACTTTGTTTTGGACATGTCAGAGACAAACATGTCAAAAATCTGAAACTTGTGTGATTTATATACCTTATTTTAGTCACCTTTTAGTCACTTACTCTGCAGCGGCAGTTTTAAATTCTCTTAGCTTTAAAGAAAAAAGTTTTTGTCAATCTAATTAGAAAAAAAATGAGTATTTTATTTTATGTTTATTTCGCTGTTCAAATGTATCACAATATATCTTGGTCTTGAGTTTCCTTCTTATCCCTGAAAAATATGGAGGTTTTTGTTTACTACCTATATTCACACATCACTGAGTTTATCTAAGAAGCTGGAACAAAACTTTGCTATAGAAAACCAGAATTTTTCAAAGGACCATAATACAAACATGTTACAGCATTCATATTTTAGTATTTTTAGGAACCTTTAAATAAATATACAATTTCAGCATTTACAGATGGGTGTATTTTGTTAAGTCATGATCAACAATTCACTACAATCAAAAATTAATTCCAAACACAATATCCATAACTTTTTCTTATATCAAATGTATCTTTGAAATTTTTTTCAAAAGGTCCTGCCTTTACCAACTGCAGGAAGGGACACTTCTATAATTTCAATGGTTCAGTAATTAACAATACATTATTGTTCCTTATCTCAGAATTGAGGGTACTAAACATGGTTACATAGTGTCATGTGTACACACAAAAACTCTGTGCAGTAGCAAGTAAGTTGAACTTAAACTTTTAACAGAGAATAGGGAAGTTCTCACATTTTTAGTTGTAGGATTTGGGTTTTTTTAAAAACATACTGTTAGTCTAGTTCTCAGTCTGTGATGCTTCTTGTACTCTGTGTTATATTGCAGTGATCCATTTATAGATGTGTTGGTGTTGCAGAAACCTGTGGAATTGGTACATTTTACCAGTTAAATGTAAATCAGTATTTAATGGAAATATGTGGTGGCAAAACAAGGATATATTTTCAAAGACAGGGGCCTTTTAAAATTACAGGATCATTTTCCTGTGACAATATTGTTAACATCAGAAGTCAAACTAGCTTGTGGTTTGGTTTATATTGTTTTACATTTTATTTAAAAAATTATGTGTTTCAGAGCAATTCATGATGTTAAAGCCACAGACATGGGAATGAGTAAAGTAAGATTCAAGGCAGAAGTAGACTTTGATGGACGTGTTGTTACGCGGTCTTACCTGGAAAAACAAGACATTGAACAGCTGCTACAAGTATGTTTTAAAAAAACTATTTTGTAAGTCCAGTATTTGATGCTTACTTCCAATTTCAAGTATCTCTAAATCCAAGATTTTCAAGTAGGTGAGATATAGGTCACTTTTTTATTTTGAAGAGTTGCAGATGTTCTTACTTTGTGTTAGTTTTTTAAATGTCTGTGCATGGAATCTGCTGCTGCTACAGCACCTTTTTTGGGCTGAGTAGGGCCGGGTAGGAGAGGGTCAGATTTTTTTTAATTCATTATTTGTTAGAAAATGCAGACTTGTAAAAAAAAAAAAGAGAATATAATTTTTCCAATAAATTTTTTTATTGAATTAAAAGATCTACAGTTAAAACTAGAAAGCCTGTTACCTGCAAATAAACCTTGGTTTTTTGGCAAAGCCATTTGCCTTGGCTGTTGATGATGCACTGTTAGGGTTTACAGGTCTGGTCTTTCAGACTTAGCTTGAATATAGATTGCTTACATGATTTAGCATTTTGATGATGTTTAACAATTAATCATCTTTAAGTAAGTGTCAGTCTCTCAGTGTAGTTCAGAGTAGCTTTTCTTAATCCCTCTTTTTAATACAGAGATGGAAAACTGCTCTCAGCTGTATTTATATGGCAAAGCTGTGAACTGTGAAGTAAATAATAATTTATCTAAATTAAAAGGAGTTGTGAGCAAAATGTTTTGCCTGCTTACCAGTTTTCACTGATACCTTCCTAATATATGTTTGCTTGTGTACCTACAAGATTTCTTTCTCAGCTACCCTTTCAAAATGAAATGTAGATGTCAAGTGTCTGCATTTTATATCTGTTCGACCCAACTTAAAAGTTACCTGAGTTTACCTTTAAATTTTTCACTGCAATTTTTTAAACCATTAGTTAATATCCAAGTTTTTAAAACATGTTCATGTCAAAATAAGGATGTATTGTATGTATATATAGTGCAATATCTGATCTATTCATATATTGGATTTCAATTTAATGTATTTTTTGAGAAGAAGAGCTTTAGACCACTGAGGCACTGCAGGTTTGCTTGGTTTTCTATTGCCAGTTGCTTTGCTGTTGCCATTGTTTAGTCAGCTAGTCTTTTCAAAGTCTTTGTTAGCTCCTGTTCTTTACCTGCTATTCCCTTTCACGATTACATACAACCTTCACTAGTTCTTCCTGTTCTAGTATTGTTGGGAAAGATCTTTCCGAGTGTTTCTAGTTTGGCAACTGTTTCTTACACAGGTCATTGTAATTTCATGTAGTAACTTTGTGTCAGCTATGAAACCCTTGTTGAAGGATTGCTGCTTTCAGTAGGACTCTGCCCTCTGAAGTCAGAAAGGCAGATGTCATGCTTGCTGTTTGATCTGCACTTGTTCGAATAACTAGCCCATTCAACTAGCATTGCTGTCAACATTATTCTTCTACAGTTTTAAAATATTGGTTGAAATACTGTCATTCAGATTATCTCATTTCTTTTTCTTGTTAGACTTGATGTGATTGTAGTTGTTGGTTGTTGTGGTCGAGATATCTTTTAAGCTTGCTCAGTTATGTTATTCCTCTTTGCTTTTAGAGTAGTGGGTAGGGGGAAAAAATTGGTGTTGTGTTGTAATTGTACACACAAGAAGAACTATCATCTATTTAGCAGTTAATGTGTCTGTTTGCAACAAACTATTTATCCTAAACATACTGCAGCTGTATTGCCTAAACTATGGCTGAGATACTACAGGGCCAGCCTAGGGTGAGATTTCTAAGGAAAGCTCATGGCTCATATCAAGCTATGATAGATTTAAATTAGATATAAGAAGAATTTCTTTACTGTGAGAGTGGTGAAACAGTGGAGCAGGCTGCCTGGAGAAGTTGCGGATGCCCCATCACTGGAAGTGCTTAAGGCCAGATTGAATGGGGCCTTGAGCAACCTGGTGTAGTGGAAGGTGTTCCTGCCCATGGCAGCAGGGATGCAACTAGATGATCTTTAAGGTCCTTCCACCTCAAACCATTATATGATTCTGTGGCAATACTGTAATATCTGTTTTGATGCTGGTGATGTCTGTGTTTTTTTGGAGGGTGTAGTATAATATCCTGTCTTCCTTAACTTCGTTCCTTCAGTTTCATATGCTGTGAGTCTCCTAGTCTGAGTTCCTGTCAAGTATCTTCAAGTTTTTGATATTATAGAGGAGCTGTACTAACAGCAGCATTTGTAGTAATCCTTTTTGATTTTCAGACGAGTTGATTATGTGATGCCCAGAGTCTGTAGTGTAATGGAATAGCAAGAATGTATGAAAATGGGAAAGAATAACACAGGGGTACCTTGCTCTGCCTTGCTGTGAGCAATGAATACCCCAGAAACGTCTAGAAAATGAATGAAATTCTCTAAATTTATTTGGAAAGTTAAGGAGGCAATAGATTAAAGATATAAGAAGGATTTATATAAAATGCAGGTGTATTAGTAGAGCCAGCTGTTTTTATTGAATAGATGGTACTCTTCTGTGTCTTTGAGACATAAGAACAGATGATATTTTGAAAGGAAGTGGCAAAATCTGAAGTGTTTTTTTTAGTTGGGTTTTTTCCCTCCTATTGAAATATGTCAAGATCCTCTGGAGTGTTATTCCTTTATTTTCTTTTTCTCATCTCAATCTTTTACATTTAATTTCTTCCTAGGAAATTCAGCAAGTAAAAACCCTTGAAGAATTAGAAGCCTTCATGCTTAAGCATGGTGAGAATATAATTGACACGCTGGGAGCTGAAGTAGACAGACTTGAAAAGGACCTGAAGGTGAAATTTGATAGGGAGTGCTTATTTCTGTGTTATATTTTAAACAATATCATTGCATCTACTTTTTTGGAATTTCATTTGTAAATATGAGAGAGGGAAGGTGTTGATATTCCTAATGCAGACTTTGTTCCTATAATATTATTAACTAAGTTCTGACCACCAGCAAACCCTCACTTTGCCACTGATCCACTTGTTGTGTATTTTGTTCCATTTCATGCCAACATGGAAAAATATTTTCATTAAATAGACCCGATTGCGTCTTTGTTACTGTATTCTCAAAATGTCAATAGCCTGTTGAATTCTGTTTTGGCTGCAAAAAAGCAAATTTCAATTTCTTTTTTAATCTGGTGCTTAGCATTTAATCGAATGTATCTGTGTGGTGGGAGTGTTAACATCTTTTGCTTTTGTTGAAGCAGTGCAGTATTTACTTATTTTACAAGTCTCTTAACTTCCTTATAATTACTTTTTTTTTCATTCTTCAATTTAAATATCCTTTGGCTGATGCAGCAAAGGATTTTTTCCATTTTTTATGTTACAAGTATGTTGTGGCTGTCAATCAGCTTTCTGGCATGAATTCAGAACTACAAGTATACTGACTACCAGACAAATAGTCCTGCCATGACTGCTTTTTCTGGCCTTGAGACACCTCTCCAGAGCATGTTTGTCCTTGCTTATTATATTTGATAAATATTCTAGTTTTAGTTTCTGTCCCTAGGGTTGTGCTGTTTAAAAATGAAAATATTATTTTTGAATTTAATTGCACCAGCAGAATCAGTTCTTTGTGGTTCTTGAGGAGTAGGATCATGACTAATTATTATACAAGCATGAAAACTGTTGTTTTTGGTATAGGTAGGGATTTCAGTCATTGTGCTGGTGTTGAATATGCTTTGCTAAATACTCCAGTCAGGTTCACATGCTGGATGACTTTGAAGTCAGTGACTTTCTCATGGATTATACAATCCGCATAATGATGATAACATATTTCTACAGTATCAGAAAATGCATATTTCTTAATAGAAACAGTATTTTAAAACTATAAAAATAGCTTTAGTGGCAAAGAACAATTATTTTAGCAATATCACCTGTTATTCAGGAAAGTATCTGTTAAAACATTAAGGAAGTGAGATATGTATATATATATATATGTTTATTTGGACACTTTTCTGTAAAAACTAACTGCTTTTTTAAAATCAAGAGCTGCTTCATATGTCATAAAGCATAAAAACTAACTTATCTGTGATGCTGTAAAATATTTGCCAAATAAAAATATGACTTAGCCTTCAAAAAAAGGCTTATAGTACGGGCAATGGTTGTTGAAGGTCATCTTCATTTTAAAATAGTTCCTGTTACCCAAAGAAGGGATTTGTTATCCGGTTCTGAACATCATGCCCGAAATATATTATTGGTGTAATATGTGCAAAAATGTAACTATTTTTAATACTTTTTTTAAAATTTTATTTCAGCAACGAAATCCTGATGTTCGTCACGTGGATTTGGAGATACTATAGACTTGAACAGGAGAAATCTTCAGGTTGCTACTCTTTTGGAAAGAAGTCACATAAAGGGCTGAAAAGCTTCTGAAATTGCAGTGACCTCAGCGCCGTACCTTGCTTAGTTTTGCTGTAGGCTTCCTGGACTGTTAGCATTGCTTCTGTTTCTGGAAGAATGCTAGACTAGCAGACAGAAATTTCCATGTCAAAATCAGTTTTAAAAAGCTACTTGAGTTAAATTCCACAGGAGGGTCTGTCTGAGATATTTACTGTGATCCAGAAGTTAAGACTGGACGTTTAGTTAGGCAAATACAGCTGCCTGAAACTACACAACACACTTAGTTTTTCCGTTTGTGTCCCTTTGCTGCAGTCAGTTTGCACTTCTTTAGTTTCTTTCAAGATATCATTAAAGGTTCTTGGGAGATATTAAGATTAGCTAGAAAGAGTTTGTTCCAGTGGAACCTGCCAACCTCAAACTAATTGTAATATTTAAATTCTACAATTGTTTCACAGTTTTTCTTTTCTATGAGATAAATTCTTTCAAACAGGCACTGTCCTTCTCTCAAGTACCATGATCTGGAAATCTGCTTTTTGCCACCATTATGATTACCAAGATTACCAACTGCACTTCAGAAAAATAAGGTTTTTCACCTCAGTGGAGCCAGCCATATGGGTTTAGCCAGAGTATATTAAGTTACTGTGAAAAATTACTGTGTACGAATTTCGATGCACTTCCTCTTTTTAGGTTTTACTCTTTTTTCCCTACTTTGACACCTATTTTCTTATTTGTAAGTATCTTCAGATGTAATCTGGGAGATATTTATGGTAGTGCTTATTAAAAGTTACTTGGCATTTTTGGCTCTTTATATTTTAATAGGCTCTCTTGCCAGATATGGTCTTTCCTAGAAGATGCGAGAGATGTAGTTGGAATATACAATAGTAAAAAATGAACTATTTATAATTAAACAAATGAATACATTGTATTTTTAATTTATTTACCTCTAGATATTATTTGTTATCTGAAATCAAAACCACCTTAGTCTGTGTTTTTTAAAAGTTGACTGTACTTGTTTGGGAAAGTAAGGTTATTCTACCAGTGGTCCTCAACGATACTGAGATAAGTGCTTAGTTTATTACTTTGAAATGTGAAATTCTGGCATTATATATAATTGGCCTCAAGGCTTTCTGCAGTAGGTACCCAAGTTGTACCAGGTTCTTTGAGACCCAGTCTTTGTTAATAAGGCCATGAGTACTGAGCACGCAAGTTGAAATATAAGTGGAATGACTGTATATAAATGACACAGGCAAATTCTTTATGCACTTTAACGTAATATAAGATTTGCTTATGGGTGAGAGGTAGTAAATAAGACCATCCTAGTAATTCAGTTGCTGAATAATAACTGACTTGCTGAAAGAAGAAATGCTGATATGAAACACAAGTCTTCAAAAATCAATTTAAGATTAAATTATAAACATTGCAGCAGATAATTGTGAAGACCAATATGTCCAGATTTGACTAAAAGCTTTTTAGAATGTTTTTTTCATACTAAATGTCACTTACCAGTGAATTATGAGAATTTAAAATAGCATGCCTTTTTGGCAACTGCAAAGCACTTTGCATGCTGGTCATTTTAAGTAGAAAAACATTCCAAGTTACAGATGGGATTTCCCATACAGTAATTGTGGGTGAAAGGATCTCTTCAGTACCCGTGTCCATAATTCACAGGTGGCTTCTTTATAGCACAGTACCTTATTACGGCTAATTCAAAAGAAGACTTCTTTATCTGGTTTTCTTTTATTGTAAAACTAGTTAGTATATTTAAACCTGATGATTTGAAATGCAGTTTAAAGGTAATTTGGAAGTCTTCTGTAGCAAATAAGGTTTATTTTTGCACATTATAAATATTTACTTTTCTTCTTGTCCTGCCATGTAAAATTCATCTCATCTCAGTATGCACTCTGCTGGTATTACTCTTACTCATGAAGAGTACTGGAATCTGGTAATGCATAACCTGTTTTCTTCTTCGTAGAATATTTATATGAATTTTGAATTTGAATAAACATGTTAATAAGCCAGTTATTCCAGAAATCTTAAAAACCTGAAGAGAAGTAAAACTGTGAAAATGTTGTTCCTGCGGAGGTTAGTGAAGACAGCCAATGTGATTTAAGTGGCTTGTGTGCTGGAGTTACTGATGAATGCTGTCAGATGCACTTGCAGGTTTCCCTGCAAGGTTAGTAAATGTTACCTCCATAGCAAAGTGTTCCTGTATCGTTTTCAAGAGGAGGCATGAGTTTACATTCTTATAGGACATCTGCTCCAAAAGCCTATAGAAATGGGTGTTTTGTTTATCAGAGATGTAATTCATCTGAATTCTGATCCTATTTTCCTTATTTCAGACAGAAGAATACCCATCCAACCCCTTTTTTTTGTATTCCAAGATAGAATACAGTTCCTTGTCTACCAGTTACATTATGGATTATAGCAACATAATATGTTAAATTTAAGAAGCCAGAATTTGAATGTTTTTGGGTACATTACAGTCAAAGAGTTTGAGGACCCAGTTCCATTTTTTAAAGTGACCTGGATGGTGATGTACAGGCATTGCAGATTGGTTTTGTCAGTACCTTGTAAGTTTACATGCTGTGCAGATGGATGAAAGTGCTGATTGGTGGAACCTGTCAGGTTGGAAAGGCAAAGTAATTCCAAGCTGTTACATTTTAATTTATATGTTATAATTTGCAGACTGCTTTTAACAGATTTGACATTTTTACTGCTTTTTTCTTTAACTGCATTTATCGTCAGAAACTTGAGGTGATGTGGGTCCAGAACTTAGTTTACTTTTGTTTTAATGTTTTTTGGGGAAATTATTAGCAAGTACATTTACATTATAGAATTAAAGAAAACTTACAAAGTGTGGAGGAGTGGATTTTTTCTTTGTCACAAATGCAATTATGTAATGATTCTTTTGGATTGATTTTAGGCAAAAGCAGTAGGGATTTACCTAACCATAAAGTTATTATCTAGGACTTTTTCAATAAAGGTGTGGTGGTTTAAAATAATTTATTTTTGTAGACTGGCCTCGCAAGTTCTATATTTTCAAATTGTGTTCAAAATAATATTGCCCTCTCTGCTTTGTGAAAGGTTGTTTACATGCTGTGCAATGTCTCATAATTCTGTAAAACTTGAGGTCTTTATAAAAATTGTCTTCGTGTTCCAATATACTGAATGATCATAATATATTTTAAGTCCAAGTTGGCTGGATGCTAATAGTATGCTTTTCTATAGAATTTATTTTTTCTGTAAAAGATAAGATTTTGAAGTGATTATCTTCTCCCAGGAATGAATTTCAAGTCTAAATTTCCTCCTTTATATGCTGGAATTCAGTATTTGATGTGGTCTCCCTCTCCCCCTCCACTTTCTAAAGCATGTAAAGGATATGGTAGCAGTAAATACTCCAGTGGGCCACTGTGTTAAAGGGACTGTTTGCTGTTTTGTGTTCTAGGCTAGAAGCAGTGGGGGGGGCTCATGGAACAGGAGAACACATTTCTTAATGACAAGTTTCCATCCTTCATCTTCTTTTTTTAGGCTGTCTTTTTCTGTCCTTGAATTTTCACACAGATTTTATTGCTTTTTAAAAGTGACTCTTTTAGAAGAGCAAGCCATTATGAGCATCATATGTTTTTAATAGCAGAGCTAAATTCTATTCTTGGTCTCGATTTTGTAATGTCCTTCTTGATCATTTATAGTTCATAACAATGATTGCTGTTTTAAAAGCTACAAACCATATTAGCCAAAACAGAATTTTCTGATTCATGGCAGAGTAGTTTTCTCAGCTGTATCTGCAGTCTCAGTTTTTATTAAGAGACTTTTACGGCCCCCTCTTTGATAGGAGAGTACAGGAAAGGTTTTTAGGTATGTTTTGTCTAGATTGTACACTGATTGGAGTTTTGTGTTCTCCTTTTTATGATTTCAGCTGCTTTTTCTGTTTTCTGTAACAGACAAAAAAAGTACACATTATGGAAGTACCTCTAATAATAATGAGTACATCAAATACAGGCATCATGCAAAGAGTTTTTGGGCCTTTGTGCATTGAAAGTGTGGTTATATTTGAAAAATCTAAATGAAGTAATCCTTTTTCTAAAGTTTAGATGTGTTCCTTACAGAAGAAACCACAGAAGGATATTATTTAAGATTTGAAAGCAAAGTGTTTCCTTTTACTGTCATATGTTCTTAAGGTATATTGGCTTGGTAAAACAATTGATAAATATTGATTCCTGTACAAAACATGCACTTCCGTGCATTCCTAAAGGCTTGCAAAAGTGAATATAAAATGGCAATGTGCTTTTTTTCTTCTAGCTTAAGTATTGTGCTGCTTCCATTCTTATTTCTAGATCCGTATAGAGGGTGCCACTAACATCTCTCCTGCAGTGTACCTGCATAATGTAAATGAGAAATCGAGATGTACCAAGAAGATTTTTTTTTATATAGAAGGGTTGTGTACCTTAAATAATTTTTCCTTTTTTGTTAGTGAGACATAAATATTTGTGACGTAAAAAAAAGGAAATGGGAATCCAGGCTTCAAAACACAATGGATTTTGAAATGCATGTCCTTTGAGGAAAATAAAATGTGCCAGGAGCTCTAAACGATTCTAAGGACTATAGAAACTGTACTTAGCCAGGCTTTGCTGAAGGAAAGGAAAATAAACTCAAAGTGTGTGGTAAAATGAAAAGAACACAAGGAAGGAAAAGACCCAAGATGTTAAGCACTTGGGAATAGGAAAAGATGAACACAATTTAAAAAACTTATCCAGAAATGAGAAATGATGATTGGAAAAGGAAAAAAAAACCAGTAAGAAATGGTATTTTATTATAATGCATAAAACTAGGTAGTATGTCATCCTCTTTCTTGTAGCAATATTCTGATAGTTGGGTAATTCCTTCTTCCCACCCCTAGGAAAACTCATATTTTTTTTATTCACATACTGAAGATCAGTGCCTCTGTTTAACTATGTCCTAATATGGTGTTCAGCCTTGTAGGTACAAACGTATTTGTCCTCTGAAAACTTAAGTTTTACTGCTAAGTGTAATGGTGTAATCTCAGAATGGAGCTTTGTTGGTGAGGTATGTGTTTGGTGGGTGGAGGGTAAGTAATGTTAATTGTGGAAATGGGAGCTGGAGTGAATTAAATAGAAAATGAATTAACTCTTTCAGACTGAAAATTATTGAAGTGCTATACTGAACATGTTTTGGAAAAAAACGTGCTCTGTTCTAATGTCTGCAGAATTCTTGCAGTGGACTGTAACCATTGGTGAATACATTAGCCCACATTTTTAAGTTGCTTAAATGTCTGTCGATAAGCAAGATTTCTAAATAAATAACATTCTGAAAAGTAGTTAAAACATTAAAAATGTAATGTGAAAAGAATATATTTTTAAAAATACCACAGACAAATACTGTAGCAGATTATTATAGATAGGCAGAAAATGTTCTGTATTACATTAGTGCTTGTGGACATTTTTTTTCTATGTAAGTCAAAGCCACCAATTAAAATAAAGGGTCTTGGTTACTTTTCTGTAAGCATTACACTAGCAGTGAGCCCAGTCAAATTTTTGTACTGCCAACATTCAAAGTGCTGTTATGGGAAGAAGGTGTCTGTTAAAGTAGTGGAATACAGGTCCACACTCTACCATAAGTTTGATTATTGTAATGTAATTTAGACTATGTTTAAAACTTTTGAGGTTGTGATCAGCTGCTTCAAATCTGAAGTCAGAAGAAAAACAATGCAATGATGTATAAATGATGTAATATAAAGGGGATTTTTAAAGTTTCTTTTTAAATTAAATGTGAGAAGCATTTGAAAAATACCTAAAGCTATTGCCAAAATTGTATTAAATTTGAAAATCAACAGGGAGGATTTTCACTGGTGGTAGAACTTTCAAAGGGCAGTCTCAAAGTTGAAATCTATTTTTCCATGAAGTCTTTTAATCAAATTCACCACCCTCCCTCCTGCCACCCCCTTCTTGCTTTATTGGCTTTTTCATTCTGTATCTTGGTTACTCTGTATTAGTATGGGTAAGTAATTTTAATTTGTGAGGTGTGGCCATTTAAATACTTACCTGCATATGTTTCTTGTTTTGTAATTATATTTCAATTTGGTACATTCTGATCATGTATGGAACTTGCAATTATTCAGTAAAATGTTACATAGCCAGTAAAGTTTGCATTCTCTTAATTTAAGCTCTTTTGCATGTATATCTTGTAAAGGTAAGCAGTAACAATGGCTTTAGGCAGCTGATGATTTGCTATGTTTCTGAATTCAAAATGCATATAACTTTTATGGACGCAAAACAAAGGTTATATCCATCTATTTGTAGTACTTGTTCAGTTTACCTTTGTGATGCTGACAGTGCACACACTGTTAAGGAGCAACCTGCCTAGGAGAGCCAAGCTCTGTTTATTAGTACTGTGTACTGGTAACTTCCCCTTTCATCCTATTCTCCCCTCGCACTCAAAAGAGTGCAGTTTATTCCCCAGTACAGAGAAAGCTCTTTCTGCCTGTCTGAGGCCCCACTGGTGCTGTACCCAGTTTGGACTACCTGTCCTGATCCAGAAGTAAGGATGACAGGAAGAAAGGTAGTAATACACTTCGGTTGCATGTCTGTGTATAGTCAAGGGTATGGAGAAAATTCCTTGAAGAGGTTGGGTTTATGTATTAGACTTGCATAGTAACTGTAGTTTCACAATCCCAGCAAAGCTGTCCAAGCCTCCTAAGAAAAAGCTTGAAATCAGTCAGCTTAGAAGGTATTTAATGTACTGTCCGATACATTAAAGTGCCACTTTTTATCACTAATACTGATAAAACTGGTGATTTATCCAGTTATGGAAAGAACTACTTGTAATTGGGCTAAAAAATCTGTATGTAGTTGGAAAGAAAAGTAAAAAATGCCAGAAGTCAGGGTGATGAAGTGGAGAAGCTTGAAAAACTCTGGAGTTTTTGTCTGTGTGGTATCAGATACCAGAAATAAGGTAGTCAAGCAAGATATTGCAGGAAAGATTTTGGCTATGCAGCATAATGTCCTGATTGCCAAAGATGTTTCTTTTCATAGTTGAGAGACTCTCAAGGAATATTTATTGGCATTGTTTTGTTTGTAGGATTTTTTGTGTGTGTTTTTTGTTTGTTTGTTTGGTTTGGGTTTTTTTCCTGATGAACCAAGATTTGCCTGAGCAGAGAAGGGACAGACTTTCAGAGCCTTGTCTCTTGTCTGTTGAGGTCAAGTCCAAATATTGGACTGTCTTTTTGGGCTATCTGAATAACCAGGCAAGTGGCCTCAGCCAGTTCGAAAGAGGGAGAGAGCTGTCTTTTTACGTGATGTAACTTGGGATCTTCAAATTCATGTATTTACCATTTCTGGTACTTGTTGAAAGGACATTCTTAAATAAACATGTTAAGTGGTGGATAATGGGTTGAAGTGGGACCCTGCAGTTGGCTGGTTGGAGGTGATCTTAACAGTGCTGTTCAGTGAAAATTCTTTTGAAAACCTTAGGAAAAGGGACATAATTTCTGCCTTCACAGAAGTTGTGACAGCATGGCTTCTGGTAAATTACCTATATTGATTTACCCAAGCTTTGTTGTGATTGATCTTCTTTTTTTTTTAAATTTAGACTCCTTCAGTTCTGGTGCTGAATCGAGACGTAATCGGATCGTTTCTAGACTCTCCTTCCTACCAGTGAGGTGGCTTCAGTGTTATTTGGTGTTCTAGTTTAAACTGATATTCAATGTTTTAGAGAAATATTTTTTTCACCCCAAAACCTGATTGAACAGCAGTTTAGCACTGAAATAAATCAGGCCACTCAGGATACACAGAGCATCAAGTTTAAGGTCAAAATGTTGGTTCTTTTTTTTTCCCCAGGCAGTCATATAGAAAGCCCATCTTGCATTTGATGCACATACAAATACATTCATACATGAACTTATGTCTTTGCATGTTATAAATTGTATGTAGGTATCTTTGGCTGTAGATTTGCACCTCACTGATCATGTTTCTTATGAAAGAGAACTGAGATCTCAGCAAAAGTAAATACTGTGGATGAAGATCCTAATGAATTTGCACAATTTGGAAACCTTGATGAAAGACATTTTGGTAAGGCTGTGGCTTTAATCCATTCTTCCTTTTTATGCCTTGCACTGATTTCCTTGGTTCTGACCTTTGCTGTAGAACTTCAGTCCCCAGGTGGTTCAAAACAAGGGGTTTGGGTGAGGGAGACTAGTTCCAAAGTCTATGCTCCAGGAGCTCCATCTGCTTGGTAGGCAATTGGACACTTCTGGATCACTGAGGGTGATGTGCAGCAATGCTCTGTCTAGCACTTGATAGGTTTACAAACGTGCCAAGGTTAACCTTTTTTGTGGACATTAGTCTCACCCTGGAACAGTCTTCCTGATGCTGTGGATGGGAAGGGTACCCTGGGTGTTTCCATCACATTCCTTTTGTCAAGAAACTGTGTTGGAACTGCTTGCTTCTCTGCTTCTCATTTTGGATTATCCTTTAGAAAATAAAAGTCCCTCTTCCATCAGTTCAAAAAGTACTTCAGTTGTTGGCTCTTTCATATACTTTTGCAAAAAGACTTCAGTATTTCACTCAGGTTACTAGGTATTTTTTAAAGCTTTAATTAGACTTTTCTGCTATGCTATTGAACCTGTTCGTAAATGGGAACTAAATTTATTATTAACTTTTCTAATGGGAAACTACTTTGAGTCATTAGCAAGCCTGTTTCTTTCTATTTTCCTACAAAGATAGCCTAGGTTGAGGCAGTTTTTTCTGTCAGATGAAAGGGAAAGTTTAAAGTGTTTTTAGGGACAAAAGGTTTTTTTAGCTTTTTTCCCAACACTGTTGTGTAAGTTCATGTCAGATTTTTTTTCCCTTCACTGAAGTAATTAATCTGCTGGTGTGGCTTTTTTTTCTCCCTTAACACCATATATTTGCAGTTGAAGCTGTGTTTTTACTTCAGATGTTGAAGAGTCTGTGTAGGAGGTTATGTTTTCATGGGGCAAGGTCATATACAGAGATCTGCCCAGTATTCCAAAGGACTTCCTGCTGCAGCAGGGAAGCTTTATCCCTGGAGAGCTGTTCATGTATGAACTTGCTAGAAAACAACCAAGACAGAGATGCTGATTAAAATAGGCCCCACTAAAGCAGTGGTCAAGTATCAGTGCTATTGGTTTGCTCTATCAACTTAGGATTTATATGATTGTCACCTGGAGCTGTATTCACATCTTCCTCCTTCTGAAGCACTTGGGGGCCCTTTGTAGTTACCCATGGTGCAGATGAGCAGAAGTAAGAGTCAGGTAAGGAGAGAGGAGTTCTTTCTTCCCTGCTCTCTTTGAGATATCTATGTGCATGTTTACAAACAGAAGTTAAAATTTGCAGGTCAGTACTCACCAAGTATTGTTCATGCTGCATGAGCTAGTTGATCACAAAGCTGTGGTAAGAACATTATGAAGCCAATGTCTTAAGGACTCAGATGTTAGGAAAGAGCAAAATTAATGCTGTTGTGCCAGTGTATCTCAGTCTCCTTGTGGCTGGGGGTCCTCATGTCTGCTCTACACTGCTTCTCTTGCCTTGTGCCCAGCCTCCTCCAGGAGGATGGTGCTTCTTCATCAGTGATATGGTATTTGGTTTTACCTCATTTGGTATGACCGGGTTTTATGTACTGCATGCACTCAAACTACTCTGCAGGCTCCTTGCTGTCTTTGAGGGCTTTTATCTTGAGCTTAGTGCTATAGCTCTTGTTCTTCAGTAGCATTAATCTTCACAAAACCGCTATGAAAGAAGAGGTAAAACTGTCTCAATCCTGAGTACAGTGGGCTGAAGTTTGAAATGTGCTGCCTCCTGCTCTGTTCCCTGGGACTGATGTTTCAGTCTTCTCACTGTGATGAAAACACTTCCTATTCCAAGTCCTCAGTCCACTGGCTTCAGTCAGTGCCTCAGAAGAGGGAAGGAGGCAGAAAAAGAAGCCATTCTTGCCTATCTGAACTCCTGAGGGCAAGATTTTTGCAACGTGTAAGATTACAAAGACTTATAATGTGAGCTTGCATGTGAGCCTGTGCTAAACAAATTAGGTAAAAACCAGATTCCTTCATATACATAAGATTCAATGTCTGACCTGGACCATAAATGATCTCTTCAGGAACATCTTAGTGCTTCAGCAAAGATGTAACTGCCAGGAGGTGGGCAGTGCTTCTGTGGCAGAGCAGGACCACAGTTTAACCATTGCCTTACCAGTATACTTAACAGGCATTTAGTGGAAGAGTGATAAAATGTGACATTACTGACTTACAACCCCAATCTCTGCTGCCTGTTCCCCTTCACCTATTTCCCACCCATGGTTCTGCCCCATCCCAGGTACCTCCTCCTTACCCCTTCTCTCTGTCTGCCCAGCTCCGGGTGCTGCCTCTCACAACTTACCAACTTCTTACAGGCTCTGCTGCTAGTCCTAATCTCTTTTTTAAATCTTCAAAAACCCAGTTGCTGCCTCTGGTTCCTTACATATGTGCCCTCCTTCCCTGCCAGCTTTCCATGCTGGATTCCTACCTATACAGCCCCTTCACTTTGCTGGTTTTCCCACAACCCATTCCTGTTCACTCCTGCATCTGGATTTACCCTTGAACATTTCCGGCCATTAAGCAAAAGTCTGGGAAGTCAGAGTTTTTCAAAGAGGAGTTAATTAAAATATTTTTTCCCAGAAGGATTAATACAGATTTTTTTGCCTACATTTCTCAGAATCACTTGAAAATATTTTGGTGAGGGTTTCACTAATAAATGTTTTCACTAATTTCACAAAAAAGTAAATACAGTAGGCTGAAGCCCCGTATCTAGAAAATACCCACTCAATCCCAGTTAATTTTGCAGCATCACAGGCACCTGAAAGCATTGTTTTATAATGGCAGTATTTGGCAACAAGTTCAAATGGCTGACACCAGTCTGCAGTCAGGCCCATCTTGCTTCACAGCCCTGCAGAAGGGGTTTGCCATGGTGTATGTTTGTCATTGTAATTCTTCTGCAAATTATCTGCACTTTGGATTCTCTAAAGCTTTTAAAAGAACAGGAAATGTTATATTCAGCCATCAATGAATTTTGAATTAAAATGGGATTTAAACTTCACTGCTTGAAAATCCAGGTCTTAAGACTGCAGATGGGTAGCTCCTTTGAGTGGTCTTCCTGTCTAACCAGCACATAAATCTGTGGTTATATTTTGAACTGAAGATGATTTATTTTATATGCATACTTGAATTCTGCATAATCTTCCCCTGAGCTCGGCAGTGTGCCATACCAAACAAGCATTTAATGCAAAAGAAAATGCTCTAGCCTTTTATATAAATCTAAAACTTTTAATATATATTTATAGTGAGAACCAGTTGTGATGGGTGTCACACCAACACAACACTGCCTATAGAGAAAGAGAGAGACAGGTTAACCAGAGACTAACTTTTATTGTGCATTTTTATGCAACAGAACAAATGGAACTGGAGGTATGTAGTAATAAAACCAATATTCAAATTAGAATTAACACCTGAAATATTAAACTGTAGGTAACAAATGTCTTTATAATTAAAAAATATTGACTGTTTAAAAATTTTTCTAAGATTTTATATTCTTCAAAAGAAATGTGTGTTGCCACATAGAAAACAATTCACACATCCTATAGAAATTGTCACAAAAACCTTACTAGTCTATATTACACTATGCACCTTTTTGTACAATATCTGGTAAAGGTCTATCCCTAACCTGTACTTACTCTACACAGTACAATCATCATTAGAAAGTATTCATAGAATTAACTACACCATAACAATAAAAATATCAGGATTAATGTTTTTTTTTAATCACAGTTTCTCCACAAATATTTGTCATAGAAAATATAGCGAAGGCATGTTGGCACAGATGGGTGTGCGGTACTGCTACACAAAGTTTGAGAGAAGGCAGATACATAAATGACAGTAAGATTAAAGCGTATGGAAGGATAAGACAAGAATCTCTATCCTCCTGGGACTTTCTGGAGTGACATGATAGATAGCAGTTTCCTTCTGTCACAAGCCTGCTGCCTACATGCAGAGCTGGGAAGGGATGTGCTGGCTTACAAAGCACACTGCTTACATATGGATATCTTGCTCTGCAAAGGCTTATGTGCTATCTATTATTTCAGGTCCCATACTATTATACCTAACATTGAGGACATTGAGACACTTCAATGTGTATGAATTTATAATACCTCATGAAAAAATTAACTGGAATAAGCTGCTGTGGAAGTTTTGGAGTTTTATAAATGAAATGAGTGGGTCAAGTGGTCATGATGGCAATTACAGGTAACTGAGAAAAGTTCTTATACTCAGTTACTTTAAAACCAAACATGAACAAAAATATGAGCTGGTGCCTGTGACTTATGATTCAAGTCACTGGCCAGTGCACATAAGCAATTGAGGGCAAAATCCTGTTCATAAAAAAAGGTCCAAACCTGTAAAGCCATTGCTACTGCCAAAGTGGCTTTCAGGATGAAATTATACTTTTGGTTATTTTGCACAGTATGAAGAGTAGAGGCTTGTGAATGGTTTCAGAATGCTGGCTACGCTTTTTACTCTAAAAATAAAGCTAGGCTAACTAGTTATTTCTGCAAATCTTCAGGTCATTGAGACATCTGTCCAGTCCCGTAGTTCGGTTCTGAGACTGGTAAAAATGAAACATTTGTATCTTTAACAACATACAATTAAAACATCTGAAAGGAAACCATCACAATGTTTACAAAAATACAGCATGATACATATCGCTGTGGACAAATTTACAGTATAATGTTGACTCACATGTTCTGACATGTTCTACCAAATAGTTCTGGCATGTGTCACCACTTTAAACATAGACCAGCAAGACTTACACCATCTGAGCAATGTAACATCTTCTATAATAGTTCTTTTAAAAAAAGTTAAGTTCAACATTGAAAAGCTACTATAGGATATCTGTACTGTGACATTTCTGTACACTGAGTTTCTTCTCTGGAGGCCACTATGTGCTGTTGACTGCTCCAAGAAAGTCACCTCCTGCCTGTAATAAGGGGATGCTGTTCCAAACCCCTTGGTCTTAGATGAGGTTCTGTGTGACTAAATTGTTAATTGACTTTTAGAAAATGAGTAAGTTAATTTGGGTCCAGTGAGTGCCTTTGAACCCCATTTAAAAAATCATCAAAATTAAAATGAACCAAGAGGTATTGGACATTTAAGGGCCGAAACCATATCCTGGGCTGAGTGAGGTCTTGTCTATGGCAGTGCATGGTGGAGCCCATGTCCTGAGATGTCCCATGGGCCATGAGAGACCAGTCACAACTGCAGGGAAAGAGAAGGCAGATGGCAGGAAGAAGCTATTGTGTGGGTGAGCTGAGCGCCTACGGCCACGCTGGGGCTAGGGGAGCGCTGCACTCCAGAGAGCCCTTCCTGATCTCTGAGGAAGGGGCTGTGGATGCCTCCCGCCCTGCCTGGTGCACAGGTAGAAGGTTGGGAAGGAGAGAGATAGCTACAAGGAGCAATTAGTAGCTACTCTCATGGCTTGCACAAGGCAGTGAGAAGCTGAAGAGTGTGAGTGATGCATTCAGGAGAGTCAACGCTGATGAGGTAGCACTAAGGATGGTCAAAAGTGAAGTGAGCTTTCTTTACAAAAAACAGTTCTCTGTACCTGCCAGTGGGGAAATGCTGTCTCAAGAAGAGCTGTTCCTGGCTGTAAAGGATGCCAAGAAGGCCTGAGCAACCACGCAAGTGTAAGAATATGCAAACACCCTACTGTGGAAAGGCAAGGTGTAATTTCTTTGGCGTTGCCAGTTCGAGTGCAACAATTTGGAGGGACAATGGACTCCTAAACCTTTAAAATGAAAGGTTTCTAGCAGACTGATTTTTGTTTTTAAAGCTGGTATCTGCTTCCAATGTTGTGCACTGTTGTGAATTCTGCTCCAACAGCTCTTTTCTTATAGCTCTTAGATAGTCCCGACTGCATGTTTATAGACTGCAGAAGTATAAACTAGGCTCTTCTTGCCCAACCCCACCCTGAATCCAACTCTGAGCAAAACCAGCACATTGTCTCATATCTTTCAAGGAATGGATATAAAAAACAAATGAAAGTAAAGCCAAGAAAAGGCAATTTGAAGTCTCTAAAGCTAGACAGTATGGCTGCAGAATAGCAGTAGACAACACAAAATCTGTCTTCTGAAATGGCAATTTGTTTTTAGCAATCTTGTTTTAATGAAAACTGTCATGATCAACTTTACACCTCTAGAAATCTGAACAAATATACTGTCTATCTGATATACAATGCAATTTGTAGCTGTTAGAAGTGCCTGTTATTGTTCTGGGTCCTTGAAGGATTCTGCTGTTGATGAGTGCCGCTGTTTCACCCGGAAGCTTAATTTCCTGGCAGAGTTGGCTACGGAAGTCCCTGAATTTTTCATCTTGTGCAGTATTCTAAGGTAGCATTGACAGTTATGTTCTTTTCTGTTAGGAAATGGGAGACCACTTCTTTTAAGTGTGCAAACTTGTTCTTACATCTCCTGCTCAGGGAAAACAAATAGCCCTCCAGCTATTCTGGGTCCAGGTCTGGGGTTGTTATCAATAGGCAGAAGAGACAGTAGCTGCTGTTTCTTTTGCTAGTTTTTTAATGACCTTTCCCCTACAACTAGACAAAATGAACTGCATTTTCCCTTTGAGGGTGCTATTAAGTATTTGTAAATAACGGGCACTGAGAAGTCTTTAATGCAGGACTTGAAATGGATTTCTTTCTGTTAACTGGGATGTGGTAGGATGGAGAAGCTGAAATGTATGCAGTATGTGTTCAAACATGCTTTGGACTCCTAAATGACAGCAGGGTTAAATATGTTTAACAAATAGTCTCTCCTAAATTAAGTGGCTGCTACTGTTGTATGAGGTGGTTGTCACTGCCATCAATCACCAGATCCATCTTGCATACCTCTATTGAAGACTTCATCTTGTGATCCTGGATGATCAGTCCCTTCGTAATAGGAGTTCCCATTGTGAAGGAAAGTCCCCACTGCACGCCCTTGACGAGCATGTCCTACTGCGTCACTGAATACCTTGTTTATTTGCTCTTCGGATGGCATCCACCAGTCCGGGTTGGAAGTACAGTGCATCCTAATGAACTCTGCAGGAAAACATGCAAGGATAAAACCAGCTTGTCTTTGCAACATTCATCATCCCCCAGGCATCAAAAGCTCATGTGAAATAAACAGGGGTATTGCTCCTCTACTTAAGCAGAATTAAAGTCTTATGGGGGATGCCATGATAATGCCACTTGGACCTATTTTATTGCTGCACAATTGTGTTTCTCCACATGCAGCGTATGCTGTTGTATCTGAGCTAATTAGGTGATGCATGGGACCTGGAGATAAATCCCTTATTGTGGAAACAAAGAGAACTAATTCAGAGTGAAGGCCGTGATTCAGCATGTGCAATACATGTTGAAGTACATGAATGGGATGTATTTAGTTTGAAACCTCTTGGTGTCTATACCTCAAGGTGATTGCTGTCGTGGATCTTTATGACCTCCCTCTGCTGGCTGCTTCAGCACCTGCAGGCTGCAGGAGCCCACAACCTGCTGGAAAATGTCACTGCCATTATTTCAGTTTGATGCTCCTTTTTGTTTGGGGTATCTTTTCTTTTAAGTTCTGCTCTTTTCCTCTCCCTGTATTTTGCACCTATTTTTCCAGAGACTAAACTAGCCTTAGAAATAGCTAAATGAGATTAGAGGGCTGAGTTGGTGAGCCTTGCAATAGTTTTCAATACAGGAGAAAATGAATTGTACTGCATGTAATTTGGCTACGTAAGTAGCTGCTGCTTCCACATGCAGCCATTTGAAGATGATGATTATTTTATAATTTATTTTTCAGATCTTTGACATGTAATAGGCTAGACCTTGCAGAAGATGCCTTACCAATTCTGGAGTTATAACTGCTAGACACAGCTCAAATAGGTGTATTTGGACTTTGAAACATCCAAATAAGATTTTAAATGTGAGGGCACCTTAGTAGAGATATTGCATACACTATAACTCATATGGAAACTGAGCTTCTTATTTATTCTGTAATATTAGTTATTCCCTCATGCAATATTGTGTGTTCCAGGATATTTTTAAATTCTGTTTTCTACTGTTGACAAGCCAACAGCATAATAAGTGGTGTAAGGTAACTTCATTACTGTCACCACATCTCGAGATGGGGACTGCTGTGCTTTTACATGAGTTCCTGTGCCTGCAAGGTATCTCATCTGTTGGACAATTAGGATGTGATTTTTGCATAGTTCCTCCAGCAGTGTCTGCAACAGTGATAGCAATCCCTGTTTTAAATTTATTTCCCTGGAAATCCGCACAGGCAACAGTAATTTCTTCCCAGTTATGCTCACATGTGCCTCCACAGACTTATCTCTTTCTTAGAGAAATAGTTACCATGTAAAGGAGTAATGCTATAATTTAAGCATGTCAGTCTGTTTTAAAGCTGGTTCCAGACACCAGTCAGTTGTAGGAATACACTAAAAATGTTTATAGATGTTTAAACTACTCTGAGTACACAGAGAGAACCAGTTTGCACTCTGCTGTGGTAGGAAGGTGTAACTGGCCATTGGCTGAGAATTAGTCAGACACTTGTTACCTTGGCTTGTAAATGAGCAGGAGCCAGTGGCCAAGTCTCAGCACGGGATAAAGTTGTCACCCACGCATGAAAGCCCAAAGGGAGAGCTGTCTACTCTTCTCTCTTAGCTGGTCCTTACATACTGAATGTTTTGGCTTCCTCTTCAAACTTCTGAACATTAAAGAAATTACTCTTCCTCTTTCTCCCAAGGAGTGTTCCCCACACTGTGTATGTCCAGTGCCCCAGAAAAGAGGGTGGCCATAAACAAAAGTTCATGTACAGGTGGATTTACTGTTAGTCTTGGGAGGCAGGGGGCAGAAAGGGGAAGAAAAGGGTATCAACACTCTGCTTGTAAATTATTAGGTGAAATTTGAAGTTACTTAGTAAATATTAAAGCATTTATATCCAGCCTTCAGTTCTCAGTAAAACTTCTGGAACCCTGACTCTTTCTAGACCTCTACAGCATGGTGTGCAATGGATCTGCCCTTCAAATAAGCTCTGATAGAGTATTCAGGTCTGGTAGAGTATCATATAGCAGGTTAAAAGATTCCTTTGTAGTACAAAAAGAGCTTATCTGCCTAATTTGCCTGTATCCAAAATCTGAGTTCATTACCTGGTTACATCAAAGTATCCCAATCACAAATCTTATCTACTTAGTCCTGTTGGATTCTTCTACCCTAGATGAGAAGAGGATCCATCTGATGTATATTAGCACTTTGGACTCCAGTTGAATGACTGAAGATATTTTTATCACTGACTGACCACAATACAGCTTTTTACATTACGTTGATGAGTAAATATTCTCGAGTTCATTCAACCAAAATTTCATGCATGTGTTCACAACATACTATAAAGTTAACTAAGAGTTAATTAAAGAAATAATAAACATATATTTATAAAATGCAAATGTTGATACTAAGGAGATATTTTTACCTGGGCTTTAAAAAGTCCTGTTTTGTATGTTTTATTATTAAACTTAGTACCAGGCCTTTCAAACAATTTTAGGAAATGAAAGCACAGAACATTCTTCTCACTCTGTACCCTTTCTCTCACTATCCCAAAATTCTCGCTCTCTGACATTGTGAAATGCTTGCAAAACTCCCCTTCCTTTCAGGCTAAACATGGGGGAAAGTTGTTCCCTAACTTTTTCAGGCAATGTTGCATCAATATGCCAAAAAAGAAGTCAAATTCTTAATAATGACTTCGTATACACTTCGTGGGTGATTAACCTGTAGATGTACTTGACCCTGTAAGACACCTGAAACTTGGTTAGCTTCTAACTCCAGTGATGTACTGTGTTTTTCTACACATTAGGCTATAATTATTTATTTGGTTAGTTTTGTTGTGTATCAGTGTTAAAAAATACCCTGATAGTTTACTATAAAAGAGTGTAATCAGGATTGTCTGGATTTGCTTCTTTGTTTAAAGTGCCTTTAGTGTCATGTGGCCTTGCATTTCTCCTCTCTCAAATAAGCAGCCTTGTTTTCTCCCATCAAAACCCACCCAAAATACATATGTAATACACACATACGTATATGTATGTATCTATAAAAAGAAAGTGGAGGGTTTCTGGCTGCTTGTCACCTGCCTGCGAAGCCCCTTCTAGTTCTGCAACTGTCAGCCAAATACTTCTACTGAGCCAGAGCCAATGTGGTGAAATGAGATCACATATGGTGGACACTGAGCGAAAAGATGCAGTACCTCTGAGACATGTTACTTTTACTGGATCCAGAGGACGTCTTTCAGGACCTGTCTCTCCTGACTGCACTGACCTTTTCCTTTTTCCAAGGCCGCATGAGTACTTAAGCTCATCGGTTGTGAAAACAAATCTGATGAGATAGCGCAGGAGCCGTCGTCCATCTTTCTTGGAAGAATTTACAGCCTCATCCCACTGTTTACTAGTGATGTAGACAGGGTAGTTGTTCAGCAACTGCTTACTCCCCTGAAAAAGTGAAATATTTCTGTTGCTTATTTTACAAGGCAAATAAGTAAAAATGTCAGTTGCAATAAAAAATACACTTTCTAATTAGCCACGATCCTGACAGTGAAACACAACCCAAAGTGAGAATGAATTACTTTTAAAATTACATTTTCTACAACTCAGATTGGGTGAGGCATGAAGAATACATTTTGAGAGGTGGCTTTTGATAATTTCCACTGTAACAAGAAGGTTAAAAAGAGTTAAGAATAATTGACTGGGTATGTTATTTAACTATAACGCTTCTTAATATGTTAAAATGCATAAAAGGAGTCTTTGAAGAGTGTGATCAAATGGTTCACTTCATCACAGCTGACAGTTTACTTCAGAGGTGATTCTTTTGGTCTATTTTTATAATATATTTATTACTTAACGTACAACACACCTGAAACTTGACATCAGTTATGTTACTGTGAAAAATGTAAAGAAGATAAATAAATGAACTATGAAAACTAAAAGCTTTATTATTATTAATGAATGCTGTAATAACTCAAATTATTGCTTTGCAGAAATGCCACTGTGTCAGCTGGAAAGAAATTTTGCATTTAACCTTCATAATTTGTGTGCCACAATATTCCAACATTAAATGAATGCTGTGGGACTAATTATGGGGATTCCTGTAATCTACACACATTTATAAGCCCTCTTAAGTCAATTGTACCTAAATTGTATTTAATTCTTGTTGCCCATAAAACACTTTGGTCCAGGATTACCCAATTAATGTAAGATGGTACTGTTAATATACTTTAAGTAATTGAAGTACAAAAACCCCCCAAACTATACCCTCCTAGAGACTCATTCACTTTTACAGCTGCATCTCTTTATCAAAACACACAATTCTAAAAGCTCAGTTAGTAAACTCGCCGTATAGCACCAGCTTAGACAGGAGTTCACAGTGAACCACAGAAACAAGGGTCTGATGCTCAGTGGGGCAATCAGCCGCATGCTGCACTTGTGGGAAACTGCTGCAAAGTTCTCCTTGCTTCCAGGCCACTGATATCTGAAAACTATTTTAAGGACTACCCTTGCCTTCTTTCATATATTTATTATAGTATCTTGGGAGACAGCCAGGTAGCATCTTTGAAGTTTTTTCCTAGGTATTTGCTTTTAATTTCTTAGCGAGTTTGATAAATATATGAAAGATTGAATTTGGCGAAGACCATGCTGAGAGGGTTGCTAGTTAATCTGTATAATCTAGAGCAGCACCACCTCCCAGTGGGGTTAGCATCACTGGGAGGCAAGTCTGTGTGCCTGTCTGCTACTTGTTTGCCTTGCTGCAAGCTGCTGGCAAGGACAGATACAGGCAAATCCAAAACTCTGCAAAGGAAGCCAAAATATAAAGGAAGAGATTGGCTTTGTCTGTCTGAGGGACTGTTTGCCTCAAAACAACTCAATACTTTATTCCCCCTGCAGCTTGTCAATTCAAGCATGTAATCCCTAGGAGAAGGATCCTTCACCTATAGTCTAGCTCTGTTGAAATTTAGGTCTTTCTCTTCAGACTTCATTGTCTTCTCACATCACTGTCAAAGGGTCAATTCCTCCCCCATCATTCATTATATAAGAAGCTGCTTTAATTTTTGCCAGGTACACAAACCCCTGGGAAGTCAGTAGTAAGTCTGAAGAGCTTTGCAATGAAAGAACATTACCTGCCATCCACTCCAGCTCCTTGTCCGCTGCCAACATGGTGAAGGGACTGGGGAAGGAGGAAGAGCAGAGAGGCAGCATAGAAAGCTCTCCGGAGGTATTATACTCTTTCCTAAAGCAACTCTGACCATGCTATCCCAGGGGGAGCTGACCCAAGTACTTCCTTGGTTTCTTTTACTTATGTTGGCACTTATTATTTTCAGCACCTAACTCCTCATCTCTTTTATATAAAGTCAATTACAAAAAAACCTCCAGTGAAGCAAGGACCATTCTTACTGATACCAGTGCAAAGTGCAAGCCGCAGTTAACTCTGTAGGCACTGTCTTGCTTTTAAGCCCTGGCAGACAGGGCTTATGCAATGCAAGCCCATGGCACAGGGGAAGGCTCCAGGCTTGCTCATGTGCATTAAGGATGGATGCTCATATGTAGCTTTGCTAACCAGCAAGCTATCTTAGAAGCTACCTCTGTATTCATATATATATATATGTATTTCCTGATGCAAATAGGGTGGAGAAAGGCCCAATGTCTAGTTTTCACGAGAGCTCACATCACTATTAACTGAGGAGAAGGTGATAAATTTTGTGTAACTTCCTCAGTCTCAATTTTATAAAGCCTACCTTATTTCCCAAGAAATTTAGGATGTTTTTTCTCATTCTTCCCCAAAGGCATAATATAGTGTTATGCTACTCTGTTAAACAATTATTGGGTTCCTGCTGCAGACACACGTTCGTTGCTTTCTCTGAAAGTAAAGCACTTCTGGGCAAAACATTCTAACTAAATATATGATGTGGTTTGGTGTGTCCAGCAGTCATTAAACTAAAACAAACAGAAAACCTCCTAGAAATGAAATATGTAGACCCTAAAGGAAGAACCAAAATACAAATGCCTTCATGCTTGTATTTGTACATGATTAAGCTCATGAATAAAAGATTAATATCTATGTGTTTAATTGAATGAAAAATTATGTCACATTATGGCAAGCTATTCCTTGTGGGACATCACAGAACAGCCTCAGTTTTTTCAGTACTTGAAAATTTTGGTTAAGCAAAAGAGCATTAAAAAAAGGAAAGTGAATCTTTAGAATATAGTCAAGTGATAACAACTAATGATACATAAATACAAATATGTATATATCAACTTGCAGAGGATAAAACTGAATGGAGGAGCAAAGTGATGCACACCCTGAATTGATGCAAAATATCTTCAGTGAAACTGTGATAAGTTGGACTATGTGAGTCTTGCACTATGTATCATTTATGTGCAAAGGGACATCAGACTAAACCTAAGTCTTCTCTCCTCTGATTTTGTTTCTGTGAATGGACAGTGACACATATACAAAAACATGCATAGAAAGAATAGCAAATACAGACAGTTTAAATGAGAAGAGTTATAACAAAATCACTTAATTTCAGGCATTTTTATGAGCCTGGAGAGAAATACACTGGAGCAAAATTAATGTGATTTACACCAGAGCTGACTTAGATATCTACCTTCTAGAGAAGCGGAGGACTTAAATGTCCTTTTTCACTGCATCACTTTTAAAAAGATCGTAATTACAAAAATGCCCAAACTCTGTATCACATACAAAGTTGTCAGCACTCAACATTTGGTTTGGGATGTTTTCTGAAAACCAAGAGCTCTCCACAGACTTGCAGAAGTCTATATTTGGGTCAATCTGAAAAATGAAAGAAACATGTACTTTTCCGTTAACCATGTCAGGGCTACATGTGTGTTTGTGTCTGTACACATGACATGCTGGGAACACCCACATGTGGGCTGCTGCCCCTGGGTGCCAGCAGCCATGTGCAGCCACTGTCAATCACGCAGCTACAGTTTTCACCAAGCTAGCCCTCGCCTAAATTCCTACCAAAAAAAGTGATGTTTCTGAGGAAAGGTGAGAGAAAAATTACCCAAAGCAAGGCAAGTGCAGCTGGTGCTGACGGAGGTTGTTGCACGCTGCTTAGTATAGTCATTCTAGATTATACTAATGACAAGTGACCTCCATTTGGGGCATTACTGTACCTAAGAATGACAGTTTAACAATAGATTTTACATATCTTTTACTACTAAATAAATTCTTCCAGTGCCTCCATGTTTTCAATGAATTTTCAAACACAAAAAGATGAAGCTTGTCTTCACTTTATACTACCTCAGTTGGATGGTCTGTTGGCTGTGGTACCATAAGCTGGTTGTGATGCTGAAGTACGGTCTTCAAATAATCTAAAACAGTCTGGCAGGGCACTGCATGAAACAAATTGCAATTATTGTATATCAGCACAAAATAGATCAATATCAAATCAAGCAGTGTTCTTCAGCATCTGTTTTGTATTTCTGTGAGATATATTTCAAATAGGAAATACTTCTTATTTTGGTTTGTGTGGACATTTCTGTAAAACAGATGTTTTATTTCCTATTTGAGATCTCTGACATTGCTTTTATTTTCTGACCACTAGTTTTCAAAGGGTTTTTTCCTAGTTTGAAATTATAATTATTACAAATGCAAATTAGGTCAGCAGTAATGGTAGTAAGAAAAAAAATCTGTAAATATTGTAAAAAGTCCAAACCATACAAAGACAAAAACATTTTTTGGACCTAAATAATGCATTGATTAACATGTAAATATGCTCAAATGTTTTTGAAACTACAGTCTGATTAGACATACTAAAGAGGTTCAGTGATTCATATACTTTAATTTCTATTCCCTCCCTCCTCCTGAATTTGTTATAAAACTAGGTATTAAGCAAACTGCTTTATTTCTCGTTCCCTCATCCTTCCTGCTTTCCATTCCCATCACTCGTATCCATTACAGTAGTGGTACCAACATCCTATTCTCTTCTGTTAAGGTGACAGGTTAATTAGGGATGATTCAATTATGGGTCTCTCTTAAGCAGATGCTGCTACATCCCTGATTAACTCTGGAGTATTTCTGAGATACAGCTCTTTTCTCCTGAGCCTGAAACACCATAGGAGAATTACACAGATACCAATCCAACATTATAACTGACTAAATAAGCATAGTTTTTAATGTACCTTATCACTCTCACACTTAGTATAGGTTGTTTTTGTAAAATATTCAGACTTGATCATAGCTTCAACTAAAAAGACAGAAGAAATATTTGGGGAGTTTTTATTATTTCTTGGCAGTCAGCCTTTACACCTGGAAAAATGGGGTGTTTTGGGTTTTGTCTTAAGCTGGCAATCTGAAAGCTAGCATTGAAATAGCTGAGAGTGTCTCAGAGTAGGATTTGCAGGTATTTTGCACTCGGTCCTCAGCATTCACACTGCACAGCAACTATGCTCCTGTCTAGGCAGCCAGGGTGCAGAACAACGTTATTCTGTGCAAAATAGACTCTTTACTGAGGGCTAAGTGGTGTTACAAAAGCATACAGAAGCCATTCCTATGTTATTGCATCCCACATTGACTTCTCTGTAAGGTGACCCAACAGTGTATTTACTCCTACTGATGATTTTTCACACAGTAAGTAATTTCACTGCAGGCCTATCCAAAGATGTTTAACTGTGTTCTTCCAAAGGGATAGGACACAAGCAAGATGACAGGAAATTATTTAACGTGTTGTGTCCTCAGCAGATGAAGTACAGCTCTACTGTAACTGTATGATGCTGTTAAATGCCTTATCATTACCAGTGTGAAACAAAAATCTACTAAAAGCTGGATGAAGCTTGTAAAAACCTTTCTCTTTATAAAAGCAGTAGTGTTTTGAGCACAGAATTGTGTGATTTCATTATGACTGTAGTGATTGGAAGACACCAAGCATTTTTAACTCTGTAAAACCATTGCACAGTGCAGTTTGCTCTCGGTACAAATAACCTCAGCCTTTCAAACACCAGGTACTACTTAAGAATCCAGACTTCTTAGGCTGCCATATTAACTGAAGCCTAAAAGAAGCCACAAAGAGGGCAGCATGAGGCAGAGACTCAAAGCTGTGGTTTTGCTGCTGTGTCCCTCTTATGGCTCTGCAAATATAGTCTTTGCCGAGAACTGTTTCCTCCAAACTGCAGCAAACGTAGCTTTGTTACAACCTGGGGCTCCCAACGGTGAAGATGAATAATCATTTAAACCTACTAGCTAATTTATTTTGTTTATCTTTGACTTTGATGTGGTCTCTAGAGTTAACAAGATCATAATCCCAAGAGCTGATACTCTTATGCACATAGCCACTTATCACTGACATCACTAACAAGGATCTGCATCTACTGTAACCAAGGTGAAAGACACCAATGTTGAAATAATGCTGGCTTGTTGTGATTTAGTAGAAAGCCTGTGGGGAGGCAGTAATTTTCCTGCCCATTAGGGAAGAAGTTTCCACAGCCTTTACTTTCTGAAAGTAGCAAAGTAACCTGGCCTGCAGGAAGTGAGAAAGGAAGGTCTTTGCAGAAGCTAAAGGATGAGGAGGAGGGGCTAGAGGTGACTTGGCATGCTGTGGAAGACTGTTCTTATAAGATGCTAAGCAGAACACATGTAAGAGGTGGCAGGTATTTGCTGTTTACTGATCCAAGTTTTAAGACTTCGTTGATATTCTAGGCATCTGTACATTGTAGCAAGTGCTTATTTGGCATAGTTTGTCACAGCTTTCTCTGCAGAGTATCCTAATTTCTAATAAATAGTCGAACAGTGAGTGTGGTGGTAACCAACTGTGCCAATGACAAAAGCTGGGCTGTGATATTTCAGCTTGAGCTGCCACACAGCACAACTCCCTGGACTAAATCCTCCTTGCACCAGACAGCATCAGCAGGTAAACACAGTGCAACTCAAGCCATCATCTTCCAGTGATGCAGTTTCTACCCTTAGCTCATTGTTGCAGCATGTGCTATTTCACCCTCAGAACAAAAACCTTACTTCAAGTCTTCATTTTGTTATCCTTCAACTGGGTTTTATAAAAACTTGGGAAAATAAATAGAAAATGCCTGTCACTTGTTACAAGCTTATAGTTAATGGTGAAGTCCATTTATCCATCTTCTCTTTGTCAAGCTGAACACTGACCTTCCCAAGGTGCTGGGGTCCTGTAAGAGCAGAGTCCCTACACCAACTTACATATCTGTACAGCTGAAGGCCATGGTGGCCATTTTGGCCATGCTATGCATCACTCCTCAGGCAGAAAGTCACCATGTTGTCCAAAAGCCTTCCTCAGTGTACATTTCCTAGAGTCTGAAACCAAGCAGAGTGATGTTCTCTGTGCCTCAATACACAGTAATCAGCACTCTGATCGGCCAAGTCTGTCACCTCTCATCTTCCTCACTCACTGCTACCTCTGCACTGCTTGCAAGCTGTGAGTGGACTGTGTGCTTTCTTTCACGGATTAAAGTATTAAAAGCATGGGCTGTGAACTATACTTGTATTTTTAAATCGCTTTTAGCAGTATGATGTTACGTAACATCCTGAATATCTGCAATATCCTCATCAAACAAACTTTTCATCTCATCCAAACCATAATTTGGCAAGATGCTGCCTGGTACTCATGCCATTATTCCCTTTTAGTACTCTATTAATTGAAGCTGGCATCAGCTGTGCAATTAGTTTGTCTGGGCTCAGTATCAGGCCAATGAACTCACAATCATAAAGGACATCTCACTCGTCCTTAAAAAAAAAATTAAAAAATTAGACAGTACTTTCATCTTTTGGTCTTCTGAAACATCCCAAATATTCCAAAACATATTGTTTTAGTTCCTGAAGGGAGTTGTCCAAACTTCACAATTTTGAAAACATCACGCTTTGGCAGCAGCTGCTACTGCTTTTGGTAGTAAGTTGATGTGCTCTTTAGGGATGAAAAGCTGGTGTGCCCAAGCAGCTTCTGCTCTCCGCAGCACATGCTGCAGCTCTCCTGGCAATAACTATCTCTGACTCTATTCTGGAACCACTCTGTCTTACAACCTGGGTTGGAATCAGCATCTCTTTATAGTTTTCTAAAAGGCTGGTAATTCTGGCTCTAACAAGCACTTCAGCTGTCCCAACACTGGGAGGGAGCTGGGGCAGACAGCTGAGGCTGCAGTCCCACATGAAGCTGCTGCTGAATGTGCGCTAAAACCCAGAGTTACAATGGCAATGGAAAATATTTCTGCCTGATTACCATTATCATTATGTTGGTGTGACTGTGTCATTTTACTCTTCTCAAGTACCAGAACAGAAATACTCAATGAGCAGTTCCACATTATTGTTAAAACCTATTTCCACCTGATAATGGTCCAGCACTGTTAATTTGGATGTCATATTTTTCCTTAATTTTGCCAGGAAAAGAAAGCCTTCTTGAGACTGCTTCAAGTTTAATTGTAGTTATTAATTTGCTGCTGATCCTAACTGCTGCTTTTTACTCATCACCATCAACTTCTCCTTTAATCTATCTGTTATATTTCTAACTCTTCCTTCACTTTCCCTCTAAGCTGGTTGTTTTTGTACATGGCAAGAAACTTTTCCTTCCAGATAGTCTTTTGGGGCCTTCAACAACATGCTTCGAATGCTTCCCAATTATAAACTGCTCTAGTTTTTTAACCTCTAGCTCTAATAATTATTTCCAACTTTTTATTAAGTGCCAAGAAAATCTCTATTATCAGTTTTGGCTGCGTTTTTGCTCATTATAAATGTTACTGTGCCACAATCACTTGCACTGGTATCTATCAAAATGAGGGCTCTCATTTATCGTCCCCAAAACGTTACCTCCCAGTGTGAAACACTTCAGGGCTGTTTATATTGCCAAAGCACAGCACTGTGAAGAGATAGATACTTGGGCTTGCTGCAAATAAGGCACATCTCCAAAGTAAAGTGTATCTCAAACCTCTCCTGCACCATCAGACAGCCCTAGTGAGAAGGGACGGCTCGCCCACAGCTTGGCAGTGTGTCTGCCTGCGGTGGCCTCAGCCCCATAAACAGACAGTATGAAATCTGGTTATTCTGTTCATTAATGAGATTTTGTGCTCTGCAGCTGACACTGGCTAGTACTCCTCCTGGTGTTTTGCAGAAGACAAATCCCTTAGCACTCAAGACAATTTACCTCTGACTCGCCAGCAAGGAGGAGAATTGGGAAGGGTGTACATCTACATCCACCCCACTCAGGCCAGCAGCTGCTAGTTAAGACTGGCTCAGCATTACAATGTGTCCTCCTTCACTTGACCTTGACTGATGCTTCTCTCTGAGTTCATTGCAGGGCCTTTCTAAATTGATGCTCGACTGTCAGAAAGATGTAACAAATGACAGGGAACATGCTGACGAACCACATGGCTGTGTGAATTTCTTATAACATTAATGGAAATGTCTTCTCTGCCTGAGATTTGGACAAGTGTGCATGGCTTGGATTATTTTAGCTCATATTGTCATCTATTTCAATAGTCAGCTGAAAGCCAGTGAAAGCTGGATGGTCCATGAAGGCAAGTTGTTGAGCTGGAAAACAGGAAGGGCCATGGAGAGATGAGGGTTAGGATCTGTGGAAGAACTGATCTCACTGCTCAAGACCCTACAAATTTGGATGTTTGTGACTGAATAGTAAAGTAAAAGCAACCATCATTTGTAGTGAGAGCATTCAGCAGAAATCAAGAGTCAACACTATGTAGAAAGGTGTTAAATATTGTCTGAACTGATCTACATGACTGCCTAAAACAGAGAAAAGAAAAAAAAACTCTAGCAAATAACCCATTACTTTTAAAATACCTCTCAGTTATGTTTTCCATGTGGAATGAAAAACCATTTAATTTCTATTAATCTGCATCTGAAAAGCCATTGGACTCTCCTTTTGCAATATATTTCTTCCAGAAATATAAATGTTTCCCTCCCATATGCCTCTGAGATGTACATGATGCCAATGGGGTTTTGGATTTTTTGATTTTTATAGATTTTAGAAGTACTTGTAACTGTAGTAAAAAAGCAAATGTAATGTGTTCATATTTGTAACAGCTTAAGTTCATTGTTTATATATCCTAACCCCTACCACAGATCAGTAGCTCAAATTCTTTTAGTTATTTAGACTCTCTTCAAGGTAAAGGGCTAAAGAATATCAGAAGGCCTGCAGAATGAAACATAAACATAAACCAACAACCTTGAGTTTAAGAACATTGGAAGAACTCCAGAAACCAGAGGAAGGGAAGAACTGATGAAGACAGAGGGTTCCAGTGACCCCAGACTCAAATCTTCAGGAGGTGTAACCAGGGGCTGGACCGAGAGATGTGTAAACTGGGGATTGGGTGGGCAATATTATAAAAACAACCTCATGGAAATCAGTGTTCGGGGTGTGTGTGTGTGGGAAGATGTCATCATGTATTCCTAAAAGCCCTAAGCCTGGACATTAAAGAATGTACCTTTTTATCTTATCCCACATTAACTTGGCTTGGAGTCCTGTTTTTGGGGTCTCCCACGGCATCATACACCTCTGCCTGAACAACAGACGAAAAAAGATAAAACCAAAGCAGCTGTGCATTTCTCATTTAAGTGATGCTGCCACATGCTCATGTGGCTTTTGATTTTGTCTGTGCTCCCTCATTTTCCTTCACTCATTAGAAGGTACCTCTTGTGCTCCCTTTCAGCCATGAAGTCTTCCCTGCTGAAGGGACATCATCTGTAAAACTCTCTACGATACATTTTCTACTGCTGATAACTAACAGAGACACCAAGGAATCCCCCATGAGTGGGGACAGCAGTTTGTGTCACTAAAATGGCAAATGCTGACCTGCAAAGGGTAAACCAAAGTTGATACTAGGGAGCTCATCCTTGTCAGGCTGAACTGCAGCTCCCCACAAAACTCCCACTTCTGCTCCCCAGCGTAGGCTAAGAAACCTGACCTCTCAAATTCTTGTGGGTTTTAACCCAGAAGGATGGAGAAAACATATAATTAGACCATGATCTGTTGCAATGACATGTTTCAGTAAGTTTTTGTCTTCAGGATGGTTTAGAAAAGTAAGCTGGCTTTCCCAAGCAGCAAAGCAAAGCCATGCTGCAAATTCAAAGGGGTTCTAATGCCAAACACTGGGTGACTGTGGTCGAGGCTCTCTCTTCTCACAGTAACTTCACACTTTGAAGCTGAACAGCAGAACAAGGCCACAGATCAGACCAAAACATCCAGAGAACATCAAGGGAAACCAAAGAAGTGGTTAAATGTGAACATCAAGAAAAAAGACCAAAAAAAAAGGACATGAAAAAGTGTTCCTCATAAGCCTTGATGGCTGCTTTATCTACGCTGTGGCTGCGGCTGGCTCTTTGGAAAGGCAATGCTCTGAAAGTATAAAGGAGACAGGAGTTGTAGGGAAACGTAGTATCTTTTATTAGATGACTCGATAGTCAGGAAAAAGAGTCAAGCCTTGGGCACACAAAACCTCTTGGAAAACTTGTCTCACTGTTTCAATTACATTAATATTAACTCTACCTGCAGATCCCACTTTGCTTTGGCTACTTCCAGCCACCATGAATGTCATCTCTATAGGTGACAAGCTCTGCATTTCAGGGGGTTTTCCACCCCCATCCTGCTGTTTGCTGGAGTATGTTCTGCTGCTGGGCTAACAAAGTAAGAATAATCACTGTATTTACCAAACACTGCTTCATCTTATTTATACTTTTGCACTACTTTCAGACTAATTTGTCCAAAACCATGCATAAAAGCTGGGAGCATCAGGAGGCAAACCCTCATTCATTTCAGGTCGTTGCTTTAACCACCTGGAAATATTTTCTCTCTTTTAGGTCAAAAACTGTGAGAAAATCATGCTGACAATAATGAAGAACTGCTTAATATCCTCATATATTAGATGGTCTAAATCCAGGTCTTACATACAGTTCCACAAATAGGTCTTTAATTTCACTATTGGGAATGTATCAGAGCCCCAGTAATTTTTATACAGAGGCAAGAGATTAGGAAATGCTTTTCTCCTCATATAGATGGAGTAATTTGTTCTGTTCTTGATGGTCTCAAAACCTTAAAGAGCCAACCATAACTATGCCAAACTCTTTCCAGAAATTATCTAATCATTATTTTGCAAAACAAGATTAAATAACATACTGAATGAAAATGTAGCTCTTCTTTTCAGTTGAACTGAAAACTGAAAATGTTCTTCCCCAGAAAGAAAATACTGGGGAAACTGAACAAGTTGCAAGAAGTCAAACTGCTCCAAAACCCAAGCACTGAAATACAAATTTTTCCCACAGTTTGAATAATTAGGATTTCACATAAATTTAAGTTTTGTTTCAGTCAAATTAAATGGCTATTTTTTAAGAAAAAAAATCCTCCACCCATTCAACAACCAAAATATATGCAATATTTTACCCATGTAATTGTTTTTCTCCAGTGGTGATCTGCCAAAGAGTGATGCTATGCTACAGACAAAAAGATCCTACAGAACTAGAAGGCTTTTACAGCAACAGGGCAGAGTCCTGAAAACTAAAAAATCTTATTTTCTGTGTTCAAAAGCTACAGGAGAATATGTCTTCTGTAAAATTTGTTAAAAAAAAAAGTCATTGGCTTTACATCTGCTGAGGAAACACTCTTCTTCTCAGTAGCTCTTTGTGAGCTTTGCAGAACTAGAGGCAGAAATGTATAGTGGTAACTATTTTTAGATCGCAAGCTCTCTTGGATTTTAAAAGGGCTTTTGCATATGGAAAGTAAAAAAAAAGAAACGCAAAGTATTTCAGGAAAAGGATAAAATGATTCAGATTATACAGCAGAAGGGAGGGGTTGGTGCTTTTATACTCTGTTCAGAAGGTTGCTAGTGGGAGCCTGAGACTTTGGGGACTATATGATGCACAATGCCACTGTGCCACAGGGTCCTCTGCCAGCTTCATCGAGCAGCTCTGGCCCAGTTCCCCCAAGGATGAGAAGGAAAATCATTATGTAAAAAAATCCTGCTCTTTCAGTGGCTTGATGGAGACAGCATGGCAGCCTTCATGCTCATCTAGCTGCTTTCACTGTTGCTTCTCCACTGCACTCATTGCCTTCCCTGGCCCATCAGATGCTCAGCACAAGGTGGATGAATGCACAAAGAAGAAAGTTTGGGCTCTGACACAACTTTGATAGATGTGGCAGACAACAGTGAAACACTCTGCAGAGGGCTTTCTGGCTCCCTCCTGAGGCATACAACATCTTGACAGGCAAAGAAAAAGGCTCAGAGAATGAGCCTAGCTTGTTTCCATATGGAGTTGGGCATTTTGAGTAACAAAAATTTCTGCCATCTTCTTTGGTAGTAAAAGCTCACTGGAACAAAATCAGTACTACAGAAAAAATAATTAGACATTGCCTTTAGCTGATTTTTGATCAACTTTGCTCAGTGGTGGCTGTGAGACTGTCTGAGGAACTCAAACTTCTGTCCTACCATGTAGCAAAATCTGAGGCAGCTTCTGCAGCTCTTACTGCTCCTCCACACAAACATCACTTCAGATCTATATGTCACCCAAACAACAGCAAATGCATCTGATGATGACTTTTTGTTGGCAGATGAAGTCCTACGTCCTTGAACATTTACTTTATGTTTGTCTGGTTCCTTTGATACACTGTTAACAAAGGGTTTCATTACTCTTGGGGGGTGTAAAATGACTGTGATTATGCATGTTTATCATTTTTAAAGAGAGATGAAGGGTAACTATGATGACCCAGCTAAATACCTGTTGCTTAACCCAGCATGAATTCTAGCAAAATACAGGCAATCACAACCGGATTCAACTGACTAAGAACTTAAGAGTATGAATATAATTAATGTCAGTCAAAATGGTCTTACGGAAAGTAGATCTTGTCAGACTAACCTGATGATGAGATTATAGATTCACTTGAAAAAGTTGGGTTGAACAATGTAACATACCTAGACTCCTGAATGGCATTTAACTTACTACCATGAGTTAGCCAATTGCAAGAGTAGCAACAAACAGTATCAGTGGACTAGAACATATACAGATTAGGAACCTGCTACTGGTATCTCAAGTATTTGTCATTGCAGGAATCATCATTAATAGAAAGGGACTAACAACACCCTTAAATACCATTCAACATTCCCAACCAGAACACAGCATTAATAAGAATTAAAAAAATCTGGATGATACTGAACTTGATGAATCGGCAAACAGTGGGCAAGCAGGGCAGCCAGAGCAAACTGGGACACTTAGTACATGAACACAGCCAAATACAAAGCATGCATATCTAGGAGGAAATGTGCAGAGAATGAGAAGCTAGTCAAGTGACCAGGGCAACCATGGGCCAGAGCAAAGAGACTATTTACTTTTGATCAGGCAGATAAGACTGTATTGTATGCACTCCCAGTGTCCAAATTTTAAAGAACTGCAAAGTAGTATTCAACTCATTTGAGGAGTTTCAAAAGCTCAGTTTGCTTTGTTTATCTAAAATGGAAATTAAGTCAGCTTTCAGTCTGTAAGTACCTTCAATCAGAAGAAGTACCAAGACTTACAGAGCACTTCATTTAGTGGAGCAAAGTATAAAAGTCAATGGTTAGAAGCTGATTTCAGCTAGTCAGATGGGGAAAAAGAAACATATTTTCACCAGTGTAATTAAGCACTGGAACCAAGAGTCAGGGTACAAGGTAGAACAGCTGCTAACCAGAGTCTTCGACTCAAGACTGGAGGCCTTCTGAGATACTACTTGAGCCAAATGTAATTTACTCTTTAGTCAAAACCATTACTGCATTCAGTACAAGTGACTGAATGAAAGCTGTAGGTCAGATTACAGACCCTAAATGATCCCACCTGAAACTAGGATATAACAGGCCTTGAAGTGCACACAATATCCTTTTTGTCAGGCAGTGCTTCCAGATCACTACTGAAATCAGCGAGACTCCAGGAATTATGGCAACTCCAGATTTTGGAAGGGGTGAGGGAATTACTCTAAATTTTGGCTTTTCTCTGCACTGAACAATGCTTCTTATGGAATTTGCTGGTACCCCTATGGACCAACACACAAAAGAAAACCACAATCTGATATAAATAATGCATAACACATCACTGATAGCTGAGAAGAATTATGAAAACTGCTGCTTTCTTTTTGCTGAGATTTTTCTACTGCTCTTACATATTGGGGTAATAGTTGGTTATTGCCTTCTTTCTTTCTCCATAGTTAGCAGCTCTGAACTATTTTCTGTCTTGTAGAACATGCTATATTATACATACTTCTCTGTCATTTAGAGATTAGTTCAACTAATTTTGCATGGATCTACCCTAAGCACCTCAAACTCAGGTAGCAAAGGTGCAGTGCCCTAGTGTTTATATATGTAAGAAGCATGTTGTATGCATCTTTTCTCTGACAAATTCCAATTTGCTTTTAGTCTTAGTCTTTGAGGCGTATTTTTGCCTGTGCTGAAATTCTAGAAGATATGGGTCCAAAATACCTTTTTCTTATCCAATACCACACTTCAAGTATCTTGACACACTTTAACAGTGAGAAGTCTTAGGTTTAAAGAGCAAGAGAAGCTTTTTGCATAGGGGATTTATATTAGATTGGGTGTTTCTGTTTCCTTGCTCTCTCACAGTGGCTTCTAGGTATTGCTGCACTGAAAAAGTTATTGTCAATCTAAAAGTAATGTAAGAGATACTGTTCAAGATAAAAGCCAAATTTATTTCCGGTAAAAATATGGATGTTCCTTTGAAGAGTTTCCTTAAATAACCAAAAAAAGGAGGCCCAAATGGGAATAAGTCTTATAAGCTGCAATGTTATTTAAAGAACAAGACAGATAATGAGTTATAAAAGCATATGTTTGAAATTACTGTTACAAACCACCTGATATATGGAATTTGGGATTACAGGTACATCCCTACCTGAACACATCTCACACTAGTTAGGACTCAAGATTCATATGGATGAGTACCACCAGGTAACATTTTGGCTGGAGACAATTCTAGTGTTTGGTTACTACGACTGCAACCTTAAAAAATTACTAGAACTTGAAACAAACTAGTACCCAAACTATTTTTATCACTGTCTGACATTATATGGCAAGGGATTATTTACCTGGAATGCTCTCCAACTTTCTACGAAGTTCCTCATTTTCTTGTTGCAATGAAATTACCTCCTGCTCTAGCTCTTGACACCGAGGACAGTAACCTTCTTCCTCTTCCTCCTCTTCCTCTTCTGGAAGTGTAGAAGATGATGGATGACCATGAGATTCCGATGTTGCTGGAGATGTCCATCCACCTAAAGTGTGTACTGGAGAGGTTGAAAGTGGATCCACATCTGCCAAATGGCTAAAATCATTTACTGAAGAGGTGTTCTGAGAAGGGAAGCTCCCAGAAAGCAAATAGTTCTGTAGGGAATCAGTAAAAACTCTCAGAAAGGCTGAGGTTTGTTGTTTCTTTTGCATATACTGCATCTCTATGTCTAAAATGTCTGACGTCTGACTATGGACCATTTTCCCAAGCTGACACTGCTCTTGTCTTTCACTATAATTTGGGTTTTCCTGCTTTATACAAGAAATCATGGACTGAGAGTGATTGTTGTCCAGTAGTTTTCCACCACAATTTAAGAGACTTAGAACGCGGCTGCACTGTTGGGCAAAGGCATCCAGAATCATTCGACTCTCTGCAACAAAAGAAAAGATGAATCACAGAAACCTAATGCATAAGGTTATGCCAGGCAGTACAGCTAGATGAATGTACACAACAGTTTACAGTAGCATGCATTGTATTTCTGAACACATTAAAATTATGGCTTCTGCTTTAATACTTCCACAACGCTGTGATTTAAAACAATCCTGACTTTGTTTCTATTTTGAGAGTGCCCTTGCGCCCTTGCTGTTAATCAGAAATGCATTGTGATGATAGACACTGCTTACTGCCATCTTCTTTCACAGGGATTAAGTCTGGAAAATGGAAAAGAAAATACAAATTCCATCCAATTTGCTACAAGTGAAAGTTTAAATAAGTACTTCTTTGAAAACCTATTTCAAACTGCTGGAGGGCATTGTCTGTACATATTTGCAGGACTTTGCACCACACCTTCACTCAATGCCCTGATCCTCTCCAACACGGCTTCCAAGCTTTCTTTTTATTTCTTTTTGGTTTTGCTGCACTTGTTTGATATTGGGCATGGGACACTTCACACAGCCCTCACCCAATTCTATGGACTTTGCTTCTGTTCCTTTTGCTTTAGGTTCCAGAAATGTCCAAGAAAACTCAAGAGTGATAAGCACAAAACCTTCTTAAAACCTTCTTAAATAGAGCAAAGGCATCAAATGTACAACATGAAACTCTTCTGGTCAGAGGAGGAATTTTTTCTGTCCTGCCGACCTCCTACAAGTTTGTGGGCAGGCCAGTATCACACAGTGGAGAGCAGTGCTGAGTTCTTAAAGATGCTCTGGATACAATCAGGAAACTCTACATGTGGATGTGCATGAGTTTCTGGACACAACAGGCCAGCTATGGAAGTAAGATAAGGATGCCATGCTGTACCTCATCAGCCTTACCTCTAATGACAGGAAGTGTCACATCTCAGAGAGTAATAGCAGCTACAAGCTAAACCTACACAGTAGGATAGTCCATTTCTGCAATGTCTATGTATACAACTCAAGTCCCGGAACACTTCTTCATTCAGACAGAAAATGACCAAGACATTTATGATACGATCTGTTAGGTTCCCCAATAAAAATAATGTCTTTTAAATTTTTTTTAGCTTAGTCATAGCTGAGTTCCTCTAGGTGTCTAAACAGATGTAACTAAGATTTTGCATATGAAAAAAAAGACTGGTGAGTTAAAGTGCTGCCAATTTTGGAGAGCACTTCTCAGGCAGGCTTGACTTTTAGAAAGTGACAAACGCATTTACTTTTGAAACGGCAACCTGCTACAGATGCATGAGACTAAGCATCCCAGACCTTCATTTATCTTAAGTTCATCAGAAGAGATGAAAACATAGCCTCATCACACTGATAATACATAAAGAACAGAAAAATTCAGAATTCAGGCCTTTAAGGGGTGGCACTTCTCACAGTACTTCTTCATGATCCAGAAGATACACTGTCTGGTGGAGAATCCACTTCACACTGAGATTAGTGCAGCTGGCCTGAAGAATATTTGAAACACTAATTTGCATTTGTACCTTCTTCCAGGTCTCTGCAAAGAGGGCAGGGCTGAAGCAGCATACAAATGCTTTCAGTCTCAAACGCAGTCAGAGGAGCCCTCCTTAGCACAAAACCCAAGGATGTGATCTCCTGAGGACTTAATTGTAAGAACAGGGATGTGAGGAGGACAGAACAAGCCCAAGCCCAGTGCTGGGCCATGAGGCTGCCCAGGGCCAAGCAGGGATTGCCCAGTGGCATGTGAAGGGCTGGAGTGGCCCTAAGGCCACTTAAAGCATCCTTGCAATCAGTCTCCTGTGCAAAAGTGCCATAACATACCCATGTAGATGAGCTCAGATGAACCATGGCAGATTTCTCCAACACGTCTTTGATGCAAAACCTTATGCAACACCCTCTGTCCACACCACAAGCTCCAAGAGGCAGAAATGCACAGGCACTGCTGCCCCCTTTGCAAGTGGGTGCCAATGAGGTGCCAGGCGCTCTGTAGCCTCCATACCTGCTGTCTCTCCTTCCCTTTTTCTGCACTAATCTAAGGTCAGCTGTCTTTAACTCTTACAATGTAAATGCAAAATAACACAGCACAACAGATGTAATAAAAATTAAAAGAACGGAAGCCCAGTGACATGGCAGCTTTCTAGCTGACGTGATAAAGCAAAGGAAAATCAAGAAAGTCAAGCATCACTAACAACCTCAAGTTGTGCTTTCTTTGCCTTATTTCTTCGCACATTTCCTTTTAAAATTATTACAGGATAATATCGATTGGAACTTTGCAATCCTACTACAGAACAGCTTTTTTCATTCATTTTAATCCTATAATCTGATTCTAGACCTGAAGTCATATTTCCTGTTTGTATTTTAATAATTATTGTCCCTGTTGACAAAACAGTTACTCATTCTTTGCACATCTTTGTTACAAGGGGACAAAACATGAATGAAACAATTGAAAAGAGACTAGATTATTATAGGAGATGTTATTCTAATATTATGGCTTCTCCTAAAAAACAGCAAAAAAGTAACCCAACATTCAAAATACTAGTTTTGAAGAATGCCATAATACACACTGACATCAGTAAAGATGAAATTAATTAATTTGTTGTAAAATGCAATGCATTAGACATATTCACTGTGATAACGGCTTAAAATTTCTTCAGTTCAGTATCAGAACTACTACAAAGACACAATAACTGCAGTTACTGGGGGTTTTTTCTTAACTTCAACCCATACTTGAAGACATAAAAATGAGAATCATGACAAAGCAGGGCTAGGTCGCAAATGTTTTTTTTTGTGGGTTACCACTGGGCAGCAATAGTGAGGGATGCTTTCAACACGTATTCTGGAAACATCTGGCTCTGTGCTGAAGCAGGTACCCCTTTGAAGTGACTTCTACACCAGTAATGGTGCATGCACCCACAGTGTGAACAAGCCTGAATGAGAATGGTAACTACAGTTATTTCTTGTGATGGAGAAAAAATAAAAACAAATGCTGTCCACTTAGTATATATTGTAGAAATTGGGATTTCAGCTTTTACAGACTGAGTAATTAGAAATGCAAGCACTGTGCAACATCTAATCACTTAAGAAATGACAAAAAGTTGCTTTACGTGATTTCTACTGAATAAACACCAATATATAATTCTTAATTGATTTAATGTAATGTATGTATTTTCTAAGGAAGTAGCATTCTATTGAAACCACTGCTCTGGATTGAAACAGTGTAAACAGTTTATTAAAGTCTTATTGTGATATTCCTTTTCCTTATTACCAGGCTCAGCAACCATGTAATTCTAATGTCTGAGATCCCACAGTCTTCAGTCTTATAGAACTTCTATTGACTTTAACTAGACATTTGCCTGAAGGTGGGCTTGCTGGATAAGGCCCATAAAGCACTAAGAGAGAAGGATTAAATTGCTAAAAGCATAAGCATTCATAACTAGATTCTTTGAGACTGCAAGCAACCAGAAGATACTATCATATGGCAAATCAGGAGCCAACTCCAAGATACAGCATTCACCTTTACATCTTTTTCTCACTGATGCTGAACTATGGAAGCTTCTTAGCTACTCAACTGCCAGACTGAAAATAGGGTTTAGTAAGAGCAAACATCTGAAACTCAACCTAATAACTTACACTAATGCATCAGAAGAGATGTCTAGAAAAATTGGCAGGTATAAGTTCAGCTTTTACCTAAGTATCTTTTCAATACTTTGACCAGACAGCTTTATTAATAAAGGCATTGTGTTGGGTCTCAATGGCTCTGGATTCAGGTTGTGACTTTTCCATCGTTTCCTTTGTATCCTTGGGCAGCTGCTTTAAGAAGTCATCTTTGGAACTACTGAGTGGATCTGAATACCATACATTCTCCCCTGCAGGGAATGCATTCACTGGTATTTAATTTACAGCAAGATTGTGAAGTCCAGGTTCCCTAGCAGTTTCAATCATCTCCCTCTTCACCTTGCAGTGATTCAGTCCTCTCACCTGATTATCCATATTTCTTGATTTATTATCATATTTTTATTAGTTGAGATCCTGGGGCAGCAGCCTTGTATCCCCCAAAGTAGTCTTTATCCAAGCATAGAGACTTTATCATTATGTTTTTAGATAGGACGACTACTGTAAATATCAACACTTGGGTTACAAAATCAAGACCACTTAACACCTCCTATGACTAAGTGATGCTTTCTTGGGCATTTTGCATGAAGATCACTGAAACAGTCCAGTGGATGAAGACTACAAGTGTCTGGCCATTTCAGTATTGACCTGACAGATCTAATTCCAGGTGAGGGCTCCAAACTTCTCAGTTAAGGCCACAACAAAAGTCTTCACCTTTGCTGCTCACTTAAACTCTTTTTCTGTCTTGGCATGACAGAGCTTTATTAACTGGTCATGTTAAATATGCCAGGTTGTTTGCACAGGTGACACCTCTAAAACAGCTCTGCTCTTCCTTCTCTGCTTTCCATGAAAGCCTACCTTAAATTTTAAGCTGCACTGTAAGGTCTACATATTTTTCTAAGGAAGAAGAGTTTCTTTGCTGGATTATGATAGTCCAATGTACATGCTACCAAAGATACACATTGTCTTCATAGCAGGAAAATAATCTCAATAGACTAAAAAAGAATTAATGTTTCACACAAAATGGTGCTTTGAATGCATTCATCTGTGTGGCTCCCAGCAGCAGCAGCAGTCAGAGTAACCACTATTCACTAGAGGAGAGAGAAGGGTTGTATTGCAGTACAGCTCCACATTTCTCATTGCAAGATGACATTTCTCATGCATGATTTTTCCCTATGTGATAGGATCTCGAACTATATTTTTCATTAACATGGCATGAGGTGGAGAATACCTGCTTTTCCTCCTTTCCCTAACCTCCCTTCCTGCAACTCTGATGGATTCCAGAGGGAAGGGTGGTCTCTTGGAGAGGGACTGAGGAAGAAACTAGCCACTTTGGGCACAAGCTGGAACCATTAGGAAAAGCTGCAAAAATATGGAAACACCCTTACTTGTGGCTGTGTTTGAGGTGCCTGCTCCTGAAAGCAAACTTGGAGCTCTGAGTCTCATGGGGCCAGAAATGTCATGACTCAGGATTAAGAATCAACTGCATTAAGTGTTTTGAGTTGCTGGCACAGAGTTAGGCATGCCAGGAATGGTGTTGTACTAACCATCTTGCTCACTGTTGCCTGCTCTGGTATCAGCAGAAAGAAAGGAATCTGAAACTGAAGTTAAATGGCTGTTCCCACAAAGCTGTGACCTACAGCACTTCACCTCTTAATTCAAGTATTTACCTGCCAAGTTCAAAGCATAAGCTAAGTGGGAAAACTGTACAAGTCATGGATGGTGACTGTCTTGTGAAGAATGTACACGCAGCTGGACACCTGCTAAGAGAGGGACCCGTCCCTCCCTATAACACCCACCACTTGAGATGAACCTCTGGCTCAGAGGTGCTCTGGGCCTGTGCCCCTTGCTGCTGTGGGGAATCCACAGATGCAGGGAAAGTGCAGAGTGACCATGCATGGGGCACATACAAACACTCCCACTCCCCAGGGGCAAAAACCCAGTTCTGCCTCCCCAGAAGCAGCTTGAGCCATTACACTGGCTCACACATTTTTTAAGAGGATTTCAAGACTCTGGCCAATATGAGCACTTCACATACATACAGCTCCGGGCATCCAGATAGCTCCCTGCTCAGCTTACCGGTGCTACGGCTCCTCCAACAGCAAGTGCCTGGTATTACTCCATCACCAAGCAGGAAGGACAGGCATGCAGCTTAGCAAAGCACCCTTACCCCTCGGATTACAACATCCAGAAGGTCTAAACCTTGCATCATTTTTTTTATAGAATCATAGAATGTTTTGGGTTGAAAGGGACCTTAAAGTTCTTCTAGTCCCAAATACACTGCCATGGGCAGGCACACCTCCCACTAGACCAGGTAACTCAGAGTCCTATCCAACCTGTCTTTGAACACTGCCAGGGATGGGGCATCCACAGCTCTGGGCAACCTGTTCCAGTGCTTCAGCATCCTCACAGTAAAAAATTTCCTCCCATACATCTAACCTAAATTTCTCCTCTGAGCCCATTACTCCTTGTCCTATCACTATAGCTTCTCTTCAAGAGTCCCTCTCCAGCTTCCTTGTGGGCCCTCTTCAAATACCAGAAAGGCTGCTATGAGATCTTTACACAGTCTTCTCTTCTCCAGGCTGAAGAGTCCCAACTTTCCCAGTCTGTCTTCATAGGGGAAGTGCTCTAGTTGCCTTACGAACTTCGTTGGCCACTTCTGGCAACAACTTGTACAAAATTCCACCTCTGCACAGATTAACAAATTTTTCGTTTGTTTTCTCCTGTTCTGTCTCTCTTGGTACTTAAGTCTAAGCAAAGGGTATGCTGGGACCCATACAGAAATCTAAAGTTAAAGGGAAGCCTGATCATGCAGATGAAGGGGCAGGGACTTCAAAGAACTTCAGTGCACAAATGGCAGTTCCTTAACTATCTCTTTCTTTAGCACAGGCCTGAACCAATGACAAACTCTGAAGCCCCTCTAGCATCTGGTTGGTGTAATGTACACAGGCAGAAGAGTCCAAACTTCTGTCCATCAAAGCCCAGAGGGCTTTGCTGTGAATATGGCCTTGTATATCATCTACCAGACAGCTGAATGTTTTCCATGGCGTAATCTGCTTCTGTAAAGAAACGTAGGTGTCACATTTATCATCAGTGTTTTGATTCTGGGCCACAAAGAATACTTAAATACCACCATTTGGGCATTTCAAATAAGAAGTAGTTTCATGAAAAAAGATGACCTTCTGCCACAGATAACAGAACCATGCGTCAAAGATGTGAATTTTCAGGCTAATCTATTCAAGTATTAAACTTTTTGGTAAAGTACTGGAATTATTTGTAACAAGGCATGCTAAATTCATCCAGACCACGGCTGCTTCTAAAGTGAAAACAGGCATTAAAACATAGCCATATATCCTATTAACTAGCATATCTCCCTGTTTAGTAAGGAAATGTCATCACATTTGTTACAAAGGCAAACAGCAACATACCAAAACAGGATCCAATTTTTCTAAATAAATAAATCAATGATGTGTCAAAAATTAACAGATGAGTTAATATACCCAATGTTATCAAAACCAGATGGTGCTTCATAATATTCATCCTGTTCAGTCAAACCATGAATATATTCTGGACCATCAGTATATAAAATAGGATGCTGCTATTTGTGATGGCAAACAAAAGCAATCATGCCTGCCAAGCACATACTATAACAGGCAGCATTTCAGCTCTGCTAGACAGAAAGTAATTAGAATGCTTTTAATGTCCAAAAGAATGATGCTGATAGGCTGCCACAGATGTGTAGATTTATGAATATTTATATGGTGGTTTATAGCTGACACTTTTATCAGTTGAAGAAGATAAAATATCTGCCTGACTCAAAAGCTTGACAGTCAGGTTAATAAAATCTCATTAAAGAGAATGACCTATGCAATTATATAGGATTTATTGTAATTCATTTTTGATTGTACTCTGCTTAAAGATGCAATTTCCCATTTCCTGATGCCAAATTTAGGTTGCATATCAAGATCTACGTGGTTTTTAACTCCACGCCATCTCTAGAAGAAAGATATGCGTTCAGCATCTCGGTATCTTAAACCTTTCAAGAAAAAAAAAATTTGATCTCCTCTTCCTCACTGCATCTTACGAAAACGGTGCAGGCAAGCAGGCGATCTATTTTCTTTCTGTTAAAATCACCACCTCTCCATCAGCAGCCTCTCCATTACCAGCAGCTCCACTGACAGCCGGTCCCAGCCCGCCGCCCTCCCCGGCGGAGCGGCGCGGGGCTGAGCGGAGTGGCCGGCCCGGGGCTCCCCCCGTCCGTCCGTCCGTCCGTCCGCCCCCCGCCCTGCCGGCAGCGGCAGCAGCGCTGGCTCCCGCAGGTGCGCTCCGGCCGGCGGCACCCGCCCCGCCAAGTCCTGCGCGGCTATGGCACAGCCCGCGCCGCCGCGACCCTTCCCTGCCGCCCCGGGGGCGACACTGGCCAGACAGCGACCCCGCCCGCCCCGGGAACTTCAGCCGATGCCCGACCGACGGGAAGACCGAGCCGCCCACCCCATCCTCCCCCGCACCCAGCCCCAGGGCGCCCGGCGCCGCCAGCCCCGGGTCGGGGCAGCCGGCGGGGGTCGAGCCCGCCGCCCGGGAGAGGGGTGTGCGCGCCGGGGTGGGGGGAGCCCGCGGCCCCTATCCCGCTCCTGCCTGCTGCAAAGTGCCCCACGAAGTTGCGCGGCAGAGGAGAGGAGTTGCGGGTACCTGCGCTCAGCTCCGCGCCTCCGCCCGCCGCGGCCGCGGGGCAGGGGCCGTAGCGGCCCGAGGAGCTCGGGGCCGGCGGCTGCGGGCGGGGGTGGCCCTGGGCAGCGCCAGGGGCGGCGGCGGGGCGGGCGGGCGCGCTGGGGAAGGGGCCGTGCGACGCATAGGGCAGCGGCTCGGCAGCGTGCGGGAAGGGCTGCCCCGCTACGCGCCCGCGGGGCACCTCCACCATGGTGGGTCTCTCGTAGCGCTTGGTCAGCGCCGCCCGCTTCCCGGGGAAGGTCTTCAGGACGCTGTAGGGGCCCCGCTGCTTGTAGATTTTGGGGGTGCTGGGCCCCTCCTCCGCCGGCTGCATCTCCTCCTCCATCCTCCGCCGCCTCCCCCGCCGCGGCGCGGCCCCGCTCCGGGGCTATGTCTGCTGCCGCCGAGGCTCGTCTCTGTGGCACGGCGGAGCCCCGGCGCGGCGGGGCGCCGGCCTGATTGACAGGCGGCCGCGCCAATGCCTGGAGGGAGACGGGCGGCGACCGGCAAGTGTTTAGGGTAATCTCTGCTAATGGCAGAGGGGCGGGAGGCGGGCGCTGGCGGGGCCGCCACCGCCCCCGGCCCCCCTCCGCGGGCAGGTGAGTCGCCGGGCGGGGGGCGGGCGGTCGCGGAGTTCTCCCGGCTCGGGTCGGCACCGCCCGGCACGTCGCGGTCGGGCCGCGGGGTACGGCCCCGCCGAGCGCCGGCCGCTGCTAAAACTTTGTGTCCCGTCGGGCGGGCGCGGAGTCCTTCTCCCCGCCCAGGCAGCACTCCCTCCCTCCCTCCCTCTCTACCTCCCTCTCTCCCTCCCTCCCTCCCTCTCTACCTCCCTCTCTCTCCGCGCACGGAGGGAGCCGCGGGCCCGCCTGCCCCGTTATTAGCGGTGAAATAAATAATGCCATAAAGAAAAGTATTTGGGAGTCCAGGACCTGTCTTAGTTGATTAGGGCACAGAGGACATTTTCTTTCTTACTATGCAAAAGCATTTCATGGCGAAATAAAAGAGGTTTCGCTGTAACTCATGCATGTCAGATTTCCAGGAATCCGGGAGATTAATCACATTTAACATTATTTGCAACGCTCTCCCCTTTATTCCATCTCCCATCCCCCCGCCTCTTCCCGGCCCGCTTTTTTGGAAACTGCTTAAATGGGGGAACGCGTGGCGCGCAGGCTGGTCCTGCTCCCCCCGCGCCCACTTCCCCGCGCCGCCCGCCCGGGCCCTTTCAGGGACAGTTAAGAAATAATGAAACGCTGGTGAAAGACAGGCGAATGAGATGCCATCGAGAGACGTTTCTGAGAAATGGTGGAGATCTGGGCGAGATGGGAGACAGCTGAAACCGAATGATATGTTGAAGAAAAATAAACGATAACAAACTGCTCGCTTGCTCTCCCCATTCTTTTCTGCAAGGCAATTTTATATTTTGCATTAACATTTCCCTTCTTCTGTCCCACTTCTCGCCTGCTTCTGTTGCTATAATTTATCAGGATTACAATAAACCCTCTGGCTTGTGGAAGTAAAATTACAGAACACCTTAGTTGTATTTAAGTGGCGGCAGTGGGAAATCATTCCTCTGTCATCATATGGAGTTTCAGACACTTATTGTGGTCATCGCTCTCCCATTTCAGCTGTATTTAGTTAGTCAGAGTTGGGCTCACTGGAAATGAAAAGTGACCCTTCTTTACTAATGTAATTAAATCCTGTGGTCTTCAGCCCATCTACTGCAGAAAAGTGGAGCTAAGTTCTACAAGCCAGGCATTTCTTTCATGCAGGGCATATCAGGAGCTGGGCTGTTTCTGATTTTGATTTTTTTGACAAGTAGAATAAATTGATTCCTTGTAGCAGCCAAAAGCATCTAAGTAAAGGCTAGTGTAATAGAAATTTCAATTTTACCTAAGCAAAATCAATCATAAGTCTTTTTGTTTTCTGACTCTGATCACTTGTGCTTTAAAAAAATGTACTGTAATGCAAAAGAGAGACTGGAAATATGTGTTAGATAAACTCTGTTTCCACTCAAAAATGAAATATGTCCTCCACCTTTTTTTCATCTGACTGGCCTCTGTCACAGCTGTGGCCAGCAGCTCTCAGAGGTCAGTGCTAAAATTGTATAAAGTTAATACTAGACTCTTTATAGTTAGATTCAAATAAACAGACAAAAATTACCTGCTCAAGTGTCAACTACAGTCCTAGAAGCTCACTACTCTCTGGTGTTGATGCCTACTCTCAGCTCCTGGTGGGAGGAAACAACCCTTGCATAACATGAGCCTCATACAAACAGAGAAAACCAAGGGTAGCAGGTCATGTCCTCCAAGCTATGTTCTTTACTGGGGTCCCTGCAGCTCAACAGGCACATGCTAGGTTTCTATAAAGACAGAAGTAGGTTTAGAGTTAATGGAGCCCAAAGCCACTGAAATTAGGCAGGGACCTCATCTGTTAGGAAGATAAAATATGCACTGGATTTCTTTCTGCTGAGGTTTTTGACTGTGCCCATCACCACCACAATACCCCTTTGGTTGTTTTTATGAAGGCTTGGCTTTTCCTCTACTTTGCTCTCAGTGACTCTTTTGGATGTGTTGACCTAAAGAATGTGTTGGTGTCTCTCCCTTTCCTTCTATGACTTCCCCCAAACTTCATACAAGGGGCTCTGGTGTGGCTGAAAACCTGTTGTGCCTAACCTGAGGAGCTCCTGCAGCTCAATCCTGTGGAACAAAAATGCTTTACCCTGGTGGTCCCACCTTTTCCTGTGGGGGATGCCCTTTTTTAGGAAATACCATTTTGCTCATAAGCTTTGTTTAGGTTTGCAATCACTCTTGGAGGAGGATTTTGTGCCCTTTCAGCTGAGGAGTGTGGCCCTAGACTGGCAAAGAGGCAGGCTGAGTGAAGCGATGGTCTCAAAGTACGAGGAGATGCTGCTGCACCTGCTGTGAGTAGTTGTGGGTTGCCCCTCTCCAAGGCTGCTCCCTGCAGCACAGCCTGCAGCTCCCCAACGGTCTTGAGAGGAACAGCATGTAGTCGTAAAATTATTATTAACCAAACATTTAGCTCTGAATTACAGCCCCAGTTTGGTTGCACACTGGATGAAAACAGTTAATACATAGCCCTTGTCTTGATCAACTAAAAAAAAAAAGCCTTAGCTGATACCAGCAGCTCATTTTCAGAAAGCCAAACACCTTCATTTCCTTTAGACTGTGCCACAACTTGGGATCTGACCCTGAAGTAAAGGTTGTGTCTTTCCCTACCTGTTTACTGATGCAAGTTTCCACTGTTTTACTGACACTAAAGTCTGGAGATCTGTAACAGGATTATTGCAGAGCACTCTGAGTGGAACAATGATAGGAAGTAACTGACCTTTGGAAAAAACCCTAATCAAAACAAAGGGCACAATGAAAATAAGAAACCCAACATTGCTGCAGTGTTTTCTCCTCTGCTTCTAGAAACCACTGTGAAGAGAGTATTTGTCCGTATATAGAAAAATACCCAATCTAGACACAGACTATCAATCACTGAACATGCCTGTGTTGAAGGTACCGTGAGGTACTCAAAGAATAAAAGTGTGATTCATCTCTATCTTCTGAGCAGGGGCTAAATCTTGCTCCACTTATTCATAGGAGCAGTGCTCCTGTGATAACTAAAGCATGCAGGATTTGGCCATGAACTGCCAATATTGCTCTGCACATTTGGAGTGCATGATGAGAGCTAAGATTGGCAACTCTCCTCTGTAATCTAAACCACTCTGGAAGCAGGCTAGCCATAATTTGCTGCCCTAAACATTTAACCCTGGCTAGTTAATTTAAGCTTAGCTCAGTTGCTCATGTTTATGGATAAAGAAACAAAAGGGAAAGTATCAAAAGGAAAAGATGACTGTGGAATTCAATATTTCAGCAGCTGTTGATAGGTAAATGTTATTGAAGTGTGGCATTCAAAACTAAAGGCCTGCATTTATGATAATGAGCCTAACAAGGAAATGAGATTGACACAGCAATTCTCTGTTTTTGTTGTCCCCCGAGGTTAGAGATTATGCAGCTCATGGTGCTGTTTTTAGCCTCTTTGGTGATTCCAACTGTGAGAGACAACACTGTGCATATTTGTCAAGGTTGCACTTTAATCAGGTGACTCAGGAGCTTTTTGAGGGAGAACATGAACTGCTGGTCTCACTTAAACCTTAATCCTCATCCTGTGCCAGAGATTCAGCACCCAAGTGATGCAGATTTTAGCCCCTTCTTTTCCCTTATGTTTACTCAGTGCTATGTGTAAATGCTTTGAAATAATTGAAATGTATCTATCATGGTTACATTGTATTTTGAGAATTACTGGAATGTTTCTCAGTGACATTAATTGGTTTTAAAATATTTTTGTCTTTCTAATTAGTGCAAGATTGATGAGCAGTAGAAAGGGCATTTATACACAGGCAGACACATATTTCCATGCTACATTTGTGTCTTAATAAAATGGTTGCTAACTGGATTCTTATGCTGAATAAACAATGGAAAGACAGAAAATATCCTATAACTTTAGGAGAAGGAAATATCCTCTGTTTTAAATGGGATCACATTGTATAAAAAAAAGAAGTGTCTCCCTGAGGGCTGGAAAATGGATAAATGAATTATTTAAGTATAGTTAAAGGATACACAGGAAAAAGTAATGGCTTTGATATTCAGTGTAGGGAAAATTATTAATATTTTAAGGAATCAATTGTGGACACATGGAAAAGCTCATTTTAATTAAAGATAGCTTACATATAGCAGTTTCAAGAAGGAAGAAACAGTATAGAGTACTTGTTGCTGAGAATTTTTTAGAAATATGTCATGGATAAAACAGATGACATAACATAGTCTGAACTTCCATCTGTCCTATAAAAGCTTCACTGTTTATGCTGGAGTGTTTGGGAATAGCCTCACCTCTCTGGAACATTAGCTCGTGCCCTTGCCCAAACTTAGTGCTCTCATCTTGGCCATCACCATGTAATGTAGAGTTGCTCTATAATGCACAGTTGCTCTATAAAGCATGGCTGCTCTTTGCAATGTTTAGTTCTCATTTTGAAATGCTTGGCAGTTTGAGACCAGCACCTTGAAAGCTCTTCTGGCTGTGTGCTGAGAGGGAGAGATGGTGCTCCACAGGCTGGGACACAGCTCTTTTATTGAGTGTGGTTTTGGTCACTGCAATATAAGAAAGATATTAAGCTATTAGAGAGCATCCAGAAGGGCAACAAAGATGGTGAAGGGCCTTGAGGGTATGTCATATGAGGAGCAGCTGAAGTCACTCGATCTGTTCAGCCTGGAGAAGAGGAGACTGAGGGGAGATCTCATTGCAGTTTGCAATTTCTCTGTGAGGGGAAGAAGAGGAGAAGGCACTGATCTCTTCTCTGTGGTGACAGAACCCAAGGGAATGGCCTGAAGTTGTGTCAGAGGAGGTTTAGGTTTGATATTAGGAGAAGGTTCTTCACCCAGAGGGTGGTTGGATGCTGGCACAGGCTCCCCAGGGAAATAGTCATAGCACCAAGCCTGACAAGAGTTTAAGCAGCATTTGGATGATACTCTTGGTCACATGGTGTGACTCCTGGGGATGATCCTGTGCAAGGCTAGGAGATGGACTTGATGATCCTTGTGAGTCCCTTCCAACTTGGCATATTCAGTGATTCTGTGATTCTTAGCCAAACCTCTGTGACTCTCATTGGTCCTACTAGTTCCTGCCCTTTATATACTTTCCAATCTCTGTTGTCCAGGCTTGCAAAATGGTAGTCCTTGCAGGTCAAAAGTCACACTGAGCTAGAATTCAATTAGAGTGGAAATCACAGATTTATTTTCCCAAGTAGAGATGTTACTGATACTTTGCATTAAAGTGTTACGTTCAGGCCCAGCAACCACACAGGTTGGCGGCTGTTCAAAAATACTGTCAGATTTTGTCAAGCAAGCTGTGCACATCAGTTGCAATTAAACCACTGATGGGTTGGATAGAGGAAAACAGCTGAAAGTGGAATCTACCTTAAACTCATCTGGGTGGGGAACCCGACTGCAATTCAAGCACAACAGGATATCCGCGATCAGCCTTGTTGAGTCTACCAAGCAGAGAGTCAACTAGGCTTAATCTAATGAAAAACACAGGCCTGACAGATGCCTGGAGATACCAGCAGTGATGGAAATATGGGAATGACACCCTATTCTCTGCTGAAGAAAGGCTTCAACCTAGACCATATGCCTTTCCCAGCTTTAAAGAGGGCCTATTAGGAACTGAGGGGTGTCTACTCCTCCCTATGTTTCTGTTCATCATTATCCCATTCTCAGACAGCCCCTAACACTTACATGAAATCATGACAACAGCTCATTCTTAAATGCAGAGTTCAGCCACTTCATGGACCTGAAATGAAGGACTTTCTCTCCATTAGTAATTGTGTAGAAGTACCACTATTAATCCTCTGCAAAACCCCAAAGAGCTGTCCTTTGGGGCAAAATCATTACTTGCAGTCCATAAAACAAGAAAGTGATGGGCAAAACCTGGAGTCTCCTGAGACTGCAACTGCACGCTGACTGACGCAGCACAGAATGGCTCACTTGTAAGAGGTGCTAAAATCTTTGAATCACAAACTCAGTTGAATTCCATGTTAATAGAAATGGAAATAATATAAGACAACAAGTAAAGGCAAACTTGTGTGGGAGCAGGGCCAGGACACTGCTGCAGTTTCAAGTGAGAAGAAAATCCATCATCCTGCAAGTCTTTATGCCTAGGAGTGTGTCCACCACAAACTACATTTGCTTACAAAAAAAAAAGGTGAAACCTTGTTTGCCTAATGGTAAATGTACAGCTGCTGTGTTGGCAGAGGCTTGTACTCACCTGATGCACCACCCACCTCTGTTTCTCTGCACACAGATGAGTTCCACCCAAAAGACATCCAGTGGTGACCTCAGAACAGCACTTCAAATTAGTAACATTCTATAAAAATGCATGATTTTACTTGTTTAAATGCACAGGATCTGGAAAAAAAAAGATGTTTTGTGTGTGGTTGTCTGAGATATTAACATGATAATACCCCAAGCATCTATCAGTTTTACTTTTGTGATTATCATGAGAATCTCCATATCCTGACCGTTTTTCAGCATCCTCATTATTATGTCCTTGTTTCTTTGCTATGTGACAATGAGTTTGTGACTTACAACAGAAGAGAGACTTGCCCATCAATATCAACGGAGAGGTGGAAGTGAAGTTAGGCTAATGCTCTGTCTCTGAATCTTAAGTTATAATTCAGGAAATCTTTTATCATCTGCCATCCCTGGAAATATCTGCTGGGTTTGGTGCTGGTTCTGCCACCCTTAAGTACTATAAAGGAAATCAGAATTTAGATAATTATTTTAATATGAACTAACATTTAAAAATACATTAAAATCTTCCCAGCTGGTAGAAGAGTGGCTCTTCAAGGAAGCAAGGAAAACATAATTTCTTGATGTCCCTCCACAAACAAGCATTGCACTTACATAGGACTTAGTTTGTTAAGAAACAAACTCTTGTGGAACTGTTGCGTTTATTTATTTTTTTTAATCTCTGTACTTTTCCAACCCCTTTTATTTTTTAAGGCTTTGGTTATTGTAATTTTCTTTTGCTGCGATAAAAATCCTTTCTGATCATCTCCATTACTGATGGATGAGACCATGATTTCCAAGGAAATTGTTGTTTTCTAACCATGTATATGTATGAAAGCAATATACTGTGGCTCCTCTAAACCCCAAGTACCAAGAAAGACAGCTGTCCAGGTTTGAAGGAAAACACATTGCCCCAGTACATCTGGCCAAAGCATGAGCACAAGTATAGCCTTTCTTTCTTTACACATTTCTTTCTTTATAACATTCAAAGTGACACTTACGCAGTTAAGATTTTACATGTTCACTTACATACGCATTTGATTAAAAATGCAAATGAAACTGACTTTGATGAGATGCTGACCTGAGATCAAGCTTTCTGAAGACAGGCTATTTCCACTTTCCTCAGAAGAAAGAAAAAAAGAGTTGAGAGTTTTTATTCAACTGGATGAAATAAAAAAAAATGTGTAAGAACTATTTATAAATATGTATGAATAAATATTTAATTATATATGTGCTGAATGGTTTAACTGTTGTTCAGCAAATACATAATTTGTTAATTTTGTCTGCTTCTACTGAATAATTTATTCATCAGATCAGCTTTTTTAATATTCACTAGATGATCGGCTGATCAAATCCTGTTAGCTGAATATGTTATTTGATTTTTTTTGCCCTTTTCAAAAATCACTTAGTCTATTGGAAGAACATTGCTGTGATTTATTAGAGGTATATTCCATCCAGTCCATGATGACATTCTTCAAGAGTAACCTCCAAAGACAGTAGAATTCTTGATCCTGTCATATGATATTAACCTTTTGTAATCCTGACATGTATTAGATGTCTTTGGCCAGGGAAATAAAACCCAATGTCCAACAGAACCCTTTTATGTTAGAAATTCATGACAATACATGTATGGTATGTTTTATTTTTCATTTAATGACTGAGTATTGGATTATTTAGATTAGCTGCATCAATCAATCCTGTATTCTGGTTCATCCAAGTGTCTTCCCTGCAGTTTGTTCAGTAATATGTCTCTGCAAAGGATTTCTTCTAACCTCTAAAACTACCATGTAGCTTCAGAGATACCCTGACATTATAGTGTGGAAAAAGATGGAGAAAGGACAGTGTCTAATCCTTTACAAGTCTGCCTTGAAGTTAGTGATTTTTATAGGCCTTTGTAGCTAGAAAAGGTCTTCTTACACTTACCACTTGAAAGGGGAGATGCTTAGCTTTCGATTATACTGCCTTAATACCCACAGAGGTCTGCAGAGATCAGGAAGTAAAGCCATGGTGTCAGTATGTTTGGCAAACTGTTTTATGTTTTTATAATATTCCTACATATTTTCATAATTTTTAAAGCTTCCGAGGACACACTTTTTCTCTTCAGTTGCTGAAGCCTAAATATTTGAATAAGGCTAGCTTTGTAAAAAATGAAACTGTAAAAGGTAGCATCAATTCAGTTTTAAAAAAAACCAAAACAAAACAACTTATCAATGTAATAATCTGTAACACTCCAGTATGAGACTTCTTGTAAATACTGACTAAACAACAGGGAAGTGACACTCAAAACTTTGAGACCATCACTCTGAAATGACCTGTGTAACTCTGAGCCAGTGCCAGCCAAGACTTGTGCTGACATCTAGGACTCGGATGTGTGTGTGTGTGCCAGAGTCTGTGTACTACAGCCTAATGTATTCCATATTTCAATATGCATGCATATGTAATAAGCTATATAATATTCCATACAAAAATTGCATTAAGAAAATGTTAAAGTTGCCTAGTTTGGCATTTAAAAGTCAGAAAATAAAATTAAGGTTGTACATGCAACATTAACTCTGTTCCCTAGTGCATTTGCCTATGATACAGTCTAATTACATGATCAAATATTATTTCTCAGATTATACAGTATAATATCAACATTTTTTTCATCTTGCAAAGTGTGAGGTGAATTATGCAGAATCCAGCTAGATTTCTATAAACCTACATATAAAAAGACTGCAAATAAACATGGACTTGTCAGTTTGGAGAAGAGATAACTGAAAACTGTTCTAATAAGGGGCTATAGGAGGATAAATGTTGTAGAAAAGGTGAATGAAGAATGATGATTCAGTATTCCTTCAACTGTAAAAGCTGAGGGACATTCTTTCAACTAGCAAGTTTAAAACAAGTTTATTTTACATGCTACACAGATGAACTCCCCATCACAGACTGTTAAGAAGATCCAAAGTCTAATGAATCCAAAGACATCAAAGAAATGTAGAGCATAGAGCTATTGCTGACTATTACATGGGGGTTGCAGATACAATGCCCATGCCAAGAAGTCACTAAATTATTGGTGACCATGAGGTGGATCACCTGCTAAGGGCTCATTTAATTTTTTTTCCTGTTCTTTCTCCAAACAGCCATGCTTTCAAAGCATTGGAATTACGAGTGTTTCCATATAAAGTAATGATGATGAAGATGATGATGACAGTAATAGCCTACATTTGGGATCCCTGCCACAAGGAAAGAAGAGATGAGTATGACCTGTTGGTCTAACTGTTTACCCTCTGAGAACCACATTCTCAGAACTGCTCCTTACTGCAGGTGTTTCTATACACATCAATAACCCAGTGACACCAGCCTAAAAACTTTGCAGGACTGTCCATGTAAGAGTCCATTCTGGTTCACTGCTCCACACTCAAGCAGGGTCTTACCTTAGACCTGTAGAACTGCGTGTTTAAAGCACTGTGCAGAGGACAACCGATTTCTTTCTTGATGTTTCTCTGCAGTTTGAGGTACATGTAACTGTACCTCAGGGGCTTCTCTCGCTGACCTGAGTGCCAGAGGTGCTGGTTGTGAGACTGTTGCAGTCCACTGCTGACTGGGATGGGGTGCCCTTGGTGGGCCACCCAGTGGTGGTAAGCAGCCCTGGGGATTCTGGACCAGAGATACCCAAAGGGGAATAGGAATTGTCACACTCTGCAGGTACAGGCTGTGTTCTGGGAAACTGATGTGGGGCTGTTTTCCTATGACATGGGAGTGTATGTCAGACAAAAAGCAGGTGCAGATGACAACCATGTGATAGACCATTTTCACAATAAATTCCATTTAACTTTAATATATTATCTGCCTGCTTCACCTGCACTGTGACTGCTAATTCATTTCTACCAAGAGCCTTTTTCTTATGCTAATGAGGTTCTTTAAACAATTGTTGCTAAAAACTCATTGAGTTGCTAGAGAAATGGTCCTGTCTTTCCCCAAAGTGCAGAACAGTCCTTCCTTTGCTCCCTGACAGGCCTGAAATGACAGGGTTGTTCTGCTGTTATTTCACTCTTTGTTGGGTCTAGAAATCAGTATTTCACATAGTTAAAGATCAAGAAATAATAGTTCTGAGAATTACATTTTGAGGAAGTCTTGACAAATAGCAAGATATTATGTATAATTAACACCTAATAATCTACAATTAGAAGATTATACATGTACAAAGGTTATTTTGGGAAATGAATGATACTTCGGAAAATATGAGTGATGATTTTTACTCCATCTAAAATCAGAGGTTCTTTATTCCTTCCCAGATAAAGCAATATAAAAACAGCATCAGTTTTCACTTTAAAAGACCTGAATTCTTAATTTTGTATTCTGTAAAATGTCTGTAACTATCTATAATGCACATCTATCTGTAACATCTAAAGATTACATGTGGGTGAGATACCAAATAAAAAACTGTTCTGTCTTTACTGAGGAAGGAACTAGTTTTCTTCATGTAGGCAAAACTTGCCTGATGTTTACATCTGTCATGCTATAGTTATTCATACAATAGGATTTTCAAGCAGAGAGGGGAAAAGTAAATGTGAGAGGAATTGCAGTCTCATTTCAAGAACACAAACCTCAAGTGCTGACTATATGCAGCTCTCCCATTACTTACCCATATGTTAAAAAAAGAGGTCATTAGTAACTTGTTGGGAGTTGCTTTTCTGTTTTTGTGGGGTGTAAAATGTGGGCATTGTAGAAAAACTTTGCACTGGAACAAATCACTGCACAACATCCCCAGCAGAAATGTAACTCTTCATCCTATTGCTTGTCTTTAATGCAGAGATTGTAAACAACCCTTTTGTCCTTCTATTTTATATCTCAACAATATTTTTCTTTCCGAAATTGGAGACTATCCATTCCAGTAATGGATAGACAAGATAGTGTCAATCTTTTTATCTCTGTGAGAGACCCAGCTACCAGCAGCTAGTGCACCTAGAGAGCTTGACAGCCTTGCTCTGCTCACAGTCTGTCCATGGGGACCTGTATGAGATCTCCATGGACTCTTTCCATCATGTACAAAGAATTTCCTTCCAAAATAAGTGCCATGGAGTTATTCAACACTTAGCTCTTCTCACTGATATTTTCTCCAGGGCCAGATCTGTGGAGGACAGCTGTCCTGGAGGGCTGACATAGTTGGAAGCAGCTCTGTCTCCCAAGGTGTGTCTGCAGTCCCTGTCCCCTACTTTGTTCCATTACACTTGTGCCTTGCTATGGGCAAGATTTGGCACCTGCCTTGCAGATGACAAGATCAATGAAGGCAAATACAAAATATAAATACAACATGCTCTGGTAATATGTAGTACCAAGACAAAGGGATGATGCCTAAGTGTGAAGTGATCCAGTTTAATGGGCATGGGTGGTATTAAGTCAAAGGTTGGACTTAATGTCATGTCTGGCATGGAAAGGTTTAACACGTGGCTGTCTGTGTTTGAAGCAACTGGTGCTCTTCGCAGGTGGAATGGTGCTTTGTATTGGCTGTGCATGAGCAGGGTCTGTACAGTCTATGCACAATTAGTTGCTGTTCCATAAATTCAGTATTAATTTGGTACTAGTTAAATTCCCTGCTTAGGTCAAATGAATCATCATACCAGAATGGAAACCTTCTGCCATCTCTTCTTTTTCTTCTCACATTTACTTTCCTCTTGTTTTTGTTTTTTGATACTTGGCTTACTGGTTAACCCCTCCAAGCAAACAGTCTGAGGTAGCAAAATTAGTAGGAGAAGGTTGCATCAAAGATTTTGGACTCTACCACCCTTTAGTAAATCACACCAGCCATTTTAAGATTGATCCTACCATCACAGTTTTTATGCTACTGTCAGAGAAAGGAAAGAACACAGTTTTGTGATGTAACTGGGCAATATCCGAGCCTGCAATTCTGCAAGTTGGTCTGTCCATAAGACCCAAAGAAAGAAGTCAGGTTCAAATACCTGAGACCTCACAATCTTGCACTTGTACGAGAAAGCAACCAGAAACTTCTTCTTTCGAATATTGGGGTGTATGTATGGAGGTGAGAAATATATTTAAAGAGGCAGAAACTTATGGATTCATTTGTTCAGACTCATAAAAGACATTAAATGTTTGCAAAGCATTTTTTCTTTGTAACATTAGACTTAATGAGAATAAATTAGCTGAAAGACATGATTGCAAGAATGGTAACAGCAGGATTCTGTATGAGCTTTGAGTTCAGAGAGTTTTTTCTGCTCCTCCATAAAGAAAAAAGCTCCTAATGTATAACTTTTATAATATAGTAAGCAAATAAAAGATGACAAATTCTTTGCCCCTTAAATTGAATCAAGTTAGATGACACAGACATGGAAGAGATTTAGCCCTGAACATTCTTCAGGGCTGGCAAAATTATTGTAAACTAGGACTTTTTTAGTCAACAGGATGGACCCGCTTATAACAAGTTAGCAGAAATTAAATGACCCAGATTCTATATTAAATGGGTCAAATATTAGTATTGGGTGTGAGAAAATACAAATGAGCTACAGAGAGAGTGTTAAAAAGACATTTGCTGGAAGAACCAGGTGATGCTGTACTAAAGCTTTGAAGGGAACAGTAGGATTGTGGGATCGTTGTCAAAACTGACACTCAGTAAAGAGTTATTACTTCACATGAGAAGACAAACATCTCAGACCCTAAGTGTTCAAACGATCTCCATCTGAATATGCACTGACATCCAGCTGCATGCTGTGATGCAAATGAAATGGCTCTTATGCTAGTCCTTCAGTGTTGCATTTCTAAATTTGCTGTATTAAATAGACTTCTGCTATCCCTAGCATTAGACCTCAACCTTATTACAGCAAAGAAACAGCAGAGGATATATAATTTCAAAATTATTATGCAATCTTATGTAGTCAGTATATGTTGTGCTCAGCTCTTCCAAAAAGTGAGATTTAGAGATTTGCCCCAGACCACACAAATCATATTCTGGCAGAGCAGAATATGATTTAGGATCATCCACCTACCACATGACACCTCTCCATCCTATGCTGCTTCTTGATCATGCTAAGTTAGTCACAGCTTTAGCAGCAGAAATAGGAGAAGTTGTTTATTATCCTTAGCATAGTGATGATACCTCAGGCCACAGTGATAAGTAATTGAAACAACAGGGGTCTCAGAGATACTTAAAAGGAAAGATCTTAAAATACACAGAAACTGGTGTAGTCAAATGGAATGGGTAACTAATAAATTGCCAGCTATTTGCAGTATTAAACTACAGCCCAAATCCAGTAATTTCAGAGACTTCCACAGTACCACTTGGTACTCTTCAGAACGTAAAACTCCATCAAGATGAGGCTAAAATAATAGCAATAATAGCAACAACAACAGTAATAGTAATAATAATTTATTCACACATACGTTTGCTTAAAGGGATTTCCACTTGTAAATGCAGGCAGGAGACAATTTTAACACCAAGGTGTAACAATCACATTCAATTAAGGACCTAGTTCTTTGTGGTACTGAGTATGGTCTAAAACTGATGAGGAGTTAATCAGGTAAACAGTGATCTTTATAAATATTGTTGACTTATTGTATCATGTTTTTCTGGCCTGAAAATATGTTACGTCATACTGACTGTAGATTTAGAGATTAAAAACAAAAGAAAGTGATTTCTCTTCAATTGCACTTGCCCTAAACAGATGCCATGGAGCCCTCTTCTGAGGAAGGAAGGATACAATCTTCAAAGTAAGTCTTATGCCATCAGACCCACTGATATGCATTTATCTCTGTTTTGTATTAAATGAAATTGCATTTCATACTTTTCATTTGCCTTTATGATCTATTAATAACACTTTACCTACCCATCACTCTGTATTTTCTGCATCATTGTATCCAGTTCTTCTGCTTAAAGATGGTCCTAGAATTTTTAGTGCTATTCCATGTTCCGTATGAATTTTGAGCATATACTTTATGCAGCTGAGATATATCATACTTAACAGAAAGTTTTGAAAAACCATAGTCTCACATTGTAATGAGATACAGAGAGATTAAGGGTATTTTAGTACTTTGGCTACTGGATGGCAGATGAAGGGCAATATGATTAAATGCACGATAAAACTGTGAGCTGAGTGATAAAGCTAGACAAGTACATGAAAGATTCTTCTGTCAGAGGCTTTTCTTATTTTTCATGTAAATATTGCCTGAATGTACTATTACTGAATCTGAAGTTTATAATTTTGCAACTAGTAATTCTCCATTAGGGTACTGTTTCATTTATCACTGTGGGGTTGTCTTTGGAAGACTAAGAAAGAAGACAGTCATATAACAGTAATCTCCTTTAACCCATTCTAACCTGTCTGTACTGTTTCTTTCTAGCAAAAAGCATCATTTGGCAGGGATGGGATCTAGCAAGGTACCACAAGTCCTGCCAGTGTGACTCTCAATGTATAAAGTCAGTAGCTGACTCCAACAAAGTGCTCATAAAAGAAAAAAAAAAGAAGGGAAAAAAAAGGGTAAAAAAAAAAAAGAAGGGAAAACAAAAGAAGGGAAAAAAAAGAAGGGAAAAAAAAAGAGAAGAAAATCAGATTTCCAGGTGCTGTAGATCTTCAGTGGAAGAGGTACATACATCTGGTGGGTGGTTAACATAATGGATCCTGGTGCTGCACTGTGGAGTGCAGTGGCTTTCCCCAGATTTAGCCCACTGACCCAGATTTTGAGGGTGTCAGTGTGTAAAGAATGGTGATGTTAACAGTTGGAGCTGTCTGGTAACAGCATTCACACACAGACACACACAAAAATAGGAGAACCCTTGCCCAGCCATATTCCAGTTCCATTTTTATATCATGACACAGAAACCCAGTCTGATCCAGGTTTTTGGGATGTGGCTGGGGCCCCTGAGCCTTGCACCCCCAGTGCACACTAGTTCTATCAAGGACCAAGATTTGCAGTGGTTTGGAGAGGTGGCTATGGAGGCTGCCTGTCTGCTGATGCAGCTTTGGAGGAACGCAGTGCTCAAACCATTAGCTACTTGAGAAAATCATAAGGTCTGTGTAACTTGCAAAAGTTACTGGCCCAAGAATGTATTTGTTCTCAAGCTATTTATGAACAGGAAAAAAACAAGCCTAAGAAAAAACAGTGATGTGTTGAATATGCTTTGTTTGCCGGGCATTAATGGATATCTGAAGGAGCTGGGTTGCATGACTCATTCAATCAAGCTGTAGAGATAATCAAAAGGGGTGAAAAATGTTTCCAAAGGATCCTATTCTGCATTCTTCAAACATCTCAAACTCCCTGAGAATTCAGTACAGAAGAATTTAGATGAGGTTTCCATCCTTGCAGGTCTCCTGTCTCCCTGGTATTTTCTGTACAGCTGAACTGAGACTAAACCATCTCCCAGAGCTTATATGGGAGCTGCACAATTGCCCCTTTCTGTATGCCTGTTGTAACATGCATTTCCAATCCCTGGGATGGATCTATGCAGTCTGAATGTGACCTGCTGCCTCTCCCCTGCCACATCTTTCCACCAGGTCCTCCCTGTCACTGGGGATTCAAGACATACTATGCAGTCCCGGGTGTCTTGGTAACAAGCTATCTGTCTGCTCTTGGTGAAGTTCTGGGGTCCCTCATGGATATGTGAAAACCAGGAGTAAAAGGAAATTATCGCTATAAAAAAATCTGATCTTTTCATGTCTATAATTTGTTCCTGTGTTTGTGTGTTATTGCATTGCATTAAGCTGCCTCTAAAAACAAAAAGCTGCAATTCATAATCAGAGGGAGAGAGAGAGAGAGAATAATGCTGGGAATCCCATATTACTGAAAAGGAGACAAAAAAACAACACAAAATTGCTGCCTGAGATGTTAAAGACACTTCAACATTTTATAGGGAACAGCCTGCAAAATTGCTACAGAAAATGGTGGGAGATAAGGCAGAAAAGGAGATGGTTATCAGAGGAAGAAGTTGGGGATCTTTTATGAAAAATAGTCACTACATGAAAATATCCTCTCTTGTCTTAAAAAAAGGTGCCAAGAGCAGATATAACCAAGGAACATATAGATGATCAGTGTCCCATGCTTCACTCAATCAGGCAATCAAGATAACTAGAAAGTATAGGAAAGATTGATTAATGGCCAAGACAGACATTGAGCTGACCTTTTCTTTATTACTACAGCAGTACATTTAAATAGTCTCCACTTAGTAGGGTTTAAAATAGAAAAGTGTGCTGTTATAGACGTAGTAAATGTGTAGCTAAGAATGCATGATCTAGCACCCTTATTCTGTAGCTTGCTTCCCACCTTTAGTCTCCACACTATCTCATCTGAATATAAGTCAGTTTAATTTCTTGAATCTGATGCTTAAGGTTTTCAGTTTACATTTTGTAGATTTTTGGGATTATATAGGTTACATGGATTTTCCTGGGTTGCTCACATATTAGGTGGTGCTAGAAGTTACTAAAACATTTCTTCATATATTCTTAAGCTCTCTCAAGGACACACTTTTTTGAAGAAACCATCTGCAAAATAGCTTGTAGACAAAACACAAGAAGAAGGCCTAGAGGTCCTGAGCTTCTCCAAGGGGCAGTTCTGAAGACCTCTACAGGTGGGGCACCAGGGGAAATGAGAATCATGGTTGGTCATAGATATCTCATATGTTAATTTCTGGAGAGGTTATAAAAACTGAAACATCCCTGGTCATGGGTATGCATCTGTGGGCCTGTGCATGTGTGTGCAGATCTCAGGTGTGCACCTTGAAAGCTTTCAATAAAGGTATATCATCTTTCTCCATTAATATTGTTTCTGAGTGTCTATTTCCACAGGAATTTAGGCAAGAAATCCATACTCCATTAGATATACTGGTTACTATCTTAGAGACACAAATATATTTAATGGTAATAAAATAAATATAGTTTTAAATGTTTTAAAATTGAAAATACTAAAACATAGAGGTCAGTGTTACTTTGTGAATTAGCATCATTTTTTTATGTACAGGAGAAGGACAAGGGGAATTTGAACCAGATTCCTCATGCTGGGAGCCCCAGACTCACTGGTAAGTGAGGGAAATTATCCAGGACTCTCTTGTTGATACCTGCTCCTGGGAGAGCCTGGCATGCCTGCTGTTGGGTAACCTGGGCTGCTCCTTTTTCATGTCAGAGTTTTTGGCTCAGTGACCCTCAGCTGGGGCCAATGGAACTGTCACAGCACCAGTGCCTGCAGTGACTGTGTCAGAGCACAGAGAGCAGACAGAAGAAACTTCACAGTGGAAGAAACTTTGCTAAGGCTCCTTTGGAGGTACTAGCCAGTCTCCTGGGCATGCAGGGACTGCTACCAAGCAGGCTACAGGGCAGGAACCATCTTCAGCAGGGACCAGGTGGGTGCACAGCAGGAAGAAAGTATCACGCAGGAGAGTCTTGCAAGCATTTGTGGTACCCATAAAAACGGATCCTGGGCCAAAATGTGTAGCTTGCAATGCTCATCTGAGGGGATGAAAATATAATGGTCACAAGTTGCAGGGGCCGACTGGCTTGTGCCTCTGGACTGATGGTGTGGAACTGGACACCGAAGAAGCAGACTTCAGGACACAAGAGTTCTGCTGGGTCATGCAGGAAAGCTGGGACTCAGGTGTGTCCAGGGAACATCACCTTAGGAGAAGGGTTTAATTTACCTTTCTTTACAAAATACCCTTTACTCCAGTGAGAAATACAGTTAGCTGGGCTCTATAAGATGACTCTAATAGCAAATGTAAATGAGAAGCAGAGGTAGGTACAGACACTTCTCAGCGGCAGAGTGTGGGAATGAATGATGCAGGATTTTGCCTGGAGGCAACCCAGGGCAGAAGTATTGTCAGATCTCCCTCAAAGACAGTGCACTGTGTATTCTGCCATCAGCAAGGGCTGGACTACAAGCAGTGCAGGCCTGAGCACCACCGAACCCTCTGTGGAGGGCTCAGTTTCCCATGGAGGTTCAGTGACACCTGCTAAAGAGTCACGGTGTTTCCTCAGCTGCTAAACTGAAGAACGAATGGCATGTAGTGCTCAAGGCTGTTCACTGAACAGTGCTCTTCCTCACAAGCAGGTCTGCAGGCAAAAGGGAGAGAAGTTAATTAGTAAAACTGGAAGGCATTTAGAAAAATAAGTATGTATTTGGAAGAAAACTCACACCAACCTATTTGGTATAATGCAGGTGAAATCAAGGGATTTCTACAGAGTGGTTTTGAAGAAGTTTATAAAATCTACAGGGAAATTATGACATTAAGCAGTGTTTACAACTACAGAGTGCTGTTCCAGGCAAAAAAATGTTATGTATTGTTCATTTGCAGTAGTCAATCCTCCTCTAACTGGAGTGTTAGCCTTTTAATTTTGTAGAGTTCAAAGCCATTGACATATTGTATGAAAAGTTTTCTTCTGTGAGTTATGTATTAAGCAGAAATAATCTTGATCACTAGCATTGGATCAGACATTCAGCTCATGTAACTCAGCAGAACTCCTCTGGTATCGATAAAACCACCTTCATTTACAGTAGCAGGAGAACTGAGCAGTGGATTGCTTTGGAAAATTGAGATGTACATTTATTCATTGTTTCAAAGGTAGATGCTTGAGCTGTCCCACTGGGGTGCAGCCTTGCTATATCAGGCAGCTCTGCCGAGGACCCCACAGGTTCAGGAGGACCAGGGTTTGCCTACAGACTGTACTTTGGAGGATTAGCTCCTCACAGAATAGGAGCAAGTCTAGCACTTCCCAAGGAATGCCTCTTTACCCTAGTCCATCAAAAGTGCACTTGCAATGGCAATTAACTGATTCTGAGATAGCCTCCAATGCAAATGGTCAGATCCAAAGCCCTCTGTTTTGCTGGCTTCAAAGGGCACCAGCTTAGTCTCAAGAGTGTCAGCTCTGAGACTGGTGCTGGTGCTTTATATGCATCTAGGTCGCATTTCATCTGTGACCAAACACGTGAGCTGTGATCCTGTGCTGATCTCAAAATGGGTTCAGGGCCTGTGGAGGCTTTTTTAACCCCACTGCTCCACTTGCTGCAGTGTGGGTATATGAGAGTGGTGTGGGGCTACTGGAGCACATAGAGGTGCTGGTGCCTGTCTGCATTTGCTAGACTGGACTGAGGCTTCGTAGTCCTGTCCCTACAGCTCTGTCAAGGAGGTGATATTCCTGAGCTGGTCTTACTGGCAATGTTGCTCTAATTCAAATATACACATTAAAGAAGACTAGTAAGGAAACATCATAATATCAAAATGTAGCTGCTTTTTAAACAAGAGGGCAACAAATAACTGTTGTGAAGACTGCAGAAGATGCCATCAGGATAGAGCCAACATTGGTTTAGTGTTTATACTGCAGTAAATGCCACAGAGCTGGGGGTTCAGTGTGGTGAGATGCAGAGTACTTCTGTCTAGTGCTGAGTATTTTCCACTCTCATTGACTTCACTGGAGGAAACTCAGGGGGCTCCATACCTTGAAAGGTGACTGCAAGCTCTGACATTTGAATCATACTAATAAAATAGTTTCCCCTGTGGGATGTGCATTTCCCCTCCCCCTAAGTTTCAAATAATACTACTTTTTAAAATAAGAACAAACATTTTACTTATGGCTAGAATGCATTTATTGGTAATTTTCACATAAATCAACTTATATGAAAATGTATTCATAATCCAAGCCTTCTCTGTAGTGATAAAATGTTTCTGCTTCTGTGGTAGAAAATAGCTTATTATGCAAACAGCATTGCTCGTGTTACATTATGCATGGGAGTCACCTGGAGAACATCACAAAAGCTTCAACCAAAAGGAAAAAAAGAGGGGAGAAAATCGGGTGTTCCATTTACTGCACCACTTGCCTATTATAATTAGCTGTAAATGAGCTGATATCTGTACTTTGAAATGTATTTCATATATGCCTTGATAACACTATACAAATAAGAAAAGCAGAAGAGAATGAAAGAACATGAAACTCACCCAGAAATGGCCTTGCAAAATGTCACCCCAATTAGAAAGCAAAAGCCAATTCCCATTTTTAAACTGGTCAGTTGTATTTACTTTGAGAATACTTTGGTTATATTTACATGCTAGTTGATTTAATTCAGGATTCTGCAAGTTCCCACTGGATTGTCGTTATTGTGAATGACATTGTTGAGAAGATTGATTAAATAAGGTCTGCTCAGGCTAAAAACCATATTGTCTCAGTATTTAAAATAGTAATAAAAAAAAAGAATTAGTCCCAGCACAATTATTCAAGGCCCATTGTCTCATGGGACCTTTCATATTGAGGGATAAAATGGTGATTTTAAAGAAAAGTGGGAGGATCACTGCAATAAGAGTAAATACTCTGGAGACAGTGAATTCTTACAGTTGTTCTTGTGGCATATCTTATAGAAAGTTCTGGAGAGACATCACATATCAGAGCAGTTTTTGCCCAAAGTAGGTTTATAGTCAGGGTTTTCCAAGGAGATCTCTGTGATTTTGTAGTCTGAGGACTGGTATTCAAATGTATCTGAATCTTTCACAAACCACTCAGTTTCAGAAGCACGTGTGACACCTGCACTAGCACTGTCATGACCACTGTCTTTATGACTCCAATGTTGTACATCTGTCAGACCTTCACTGGAAGAATTCTTTTGGCTGCAGTTTTCTTGCAGGGGCAGATGTTTCCATGATCTTCTCTATACCAGCTTGTAAACAGTAAGCTCTTAACTTCTTTGATGTTCTTGGCTGTGTCTATACCTAACTGAGCAACTAGTATTTCCCTGAATTTCTTGGTTCTGAAAATACTTGGCTAAGCCTGAGCTGTCTCTTTTACGATGTATTCATCAGATTAGCATTTGCAACAAAAGCAGGACAAACATAAGCAGAGCTTCACTGCCCTTCACACAATCTTTTAGTCTTGCCAGTCAGCCAAGAGATGAAGCCCACAGGAAAACAAGATGACACTGACATGAGGAAGGGAGATGCTGTGAACCAAAACTGGTGCTGGTTGTTGCTACTCTGCGACTCGCTGTCAGCCATCACAGAGCCCTTAGCGAGGGTATGGGGCTTAACAGTGCCCTGCCACCTGCAGGAGGTCTGCTCTTTGCATCTACTGGATCTCCCACTCTGAGGCAGCCTGAAACCTTGTGCAAGCCTCTTCATCAATCAGCAGTTTGCCATGGTGGTGTTCCCCAGACCATCCCTGGGACTTGAACTGGGTCTGATGAGGGTGGACTGTAGCTATAAGCTTCTGATTTTTCTAGCCCACAGGTAGACAAGCTGGTGCAAAGCCAGAAACACAGATAGTCTAAAGGACATAACTGCCACAGCCAGTGGGAAGTGAGTTGGAAATGTTGAGGTTTACAGTGGGAAACTTATTTCTATTTAGAGAGTGTGTGAACTAAACATATGAACAAATAATAAATTAAGAAAAAAAGACTTGCAGATGTGTCAAAGGTGAGAGGATCTGTTTTTGACCTACAACAAATCATGTAATATAAAAAATACAGTTATTCCTGTGGGAAAAAAAATTAAACCAATTTGATAAGAATGTGAGAGGATCTTCCAGAGGGTAGGCAAGGAGGCAAAAAACCTCAGACTGAATCTGAACAAACCTATTTAGTCTCCAACTAATGCTTCCAAAGCAGGGTTTTCTCTCATCCTAAGCCAGAAGGCAACAGCTCAGCTAGTGAAGTTGTTTCTATTGAATCACAGAGTAAGTGAAGCATTCCTCTAGAGTGGATACAATTACTAGGCATTGTAGGGGAAAAGAGAACCTCTGGTTATTATTGATATATTAAATAAGGATATGGAAGCTGAAGTCTTCTTCTTAGAGAGGAATGTCTCTGGATACAGGGACTTTGTCAAAGACACTCTGTGTGTGATGTGCCAGTGTTGGCCAGCCTCAGTGGAAAAATGCTTGCTCACCCAACATTGTGTCTCCCCAGGGAAGAGCTGAGGAGCCACTGACTGCACTAGATCTTTGTATGTGCACACAGGACCAAGTTATATTCCTGGGGAGAGTTCAGCAACATCCTCACCATCTGTACCCAGGTTTTCCCTTGTCTTGGTTGAGAACTTTGTCTCCACTTTCACAGTCTTTTTGTCCTAGTCTACCTTTTCTATGATCCTCCCTATGTTACAATACTAATGAGTTGATCTTTTATCCTCTTTATGTCCACTATTTAATGAAGTACCTAATGAAAAGTTAATTAATGAGAGCATGCTTTGAAGCTCTGCTACTCTTCAAGCCTTGGGAGAGTGTAAGTGCTGCTGGTTCATCCTGTGATCTGCATTGCAGATCTCTCCCAACTCCATGGTGCCCTTTGCTTGTCTCAGAACAGAGGTCTGTGTGGCTGTCCAATGGTTATAGAGAAGGAATTCCTTTTTTCATTCATGAGTTTACCCTTGCAGAATTGCTGATGGGCTGCACTAGCTCTTCAATGATAAATCTGCAGAAGAGTGATTGAAGAATATTAACTGAAAACTCATTCTCTCCCCAAATCAGTGTCAGAAGTGCCCTGCCTGCCTTCACAAATTAAATGACAGACCTGTGTGAAAAATAGCAACAAGTCTCAGGCAGCGCATATGCAGGTGGCAAAAATGAACACCAGGTTCAGGATGCTGAAGATCCTGTTGCTCTCTGAGTCCAGCATAAGAAAGATGAATTTTTTACAGAGGGCATGGAGTAGATAACCTTTAAAGATCCCTCCAATCCAAACTATTCTATGATTTTATGATCCCACCTGTGTGCTGCCCAGTTCAATTTGCTTCTCTGTGAAAACAATATCATGTGTTCATATTCCACCATTCTCACAAACTTTGTCTTCACCTTCTCAGGTGGCTTTATCTCATAACATATAAAAGTGAAAAGTCCTTTAACATTCAATACACTCAGCTTAGTTCAATTGGAAATGAACAAAAATTTGTTTGAGACAAACCAGAGAGGCTGAGACAGTTCAGTGGAATGACCCTAAAGTTGTTGTGTTATCAATAATTGCTCATTCCTTGAGAGAGGCAGTAGCTGAACTGGAACAGGTATTGTCACTGCATCCCTGCACATCTCTGACAGATGCTGTAGGTTGTGTAAACCTGACTGCAGGACTTCAGGTCTGGCATGAAGGCCAGTGGGATCACACTTTAACAAGCTCTTCTACCTGCTCTTTATTAGCATGCAAATGCCAAGAAATAAAGTCTTCAAAAATTCATGGTATTTTTCCGTTTTGCTAGGAAAAGGGATAGATGTGAAAAAGAATTGGCTGGTACTAATGTGACATACAGTGAGGTAAAAGGCAGACAGAGAGCATGAGGTGGCCTCAAAAACTAGAGACTTCCTATGAAACCCTCCTAGGGAGCAAAAAGAGATTTTAGGATGGTAACTGAGAGTAAGAGAGGAGCGGGAATTACTGTGCAGGAGTGGAGGAAGGTCAAAAGAAGCCTGTAGGACCACGATATGTGGTGTCCTTTCAGGCTTTTAGATGAGATAGAACAGTGCTGTTTGAGACACAAGATTGGGTTCATAGGGTAATAGGTTGCTATAGTCAAACTGCAGAGTGGGGTTATTATGGCTTTGGATAAGAGCTATTGTTAAGGTGATTGATCACTTTTATAATTCTGGTTATGGAAGGAGTTTCACAATCAGAGTTAATCATGGGGCATTGCGGTGCCCCTGTCTGCTTAAATGCTGAAATCGAGAGACAGATTGTGAGATGATTACACAAATTGTAAGACTGTCATTTCCATATTGAACATGGACTGGGCAAAAATCATAACATCACGTGTACTGCTGAGACACCTCATGCTGGGGAAAACACTTATGTAGTTTGCTTTCAGCCTCCAGAGAGGGAAACAAACAAGTTTCCTCAATGTTCTATTTAACTTTTCAAGTACACAAAGTTTCTACAGTTTTAAGGTTGTGCCAGTACGCAATTCCTATCGCATATGGATGTTTGGGTTCCTTGGTACTGATTTCTGCTACTGCCTGTAAGATTCACTGAGGTTTCATGGGAAAGCTCAGAGAGAGATTTCACTGCACATGTGTTTAAAGTAAGGAGTAATAAAAATGCACCTCATATGTAGAATGGAGAGTCATATTAAGTGTTACACAGCCAAAGAGATGTATTCAGTTGTCTCCAGAGCACCAAGATGCTTTCCAAGAACACAGACTTCTATCTTACTCTCATGTATGGTGCTGGTTAAGGTCTTTTATGAAATTTTCATCTGAGAAGTAGAAGACTAGCTGATGGGAAAAGAAAAATTCATAGTAATAAAAATTTATACAATTTTTCAGAAAACTAGTTGGATTAAGGCATGTAAGTTCTAGGTAAATCCAGCATGGAAATCTGATCTGAAACCAAAGAATATTCTCCAGTAATACATGACTGATCCTACATTAAGATTTGAGATGCCGAGAACATATCAAAGTAGTTCACATCTATACCTTCATATGCTCACTAGTGATTAATAAGAATAAAAAGAAAGCTGTTGCCCATACACTCAGCATCAGGAAAGTGGCATGAAGGAAGCAGCTCTTTCTGTGCTTTTTCAAGGCTCACTTTACCTTCTTGGGAACACCATGAAGACCTGCCTACAAAAATAATGGATATCCACTATAAACAATGTAATGATCAGGTCCCACTGGAAAGTGCATTCTTCAGCTTGACCTTGAAGAAATTTTGCATGTAATAGTAATGTAGAAATAGAAATAAAAACCAAGAGACTGCATCAGGACCGGGCACAATGGAAAAATAACCAATGATACTGCCATGGCAAGTCAGGCTTTGATTAATTCATACAAATAATAAATGGTGCAATTAGAATTCTGCAACTAAGCAACATGTTGTTGTGTTCAATATTAATAACACACCAAACCAGCAGTGCATGTATTCACCACTGTGATCTCTTGAATGTTGTTCTCTGCAATGACTGACTACTACAAGGAAGAAAGGCATCTCCTACTGCAGCTAGCCTGCATCAGAGACCTCACTGCTGTTCTTGTTTTGACTATTAGAGACCTCTGACAGGTGCTACCTCATGTCTTTCCTAGGAACATGAACTCTTCTGGCCCCAAAGCTCAAGGTTTGCAGAATCTGCTTTATTGTATAACAGACCTAGTTCTGCTTTGAAAATACCACCTTTGTAATCCATAAACTGGAGCATGAATAAAGATGTAAGCTTTGTGGAGTCTTCCCAGAGTGATGGGCTTCAGCACAAGTCCCTGTACATGAAGTGCCCCAAAAATACTTATGTAGGTTCTCTTTGTTCTCCTTTGACATGGATGACCACGAAACAAAATTTAACACATCAGTTCCTTGGTCATAACACATTAATCTGTCACTGATGCAAAAAAAGTCCTGTTCATAGATATTATACCAGCGTGGGTAGAGTGATATGTACATAAGGTGAATTTGGGGATCTTTTTTATGACTGAACATACCTGCCATAGGAGAAGATGATTTTACAGAGAATGTTGAGTCAGTGTCAGCTGGTGTGCCCAGATTTCAGACTGCTTCCTGAGTGGAGGGGAAAAACAGCTCTAAAGTCTTTGAATGTAAATGCTAGCTAGATTAGATTTGTACTGATAGCTTTTGTTTCCGTTCCCTTCTCTCTTGCCTAGTTTAATATGCAAGACTATATATGGAGAAAATGTGTCTCTGTGCTGGCATAGCGAAGATAACCTTGAAGAGTATAAATGAATGTATGTATTGATGGAGCAATTTGTGTTTTTATTGATTTCTTGCTGTGTCTCGCTGAAATTCTAGTATGTAGCATAGGCTGTAACTATTTTGTTACAAAGAGTGCTACAGAGTGTATTTTCCCACACCAATTCTTAAGGGATATGGGCAATTTATACATGAAATTATGAAAGAAAACATACAGTATATATTGATTATTATTATACATTGATATAATTAGGATTTAGAGCTCCAGCTAGAGATTCTTGAGATCAAAAAAGGCTGACATACTTTCTGCATAGGAAGGCTGAGGCGCAAAGGTGAAATACAAAGATTTTAAGCCTAAAATAGGTAGCTTTTGCCAATGTGGGGAAAGCTGAAGGTGAAAGGGTCACACAGTGATGTGCTTCTGAGAAGAAAGGATATTGCTGTAGAGCAATGATTAATGCTGTCAGAATGCAAATAGGTGGCTAGAAAAAAAAAAAAGGCTGGGCTCGATCTCTTCTGTGCTGGGGAACTGGCTTGCACTGTAGGTGTTTTTCCAAGCAGGTGAAATGGGGAAAGGTGTCACCAAGATGGGGATGTCAGTCAGTCCAGAGGCAGGCACCACCCTAGGCACTGATCCTACATGTGTTTTTGGACCTGTGATACTTCAGTTTCAAATTAGGGATCTAGTCTGAACTGGCCATACAGTGATTAGTAGCATTAAAATGAAGACTGTGGTTATCTGTGCATGTAGCTTGGTTGCATTTTTTCCCATTCACTTGTGTTTTGCAATTCCTCTTCCTGTCACACACTCCACCTGCTCTGAGCAGAGAAATATGTCAAGGAAATATGTTGAGTAGTAGCTCTAGGCAGCCTTCTGGGCTTTAAGAACAGGCACTGCAGACCCCTCAAGTGCTGTTTATGGCAGATCTATCAAAAATTTGAATTAAGTCTCCCTTCAGCTCAAGGAGTAGGAACTGCACTTTTCTTGTCTGGCTGGTCATGAACAAGTGTGTCTGTCCAGCTGTGTGAAAATTAGCCACATCAGAGACACCAGGCTGGGAAGAAGGCACCTGCATTTGTTCCAGTATTTTGTCTCTGAAAGTGCCAGAAGTGGATGCCTAAGAAAGCATATAAATCATCATCATCATCATCATCATCATCATCATCATCATCATCATCATCATCATGGCTAGGCTTCGTGAACGAAGATTTGAAAAGGGCACTACCGACGCTTGCTGCAAGCGTGCTGGTGGCTAAAAAGGCCGATACGGGATAGGCAGGTCCGGTCACAAAAGGCACAGTGGAACACCTCCCTAGGTGACTTTGGCAAGGAACGGTTCTTTCTGCGTTGTCTTTTCTCCTCAAGACTGACTCTCCATGCATTCTCAAAGGAAGCAGCAGCATCGTCAGTGGTGTGTCTCCATGAATCCCGATTGGAGGCCAGAGTGGACCATTGGTGGCAGTCAAAATGGCCAAGGCTGAGGTGTTGTTTCAGGGAGTCCTTGTATCTCTTCTTCGGGGCTCCTCTCTTGCAGCAGCCAGTGGCGAGTTCACCATAGAGCACAATCTTCGGAAGGCGGTGATCCTCCATCCTGGAGACGTGCCCTGCCCAGTGCAGCTGCATTCTCATCAGCATGGCCTCGATACTGCTGACCCCTGCCTGTTCAAGAACAGATACATTGGTCACGTAATCAGACCAGTGGATGTTTAGGATTGAACGGAGGCAGCGCTGATGGAAGCGTTTGAGAAGCCACAGGTGGTGGCGGTGGATGACCCAGGATTCAGACCCATATAAAAGAGTAGACAGTACAATGGCTCTGTAGACACTAATCTTTGTGGTTTTCTTCAGGTGTTTATTGGACCAGACTCTTTTATGGAGTTTTCCGAAGGCTTTGTATGCCTTTGCTAGCCTGTTGTCTATCTCTTTGTCAATCTTATCATCTGAGGAAATGATACTTCCCAGATAGGTGAACTGCTGGACTGACTTAAGTTCTGAATTGCCTATGGTGATGTAAGGATGATGAAAGACTTCTTGAGGTGCAGGTTGGTAGAGAATTTCCATCTTCTTCAGGCTGACTTCCAGCCCAAAAAGCTCAGCAGCCTCTGCAAAGCAGGATGTTAAGCGCTGCAGAGCTGCTTCTGTGTGAGCAACGAGGGCAGCATCACCAGCAAAAAGCAGCTCACGGACAAGGTGGTTCAGGGTCTTGGTGTGGGCCTTCAGTCGCCTTAGGTTGAAGAGGCTTCCATCGGTACGATATCGGATGTAGATGCCGTTTTCTTCATCGAGGTCTGCTGTGGCTCTTTGGAGCATCATGCTGAAGAAGATTGTGAATAGACTTGGTGCAAGAACGCAACCTTGTTTCACACCATTGGTTATTGGAAAGGGCTCAGAGAGTGCATCGCCATATCTGACTTGTCCACGCTGATCCTCATGTAGCAGGATGATCATTTTGAGGAACTTGGGGGGACATCCTAAGCGTTCCAAGATCTGCCACAGGCCTTTTCTGCTCACAGTGTCGAAAGCTTTGGTGAGGTCAATGAAGGCTACATAGAGACCTTTGTTCTGTTCCCTACACTTCTCTTGCAGTTGTCTGAGAACAAACACCATGTCTGTGGTGCTCCTATTGGCTCTGAAACCACACTGGCTTTCAGGTAGAAGATCTTCTGCAATAGTGGGTACTAATCTGTTCAGAAGTATTCCTGCAAGAATTTTACCAGCAATGGAGAGCAAAGTAATACCTCAGTAATTTGAGCAGTCTGATTTTTCTCCTTTCTTCTTGTACAGGGTGATAATGACTGCATCACGGAGATCTGGTGGTAGTTCCCCTTGTTCCCAGCAACGCACAACAAGCTCGTGGAATTTGGCATGGAGTGCTTGACTTCCATGCTTCCAGATTTCAGGTGGAATTCCATCAACCCCGCCTGCCTTGCCAGTTTTCACCTGTTGTATGGCCTCGAGTATCTCTCCCATAGTAGGGGCTGCATCCAATTCATGTTTCACCGGTTGTTGTGTAATGTGCTGAGTTGCTGAGCCTTGGACTACACGGTTGGCACTGAAGAGAGTCTGAAAGTGCTCAGACCATCGGTTCAGGATGGAGGTTTTATCTGTTAGAAGCAGTTGACCATCTGCACTGAGTAGGGGGCTTTGAACCTGGTGTGTGGGTCCGTACACTGCTTTCAGGGCCTCATAGAATCCTCTTTGGTCACCCAAATCTGTGCATAGTTGTGTCTTTTCTGCTAGGTCGAGCCACCATTTGTTCTGGATGTCTCGAAGTTTCTGTTGGAGCTTGCTGCATGCAAGACGAAAGGCGGCTTTTTTTATATGGCAAGATGTCTGAGCAAGGTGTGCTTGGTGAGCAGTTCTCTTCTTCCTCTTCAACAATTCCTGGATCTCTTGATTGTTCTCATCAAACCAGTCTTTGTTTTTCTTGGAGGAGAACCCTAAGGACTCTTCAGAGGACTGCAGGATGCAACTTTTAATATGCTGCCAAAGTGCTTCAGGAGAGGGATCTATGGGATTATCTTTAAGTCTAGTTTGAAGGTTTCCCTGGAAGCTGTCTCTCACTGTGGCTGTTTGAAGATTGCTGACTTGGAGCCTTCTCCTTGGAATGCTGCCTCTCTTAGGTTTGGGCTTGAAGTGGAGGTTAAGTTTGCAGCGCACAAGGTGGTGGTCTGTTTGACATTCTGCACTCGGCATCACTCGAGTATGATGGACATCACTGACATTTCTCTGTTGTACTAAGATATAGTCAATGAGGTGCCAGTGCTTGGATCGAGGATGCATCCAGGTTGTCTTCAGGCTGTCTTTCTGTTGAAAGATAGTGTTGGTGATGGTGAGCTGCCATTCTGCGCAAAACTCTAGCAGGAGGTGTCCGTTGTCGTTGCAGTTTCCAACGCCATGCTTGCCCAGGACTCCTTTCCAGGCTTCAGAATTCTTACCTACTCTGGCGTTGAAGTCACCAAGGATTATGATCTTATCATCTGCAGGAACATTTTGGATGAGGCGGCGCAGGTCTGTGTAGAATTTGTCTTTTTCCGCTGGGTCGGCTTGGAGAGTTGGGGCATATACGCTAAAAAGAACAACATGTTGCTTGTTGTGTAGAGGGAGGCATAAGGACATAATGCGATCGGAATGACCTGTCAGCAGATTTTCAAGTTTGGAGGCAATGGAGTTTTTGATCATGAAGCCAACTCCTGAAAGGTGTCTTTCGGTTTTGGGTTTGCCTGACCAGTAGAGTGTGTAGCCAGCACCATGTTCTTTAAGGCCGCCTTCCTCATGAAGACGAACTTCACTGAGAGCAGCAATGTCAATGTTGAGCCGTGACAGTTCGTGGGCAATTAGAGCAGAATGACGCTCAGGACGTCCACTATCCCCAGTATCAAGCATGGTTCTGATGTTCCAACATGCGAGTGTTAGTTCGAGCACACCTTTGCAGGCAGGTGTATGCCTTTGAAATCTCTTTGTTTTTGTTTGACCGCATGGAAGATGCCGGTTGGCCGCGGTTATCCAACCGAGTGTGGAGATGAGCTTTGTTTAGGCCACCTTTGCTAGGCCCCTCTCCGTGTGGAGCAAGCAGTGCTGTCCCTAGAAAAGGCTGCTTGGTCATTCAGGATGCTGCCACAAGAGACTGTCATTTCTGGGGTCAAGTCTCTAATGACCCATATCCTGAACTGCCTGCATGCAGGGTTGGGTCTGCGGCTTCCAGATGCTTCCTATCACCTGCCGTTTTCGACCCTCACCTGTCGCTACAGGGCTTTGCAATGTGGGTGAACCCTTCAAGCCTGCGCAATGGATTTTTTAGGTGAGGCACAGCGTGCGCAGAACTGGCCCCACCCTTTACTCCTAAGGTTCATCTGCCATGGTCTAGCGAGCTTGGATGGTGACAGCGAATACCTCAGGACGCAGGTTTGGTTAGAGTATCCTTCTCTTAGATAGATGGCCTTACAGGGCTAAACGAGCTCCATCTGCCCGGGTTTGGGGTTGGAGTTGTCCTTCTCCTAGGATGGTTGCCAGACGGCTAGCGAGCCCATCCTACCCGTGGACACACTTTGTCTGACCCTTCAGCTGAGACCTGTCTGGCATGAGAGACCCTACCGGCGGCACAAACCACCTCCAGCATAGCTCTCAACCTCATGAGGGCACGCAAGCTTCTCCCCCGTGACAATGGGGTGTCCCTGGAGAAGGCATATAAATAACAGCGCACAAATAGCATGACCCTTCTCTTCAGATACTGAAGGAATTTCTAAGCTAGATGCTGCCTCTGAACTCAAGTTTAATAGGTGGCAATGGCACCTATGTCCATGATTGTGTCTAATCTCTTCTGAGTTCATTTATGCTTGGCCTTTGTAACATCCTCTGGTATTAAACACCATAATTTAATTAGAATTTGTGAGAAAAAGTACTTCCTTTGATTTCTTGTTTAGATCTGAACCTCTTAACTGGAAATGAGCATACATAGCAATTAATAAGACTTTTAAAATGAAGAAGGGAAGTCATGAAGCTGCTCAGACAGATCAGATGTGTGAGGGTGAACACTGAATTGTGGGAATGGGAAAAGCCAAAGGCCTGAGCAACTAAATGTTGGGACTGACAAAATGGAATAGCAGTACTTTCCCACGCCCCACAAGGTTTACAGGCTCCCAATAAATAGAGAGTAATAACATGACAAAATGAGAACATGAGAACAAGGATTAACTGCGTGGTGTACATTATCAATGAAGTTGTGGGTCATCATGCAGGTGACTGTGTAGGATGAATGCCTAAAAATGAAGATTATTTTAGCGTATTTCCTTTCCATTCATCTCCTTACCAAGACTTAAACTGAACAATCTTCAAAATTTGTGTATACCATGGGTTCGTACCATTGGTGGAAGATGTTTTCTTTGTTCTCAGTCCTTTCCGTTTCATATACTACATTCTCAAGAGAAATACAGAGCCTTATTTTTAAAGAGTGACAATCTAAATCTAGGCCAGCTTTTAATTCATGCATTAATAGAGAAATATGGAGATTTAACAACAATGGCTTGAAACTGCAGTTTTTATGTTTAGGTGAGTGCAGTGCTGTAGGTATGTCAAGGCAGCTCTTCCCTGAAGGCTGTGGAAAAACCTGGTGATCCTTATGGCAACCTGGTGAGCAAAACGTGTAGGCACAGCCTCGCAGGAGGACAGTAATGCTGCTCATGTCCCCTTAGCAAGTACCAGGGGGACTTCTGCTCAGACCTGGCACTTCTCAGCTTGCTTGATCTTTAACATTGTTTTGTTGGTTAAGAAGTCTGTTAGTGTCTAAATACTGTTTATTTCCTTGACTGTCTCCTGACTTTTTGGCTTTCAGGGGTGTGTTAAGACCCCACGTTCGAGCTATGAGCCCATTGCAGGGGTTTTACTTTAAAGTGTACAAGGCTCCCAAAGTCTGCTCAGCAGTTCCATTAAAAGGGCCTTCAGTTCTTTTAATACCTAGAGAGAGTGCAAAGGAGAGGACACTGCACATGTTTCTCAGGAGGTCAAATAACACATTTTTACTGGAAAACTTTAGAAAGTAAGGGAATTTGACAAAAGTTTAAAGGACAACATTCAACCAAAGTAAAGCATTTCACAAAGCAATGACTTGGCACATGCTAACCCATACAACTTAGCAAAATCCAACCTATCCAGCTCTAAGATACCCAAAGACCAAGACAGGAGATTAGAAAAAGTAATGAAAGAGAGGAAAAAAGAGAGAATTATAGATACCACCCTGCGTCCTGTGCAAGTCCAGCTTTCACATGTCCATATGGTGGGTGAGACCCCACGCTGCCACATGGTGCTGGTTTTATCTGCTCTGGCCCTCTGTGGCTACCTCCTCCAGGTGGGGCTCCTGGTGTGCCAGCCATTCTGGGGCAGGGGTAGGGGCTCCAGGGGGTGTGGTGTGGGGCAGTGCTCCAGGCGTCCAGTGACTGGCTGCTCCTTGGCTGACCAAGTAGGCTCCAAGGGGCTGGGGTATGGAACAGAGCACCACCTCACCTTTGCAAAATTTGACCTGTCTGCTCCTCCCCACACACATTTGAGTTTGTCCAAGCCAATAATTAATACAATAATCCAGTGTCTCGCAGGGTGACATCAATCTTGCAGAGTGAGTGGTTTTCACTTGGTGACAGTGGTTGGGGAGGACTTGGGGGCAGGTTACCCTGACTGTCCCTCTACCCATGTGGATCCCACCTCTGTGCTTTGAGCAGTTTAGAAAGGTAGATTTTGCTTCACAGCACTCCTGTGGAGATGAACTGAAAAGAGGCAAAAGGGTCCACAGCTCATTTGATTTCATGGAAGAGCCTCTTTTTTAGTATTCTGTTTTGGTAAAGAGGTTGTGGATCTTGATCCAAAGGAGAGGAGGACACCTTCCTGACAGGCTTCCTGATGGCTGGCCTAAATGCTTCCTCATGTCCATCCGCACTTACATAATCTATGGAGTCCTCCTGCATTTGCCCACAGGCTGTGCCTGGCTGGTCTGATTGCCAGTTGAACTGGCATCCAAAGACATCTTCCTTCCAGTTTCTCTCTGTGAAGGGCAGGAGCCAACCTACATTGGAGTTAACTCCATCCTGAAGCTCTGAAATCTGGTATCCTTTTGAAGAACTGCTGCCCTAAGTTCAAATGTATCAACATTCAAGACACCACGTCTTCATTAATACTACTGGAGAGCAGAGAGGTGATACTAAGGAGCTAGGGACAAGTTCCCACAGAGCTGACAATAGGACTGCTGTCTTTAGTGAGACCTTTGCACAGATTCCTGTTTCTGTGGGAAATTCTATTGGAATTTCCATTCTGTGGAAGACATAGAGAAAAATTTTCTTGTGGAGCAAGATAGATGAACTTTCTATTTGGAATGAATTCCATTTGCAATTTAATATTTAACTTAAAATTTCTGAACTAACTAACTGGAGGATAAAATCAAATTAATCTACACCAAATATGTTGTAACAGATGTTATAACTTTTTGAAAATGTTTTATTAACTGAAGAAAAATGTCTTCATGCAATATATTTTAGTATCAAGTTGTGGAATTTTTCTAATCAAAACATATTCTGACAGGATATTTTAAGTACATTCTATATTTGTTTTGATCATACTTTTAAAATGTTTTTAATGCATATTTATAATTTCAAAGCAAATGGAAAAAAGTATAAGAAAGACAAAAGAAAGTCTTTCTGGAATTGAAAACATTTATCAATAATGGGCAGTACAAATTCAGAAAATATTTTTTAAATGGCCTATATGATCCTAGTGTTTCACAATGAGAAGTAATTCCCTTTGTAAGTTACCAGCTTTATTTCTACAATGCTCAGATGCTACAGTGCTTTCACTCATTCATGCTGACGATATTGTCAAATTAACCCTCTAGAAGTGAACAGGAAGGGTAAACTTCCTGGGAAAGTTTCACATCTCATGGATCATTTGTACTATTTGCTTGCAACTATAGAAGTGTTTTCTGTTTTAATATATTTCACTTTGGAAGCAGAGTGGTTTAGTGACAAAGAAGCACTCAAAGTACATCAGCATTGCCAAGGCAGAAATAAAAAGCAGTAATGTGAGGATCCTGAGGGCACCGTGCAGACTATTAAACTAATGGAACAGCTGCTGCTGACAGAGAGGCAAGGTTTTCAGGGATCTGGGAAACTCTTGTAATTATTTTTAGACTTGGAAGTATTGTTGCAGATGTTGGAAATTCAGACACTAACTGTTTAGCAACTAAATATAGTGAATATTTGTGTTGGGTTTGTGTGGCCAGGTTTTGGTAGCAGGGCAGCTACAGGAGTGGCTTCTATGAGAAGCTGCTAGAAGCTTCCTCCATGTCCAGCAGAGCCAATGCCAGCTGCCTCCAAGATGGACATGCCACTGGCCAAGGCTGAGAGATGTGCAGAAGAAGGGGGAGGTGCTCCAGGCGCCGGAGCTGTGTTGCAGACAGCCTGTGGTGCAGCCCATGGTGAAGTAGCTGTTCCCCTGTAGCCCATGGAGGACCATGGGGGTGCAGAGATCCACCTGCAGCCCATGGAGGAGACACATGCTGGAGCAGGCCTATGCCTGAAAGAGGGCTGTGAACCTGTGGGAAACTTGTGGTGGAGCAGGCTTCTGGCAGGAACCTGTGAATCCATGGAGAGAGTCCAGGCTGAAAGAGGTTTTCTTGGTAGGACTTGTGACCTTGTGGGTGCCTACAGATTTTAGCAGACTTGTGGTATTTAAGACCATATTATGTCATAATGACAAATTTGAAGTGACTTGCAAAAACCAATACCTCAAAGTCTCTTTTTGATCATCAAGGCAAGTGCAAAACTGAATGAATGTGAAGAGTTTGTAACTTTTCCCTTCTTTCTATGCAGGTTTTTAAATGAACTTCCTTCTGCTATGAAATACTAATTTTTCAAGTACTTCCTGAATGACTGCTGGGTAAGAATCCCATCAGTTTGGATCTTGTACAAATCTGCAGAATAAACAGCACTTTGTGATTTCCAGACTGGGAATAAAGCTCCTGAAAACTCATCTGATTTTTTCTGGAAATGCCTAGTACCCCCCCCCCCCCCTCTGAACTTAACAGAAATTTCTGGAATTGTAGGATTGAACTTTCCTATCCCCCACCTTCTTTTTTTGCTTTCTTCTTTGCCTTTTTCTTTTTTTCTCTTTTTTTCTTTCTTTAATGATAACAGAGTTTTTAACAAAAATGCCTATAAAGTCAATGCACAACGGGTGTAAATAACATAGAAAATTAAGAACTGAAGGGCTGTATTTATACCGATTCTGGTTTTTTTGCCAATAATTATATGGTAACAAAATATTGCACTACCCTTTGTAGGGTTAAGGGGGTTGCATTGATGATGGTCAGAAGAGCTCTGGCACAGCAGGCATCAGAAGGCTTGATCAGAAGGCTTACAACTAAGAGTTTATTCTTAGTTACAACAATACTTTTTATCTACACCTGTATATAACATGCTAGCACACTATTGGCCAATAGTCCACCTAACATAAATAGAAGCATCCTATTGGTCACAAAACACCACACACTCTACAGATAGCTCTCTGGTCCTTAAGGGTGTACTCCTTAATTACCTCGACCATAGAAGATGGACACACACTGTCACTCCCCTCACAACAAAATACTGAACTAACAGTACCAAATACAAGAGAAAGAGGAAAAAAAAGTCAATATTTACTATATTCAGACTCAGAATGGTCAGATAGCTATGACCAGTTTTTGACACATTTGCCAATATTTCATTCTGCCCTCATGTTAGCAGCTGTCTGGTGAAACCTCATGAGTGGACAGAAAGGAATAAATCCATCCAGGATATAACTTCAGAGGAATGACTCTGGGGACATACTCAGTCCATTGTGGTGAGCAGGGCGTGCAAACTGATTGGCATCTCTCCAACATTACAGGATTGTATCTAAAGATGGAGGAAATAGATTTAGCACATACTCTTCCCCAATCTGCATGTATGTGCAGCAGTGTATATTGTGTTGTCAAGAATATGATTATCTTTAAAGGATAAGCTCTTTGGTTATGTTTTTTATTCTTCTTGTTTGTTTATGGATTTTTAAGTTGAGGGAGACTCCTCTTGGCTTAGGAATATTTTTTGTTTTGTTTTCTTTGCATCTGTTCTAGGTTGCAGTCTTTCTTGTTTATGATGAGAAGGAGAGAGTCTGCAGGTGTTCAATTAACCTAAAGTAAAATGTCATTACAAAGATCAGGACAATCTCTTCAGGCTTCACCTTGCCTTGAGAAATAATTTAGAAATGCCAGTAGATCTGTTGGTGACACTGTTAAGATCAAACCTAGAAGAAATCTTCATGTTTGGACTCAAATATGCTTATTGAAAAGTGAAATTCCCAAGGTTTCTAAACTTTAATTCTCTTAAAATTGCCTCCCTGGGAGGCCAATGAACCAAAGCAGGAGCCAACCTGTTGCTCTGTGCTTGTGCTGTGGCTTGTTCAGAGGGATCCACATTATGACCAATCCACTGAAGTGCTACAACTATGAAAAGCAATGGCCTGTTCCTTGCTCTTGCTTTGCTCTCCCTTTTTAAAAGTTAGTCCCTCCAAATAACAGCTATGGGCTTGGAGGGACAGACAAACTGCCAAACGTTAAAGTAGAATTGCTAAGATGGGGAAGGTTGCTATATATGAGGGGAGAGCAGAGTAGAGGGACAGAACTGCCTCCCTTGCCCTGCTGGTCACACCACTTTTGATGCAGCCCAAGACAAAACTGGGTTTCTGAGCTGCAAGTGCACATTGCTGGCTCATGTCCAGCCTCTCATCCACCTGCACTCCCAAGTCCTTCTAGGCACGGCTGCTCTCGACCTGTTTATCCTCCAACCTCTATTGATACTGGGGTTTGCCCTGACACCAATGCAGCACCTTGCACTTGACTTTGTTGAACCTGAGGTTCCAATGGGCCTCCTTGAACTTCTTCTGATCCCTTTGGATGGCCTCATCCTTCAGGTGTGTAAACACCATCACTCAGCTTGGTGTCACCTGTGAACTTGCTGAGAGTGCCGTCAGTCAGCGCACCTGACTGCTCAGGCTCTGGGGAAGTGAACAGGTGAGCATCTGCCGGGGGTTGCTCAGCCAGGGGCCACGGCGGAGCAGACCAAGGTGTGATGTCGAGCAGGAATTGCTTTAGGACACGAGGTTTGCCGCAGTGTCCGGACTTCCCGGCGGCGCCCCCAGAGGGCGCTCCCAGCCCCCTTTTGGAGGCGGCCCCGGCCCAGGCAAAGGCTTTTCAGGAGATCTGGAACGTGAGAGTTATCGCAGCTCACAACGGGCTTGTTAATGAAAGCCACTAACACAGGCAACAGACTTTCTAGAAAAAAAAGCAGTAAGGTGTATAGAAAAGGTGGGTTTTCCTCTTCATCACGATATTAATACAGAAAGCTTCTGAAATAGTTGTAGGGTCACTACTGCAAATACCGCACACAGGGAAAAATGGGTTACGTGTATTTCCATAACCTCTTCATTTCAAGAAATAACCAGCAACAAAGGAAGAAGAAAGAGTGGTCAGAGTGTCTTGTGGGATGCCCGTGGGTGGGACTCGGGATGGATTTGACATGCTTACTCCTGGTCTCCTCTCTCCCCCATGTGCTTTAATTACAACTAGTTAAAATAACTTTCCTATGCTTGGAATAGTTTTGATAGTGGCTGAAAATGCAGATGCTGATGGTGCTTAGCTTTACTTAAAGTATAAGGAGCTGTGGGTGAAATGAAGTCTCAAAGAGGATTCAGTGATTCACGAAATCTTGTGAAAAATACAATTTTTGTAATTAATACACTGAACGAGATAACTTAGATTTCAAGTAGAATTTCTTTTTTTCGTGGTTCTCTATGCCAGATAATTTTGGATTTTATATATCATCTATCTATCTATCTATCTATCTATCTATCTATCTATCTATCTATCTATCTATCCATCCATCTATAGATATAGGCATTTGAATGCCACCCTGACACCTGATCCCATGAGATCTCGGAAGCTGAGTAGAGTCAGGCCCGGTTAGTACTTGGATGGGAGACCTCCTGGGAATACCGGGGGCTGTAGGTTCTAGTCCTGAGGACTTCACTGTCACTGTCCAAGCTCACTTGGTTGTGGCAGATGAACCTTAGGAGTTAAAGGGTGGGGCCACTTCTGTGGATGCTGTGCCTCACCTAAAAAATCCACTGCGCAGCCTCGAAAGGGTATGCCCATGTTGGTAGAGCCCTTCCCAAATCTTTGTTCGCAAAGCCTGGCCATGGTGATGATCATGGTGTATCTATAGGGTATTCTGTACTTTCCAATTCCAATACTCTTTAATTGCGTCAATACCCTTGGGGTGGGTCTCACTGAAAAGTTGCCTCTCTTTCAGCTAATAGAGTTTGCTTCAAATAAATATGGATACTCCTGTCCTAATGATGAATTCAAATCTGCCAAAGTACTAATCTGTTTTTCTGAAAAGAAAATAATATAAAGAAAAACTCAGTGGCTTTAATTTTTTTCGGACTATAAACAATGTGGTAAATTCCTATAAATGTTTGGGTTTGGTCAATTTTTTCCTGAATCTGCCAGTTATGGTTTTTCCAGGGCACAACTCATACTTGTTTGCAGACACTGGCAGGGCAGACAATCACTCTGACAAGCTGCAGGCATAGGCTGCTTCATCAGATTCTGGGAATTTATTATCACTGTTTATTCCAAAAATAAGCACATCTCCTCCTAATAAATGTTGTATGCAAATGTGGCTCAGTCATTTCTACACGAGATTCTAATTCATTCATTTAGAGATGTTCATTTTGTAGTGTATGCAAATTTGCATATGTAATTCAGCAAAGGCAGGAGCAATCTTTTATTCTCATCACTTCTGACATTTTAATGAATGATTTATGTCTTATTCTTACATTTATTAGCCCTCCCTTGGAATGCTAAGGCAGATTATTATGCATTGATATTTCTATACATATATAAAGCTCATTAAGACTCTTTGACAGAAAAATGGTCAAAGTGCAGGAACAGGGGGCAAGCATTTGGGGGCTTATGCTTTACCTTCTCTTCAGGCTGGTTTTGCTCATTTGATAAACAGCTTCCCTGTGTCACTGTTGTTCCATCTGTGCAATGGAGAAAGCACTGCCCAAACTCAGAGGTGTGACTAATTGGAGTTTTTAAAGCTTCTTTAGCTCCCTGGCTAGAAACTGTTATATAAATATTCTTCTGGTCACAAAGAAAATGAGTGAGGTATAGTCCTATGTAACAGAGATATCACTCATTATTTCTAGTTTGTGTCTAATGGTGGCTGCAGAAATGGTATTTTCTTCTAGAGGCTACCCCTTGTAGGTATTCACAGTCACACACTCACTGACTTTTTGACAAAACACAGCTTTTACTGCTATTTCCTTCTTCTGACTTCATAGGCTTTACAGATCTGAGGGACTAAAGTGGATTTCATTACCTCCTGGGCACCATCAACAGAATAATTTATCTAGTCTCAATGCCAGTCAGTCACTCCTCTGTGAATCCTTGGAGGGCAGTTGAGTTACAAAGATGACTGGGAAAGACCAAATTGTAAGACACAGAATTACAGAGGAGTCATTTTAAAGGCCTGATTTAACAAACAGATGGGATGAATATGTGAATAGAAAGAAATCAGCTGGGATCTCAGGTCCCATTTTGAGTCTGAACAAGGTCTCCATATTTAGAAGAGTTATTCGTGATGAAACAAAACAACAAGAGATTTTTCAAAAGTATAATTTCAACTTAAAGGATGGAAATACAGTCTGCATTTTTTTCAGAGTTAAAGCTGTGCCTACGTGATTTTTGGAAATACATTTATATTCCTATATGCCATAAACACAGACTTGCATCCTGCAGGAATCCAGTTTTAGTTTCCACAAGTGTAAATCCATCAATGGTGCTTGTCAAAAGTAAAATCCCAAGCATGTTTATATTTAGAAATGGGAACTATAAACTTACACTTTGTGCATAGGGATGTGTGTTTGGAAAATGCCACACCATATTTCTGGAGAACACAGGCATATATGAGAAATCTGTGCTTTATTCTATATGATTGCAGCAGCTGAATTTCACAGTGCCCCTTTAAAGGCAAAATTTCTGGAGGACATCCAAAGTGTCAGTTCAAATGCTTTCCATCATAGCAGTTTTTGTATTACCCCTGCTACACAGTCTGCATCCCAGGTTTGAGTAAATTCATGTGACTGCAGATCCTGAATAGCTGGCCCAAAGTGAGGATGACAGCAAAAAGACACATAGAATATACAACTGGGTATTTTCATTATAAGAAAGTTCAACCTGACATCTAATTCTACACAGGTATGTTAAGAGTCCTGATTCTCAAATATACCCACATAATTATGATGTCATGCTGTAAAACCCAGTATAATGAGAATAAACAAGATAAACAACTAGCAGTGAATTTCTTTCTAAGAACAACAAGTAACTACAGTGATACTTAACAGAAGTAAACATTTTTGACAATTGTGTAAGGTTAAACAACCTAAAGAGAGATGCATGCATATCACTCTGACCTTGGACATGTAGCTTGAAAAAATTCCTGTTGCTACTAGTGAAGAAATGTATTAATTCCAGGGAGGTACTCAGGAGTCAAAGAAAAGTGGGGCAAATAGGCACTGGAGTATCTCACTTGTCTCACCTCTTACAAAATAATTAGCCAGACTTTTGTTTTCTCTACCAAGCAAACTATTGTAAAACTTTCTTACGTCCACAAGGCTAGAAATCTATCTTCAAAATAGAAAAAAAATACTATTTTCAAAATGCTGGGATTCCAGGGCTTGGAACTCTAAAAATGCCACTGTTCATACTCTTCTTCTCTCTGCTGACAGGTGGGAAAAAACCTGCAGTGTTTCATACTCTCAGGAAATGCAGAGTATTCTCACACGGCCTAAACATTTCCCATAGTATAAAGACATTCTAAAGATTTTTAGTTTAGTTTAGTTTAGTTTAGTTTAGTTTAGTTTCTATCAAATGCAAAAAAAAAAGACAATAGGGATTGAAGTCCTTGTTTTTTCTGGTTTACCTTGTTACTCAGACCAGAGCTCAGCACCACAGAGAGTTGACAAAATGAAATGAAAGTAAGAAACTTGATTGTAACTGGAATGGTTTATTATTTTTTAATCTTTATCCTACTGCACTATCCCACCTTCAACTTTTTGAAGGGCAATGGAACAATGGCTCCTTTAAATGGGAGAACAGACAAAAGAAAGCGATTTGGACTATGCAAAGTGATTTCTGCTTCTGTATCAGATGCCAACAAACCAGGCATGTTTTCAGCTAGGTTTGAGTTTTTAATTGCATGATATATGGTTTAACAGAAAAGTCAACCTGGAGCAGCAGGTTCTGCACTGCTGCTCTCTCAACTGCTCTTACCGTGCAGAGCTGCCTTCCCGGCGCCCCAACCTCTCAGGCTGTTTGAACATTTCACAGAAAGCTGCACTTCTGCAAGGTTTGATATGTTTGCCAGTATCCACATAGGCCCTAGCAATTTATTTTTTGGTACTAAATCCTACTCATTCATTGAACTTCAGAGTTTTCCTGTGTGGTTTTAAAAGTAATTTGGCCAGAGCTAAGCACTGCAGACCCCATGGGCTGTAGCCAGCATTTGTTTCACATAAATCATAGCTTGCTTTAGGTTACATTTTCTTTGGAATGGAAAGTTAATTTGTTGAGTTACATTGGTCTGAGGGCATCAAAGTGGACCCAGCTGTCACTGATAACGAAAACAAGCTCACAGACTTCTCAGGACATCCAGCCATAAGTCTAAAGGTAAATGTCTGATGAGTTAGTCAAGTCTTCACCTTTCATGAGCTATCAGTTCATACGTCACTCTTGACAGGAAAAGGGCCTCATTCCCGCAGCTTTAGCACCAGAAGGGTGTTTTTTATCCTTAAAAATAACATCTGTGCACAAGATAGCATTGAAAATTTTGTACTAGCAACTAGTATCTTACTGAATCATAGCTTAAAAATAGTGCTCCTGGGATATTTGAGGGTACTTTGTAATTGTACTACTCATTCACTGAAGCAGCACCTTTCAAATCAAACCTTAATACTAACTTCAAGGAAAAGAAGCAATTGTGCTTCCAGCTGCTAAAGCAAAACGAAATAAGTTTAATTATTCAGTAAAATTGTTTATGGACAAGTGGCTTCTTGGTAGCCTCTGTCATAATTATGTCTCAGACTAATGGAACAATTTCCTTAAACTAAAAGAGCATTTTTTAATTTATTAATTATATGGCCTCTCCTTTTAAAATTTTAATGCTGCATTTCACAGCAATGTAAAATTATTACAAGGGGCAAGACAGTGGTCTCATTCATGAATGTCATGAGGACATTCCCTCTGTTCCTACAGCAGATATTACCAAAGCCTCTCTGGTGAACACTGCTAGTGGCTCCCAGGTCTGGAGCTTTCCTCCTTTGCTTTAAGATGCAAGTAGCCCTGTCACAAAGAACTGTCTCTACGAGATGAAGGTGGATGTGGGTCCAGATATTGTGCTCCTCTTTTTATATTGAATTTTGCTGAAGAATTAAAGTTTAGAAAGAGCAAAGACACCTCTGCCCTCAAACTTTAGTTCTCTTTACCAATGAGAAGGTTGTACGACCATGTTACAATGCATTTACTTCCTGTTTTGGTAATTTTTTTTTTGCTATTGTTAAGCTTTAATAGGTCTGGCCTTGATGAAATTAATGACTCTAGAGGATCAGTGGTGTTAATGTGACCCATGCTTTGTACAGCATGAAATGATAAACCAATGTGCAAGATAATTTCAGACACGGGAACTTCAGACTCTTTACTCCAACGATCTTTTAATTTTATCATGCAGGAAACATTATGTATAGCATTTAAGATGTGACTTATTAAACTTTTTGTTCCAACACCATTTCATATAAATGTTTTTTACAGTTGAAAATAGAGAAACATATTCTGTTTGGCATTATCTTTTCATCCCTTCCTTGATAGGAACAAAGAGAGGAGAGAAGAGGAGGGGAGAGGGAGAAGGAAGAAAGAGAGAGGGAGAGGGAGGGGGAGAACAAAAAACCCCAGGCAGTGAGAAGCCTTTTTGTGTGCTGCTGCTGGGATCTTATATTTTTCTCATGATAGACAAACAAGTAATCTACACACTGGGAAGAGGAGATGATAGGGATAAAGTGAAATTAGTACCAGCTCCAATGTACAATCTAGAGAAAAGCAGGTACAGTAACTGTCCCTGACTATCATTCTGGCTCCATCACAGTTGCAAGACCATATGCCTGTGCTACATCTTTCCCAGCAGTGACATTCATGTCAACCATCAGCCTGGCTTAGGAGAGACCTAATGACCAGGGGACCTTGTGTCTATGCTTCCTGTGCATGCCCCAGGTGCTTCCCTGGTCCCCAGCCTCAGCTAGGACTCCACTCAGAAGGATGGCTGTCCAAATGTACCAGCAGCATTCCTGAATATGTGACTCTAGGCTGCAAACACAAGTGCAAGGTAAAATCATGGCATAGAGATGTACCTGAAGTGCAATCACCTCCTCTGAGTCTTGGTGAGCTGGCATCAGGAGTCAAGTAGATTACAATATTGCTTCTGATTCTGTTTTCACTCACATGAGGGGGCAGTTTTATCTTTTTCTTGCATGGGATATTTTTCCCTTAAAGATTGTGTAGTGGTTGTCTTTCTGAGCCTCTTATCACCACTTCTAACATGCAAAGTTTTCTAGCTATATGTATGTCTGCATGGCACATGTTACAATCAAACTAATTTTGTTTGTGTCATTTAGTCAGAATTCTGTTTTCTTATACATATTCTAGTATTCAAAGGATGTTACTTCTGCAATATCTACCTAATATATAAATGTTCTGATGATAATCAGAAATGGACAAATCAGCAATCACATCCCAGCATTCAAGCCTTGATTATATAGAGCTTAACATACATGGCTACATGGGAAATCAGGCTGTTTGTTCCTGAAATTCTACAATATAAAATTGAATTCCAGCCACTACACAAGAATATATGCAGACAGGAAACATAAGCTGTGTCGCTCTCTGTTCAAATGTCGGTACAAGCTATTGAAAAATCAAACAATTACTATGCTTTTAGCCCTTCCCATTAGTGGCTTAATTTACTTTTCTACCTGTTTCCACATTACAAGTCATCCCAATACATGATCAGAAAAAGAAAATGGAGACATTATGATATTGTAAAACTGCTCATCTGAGTTTAATAGCTCTATTTTTATAATTATTGATTGAAAATTGCTCTGAGAGCTGTTGAAATATGTTTTCACAATATATTTTGCATCAAAAATGCCAATCTTCCTGCTCAATATTTCTGCCTTTAGTTTGCCTAATCCTTCATCTGTGGCCCCTTTGTGTGACATTCCTTTGTGCAGCACACAAATACACCTCATTGCAGCAATCCTTTGTAGTAGGGCTGTCTCACAGTGTCACAGAGATGGGGCGGATTAGAGGAGATGCTGCCTTCAAGTGAACGACAGATGATCCAAGGGGATGCATGAGTACCAACCACTTGATATTTGGTGAATGATAAGATCTTGGGCTTGACTGAATGTCAAGGCTGTGTGATGCTGTTTGTGCCCTGGTGCACCCTGAAAGGCACTAGGAATGATCTTATATGGAGATCTGTGGGAAAAATATTTGTTGAATCAATGAACAGTTTCTATCTTTTGGATTATCTGAGCTGTAGTGTATTGCTCAAAATGCAACAGTAATCCTTTTCTTGAGCCTGGCGAGCTGGGAATTGATATCTCCTCATCATATCATGTTTCTTGGAAGCCAGGTTCTGCCTTGCTTTAGTACAAGAAAGGACAACTAAAGGACCCTTTGCCATCCAGGGCCTTGAACCACTCACCATTGCTTTCTTCAGTAACCGCAGGCTCCAACCTGGGGAATGTAACTATAAACACTTCAGGTGAAATATTATGTATGACTACAGATCTGACACTGATACAGGTGCTGGTGTGACAGCAAGAGAGCAAACAGCAGGCAACTGTAAGGAAGCACCATTCCCAGGGTCAGGCGGCAGACTGGCTGACAAGTAGGTATCTGCTTCTGGCTGGGATAGGGCTTTGGGCTGCCTCCCAGGTAGGGGGCAGAGAGGACGTTACCATCCAGCTACTAGCAGGCTACAATTAGTCCCTTGAGATGTTGCTTCCTGGCCTTGCTGTTTCTTCCTTTATGCTTCATAGAATATTTGTAGGTGCCTTTCCCATTACTGTCATGTGCAGTTGATAGTGCTGAAACCTGTCATGGTTTCAGAGCTGAATCCTATGGAACCACAAAACTGGTGAGTCTCAAAAGGCATGTTGCTGTTTAAGATTGTGAGGCATTTTAAAATTGTGCAGTCATTGGAAGTTTCAGTACATAGCTGAGAATTTTTTTTTTGGTATGTGCCCTGAAAAGTTTTGCTCCCAAAGGGTGTTGATTAAAAATTTTAATAGGGATTTTAACAGCTACACAAAAATTATCAGCCATTATGTACTGTCCCAAGCATGAATAAAATTAGTGGGGGTACACTCTGCATTTGTGTAACAATTATTCCTCAGTTTCTATTTTGTTCCTTTAGATCATCTTGCTTCTTTCAAGTATCCTGTCTCCATGATTTATTGCTAGATCTGCTTTGTCACCATCTGCTCTGCTGTTGCTCAAAAAAGAACAAATCCCCAGAAAATATTGCTGTCCAGACTAAGCACCATATAAGCATCCCTTGCACATTCAGCCAAACATTGACTAATGGTGAGCTAAGCTATAATCACAAGTTCCCTCCTTTCCTGTTCACCACAGTTCAAATTCATATAAAAAACTTGGTGGAATTCAGCTATCCTCCTTGGGGATATAGGTTACCATCTGTCTGGTTTCCAGTGGTACATTTAAAAAACATTTGTCCCATTTTCATAAAACATCCTGCTGCACAGCAACCACTTTAATATCTAATTACAAAGCATTATGTATCACATATGTCACAAACAGAATAATTTGACCTGTTTCTCTTATCTAGACTAGTCTGTTTTCTCTTTTATATTAAGTTATCCAAACACCTACAAATTCAAAAGTATGCCTCTAGCTAAAGTAATTAAAAAAGAAAATAAGTAAATACTGAACTGGCTGAAGAATAATTTGGATTTAATTTGGTAATTTATAGAAGATTTTAATTTCAAAAGGAAGCAAGATTTTAAACTAAAGGTTAATGTACTTACCATTGCATGAAAAAAAAAAAAAAGAAAAAACACACCCAAATCAGCAGGCAAGCAGGCAAGAGACTGGAAAAAGGTATCACTTATTACAGTGCCCACAGTAACACAAACAGATGCCAAAAAATAGCAAAATTAATTATTATTTCCCACTCCTCAAATCTATCTGACTGTCCCCAGAGGACTGTCACTGTATGATCAGCCAGGAAACAGCATCTTCCCAAGCCACACCTACTCAGGGTGCTTGACAAGAAGCCTACTCAAGCCTGTGGGAAGCTTCCTGTTGACTTCAGCAAGCCATGGTGCTGTTGGGGACCCTTGGAGAGGGTCTGGGGAGAGGCACCCAGGCTACACCACAGCTGTGGCCAACCCATGTGCCATCACCAGTTGCAGCACTGAGCACCCTCACAATGCAGTTAATGATGATGAGGGCAAAGAGGCTCTGGGAGCACTGTAATTTCAAGGGCACATTATACAAAAGTACCAGAATCCCATGAGGTGGCATAATTCTCTGTCCTAGGCCAGTAGCTTGTCTTGCACCACTTTGCCCAGCTGTGCTGTGCTTTTGCCCTGCTCATTCAGGGATCATGCTCTGACAGTGGAGGGACAATGCCTAGAGCACCCTGATTTCCCCTTGTCCTGGCGAGATTGTTTCTTCTTCCCTCCCAGAAAAATGCTGAATCATAGCAGAATTGCCAGGAACATGGACTTAGCAGAGTAATGAGTAATTGTCTGCAGGGCTTGTTGAGGGTGGGGGATAGGGAAAGTCAGGGAGATTCCACTTCGTGCCTCTGGGAGAGCTCCTGCCTGAGCGGGATGAGAGTGTCTCAGGAGCTGGAGCTGAATGACAAAAGAGAGACACAGGTAAGTAAAAAAAAAAAAAAGAAAGAAATCCTTCCTTCTTCTACTCAGAAATTCAAGTAGAACCCTTGGCCTAAAATGCTGGTATCCAGCACCAGGTTGTCATGATACTTTTTTTGTGTTATCAAGCCCTGTAAGATTACAGCAGTATTTCCTATGACGACCCCAATGAGAACAGTTGCAGCAGACCACTCTTGAGACAAGAAACAGATGATGGATTGGAGCAATTATTTTTTTTGAGTACAAATATTTTTACTGTCTGTATCTAGGCAGAAAGCAGCTATCTTGTTCACGGCTATTTGTCTAAGAGAAGCTATAAATTTAACTAAGTTCACAGGGAGCACTTGAAAGTGGTCAGATACTTCGCTGTAATCACATTGGTTCTGTCTCGGCTGAAACTGAGGCAAATTACTCAGAAGTCTCCCTCAATTTCTCTGAGTCTTCAAGATAGATATGACATAGTTGGTCGAAAGAACATTGTTAATGATGGAGTCTGTAGAGTATGATTTTTTCCCCCAAATTCAGAATCACCATAGAAGAACACACTGCATCAAGAAGCTCAACCTGAAAGCAGCCAAGCTTGATCAAGCAGCCTGTCTCCACTGAAGTGCCTCTGTGGTCTTCCCGGTGAGAAGGACTCTGGCTGCTTTGCAAAGGAAAGGTCTATTCTAAAGAAGCTGGAGTGAGGAGAGATGTGGTGACTGAATACAAAGTTACCTTGAGAAACTAACTTTGTCATTCCTACAGCATGAATGAACTTTACCTAAGGTATATGACTGGGAACTGGTTATGGTTTGATAGTGAATTACCAAACATCAGTTTTCTGGTAGCAATGTCCTAAACACACACTCGGCCAGACTCCCCAGGACACAGAGGGACATGCAGGACGGTCAGAAGTGCAGAGCTAGAGGTGCACATGTGGTCAGAGCTACCCATCTTTTGCAAATGATGATTGTTTTCATTATGTTATTGGTGTTTAACTGAATTCACAGTTGTAAATACCAGATTTTATTAGACAGAATGATGTAATTTAAAAAATGGACATTGAATCCTCAGGAAGAATTGTAGAAAAAAAAGGGGAAAGTTTGTAAATCATTTGGATTTTAGAGAGCTTGTTCTATTCTAAAGAAATCCCAGTAGGACAGAAAAAGCTCTTTGTAAGAAAAACTGCACAGGCATCAGATATTTCATTATGCTGTTGAGCTAGTCAACGAGATTTGGAAAACATTCAGACATCAATACCAAAGCCTATTTGCTAACTACCCTCAGTGGTATTATTATCGTATTGGGTGCAGCTAGCTGGGAGAAAAATAATCTGATACCCATTAAAATTTATCTGCTGTTTCAGGACAGATTATCTGACCAAGAACAGTATGACTCTGAAGTTAACTCAGAGGAGGCCGCCTGAGCTCTATGATTTTCAAACTGACATATGAATGATTAAAAAAGAAAACAGGTAAGAATCATAACTTATGAGACATTTCATTGTAAGTCTATCATCCATAACTCTTACCTCTTGAACTAACCAGTAAACAAATACATAAACACAGAAGGAAAATGACCTCTAAATTTACGCTGGTGTAACTTTGAACTTTTCACTGAGTGATGGAATTTTCATCTTCTTGCCTAGAGCTTCATTTACACATCTGCTTTTGAGCCCATTTGCTCATACAATGACTGTGATTGCCAGAGGAATTGTGCTTACAAATAATCCTCCATTTATTACTTGACTATGTGAGGTTTACGTAAGAGGTCTAAACATTCCAATAAAGGCAGGATTTAACAGTTATCCCATTTCTTATCATGGAATTAATCAGGACAGCTGATGGCAAGGCAGGCATCCCTTACCAGCAGATAACAGTCATGAATTTTGCACACATAAAGAGATAGTATCTGATGTCCCTGACCTGTATGGTGGGACAGAAGTCAACAGTTTGTATAAACTTATTAGAGATGAGAGTAGAACAAAACAAATAAACTATCTGTATGATTAAGCTGCCTTGTGAATGAGAGTGGTCATACGAGGCCATTGCTTTAAAGAAGGCTTGTCTCTAGCATGGTAAGGAAGCTGCTGCTCTGGGCACTTTCACATTTTTCATAGAGGTTTTCTTGTCACCAATTCCCCACTGCTGATCTGCTGTTAACTCACCAGTGGGATGTAAAATTTCAATCACATGGATGCTTTTGTTTTATTTAACTTGAGGGTTCAAAAAAGTCTGAGAATATTTACAAATCCTTTTTGTGTCTGTGCTGAGTCTCCGCATGGCTGTCCAAGGAACTGAGCAGATGTGTTCACTTCTTGTGCTTTCAACAGTTATAAGTGCCATGTTTTTTTTTGGTCAGATGATAACTAGACTACCTGTTATACTATTTCTTTAGAGATAGATATGAAGAAATCTTCACCAAAAATTTGAACATATTTAATCTCTCAATCCCAAAAGCAATGGGAATACTCTGCAGCATTCTTCGCATAAACCTGAAGTATTCACTAAGAGAAGATGTTCCATTTTATGACTGCTGGCAAATGCAGGACAGAGAATACACATGTATTTATAAAAAAACATACATTAATAAACTTAATGAGTGTTTTAAGAATCTCAAATGACCAAAACTAAGAAATATTAAGTACTTTTCTTGACTTTCAAGACTGATAATTGTTTTAGTGTCTTGGTCTCAATTCAACTTCTCCAACTAAATAAAAAGCCCTGTTTGGTACTGTGAATTTGACAATATGAAAAGTGTCTTCAGTTTCAAATATATGTACCAGAAGTTGACCAAATTTCTTTTAAGGAAGAAATGGATAAAATCTCCTTGGTTAGTTAATAGGAGGGTATTAAAGTGAGTCTACAAAACACAGATGCATCTTTTATTACAAACCAATACAATAAAATGAGCTATGTTAGTAAAAGTAAACCTGAGCATTTCTATTCTTATTTTGCTAAAGACTATGATTTCCCAAGGCATGTTTTTAATACCTAAGGGATATTTAATGGGGGGTGTGGGAAAAAGATGTTAGAAACTGGTGAATGGTCTAGCATTTGCACCGAGAATGCCTGATGATGGGGTACTGATGGGAGAACTGCCAGTGTTTAATGTTAAGATGTGAGGTTTTATCCCATATGAACTCTTAGGGGTAAAGACCTGCAATTTGCTAGCAGAGAGTTCTGTGAATACTTTCCTGATACTTAAATCAAACCCTTAAGTGCTTGTGTAATAGAGTGATGTTTAACCACACAGAATGTGAGTTGCAGAACACAAGTTTAAGCTAACAAAAAGACAAATAGCTGTCTGAAGAGAAGTTCAATACATCATAATTTGAAACTTTTCCTAAAGAGTGTATCAGCTTCTGAGCAAATAAAAAATTTCTCACAGAAATGTAGGATTAGCTCTTAACGAGGTTAGTCTACATGGTGCTTGTTTGTTTCACTCCTTGGTACTCCAAAGCATAGGATATGTAATAGGGCTCTTACTCGAAGTGATGGAAGAATAAAATCTTAACACTCAGCCAGGAAGGCATCAAGTCAATATCAAAATCATAACAGTTAAATTAAAGCTGTCTATCTGGACTTTGGAAATGTTTAGACTATGCAATCAAAAGTTGGAAACCAAATATTTGAACTAAGCTGATAACAAGTGATCATTAATTGAGACTGAAGTGAACAATCTGGCACTGAAGAGATTACTAGGCCGCTGAGCCAGAAGTCTGAAGTAAGATGTCCAAAGCAAGTTCATAATAATTCATCATCAATTCAGGATAAGTTCATTGAAGGAAGCCAAATGTGAGTAATATAGGAGACTACAGGCAGTCTGTATGACAAACATTAACTTCTCATCTGAGGGAAAGGCTAATGGGGACTCATGATTCACTTAATTTAGGACTGGTTTTTATAATTGAATAAATAGTAATTTAGGTCTGAGGCTATTGACTTTTATTGACATTGTCAAAGATTTTTGTTGAGCTGCCAAACTGCCAAACCCAGCTGTGCTAAGCAGTGTACTTGCACATATTAGTGCCAGCACTTGCTCCACTTACCTCTTAGTTTAAACCCCAGGGGTTTGTTCCTTGAGGAGATATTCAAACAGCCTTGGTAATAAAGCAGTAAACACAAGTGGGATTCTCTCAGTTCATAGCCATCCAGAAGCAAAGGTCTCAGCAACCTGGTTATGAGCAGAGTATGCTCTGCTGAGCACTGGGGATTTTCAAGGGACGGTCCCTGGGCTGCTGGTGGTCTGCAAGGCCACAAAAGTGGGTAGTAAAAGCAGAAACTGCATGTATCACTGGTTCTTCCTCTAAGTCTTTTGCCCTGCACAATGGTTCCCAGTTTCTTTTAGCCACCAAGTGTCCTTCAAAAGCTTCTTGAAAAGGACAGTTGTGCATAGCATAGACGATACAGGAGGGGACCTGAAGGAGGACTCAACTGTGATGTATTTTCTCTTGATTTTTTTCACTTGCAAGAAGTAGCCTGGGAAAGAGAGTAAAAAAGGTTGCCCTATTTTTACTAATATAAGCCATGTGCATGGTACACTGGACACCCACCTGCTTCTCTTCCCAGAGACTGTGTGACACATCCCTATAAAGCTGCTGGCTGTGCCTAAGAAGATGCTTACAGCCTTGTATTGATAATTTGAACTGGGGCGGGGGGGGGCAGAGGGAAGGCCCAAGACTGTCCAGCAATCAATACCGATCATTGCAGCTCTCGGAAAATGCAAGCACTGGGCAATAGCAGCTGCTGGCAGGGAGGCAAGGTGAGAGGCAACTAGAAAGAGGCAGATACAGGTCAGGAGTGGGGAGGGAGAGACTGCTGGTGGATGAAACATCCCCTTCCACCAGCACTCAGGATGTGACATGGTGCTCTTGCAACACGCTGCACAAACTGGGCTGCTCAGATGTCTGCAATCCCACAGGAGCTCGCCCACCAGGCATGGGATGTGCTCTACTCCTGTCCTCCTGCATGTTTTCACCTGGCCATTCTGAACATGTCCTTGTTACTACAAACATCATTCAGAGAAATAAATACCCTTCACACTCTCTGTGAATTCTCATTCCTCACACAACAGTCATGCACAATCTATGCCATAATGGTCCTTCTGCAACACATGCTCTGCCCAACAGAAACTGCTGCCAAAAGAGAAAAATCTGTGACTGTTTTGGTTATGAGTACCTGCTCTCATCTCCCAGCGATAAGCTGCCCCTGCCACGTCCTCAGCCTGCTCTGTAGATGGCAGTGTGCAGTTACTTTCCGTGGCATGTTTACCTATTAGTTACTTCCTTGACATTTGCTTGAAAACTACTTCTCTCAGTAAACAGCAAATATGATAACATCAGAGACTATGTTTAAACACTATGAATTTCGTATCTGAAATAGGAGTATTTGTTAAATGTTTGCAGTAAACTTTAGAGTATCATAAATCCAGCTGTTTTTATAGGTCAGATCCCAGAAGAAATCTAAGCAAAGAAACTGAAATGTAGATAAGCAAACAAAAATTTCCTCAGGCTGTTGTATATAAGAATAATATGAAATACTTACAAGTAAAATCATTAATTCACAAAAACACACAACTACATTCAGTCTACTTGAATACTTTGAGACAAATTCAAAAGCTAAATATTTTAAGTCAACATTACTGCTCTCCAAAATAACTAATGTGTTGAACAAAACATTTTATGAATCTACTTATAGTTTTTTAAAGATTTAGTCCTTTTTAGATTTTCTACATGGCAGAGTAGAGGCTGTGCTGGTTCGACATTCAAAAATGTCTTCCTACACAATTTTGCTTTGAGTAACAATCAGGCTTCACAACTGCATTGATTCTTACATGGTGGCAATACTCTAAGCTGCAAAGGGTGAAATGGGTTTGTGCTGACCCTGCAGTTTGTATTGACAAATCATGGAATTGTAGAATGCCTTGGGCTGGAAGGGACTTTAAAGATCATCCAGTTCCAAACCCCATGCCATGCACAAGGTCATCTTTCCCTAGACAAGGTTGCTCAAAGCCCTATCCAACCCAGCCTTGAACATCTTCAGGTACGGGGCATCCACAATGTCTCTTAGCAACCTGTTTCAGTGTCTCATCACTCTCATAGTAAAGAGTGTCTTTCAAATATCTTGCCTAAATCTCTCCTCCTTTAGTTTAAAACTGTTACCCCCTTGTCCTATCACCATTTGCTTGTGTAAAATGTCCCTCTCTAGCCTTCTTGTAGGCCCCCTTTTGGTACTGGAAGGGTTCCATAAAGTCCCCCTGGAGCCTTCTCTTCTACAGGCTGAACAGCGCCAACTCTCTCAGTGTGTCCTCATAGGAGAGGTGCTCCACCCCTCTGGCAATCTTTGTGGCCTGCCTCGGAACTTCGTCCAGTAAGTCCACATCTATCTTGTGTTGGGGGCTCCAGGTGGGGTCTCATAAGGGCAGAGTAGAAGGGCAGAATCACCTCCCTTGACCTGCTGGCATTGCTGCTTTTGCAGCCCAGGATGTTGATGGTGTTCTGGGATGCAAGAACACATTGCCATCTCATGTCCACCTTTTTCTCAGTGTCACTTAAGTATAGATGATGCCAGTCAGGAGGGTTTGGAAGCTGGGCTTCAGGACTGGCATCTGATGACTACAACTAAGCATGTAGGTGAGCATGAGCTACAGCTTTGTCAATTCTCCCAAAGGTTTTATCTCCCAGGAAGGAAAATAGACATGAAGACCAAGATAGGAAAGGACAGATTGTTCACTGAGCTGTCTGGCTCACGCAGAAGTCACTCCCAGGCTGACTCAGGAGCTCACAATAAACCAGAAGGTCCAAGGTTGCTGTGCAAGCCTTTTGCTCTCCATTCCAGCAGAGACATAAGCAGAGGGGATATTAGGAGAAATGGCTATACATCACACTGGTGGCTGCCCACTAGTTCTCCAGTGAAAATCTACTCTGGGTGGTTAACCACAGTAAACCAACCCAATCCTTCTCAAAATGAGGCCGGAGCAGCAGCAGTGTTAGTGACCCTGAGTTACCACTAAACTCATAGTTATTGCACTTGCTCACAAAGATGGAGGTGCAAGAGGTCCAGGCCCCACAGGGAGCAGACACAGTGTTTCAAAGTCATTATTTGCTAAACAACAGTGACAGCAGAAGTGTTCACAGACATTGTGCCAGGGGACACAGCCCACCTTGCAGCCACCTCCAGCTTGAAGGAAGGTGCCATGGGAAGTAAACACAGGAGCCTGTCATGACATCTGTCCAACTGAGGCAAGGAAGATGAAGAGGTTACTAACTGAAGAGGTTGCTACACGGATGAGAAGTGGTGAATGAATTCCTTGTTTTGCTTTGCTTGTGTATGTGGTATTTGCTTTACATATTAAACTGTCTTTATCTCAAACCACAAGTTTTCTCACTTTTAACCTGCTGATTTCCTTCCCTGACTCAATGGTGCAAGTAGCTGCAAGGTACTGAACTAGTGGCTGGGGTTGAACCACAACAGCAACACAAAGGTAAGTGAAATGCAGTGCCTGCAAATACAGGGTAATACCATTTAGAGAATGCATTCAGACTTCTATTTAGACACTTTACAGTTCACTGTATTATTTTAGAAAAGACAGGACACCCTAATGAAGACAGCTGCTCAATGTTCAGCTGCCATCAAAAAAAAAGAGAATTAGTGTGCCTGGTCTAGGGCTTGAGTTAAAGCCAGTCCCCAATTCTTCCTGATCCAAATTTTAAAACTACTATATATTGAGCTCACTAGATAAGACCTCTTTCCTGCACATAAATCTTGTTTGAATATATTTCAGGACTGTGAACTTCAGAACAGAATCTCCAAGTATTTCCTCTACGTACACCCTGATCAGCCAGACAGCTATTGATGGCCACAGAGATGAGATTGGATTAGGTGAATGGCAGGACCCATCTTGCTTGGGATCTGGAAGTGCAGCATATCAGAAGCAACAAGCACAGCATCTCTGCAGCTACTCAAAATGGGGCCAAAGTTTCCCAATGCCTGACTTGCCCTAGGCTGCAGAAGTTGAGGTAGAACTCTTCCTTAAATCCTACCTACTTGCAACCAGAACAAAGAATACAGGTCTCAGTCTTCCATCCACTGATTAAATTATCATAAATGTACAACTAATTTACATCACCAAATGCTAATTTCTTCAGACCTGAAATGTCATAAGTACTTTGGGAAATCTGCTGTTTATAGGAAGTGTTGAATCCATACTAAAGACAGAACAAATACAGTGAATGAACAAAACACAACTATCTTTCATGAACATGCAATGATATAAATGCAACCCTGGATGGTTGGTCCTCATTGCATGAAATGTAGTCTGAGGTAGCAGGTTTAGAGGACCTGAGCCAGGGGAACAGAGGGCATGCTCCCATATTCAAAGATGCAGAGTTTGGCCCTGTTTTTAGCATTGGAAATCTGCTATTTAATGCCCAGAATAAATTGTAACAGCAGTAATGTAAGCATTTTTAAAAAATTCCTGTTTGCACTATTAAAAATATTTAATAAAATTATGCAATTTGTTGATGACTAAAGTGTAAGGGATCAGTTTAGTTTTCCAGGTTTGGTGCTACAAAGGAATTATTCTTCTAGATCCAGAGGCTCCATTGCTGATGAGTTATTTGTGTACAACTTGCATGTGTAATAAGAAAACTACTAGAGGTAGATATTAATGTAACCTACAAAACTGGTTCTTCCTTAGTTCTGTAAAGGATGTATCTTAAGGCTAAAAGCACTCCATAACCAGTCCATCTGAAGATTTCTTTGTGCATAAATTGTCAGTTATTGTCATGTTTATATTTAATAATAAAAAAGAGGAAACTGTACTTTTAAAGTTATGCACATGTTTATTAGGCACTGTGTTAATTAAGGATTGAAACAGTGCCCTCATATTCAGCACAATTTATTTTGGAGAAAAAAAGCACTGATACACATTCACTTTTTCTTTTTGAATGTTTGTATTCTATTTTTTTCTCAGTGGGAGTGAAAAAAACCCAACATAGTTGTCTTCATTCCCTGGTAAGTACATTTCATTTCTACACTTTTCTACACTCCAATGTCATGTTCTCTCACACCCTATCACTTTTTTTTTTTTTTGGTCATTAATTCTGTTGCAAGGGAAAAGAAATGCATACTCTGCTGCAGAGCAAAGCAGGTCTGACTGATGCTATCTCTCTCCTCTGACCTTTCTGTTGCACTATTCATTAATATGACTGTTTGGGGGATTAGGGAATTGCCTGGCAATAGCATATTGAGATTCCCAGCTCTAGCTGGTAAACTTAGCACTGTTTAAAAATTGTTACAGCAGTTAAGAATATTAGAAAAGGTAGTTATTTAATAGCAATAACTCTTTTTTTTCCTCTGCAAATTACAGAGAAGGAGCTATGTGCCAAATTACAACTGATTAACAGTTTTCAGCTGAATCAGTGGTCAAAATGTGGCCATTTTTCAACTTCTGGCAAAACATTTCCCCATGTTTGGTGTTTTGAAAACAGCTGTTAGAAATAGAGCAGAACAGTCACTTTTACACTTTATTGTTTACTTTTTCCTTAGGGTTTATATTGGCTCTTTCTCTATTAGTGGTTGCTATTTACATACTATACTGTACTTGATTTTAGAATCAAGAATTGTTGCTTGGAGGATTTGTTTCTGAATTCAAAAGCACAAGAACTTGTTTTTTAAAAGCAAATTAAAGACCTCTTCAGAAAACCTTATTTGGTAGCCATAAGATAGGCTAATTTTAGGCACAGCTGGAGTGAAGCAAGGGGATTGCACATCCTGTCACATCACCAACTCCTATCTCTTCTAGACATCTGTCCTTGCTCTTCTAGCAGCTCTGTGCATGGCTCGATGTGGAGCTGTGGTTGTATAGAAGAGTTACATTCAGTGCATATAAAGTTACTATATGTAAGCAAATCTCTTCATCTTTCATGACATGGTCTCTATAGAGCTCATGAGTAAGGCAAGAATAATCTTCTAAAGGATAAATGGGGATAGGCTGGGATAATATGTTCCTTGAATAGAGATGGCTGCATTGCTGGCTTGAAAATATCTTCTGCTCTTTATATTTAGAAGGAGAATGATGATGTCTGAAGTCTGAGCCTAACTCCTCCACCTAGCAGTACTACAGATTTCAGATAAGGAACCATTACTGCGATATGTATATACATGGATTAAAATACCAGCAATCAAACATTCCACTTCTTGAGTGAGCCCTAAGGCAATTAAAGCATTATTAATCTCATTTTGACAGTCATTAGGCTGAGATAGTCTGACTTTTATGTTTTTCTCCAAAAGGTGTAACCAGCTTTCTCAATGGGGTTACCTGTGGGCAAGCGTAAGTGGTGCTGCCTTTAACAGATGGCTCAAATAACCTTACCCCTCAAGTATTCCTTTAGAGACCAGAAAACATGGTGATATTCCTGGCTAGTGTGGAAAACCACACAGTGCTGGTCAAATCCCAGAAAAAAATCCAAAAAAGTTGACTGTCAGAGATGCAGCCCCAACCCAAAAAAACCTGAAATGATCCCTCCCTCCCAAATACAAAAGAATACTTAAACAGAAGTAAGGCAACAAAACAAAACAAAACAAAACAAAGGACCACGTTTCCACTTGATTTAATTAATCAAAACACACTTTATGGGCTTCATGGGTCTGTATTAATTTGCTGATTTAGGCAATGGGATGAGGCTCTGCAGTCAGAGGAGGAGCAGAGATGCAGCTGGAGCCTCCTTCTTGGGACGTGGGGCTGAGTCTGGGGCATATCCCAGCACTTCTTCCAGCCCTTTCAGCCTGGGAGATGTGTGTGGCCTGGCAGGTGACAGGGATGCCTGTGGCCTGGCAGGTGGCTCTCCCCACAAGGAGGCTGCAGGAAGGGTGTTTTCACAACCAGCCAAGAATAAGGGTATCATTTTAGAGAGCAGCATACAGGATTTTATTCAACACAGTCCTTATGTGCTTAATGAAGCAACTCATGTAGCTAAAGGGCTGGCAGTTTAGATGGTAAATTACTTTGGTTTTACTTTTAAAGGGAAACCTGCTTGCACCAGGTTATTTTTTGAAGCTGGTGACTCAATTTGGCCTTTTTATTCTTTGAAATTCAAAGCAAAATTTAATGAAGAGTCAGGGTAAAATGACCGAACCTGCAAGACTGCCAACAAGCTAGATAAAAGCAAAGACTGTCTATCATTGCCCTAGTCAAGCCAAAGTTTCAGGCCCATACTAACATCAGTAATGCCTGCCTGAAATGATATGATTTACTTTCATACTAGAGTTTTGTGGGTAACTGGCTTGCTTCATACTCTAAAAGCATGCCGAAAGTATAATGGTGAAAACAGGAAAAAAAGGGAAAAAAACCCCCAAACTCAGAAAACTGAATAGTAAAGTTTTTATTAAGAACTATGAATCTGTTTAAGGAGATCTTAGTATGTTTTTGCAATCAATCTGTTTGGCAGCAGTGAGGTAATTATGGTGTGCAGGATGCAATGATTTCAGAAGTTATTTAAGAAAAATTGTTTGATCTTTCACAAAGGCAGATGAGAACTATAATGCGTTCTCCCCATAGATATGCTGTTAAGACAGTAAGAAAAGCCTGGTAAATAATGAAACCTTAAACTACAATGGAATTATCTTCTTTGCCTGTTATATGACTGATATCAACTTCATTAGTTCTAATACTAAGCTTTATAAACAACAATAATCAGAAAAATATCTATATGAGCTTTTAAAAACAATATTTCTCATTTAAAATTAATGTGATGTAACTTAGTTGATGACAGATCACTGGAAGCTGGAAGGCTTTGGCTAAGAATAAATAATAAGCAAAGTCAGCCCAGGTACTTTGCAGGAACATTACTCAGTCCAAAAGCGAGCTACTTGGAGGCATCCCATGTCCTCAAACTGCAGATGAAGGATGCTCACCAACAGTCTGCATGATGTTTTTCTCCTGTATTCTTCATTACTTGCAGATTTAGTTTAAAGCAAATGACGTAAATTGATGGAAATGAATCTGCTAGCAAGTCAAACTGTTTAAGGATGTGTATGCCCAGACGCAACCTTTACAAAAGGGGAGCAAAGGTTTTTGTCTGTATAGGTCAGAACAATCCAGTTCATCTCCACCAGAGTCACACCACGTTCTGTAAACTTTGTCAGTATTTCAGAGAAAGCAAAAAGAAGTCATTTAGGATCTCGGCAATTCATAGGAAAACTCCCCATGTATGTTCAAGCTTTCCAGTTTGGCAGTATTTGCAGGAGTACTGAAATGTGCCTCTGACTTTTATTTGGCACAAGTGAGATAAATCCACTTGAGTGCCTGTAATGCCGTTTATCCACACAAAAATAAACCAACCACACACACATTTGCAAGCCAATACTTAAGAAACTCATACAGGATTTTTCTTGCAGGATGGAATTCAAATAAAGAGAAAGTTAATTGTGCCCATTTGCAGGAGACCCTGTACAGCTGTCATTAGCTTATCCAAGAGAGGAGCAGAGACTAGCCTCTGCTGAATGATCCAAGCACTAGAGATGGAACAAAGGAGAAATTAAATCCTGATCAAAATCTTCCTGATGTCTGTGGACTAGAAGCCCCCTCTGTTCCCTCCCTGCCCTGCCCCAGAATATTTTTGCAGTTACTACAGTAGCTTAAGGTCTCAAGTATATATATATATGTGTGTGTGTGTGTATATCTATCATCTATCTATCTATCTATCTATCTATCTATCTATCTACCTATCTATCTTTATGTATCTCAGAAGGTTTTTTCCAGACCATTTTTTTTGGAAGCTGATGAATTAATTAACAAAATCAACATATGAGCTGTGACATATTTACTTAGTGATTGCTACCAAATCTGGCAGATGAAAGAGGATGGCTCTGTTGTCTCTGCTCTCTGCACCTGAGACGGCTAAAGGCACCATGAAAACCTTATTGAGCTCTTATTCCAAGCCTCATCCTGGTCAACACAGTGATTCCTTTTGACCTTCCTGGAAGTTGGATTAGGCCCTTAAAAGCCATACATTTTAAAACATTCCATGAAGGTTATGTTTGCTTTAAAACCACAGTGAAGTAAAAGCAAAACTATATTAATATTTAACATTGGCTTATAAAAACTAGCAACTTGTAGTCAGGACAGCTGGTAAAAGTTTAATTCACATCATCCTTTCAAAATGAAAATGCAGAAGAGGACAGAGTATCACATTTTCTCATTCAAAATATATTTGTTTTTCTTTAATATCCAGTTTTCTTACTTCTAAAGCTACATCTGTTAAATAGCCATGAAAAATATTTTTAATTTATACAAAGTTTTTGTTTACTTTTCTGATCTGGTGGTACCAGTTATACTTAAAGAAATCAAAATAGGGGAAAAAAGGGTCAGAGGGGGAAAAAAAGACGATAATAATTAGTTAAAAGAAAAACAAACACAAATATTGTGCTTGTGGACTGTATTTAGGGGTTGGCCAGAGGTCTAATGTCTTGATAGATGGTTCTGAGTGCACAGTTTTATTGCTGGTATGCAGAAAACTTTGTTCCTTTTGTTTCACTAAATTTGTCAACTTCGGAAATTAGTGCCATGGGCATACAAAACGCTGGACAAGTGGTGAAACTCTGATATACATATTCATATTCCAGTGGTAAATAATGGCAGGAAGCTTTAGATACAGGAAAAATGAATTCTTTTGCTCAGCTCGGCTTTAATATAATGCTTGTTTCATAAGGACTTTCACTGAGCAAGGGTGCTTCTCAGCACACAGGGGAGGTATCATTTAAATAAATGTTTCTTTGCTTGAACCAGAAGTCCAAATCTGCTCAGTTCATTTAAAATATTTTTTCCTCCAGGATAAATGAATAAGCAGTTCCTTTTGTGGTTTTTGCTTGGTGACTTGCTATTATTCTTCCAGCAGAAAAAGGCTCAGACGCTCATATGAACAGATGTGTCCCTGCTCCCCACCCCACATCCACTCTCTCCCTTTGGAAAATAGAGGTGACGGGGCTGGTGTTTGACTAAAAGAGGCTATAAATCTTCTGGGCATATGCTGCTATGGCTTTGCGCGTAAAAACTATCGAGGAAGGGAAACAGGTTAAAAAGCAGAGCCTTGCAATAAATCGTACGCTGTGCTTGGTTTCTTAACCCTTAGATGCGCAGGGCTGCTTTAATAAACTGCCAGTTCGAAAGACCCTTCTGCTTCGTGGCGTCAGGCTGGCGGGGAGCAGGGGCACGTCTGGGGGTGCGGGACCGGAGATTCCGCGCTGTGGCTCAGCGGGTTTCGCGCAGAGGCCGCGCACAGAGCCCGCCGAGAGGAAGAAGCCCCGGAACGCAAACGCTGACCTGGCCGCAGCTCCCCTTCCTCCGCGCCCAGCCTCGTCCGACCGACAGGTACCGAGCGGGACCGGCCCGGCCACGGGGGCAGCGAGGTGCGGGGGGATGCTACGGGGGCGGAGGGGCGAAGGAGGCGGCAGGTGAGCGCGGGGGCGGCCCCGCGGGGGCGCGGCTGTGTGTGTCTGAGTTGCGGGGGGAGCTGCCCCCAGCCCCCGGACGCGGCGCAGGAGGCCCCGCACCCGGGGCCGCCCCCTTCTCGCCCCGTCGGGGCGGGCAGGCAGCGGGGCGGAGGTGGCGGCGGTGGGGAGATGGCGGGACGGCGGGCGCTGCCGCTGCTGCTGCGCTGCCTCCTGCTGGGGCTGCTGGGCGGCGGCGTCGGGGGCCAGCCCGGAGGCGGCGAGTACTGCCACGGCTGGGTGGACGGGCAGGGCGGCTACCATGAGGGTTTCCAGTGCCCCGAGGGTTTCGACACGGCGGCCGCCACCATCTGCTGCGGGTCCTGCGCGCTGCGCTACTGCTGCGCCGCCGCCGAGGCTCGCCTGGAGCAGGGCGGCTGCACTAACGACCGGGAGCCCCCAGACCCGGGAGTCACAGCCCGTGAGTGCCCGGCCGCGGGTCCCGAGGCGGGCGGGAGCCGGTCCCCACGGAGCATCCCCCGGCCCGAGCCCGGCTGCGGGGCTCCCTGCGCCGTCCCGGCGGGTGGGCAGGAGGCGGGCGCGGCTCCAGGTGCGCACGGGGTGGCGGCGGGAGGGCGGCTGCGGAGCGGGCCCCCGGGGTGTGCGGCGGCTGCGGTTCTCCGGTCCGAGGGCACTGGCTATTGGATCCGTCCCCCCGGATGGCACACTTATAATAAGTTCGCATGGGTCGACTTTGCTGTGTCTGTTTCACTTCGTTGCTCCCGGAGGTGACAGTGGTGCTCTGCAGTGCGCTGCGGGCACAGCCCCACCGTCCGAGGGGCCGTCAGTTTCCCAAACAAAAGAAATCCGGCAGCGCACACGGAGACTGGTTTCCCAAGTCAAACGTTCTGCGCTTATCTTCCACCTTAAGAATGGAAGCGATTCGACAGAATCCGCAGCATTTGAGGTTCGCCTGCAGATTCACGCTGTTACTTTGGACAGCCCCGACGTTTGGGGAATGAGGGAGGAGAGGAGTAAGATTCTTGAGAGATGCTCAAGAACTAGCGAACGGGAACCTGGTATAAACAGCTTTTACCTTTGATATCTAGGAAAACTGTGACAAGAAAGAAATACTGATTGGAACCTACAGGTTTCAGTGATAATGAATCAAAATTCTGTCTTCTGAGCAGCTCGGTGTGTTAGTGGGACTGAAATGATGGGGGCTTTAATAAAAGCTGTGGAGTTTATGCAGCAGACCTGTTATTTCAGTGGGCTAATTTGCACGGCTTTTCTTCTTTCTTCTCCCAGAACCAATCTATGTTCCATTCCTCATTGTTGGATCACTGTTTATTGCCTTCATTATCGTGGGCTCACTGGTAGCTGTTTATTGTTGCACATGTTTAAGACCTAAACAACCGTCGCAGCCAATACGATTTTCTCTGCGGAGCTATCAGACCGAGACTCTTCCCATGATCCTGCCCTCCACAAGCTTCAGGACACCATCTAGGCAGTCCAGTACTGCGACAAGTTCCAGTTCGACCAGTGGCTCGGTTCGGAGGTTCTCCTTCCCCCGGGCAGAGCCAGGATGCCTTGTGGCGTCACCACCCCCACCATACACATCTGGCTGCTTCCAGACAGCCCATACAGTGCACCTGACTCAGCCAACTGGATTTCTGGTGTCGCCGCCGTACTTTGGATATCCTCTCCAGCCAGAGCCTGCCCTGGCTGGGAAGAGCTGCTCTGATTTTACTCAGAGTTGAAAAGAATTGTGAAGAAGTAATGCAGCCTTTGAAAGCACAAGGATTGCTGCCGGTGGATGTCACACTGATATGTTCTGTGGCTGCAGAAGTCAGAACTGTTTCCGTGGGTGAGCTGCCCTTGGAAAGTGCAGGGTCTCGCTTGGGATTGCATTTCCCAAACTTGGATCACACTTATAACTGAATTGTAAAACATTCCAAACAGTTGCTCTAAAAACACTGCTCTGATACAGAGAAAAGTGAAAGAATCATTTTGGGGTACAGGTACTGATTTCACAGTGTTATAAATGACATTTTAACCTAATGCAGTTAACTTAGTTAACAAACAGTAGCTGTGTTCCACTGATAATAATCAGACATTCTATGAAGCAGCAATAAGCTTGAGAAGTAAGAAAGGAGTAAATACTTACTAAAGAATATCCCTGAAACAGCTGACTGCTTACCACTTCCATGAGCAATGAAGAGGAAGAATTTTATTAGATATCAAAATGCGCAGATTTTTTACAAATACATATACTTGAACTTATACTGCATATTTGAATTAGTAAATTTTAACTATGATAGATAAAACTAGTACTAAATTAGGCAGTTGAAAATGAGCCAGTCCCAAGCGGCCAAAATATCTATGAGAAAAGCAGAATGTATTCAGCAATATCCCCAAAAACTTCTCACATAAAATTCTAAAAATGGTGTTCTACATAAAGCATCTTTCAGAAGGAAGTATTTATTGTCAGCTTTTTACTCAGCAACATGTAAGTTGGACAAACTGATCATGAAGTTCTATTTGTAAAATTAGCTGTGTATAAAATGTAAAGACAAGCTTGTAATTTAAAATATATTTACAGCATTGACAACACTAATTATTTAGTAGTCACACACAGAAAAATTACCAATAAACTGTGTGGTTGAAATGTTGTGTCATCTGTATCACTTTGTACAGGTAGTGTTTGATGAATTTAGTTGGTGTAACTATCCTGCATTTTTTCCTGTTAAAATAGTTTATTTTGCTTTTTAAAATGATTTACATCTTTAACTGCACCTCTTCTGCAGATTTAATATAATATAAAATTCTGACTGTATAGTAAACTAATAGATTCATTAATGTCTTTTACATGCAGCTATGCTGAAAAAGTGGTGAAAATGACACTGATTAGTTGGGTATTTTAGATTAAACATCTTGCGCTAGGAATAAATTTTGTTTGCCCTTCTACATTCCTTCACCCAAGTAAACCAACAAACCAAATGGAAGAAGAAAAAAAAAGCATCCAAACCAAACACATGCAGTAAGCAAATGGAAAATACACAAGAAAAAAATGAAGTCATTAAAGGGCTTCTCTGTATACTTACTTTTGAAAACAAAGTAATTCCGTGGGTCAGAATTTACAATATCAGAGGCTGAGTTTTTCTATTTTATCAATCTCAACCTCCCTGCCTATGGGAACTATTGAAGTACATTATAGCTCACCAATCTTAGAAGTGTTCTGGAAAGTGGTTCCTCAAGAGCTGAGTAATTTTTTATTCTTTGCAAATATCTAGCAATCAGTAGTTATGACAAAAATATTTTGAGATAACCCTTTTAAATGTTTTTTATTGCACAATTAACATTACAGTCCAACAGACATTATTGCTGGAAGTGCAATTTCTATGCAGAAAGACAGACAAGTTGTATACTATGATGGCTTAAGTAATAAGCTTTAGCTTGAATGCTGTAATTGTTAATTACAACCTACATCATGATACACAGTCTTATATACATTTTACAAAATACTAAAAACAAGATTTTGAGTACTTGGGAAATTAATTGAAGGTTCAGTGGTCTGGCCTGCAATTTTATTTTAGAAACAACCTCCAGGGAAGGGGGCAGGTAAATTTTTGCTCACCTATGATGTTGTTTCATAGGACTCTTCACTGGGTATTTTGAATAGCTACTAAACACAGGACTGTTCATCAAGTAACTTTTTTGAAAAATCATTGAGTAATGCAATAGGTATCAACTGTTATTTGGAAGCATACTGTGAGATCTGCTGACCATTCCTGTGTACAGCAGAAACAGTAAACCAATTAAACTGGAATTATTTACAAATTATAGTAAGCCTCCAGTTAGTAGAAATCTTTATGTGCTAAACCAAGGCAACACAGGCCCCTTCTGGAAGCAGAAACTGGATCGATTTTAACTAAAACGGTGCACTTTATATACCTTTAAAGAGTAATCAAGTCCTCAGAGACACTGACACAGTTGGTAAGTGCCTGAAATTCAGTGTTTCCCTCAAAGACAGGCTGTACACAGCGAAGTCAGTCGTGAGTTAGACTCAGTCACTGCCCATTGCCATTTGGTGCTGGACAGTGGACAGGTCAGGCTGCCTCACTGTGACTGTGTCAGTGGGCTCTGCAATAGAGTTTTAACTGAGGGACAATTTTCACTACACTTGCTTTAGATTTTAATGATTATTCAGCCTAAGGAGAGATGCCATGAAGTCTGTAATTTAGCATGAAACAGCCTAGCAGGTAAGACACCTCTGAGCCACTTCTTTCCTTCCCCTGATGCTGCATAAGGGGTTTGTCTGCATAAAATGTTTGAAGAACTTGACACACGGGAATAAAATTTCAATGAATCAGACTATCTAAGTCTGTAAGTTTATAATAGAGTGCTAAGTACTTCACAGATCAGTAGTCAGAGTGCAACAAATCCTGCAGGCAGCATTGTAAGGGTGGGAAAGATCAGGTTTAGTTGAAATAGCTGTACTGGGTTACCTGCGATGCAGGTAACCTGTGATGCACCATCTCCAAATAGATAAAGAAAAATCTGTAAATGAACAAGAATCTATTACTGTTCATTTAGCTAGTTGCAGTGACCTATATAGCTGAAGGCAGAGTAAAGCAGGTGGCCAGAATACAAGCCCATGGATGGAAATGCTTGTTAACTGTGCTAGTAGTTTCCAACCTAGATGGATTTGGTGTGCAGCTGAGAATGCTGAATTGCCTTCCTAATGAAAATGACCTATTGGCACTAGATACTCCTGTGATTTATAGAAAATAGGAAGTTTTCCTAAAACTTGGAGACAGAACAGAAATGACATTTTGGTAAGAGTTTCAATGCCTAATGAAACAGTGTGAAGGAGTGGATGTATGGTTGCCAAAAGCAATTGTTTGCTATCAGAAGTAACATTTACAGTCAGTACTTGCTTTACTGCCATGTTAACGAAGTAGATTTAACTATTTCTTTTGTAATTCTGGAGTTAGTTCATATTTCTTTTACTAGAGCAGTGCTACTTTAAAATCAAAATGAAAGAATATTCAACCTTAATAAATTACTGTCATTCACACATGATGCAATAAATGCTTTGCTTGCCATGAACTGGTAATAACTTAGATGAAGACTCTCCAGTGCTAGGAAAAACATTGCAAACACTTGCAAGAATGCCTGAAGGATTTTTGAAACTAGGTAAGCAGTACAGTATATGGCTATGAAAACTCATGGCTTATTTGTAATACTAATCTCACTGGAATTAAAAAAAGAGTGACAATTTCAAAACTATGTCGCCATTACTATTCAGTTACAGCTGGACAGCAACACCAAGGAGATGAAGCCTGTTTTCGGTGCTGTTTGCTGCCTATTGTGATGTGCTGCATGAACTTAAACTACCCTGAACAGTGTGTCTGCTTTTGAGGTGGCTACTGCTCCACAATAGTCACATAAACAGTTTTTGACTCACAGTTGCATTGAGGCTGTAATTCCATGTTACCCTGTTTTCATTAGCAAAGGCAGAAGAAATGCCTTTCTGTTCTTTTTTTTTTTCCTTCCCACCTATGACTTGTGCAAATTTGGGGGCTGTAGTGAATCAGTTTAGTGAAATGACTTTAGCTTAAAAATAATCTTTGCCATATCAAAGAGGTAAAGTATTTTAAAGGGAACCTGGATCATTATAAACTGGATTATAACCTGAATAATTTCAATGGCCTCATGACTGCCATTGTAGTAGAGGCAGTGACATACCATGAGGTGGAATATCCTTAAACCAGCTCTGCCACTAAAGACTTGGTCTTGTGAAACCAGCTGCATCTAAGATGAATCTCTAATTGAATCTGCTTAGACAGAATACAAAATAAAATCATTGTTTAGTGCATATATAAAGAATCAGTCACCTATCTACAACCAAAACTCAGTTTAGATTTGGATATACTGATTCAGTGGTGTGGTGGGCACTGTTACAGGAAAGAAATATGTACTGTTATCACAGCCAAAAGATACAGTATTTATCAACTGTTGTCTGAAAAAGGAGGTGGTGTTTCCTTATTCCCACTGTTACCCTTCTTGTACTGCATACTTCTCTTTCAAAATATGGTATCACCACTGCAGTATGTCAGGCCTCGGCTGGAGGTCACTAAATTTCAGACTCCAGTGCTCCTTGTTTGTTTTTTTTTTTAAAACTTTTTCTAGACTTCACCTGAGAACTCAAAAAGACATCTCAGATGTTAAAAAAAAACCCCAACATAAAAAACCTTAAAACAATATTCTGCTTTTTCACCTTACATTAATAAACATAAAAACTCTTTGGTATTTATGAAATACTATTTCTGGTATGTCCCATTTTATGGAATTCAAACCCAAGAGTGACAAGATATGTTTTCTTGTGAAACTAATTGCTAGCATTTCCAACCAATCAAGTCAGCAAAGCTTCTTAATTTAATGGCAAAGTTTATTCATTTTTTAACAATTAAAAGACAAAACATTTAAAATTTGCAGTTCAAAACATGCACATTCACCAAATGCCGAATGACATTTAACACTGCTTAGAACTGAATGTGTTACTAAAAGAACTATTTAAAAAACACAGTGCATTTAACATCCAGTTAGAACTAAACCTGAGAAACTACCATAAACACCGAGTCAAAAAATCTTCATTCATGCAGCTTCATAATTTCCACAACAGTTTCAGCAGTAATGGCTTAGTGGAGTTGTAAAATCTCACTTCACCTCGAATGCAAGTTCTGCTGTTTCAGACTGACCGCTTTCTGCAGCGGTTCAGACATATCAGACACTGAAAATTGTAATGAAAAATTATGTTGAAATAGAAAACAGTATTAATGCATTTATGGCTTCCATTCTACATTGAAGAAATGCCATAAAATATGTTTTAAAAAAACCCAACTTGTTCTGGTCACAGCTTTACAATTGCAAATCAAACTCTACATGGAAATGCTTTTATTTTAGCATCAATTCTCCAAAGTTTGCACATCACCGCTCAGATGCGTAGTTCTTATACTCACAGGCAGTCCAGATGAAGCCTATGTGAGTAATGGTTTGCATAAGCAGGAACCAGGTTTGGAATGCTAAAATATTCCTTTGTTTAATACAGATCTATTGGTTAACAGCAAGGAAACTGGGGGAGCGAGGGCATAGGGGGGGAAGGAGAAACCCACTTGTTGAGTATTTTTACCAGTGAAAACATCCAGTACGGAGGAAGCTCAACCGACAAACTCATTTGCTTAAATAGCATTAGCTTCTCGGTATATTATGAGCAGACTTAACAAAGGCATTAAAAAACAGGAATCAACAACCACCATGCATTGCCTCAGAACACTTAGATATAGTGCCTCATGCATACAGAAAGATAAATTCATCAGAACTACAAGTGCTTTTACACGACACACAAGAAAAAAAGGGAAAAAACTTCTGTCCTTGAATTTAACACATATGCCAAATTACTTGTCATTTAAGATGGGTTCAAATGTCATGACAGAAGTCTTACGACACTTAATGGTCATCTTTGTAACACGGTGAATTTTATGGATGCATGTGGACATATAGGAATCTTCAGCTATCTCTTAGTGTTTCAAAATATTTTATTTATAATTTTATACAAATAGAATGATGACTAAGTATAAATCTGTTGAAACTGCTTTGCAAAAATATGTGTAAAATTAGGAAATGGCAAGAAAAAACTCCAAATACAAATTACCATAGGTTTGTCAAAATTTGTTTCCAGTTACTTCTCTTTTGAATAATTTTTATATATATATATGTATATATTTAAAAATAATCAAGCAACAGTATTTATATAAGACACCCGATTTTTAAGTGGCACTGGTTCTATCTTCAGAAGGAAATTTTTAATACTAAGTTGCAGTGCACAATGAAATAAATGGAAATGTCCATATGAGTTCTATATTTAATGCACATTTGAATTTTCAAACAATAATAAAAGAGGCATTGTTCTGAGCATTTTTGCCTAAACTTTTTTTCGTTAAACAAACATCAGCAGAATTCCCTTATTTTAACAAAGATATGATGTACTAACAGGATGGTAACTGATTATATAACTGTGTACTTAACAGGAAAATAAAGTGCATATTGTATCCTTGACCTGATTTAAAATTGGGCACACACAGCTACGATAATCTTGTATTTTAAAATGGAATTGTATGAGCAGTCAAATCCCACAATTTTTGCCACACCTGTCTCTTCTGCTATTTTTAAGAAGTGGTATCTTCCAACCACTAATTATCAGAAAAAGTATAGAGACAGGAATAAAACTCATCATAAGTAATAAAAATGAAAAACTCAGTTTGTAAAATACTACTTCAAATTCTGCAAATATACAAGGATGAAATGCTGTCCCAAGACTATCTTAAAAATCCTAAATTACATTCTAAATTGAGGATGTTAGAGCTGTTTCAGTCGCTTTCTTCCTTTTTAAGATAGTTAAACTGGGGATATATTGTGTGTTATTTTTTTGCAAACTGTATTACAATGGTGAGACAGAATTTTAATGCATACGAAGAATAAGAGATCATGTAAATATCTCATTGTAAATATTTTACAATGTATTTTAGTCCTTGTGTCCTTTTCTGAAAAATTAGCAATTAAACCATTTAGGATAGAAAAAGAATTACTCATAAAGAGAGTATGTAGGATTGAGTCATTTTCTATGAGTTAAGTACACTGAAAGATTATAAAGGAGCAACAGGGTCGTAGTTAATTTCAGAAATGTTTTTAAATTGGTCATTGTCCCTTGGATGACAGAAAATAGGGACCCCCATTTTAGGAAAGGGGCATGCCCCCAAATTTTTTCTTGCCTTAGGTCAAGTGATTTGGCCCTCCCATATTGATCCATCTATTTATCTATGCCTGAAATGGCTTTTCTGAAGGCAGTTCTTGTCTGCATGACTGACTGGCAGTACTGTTTCTAGTGGGATACATTCCCTTTGTCCCTGTGTCTTCTGTTTTCTGTTTAACGATCACTCCGGGAAAGTGAGAGGAAGACATTGCATAACATGCATATGAAATACAGATTGCCTTTCCATTGATACACCCCTTCCTAAATATGTACTTTCATGTAGTGCCTTTTGTTGGGCTTTCCATGTGTATTTTTAAGTTTCTCTTAGAATGGAGTATAAAAAACTTAGACAGTGCAATAAACGATACATGAGGTGTTTAGCTAGATGAAAGAGGAGGTAAAGTAACCTTTACTAAGTATATCATGAATGAAGGAGGGCAGAGATAAGATCAGACTGGATGACTTGTTACTTCTAACTTGAAAGTAAACGATTTGGAGAGCAAAGAGGAAATTCTTAATTTAACAGATCATTGGAGATAATGTTATTCTGCTTTTCCATCTAGCTGGCCTCTATTGAAGGAAAAAAAAGAGATCACTCATGTAATGCACAGAAATTTCATTAAAAATAAAACCAATGGCTACTATACAAAATTGTATTTTAAGTGTGATTATGGTGGCCTTTAAACTCGGGATTAAACATGGACTAAAAAGTTGCAAGAATTAACGAAGCTTTGAAGTTCAAGTAGCTTTTCATAGTTTGAAACCTGATGGTTTTGTTGGGTGTGTTAAGCCGAGAAATTCTATCACAATGTTCTCATTTAACACCTCCCTCTTTTTTTTTTCTTATACCAGGTGTATATTTTTCTGCAGTCAATTTCTCTCTATTTTTGCTTAAAGGTGACAGTATATAGGTATTCTGGATGACCAATAAAAAGAGACTGCTTCAATGTATTTCACACCTTTATAAGAAGTGACTTTAGTGCAAATAGACCAGTACATACCACAGACTAGTGAAGGACATGCTTTCTCTGGATTCCAGTGTATGCATTTCAAATAATCTTAGTATAAAAATGTTGAAAATTTGATTAATTTTAAAAAATAAGTTAAAACAAACTTTCTTTTGAACTTACAGTATAAGCAAATACAATAAAGCATCACAAAAATAATTGTTCGCTAAAGGGAAGTAAGGCAGAGCAATTCTTAAAAATTGAACAAAATAATATGCATACAAGTTGGCAGCCATTTCAACATATGCACTACTAAATGAAAATAAGGGGAAAGTTTGTATAAGGCCAAAGGTGCAAAGACTTGCAGTTTTGAAACAAATGCCATAATGGCCACTCAAATTAGACTTGCTGTAGTTTCTCCTCAAGTGTGGAGACTCAAGCATGCAGTTCTGAGATCAGGACTGTAGATAATTTCCTTTCAAATTATTTCTAACAACATAAAACATTTATGGAAGTTCTTTGGCAAATGTTTTCAGGTTAGTTTGACACAAACATCTATGAACATCTCAAAATCTTTCTAAAAGAAGGTGAATTAACACCATAAAGATACTGTTTTTTTCAGCACTTGTTGAAATCAAAGGCTTGTTATCAACTGTATTTAAATAAACTAACACTTAAAAGTCTTCATAGATGCTAATTGATCTGTCAGCGTAAAGCAAGTTTAGAGATCTGACCATTGCCTTTCTAGTATATGAACAGTATTGATTCAACTTCATTGCAAAATAAGCAAGCTGGCAAGATACAAGGTAAATTCCAATCTGTTTACAAAGACTAAGCAAATACTTGTTAAAAAATTTTAGAGATGGTGTTTTACAGTATAGTTGCACAGTGCTTATGTCTACTGAATACACAAATCCAAACTTTATGGAACAAGACCATCATAGATGTTTCAGTCTCTGATAACTGGGCCATGGTCACAGCTCCCAGCAATGAGCCTACCTCACAAAATTAACTACTAAGGCCTAAATCTCGAGCTGTGTTCCTTCACCATTCCTCAGGCCTTTGCTTTGTAGTATCGTAAGCTCTTATTACTTCAGACTGGGAAACTATTCCATTTTCATCTTGAGAGAAGGCATAGCCATCTGCAGATATAAGACAAAATAGAAACCAATTAAGATTTTACCAGTTTTTTTTTTAAACTTTAATAAAAACAACGAAGGTCACAACAGAAGGGATTAAAGCTCTTTTCAGCAATTATTAAAAAACTGTATCATTTCTGACATAACTCTGCACTTATAAAATAGCAGAAAGAACTCTACGGAGTATATTAGGAATGAAGAGAAACTAACAAAGAGTATGGTCTAATGAGTTTAGAATACTGCATCTTTACTATAAATAAATGCAGTGAAGGGTAGAATTTTACTTCTACGTTATTGGATATTAATTTTTGTCAGTGAACACTTACGAAGCAAGTTTTGCTGCAAAGAGTCAGAGCGATACAAGTTCACATGGTTCTTCTTAAAAACATTCTTCAGTAGTTGTGCTCTCTCAGTTAAGCTGGAAATAAAGAAGAGTTACTAATTAAACTATCCCTTTATCTTTGAGTCTGTTCAATGGGAATGAATTATTAAGTGAAAAGTGTCCATTCTTTTTCTTTTTAAATTGTGCCTGATGAATTATTAAAAAGATGATTAAGAGCATGTGTAAGGACAGATTATTAAGTACAGATCCCTGGTAATGATTTTATTTGTCACAATAGAGGCAAAATATTTATTTGAAACACTGCTGTGTGCTGACAACACAAATAAATGAATAATATTGTAAACCTTTCAGCATGACTCCTTTAGAAACATATGATGTGAAGGGAGGGCACTGTCTTCCTTAATGTGGCTTCCTTGTATGGCTTGATTAGTGCCAGGCTGAGTTAGTCTTTCTAACATAGAAAGTGTTCCCAGTCTCTACTGACACAGTACCACAAAGGGATGGGAAATAAAGATGGAGAGGAAGTCATATTCATGGTCATCAGCTGTGTGTAGAGAAACATATTATTTCCATGAAAAGTGTTCTAAGAAGACGTATTCCCCAGGAAACTCTAAAAGGTATTTTTCTGGAGATGATGCCGAAATAACAGACTACTATTACTGCTAAGGTTGACTACCTCAGCCCATCTCCTTCCTTCCCAGCGCTACTGAGATTGTTTTGTTATATGTTTATTGTGCTTTAAGTGTAACCCAAGTGACTCTCCATTTCAACCCAATGAGAAAACAGGAATATTAAGCATTTTTTAAATCGAGACTCACGGATCAGCTAAATGCTGCAAACTGTAGTGAATGGAGTAGCAAAGATACAGGGTTTCCTTACTGTCCGTTCTCTCAAATAGGAACATACATTACTAAATAAATAACAGGTGGGCTAGCCATAGCTCAGAAAGCTTTCAAAATCTACAATTTTGATAACATATTAAATATGTGCAAGGGACTATATTACAAAAACCATCACACAAACCCTTCAGTGTCTTCTTCTAGATTTGATATTCACTGCAAATTAGAGCTTGTGTTTCAGAGAAATAGTAAGCTATCATTTAAACATTTCAAATGCTGAAAAATCCAGCCCTCTCCATGTGAACTGGTCTCAAAATTATTTCCATTAAAAAAAGGAAGTATCTTATGTTTATTCTGAGTATGTAGTGATTTGATTTTGTTACAGTGTTGCTAGATTATGAAAGTTGTCTCTTGTGTAAGGTTGTAGTAAGTAACACAAATTTCACACACCTTATGTTACCAAGTTTTGATTACTCGTATTACTTTTTAATATTACTGTCAATTAGCTCAACAGAATTATTTCCCAGGCTATCAACCAACCTTGCGGTGCAAGGAATGGAATTAGATTACTTTCCTTACTAGATTACCTTTCAAACTGTGAAATTAGAAATGCTCATTCTTTTTTCAGTGAGTATATACTTCTTACATATGAAGCTGAACCACTGATTAAGCTGAAGGGACCAATGTTTCATCTCCCCTTTCTGTTCCCCGCCAGCCCGGAGCTTCAAGGGAGGTGAAAGTGTGGCTTTTCTAAGTTGGAAAAGGAAAATAAATCTACTATTTCCACACCCACAGAGGAGTTCTAACTGCCAAATCTACAGGGTAAGGGGATAGGCAGGGGAAACTGCTTCTGTGGCCATGTTTTGAATGAAAAGATGGAATGAGACTTCCTTGTAAGAAAGGAATTAGGTACCAATTCCCAGAAAGTAGTTGCCATCTGCTAACTGAACAAAGAATAGAGAGGTTGAAGTGCTGAGACACATCTTACTCTCAGTGTTTTCCTAAGCTAGCTCTCTGGGGATTTTTTTTGCATCCTCATTGCTCCTCCAGGCTGTGTAGGAGCCTTCTTTTTCAGTTCAGAACTGCTGTTAAAGTGACAACATTAATAACAAATTAAGGACAGAAATTTAAACCACAAGGATTCAGAGAGTAAATAAATAAATCAGTAACTTCATGTAAAATTGGAGGTCAAAGAGGTGGAAGACCATGTGAATACCTGGATACAGTTATCAGCAGTATTTCCTTTGCAATACATCTGTGAAATTCTTCTTAATGTGAACTAAAATCAGCAATTTATATGAAATGTTTGACAGGTGTTATTTTATAATAAAAATCTATTTTGTTAAAAACCTAGCAGGCCTCCTATAGCATTTTTGGTACCATCATTCATTCTTTTTGTTCCAGAGTGAAATGTTCAGATTGCGTAAATGCTAAGCAGTGAAAATTCTACTTTAAGTTTTACAAGAACATGAAGTATCCACATGTCTTAGTTTATGTCTGCACAGATCTGATTGCTGCTATAGAAAATACAAAATAACTAGGAAATACACTTGAGAAAAGTGTTTCCAGCTATTCAGGTATTAAATTCCGCTTACTTGTAATACTGTGGGATCTCTGCTATGAACACTCTGTTGCCATTCAAAAGCATATTTAAAATCTACATGTGAAGTCAAGAAAATATGGGTTTCATAACTAACCAATGACAGATCATAGTAACTAAATGTCTATGCTCATTATGTGTACCTATATGGACGAGAAGAATATTAAGTATTTTTGAACATGAAATGTATACCTTTACAGGTAATCGCATTTATAGAAAAAAAATTACTTTATGTATTCCTGAACAATCACTTATCTGGTCTAAGAATAATTTCTAAGTGAACGTAATTAAAACCAATGATTCTATGAAGTAGCATTTGCAGTATTTATCACTAAAGACATTTCCACAATTTTGAACCGTTATTCATGTTATTGATAGTTCATGTAGTATTCAACATGATAAAAATATTTGTGAAGTAGAAACATTTTTTGTAATAAGTATTAATACAGTTGTTTCTGCTTAAGCATTATATATAAGTTATCAGAAAAAACCCTTTGCGAACAATGGTTTATATACAAAGTATCCTTTATCTTAGTCATTTCAATCTGGAGTAAAAATGGCTTAGTACCATTTCAATTACTATGACTCCAATGATAGAAACTGTACTTCTTGCAGCATGAATTTGTTGATTCACTGAAGCTGCTCCATTATTCATGCTATCAAGGCACCCTCAAGTTAACAGTGTTCCAACCTGAAAGTTTACTTTCAGGTGGAAAAATGGCCATGCAAAACTTGCACCTTCTTGCTCAAGATACAGTCTCACTTAACTGAAAAATATGTGGGATTAAACAGATTTTAATGTATTGCCTACAGAAGTGAAGGAAGTATTTTTGGACAGTTTTGAGGGAAAATCGCATTAAACATCCTTACACACAGCAAGATACAATAGCAGTTTAAACAACTTTTCAAATTATCACTCTAAAAATACAAAGGATGACAGATATTAAGGTTGTATTCTCCTGTCCTACTCTTAAAGCTAAAATACAATAAAAATATTTGAAGAACAGTATTTTAAATTATTTCAATGTACCTGTCAATTTTTATCCTAATTTTCAGAAAACAGCTGAAAGTGCAAATTTACAATTAAAATAAAAAACTCCTACCCTACTATTTTTTGTTTGGAAAACACCAAAAGATAAAGCCTTACAATTTTAATTGCATTTAAATGCATGTAATATGAGGCCAACACATTTCTAAAAAATGTGCAACAAATACATTCTAGCTGAAAAAACAGCAATGAAAATTAGCAATAATATACTTCATAGAATTACAGAATAGTTTGGGTTGAAAGGGACCTTAAAGGTCATCTAGTTCCCACTCCCCTTCTACTGCATCAGGTTGCTTCAGAGCCCCACCCATCCCGGTCTTGAACACTTCCAGGGAGAGGGGATCCATGACTTCTCCGGGCAACCTGTTCGAGTCTCATCACCCTCATGGTAAAGAGTTTCTTTCAAATATCTAACCTAAACCTACTCTCTTTCAGTTTAAAGCCATTCCTCATTGTCCTGTCACTACATGCCCTTATATAATGTCCATCTCCACCTCTCGTGTAGGTCCCCTTCTAAGTATAACATTCAGACACTGACCAATTACAGCATCTAGCCCAGAACCCAGACCTGTTATCTGTGGAAGCTGAGCCTCTAATTCGGTGTTGTAGTATTTTTAAGATGGGAACGGACAGAGTGGAAAAGTTTCTGAGTTATCTTTCTCACTCTTAATCAAGCAGTGATTTATATCTTCTAAGGTTATTTTGGTATTTCATGAGAACAAACCCCTTCTTCTGCTACAACAGAAAAAGGTACTTCCAGAGATATGCACACTAGAAAAATGTTTGGAGCTGAAGAATACACAGTAAGTTTTTTAAAAAAAGACTGTTTCTTCTTGCACAAGAAGCACTACAAATTAAGAATAAAGAAGTCTCATGTAAAACAGACATAGAGAACATTCCTTACCAATTTAACTACTTCCTCTACACTAGTACCTAATTAATCCAGGCTTCTGCAATTTAGGAGACTCAAAAATTTTACACAATTTCAATCAAATTTTTGAAGATGCAAGCAAGCCAGTTCATTGGACCATTTCTTTAGCAAAAAATACTTTCTCCATAAGACATGAAGTTTGGACTCTGAATTTAGATATAATTTAAAATATAATGAGGGAATAAAACCTGAAGAGAAATTAAGTTGTGTAACATCCATTGATTTGCATCGACAGGGTGGATGCTTGTATCTTTCAAAAATACAGGTCTAAAAATAACTTTCTGGAGATAGAATAGGTATAAGAAAGAAATTTCGGAAGGTAACTAAAAAACCTTCATGGAGCCCTTGTAACTACTTAATTATGGTCTAAAAACCTAATTATAGAATTGGTGGTGAAAACACCAAGTTCATTTTACCTATATAAGAAGGGGTTTTGAAAACATGCTGTATGTAGAATGAAGGAAAAGCGTACTGCCTAGATAACTGAAGTTAAACTAGCAGAATTTGGGAATACAAGAGAAGTCTTGGGAATGCAAAAGGTATGTTACTGTATTTTTTTCTACATCCAGAAGATATTCCCCTTTTATCACTATGCAGTATTAATGTCTGCTTTCTTTTCTGCAATTCATTCTTTTACAACTTTTGCTCTTTGCAAAAGAGCATGCAGCATACATTGCTTCTGGCCCAGAACTCAGCACATACATATATGACTTGGTTAATCTGGTGGAAGATCTTGCCCTGAATATCCTTGAATGAGCACTGCCACCAGAGAAAAGCATCCTTAACAATCAATATAGGTCACCATTAAAGGTAAAGGAACGTACTCCTGCAAGGACTAGTTGGGTCTTGCAGTGATGAAGGAAAAGTAGGCTTGAAGTAGGAACTGCTATCAACTAGGAGATTTTGCAGTGCTTCCAGTCTGAAGCTGTTGCTACAAAGACAGCATATAGAGCCTGATGGGAGACTGTACGTAGGTATGTTCTCTTATGTAGCCCACCACACTAGACTAGGTGTTCCACGGGTGGTGGGATAAACATCCAGGCCTCACAACAGGACCTCCCCTTGGAACTTGTGTATGTAACAGGGAAGATGAACCCAACTAGAGACAAAACATTCTTGTGAAAGCACTCATACAAGCTGGATATTCCACTGTTAGAAATGGTGGTTATCACCTTGGTAACTGATGTAATTTGACCTCAACCTGGTAAATCCTTGGAAGCTGATTCCCAGTGAGCTTGAAGAGGGATACAGTAAGACTGAAGGAGAAAAGGAACTAAAGTATCTTTATGAACAAAAGGTACTTTCTGGAAATTGAACCTATAATAAAAGAAATGGCTGTTTGTATTTTTTCTGATCTCTTTCCGTGCATAGCTTGGTAGGAAAAAGCCTCTTTTGGCTAAGCCTTCACCATGAAGATGCTGAAAGAACAGCAGTCCAAAGGAAAGAAAGAACAGGAAAATCAAGTATCAGCAGTTTTGGCTTTTTTTTAGACTTCACAAAACTCATGAAAATGAAGACAAGGAAAGAAAGCTCTAGTTCAGCCAAATGGCACTAATGAATTGGAAGGGGGAGGGAGGGGGACTTTGTCATCTCATACCCCATTCAGCAAGCGCTTGCTACGAGTTCAGCTAGGGTTAAAAAGTCTGAAGTATTTTAGTGAGTGCACACCTTTATGCTGAGTTTGCACCTTTTCAAATGACCTGCTTGGCCCATGAAGGAGGATGTAACAAAGGAATTCTTGTGGAATCTGAAGTTAAAAATCTTTCTTGCCTCACATAGGTTAGTCAAATTAGTTTGCTCTGGACTGGCATTAGATACAACGCCAGATTGTTATATTCAATTTCAGAACCTAGACAGTTTTGCTGTTTGTTCCTATGCTACTAAGTAGTTTTTTAAAAAAATTAGTTTTTTTGTGCTTAGGTCCAATTTATGACTATACTAGTGCATGACACAGGTTTAAACTTATTTTGTATTAATTTTTAAAACAGTCAAAAGTGACACAATTAAAATCATACCTCAAGTTTGTTCTTTACATAATAACTAGAAACCAAACAGTTGGCTACAAAGAAACATAATCAGTAAAAGCTTTTGCTAAAAACCTACATGTAAGCATATGAAAAAACACATGGTCTCAGTAGACCTGAAGGCCCTTTACAGATGCCTTTTGTCTGTATTGATTTTGAAAAATAACCTTTTGTCTTTGATACATGTAGAAGGCTTAAAATATTTAGCCTTTTTTTTTAAGACAACATTTTACAGATTTTTTACAGTACCTCTTGCCATGTACAACTGCCCCGGGATCCTCAGATTTTGCTTCCAACTCCTGAACTTCATCTACCAGTGTCTTGTAAGTAGCTCTCTTTACTCTGTAAGTATATAAAAAATACTGTGAGATTTAATCTCTTGAAAATAGAACAGATAGTTTTAACAGTTACATAAATATTCAACTCATAAATCCATCTTCCCAGACTTAAAACTAAGATTTGGAAGGAGAAATATCAAGAAATTAATCTAAAGAACGTATTTTATCAGCTGTTCTTGCAAATTAGAAATGAAAAATATTTATTAATAAGAACATTATTTAATATTCAGAAACAAAAAGGTGAAAAATATTTTATATAATCACCAGAATTATCTTCATTATTTTTTATTATATTAGTAATTAGAACACCTATTTAAAAGTCAGTACTTTCTTCCGTAAACCTCAGCAGTTCTGTACTCACACTTTGTATACTATATCAAGAAGTAAAGCTGTCATAGGAATACAAAGAAGTCCCATCCAAAACACTCCAGAGCTGAACATCATCGCTGCCTGAAGGCAAAATGTACAAAAATTGAGGATGTCATGACAAGAACTAGGAAAAAAAGATTCTTAGAAATATCAATTACTTAGTTAAGGCTATCAAAAACAAAATTAAATGAACCGTTCTAATCTGTCCAATGTGAAGTAAACCTTGAGCTCCTTTCTAAAATCCCGAGTCACAACAGAAATCCAGTAAATAGTAAGCACTAATTCATGTTAATAAGCTGGTAGATACACTGCTTAGCTCTTGTGTGGGGAAATCTACCCCCGCACAATGCTGCTCTATACCATTATGCTGATTGTAGGCATTTCCATTAAAATCAGATTTATCAAAAATCCACCCCTCTCAAATTCGTCAACAAATTATAAGCACAATTTCCTATTTGCAATTGATCTCAACAGGATGTAACAGTTCCCGACCCTTCATATGGATACTGGACACTGTTACAATCATTCTGCAATATAACTTGGATCGAAGTTATCTCCCACAGAACTTGCTGTACCACCACTCCCACACTGCAACAAACTCATGTTAAACAGATTGCTTAAAAATGAGAAATAAGAAAACGACCATTTACATAATTACAAAAGTATGCTAAACATTGTTAAATGAAGATACCACACATTAATGCATGGTGAAATATTTGAAAACAATGTAATTGTTTTTAGCTGTGTTTTGCTTTTTTCACACACTGCTTTATATAATATATAGGAATTTCTTCTGTTAATAATTTAGTCTATAGACATACTAAAACTAAAACGTACTAGAAAGCCAAAACAGACATCACAATGTATAGACATTAAAGGATACGCTTGTCACTTATGCTCAAGTGTCTACATCAATAATATTACGGATGCAAGGAGTATGATAAATACTTAACAAAGCATATTAATGGAAGTTTGTTTTGCAGTTAGTATTAAAAATACCTTTATAATCTAATTAGATTGTACAGAGATTGAAAGTAACAATGCTACACAACAATACCCTTTCAAATCTTTTGATTCATTACTTTGAGACTAAGTTCTTTCAAAGGTTAAGTCTCACTATGTAACTAAAATAAAAAAGCTGAAATATTACTTGTTTTAATTAGCAGCAAATGTAAGCTTACAGTAGCTAAAGTCTAATTTCTTAACATGCATATATAAACATTTTAGAATTATACTTGCTATGTTGATATATGAAAACAGAAGTGAAAATATCAGAAAAATAGTCTGACTTATATTCTCATGTAAGTAAAAAGTTCTGTTTACCTTGTTTTGTATCCAAATTCCTACAGACACTGATTATTTGGAAAGCATTAAAATGTATTTTAACCAAAAATTTGGTAAATTTTCATGGCTATGTCAAAAGGGCATAGATACTGCCTTGAGATTCTAGTAATTATTTCTGCTAACAGCTGCCACCAAAGTGTAAACACTGATCGGTGGCAGGTTTAAAATGAAACAATCCACATTTGTAATAGTGGAAAAAAAATTGTAACAGGAAGTAGAGAAAATATAGTAGTGGAGAAAATGTATTAGCACAGTCATTTTATAAGCAAAACATGACTTTTACATACTTAATAAAATACTCATTTTCTAAAACAAAAGCTAATAGGAAATGTCTATCACAAATACATTTTGCAAGACATAATTAAGTAGCAATGAGACAGTTTCCTTAAAAACAAGAAAAAAAGCATAAAAATACAACTTGAAGTAATCAGAACTCTTACTTCCTGTTATTAATGTTTTTTAATTTGTAAGAACATAGCAAAGAGCTGTCCTTGCATTTAGCCACCCGCTATTAAATGTTTGCTGGTGAAACAGCAAAAGTGATAATGTAGGTCTTAGGATGTTAATTCTGACCATTGTAATGCTAACTATGAATGAAGGAACAACTGGCGCCTACTATTCAGTCCATCCAGCCTTTGGCTTTACAAATGAACAACATGAATTGAGGTTAAAAAAAAAGTTTTTCTGCGTCATATTTGAAAGCCTGTCAGATTTTTTTCTTTTACAGAGTTAATCCAAACCTAAAAGATTTAAAGCCGACATTCGCATTAAAGACAGAGGGCCTCTTTGTATTTTTTGGACGAAGAGGGGAAAAAATAAAATCCCACAGAGGTATTTCCTTCCTTTCTGTACAAGAAAGCTCCCCCTTACTCTGTAGAAAACATTTTTGTCTCTAACTTTTCACATCTCTCTACACATAGGCAGGTCATCTGGGAAATGGCAAACCAATCCTTTTCAGACAATGGCACTAACAGGAGCAGCCTGTTCTGGGGACGGACTCTGGCTGCCTCTGTTTGTGGTTTACAAATTGTTCCTAATGTGAGAGATTTGTGGTCTATGCCAAGTCTTCCCCCTTTAGGCCTTGTGAAACCAAATGGAACCTGCCACAAAAGTGGCTCCCAGGGGAATTCAGAAGTAATCCAAAATGAGAGCTGGGAAGCCCAATTTATTGTAGGATTTACAAATCCTGCTGAAAGAATAAATAATTTGTTCTATGTGTAGTTCATACTCAGTATTATGACTTTCTAAAATAAATTAAGATTGTTTATTAAGTGCAATATACAGATTTTTATGTAAGTTCTTATTTTTAAAAAAGAAAAAATATGAAGAAAAAAGAAAAAAATGTGGAGAAATACTCCTTTTTGTCGCTTAGTGGCAGATTAGAAATCTTGGCTACAAAACGTTTTTAATGTACTGATGAAGATGTACTGTTAGGAAATTACATGTCAGAATGAAAAGAGAATATTCCCTTTTTCTTCATTATGAAACGATCTGCCAAAATGGCTAGCTCAGATTTTAAAAAGCCTTCTAAAAATAAGGAAAGACAAAACGGGTGAAATTCTTGCTGTGGAAAACCATACCCTTTTCAGTTTATCTGTTTCAGGTGTCATCTATATATATGTTTCCTTCCTATAAACTACAGAGCTTTTAAAATAACACCTCCTCAACACCACCAAACCAGCAAAAGTTTCCTGTATCAACCTACAAAAACTACTTCATTAGTTTTAGTTATCTTCATGTGTTTGCCTTCAGATATGCCAAAGTACTTACTGTTCTAATATTCAAACTGCTCTGCTTTAAATTCCAGTGCAGTGAAGTGCCTACAAATGAGTTATTGTATTGCCTTTGGTCTTTCTTTGCTATTATAATTTAAAAACATCTCTTAGTTCCTATTAATTAAGAACTACTTTCCGTACAATTCCAAAGAATTAAGTTCCTACCTATTAGGAGCTCTGGTTATTAGGTATATTAAAAAGTGAATCTCTCCATTTTCTGCAAATACAAAATAAAGTCTTACTGATAGACAACATATAGTAAGAGATACTGAAACAGAGGGAGTACTCAGGCAGTGGGGAAGCATATAACTGTGGATATTTGTAGGCAGAATCTATAAATTCTTACCTGAATGAATCTTCTATGAACAGGAAAAATGACTAAGGACAGACTAAGGAACATGCCTTTACTGTTGCCCTATCTCCTCTCATTTCCTTCAGCTGGGGAATATAAATATTCCATTGCAAGATCACTGATTTCTGCTCCATAGGCAGGTATGAAGGGTGGATTTTATCCCACAGAATGATGAATACATGATGGTCTTACTTATATAAACACAAATAATAAATAGTGTAGTAAATACTAAGCAAACACATACAAAAGCTCAGAAACACAGACATACTATAAATCCCAAAGCTTCAAGAATTTCTAAACTAAGGTCTCTTCTACAGATCTGTCCTTAGTTGAGTCACTTTTCACTAATATTTTAATATTCTAAGTATGCACTGGAACACACATCTTGTCTTTTCCACAAGAGGACCTTAATCACTCAGGCAGAGCAAAAGCCAGCACACTGTCTCTCCTGATCCAGTAAATTATGATTACTCCATACAAACTGGAACAGCAGATGACACAATTCTTTATTCAATCACCCTTTCAGCAGAAAACATTACCCTAAAAGTTGCAAAGTCAAGAGAAACTTAAATCTGGCTTTGGGGTTAAGATTCACTTGGGGGGAATGTTTTAGCATTGAAATGATGGATAAATGGATATTTAAAAAAAACACAGGTGATAAGGATGTAACTGTGGGAGGTTGTTCATGTTTTGGGAATCATCTGATTAGCATATTTGAGCCCCAAAAGGGATGAAATGAAAGACTGCAGCTTAATATGTGTTCTTGTGAGTAGCTCAGAATGGTTGCACATTTTCAGTTAGCGAATTAAGTTCATCGGCATTTAATGCCTTCCTTGCACTTTATAAAAGGCTAGGTTAGCTCATAGAGTTTTCACATTTGGAAAAAAAAAACCCAAACAGACCAACAATAAATTATGAGTCCAGAAACATATTATCAGTTGCTATCTCTGTTGACTTTAGACAGAGTGATGGAAGTGCTTTCAAACATAAAAAGCAAGCAAGAAGAAAAAAGGCTTCACAATAAACAGTAACACCCAGAAATTTCCTAAAAAAGCCAGAGAGGAGAATGACACACAAAGAAAAAAGCTTCCCCAAGAATTAGGAAGGAAGGAAAGTTCTATTGGCAAAAGTTTGGCTAACAAGGTTACACTATGGCTTGAACTATCAGACATGAAAAATAACCTTTAGAAAACTGGAGAGAATTAGCCACCTGGATATGAAATTAGACAAGCTAGAAAGTGCTGCCAAGTTGATATTTACCACACTTTTAATCATGCTTGTAATCAGAGAACATTAGCTTTCTAATGAAAAAGCTAGATTGTCCTCTTCTGCCTCAAAGGAAAAGACTCACAGGGAAACCTGAGTTGGTTCCAAGACGACATGAAAGAATATCTGGCAAAGGAGATGCAAAGCTTCAATAAGCAGATGAGTTCTGGTGGTTCTACAGTCTGTTACCATGGTGGGTGTCATCTACACCATAACAAATGTAACAGAAAGGAGTACAGTAAATGCTGCATTTCACTAGAATTTGTAAAGAACAGAAGCCATTCCTCACTACTGCACATCAGATGAGGAAACTTCTATGTAAAAACAGGGCAGCTGAGTATCATTGAAGTATAGTTGTATGCGTAAGTACACCAGGGTTTTTTACTGAATGTGATTCCCAACATTGTAAACCAAAAAACCCACCCTGTAACTTTTGTTTATAAAGATGATTGGCAATAATATGCTGATGGAAAGAATTCAGTTAAATGCTGATACCAGGAAAAGACTAACCTATAAAAAGGAAGAATGGTAGACCGATAATACTACTATGACAGATCATTGTAGGCAGAAAAAGTAAATTTGCTAGTTCAAAGATCAGCTCTGCTGTTTCTGTTTGTACCTGTGCAGTCAGAGAATGAGAATGTGATTACTGAATATGGAAAAGGATCTTTGAACTATAATTGGGAACAGCAGACTTGGGCTAACAAAACATCTGCTACTAGACCAAGTACAATTAACCATGAAGTTTTGAGGGCTCAAAATGGAAACTATCTATTGGGGATTAAATGGAAAAGGAAAAATCCCTTATAAAAATGTTTTGGATTCCTGAAGTGAAAGACTAAAAGCAAACTTTACTACTCATTAATGATGAAGTCACACCTAGAGAAGTGTCCAGTTTTGGGCTCCCCAGTACAAGGAACACAGACATACTGGAGACAGTCCACTGAAGGGGCATAAAGATGATGAAGGGCTGAAAGCATTTCTTATATAAGAAAGCAGCCTGAGATAGTTGGGACTATAGCCTGTAGGGGTGACAGTGAGTGCATCCCTTAAGGAAAGTAGTTTAAAGTTCTCCCTTAAAGAGAAGAGAGCTACCTGTAGTGTGTGTGGGGTCCTGTGACCAACGAGATGTTTCGTTGAATGTGAAGTGAATGGGTGAGCCAATGATGTCATTATATGTTGGATGTGAGAGGATATAACAGGTGTGGATGTTACTGAGAATAGAACTACTTCTACTGCTAATTACTATGAACTACTAACTACTATGATCTATGAGGAAACTGTCTTGAATAAACTTTTGTAAGCCTTCTGATCAGCCTTCTGATGCCTGCTGTGCCTGAGCTCTTCTGACCGTCATTCACGCCGCCCCCTTACGTGGGATAAGGGAACCTCAATAATAGCCTAGAGAAGGCTCAGGGGGACCTGACTGATGGAGATAGATTCCTCAATGTAGGGTGCAAGGAAGACACAACCAGGCTATTTCCAGTGATCCCCTGTCACAGGACAAGAGGCAAATAAGCACAAACTGAAACAAATCTGAACATCAAGAAAAACTTACTGCGAGCGAGGATGACCTAACAGTGACACAGGTTGTCCAGCAATGTTTTAAGCAACATTCAAAAGCTGTTTGGACATAGTCCCGGCCAATTTGATGTAGCGTCAGGAGCATCAGACCAGATGACCTTAAGAGATCTGTTCCAGCTTCAAGCCTTCTATGATTGTATATTAGCCTGAACACTGGCTTTGCTTTCCATTACAGTAGAACAAATTCCCCCTTTTGGATCAGACAATGGACAAATCTCTCACTAGAGAAGACCTGTTCATTAGAGACTGAAGTATCTGGACAACTTTTTTAAAAAAAGTTGTTTAGTGTTTTTGTGTTAAAAAATGCAGTAAACGGCCTAAATGCTGCCTATCTAATATTTTAATAAGCACAATTTCATATAAGCAGGACACTTGGCATAATACAGAGGGAAACCGTATTTAAGAAACTAATACTGTTTAAGAAACTAGTAATGTTAATGTAGTATATTCTAATAAATCTTTCCTACACCATGCAGATAAACCATCCAACAAGGAATATTATTGTTTTTCATACAATCAAATGATCTAAAATTCTGTAAAAGACATGCTTGTTCCTTAACTTCAGTTTCTGTCAGTAGTTTTATAGACCCCCCAGGTCAGACAGAGCAGAAACAGATGGTGCTCTGGAGAACTTTACAGCATTATCTACATTACCACAATAAATTAAAAAGTTTTGCAGATACTGAACTTTTGCTTTTAATGTTAGACTTCTTATTCAAGTTAAGTATATAATTCTAAGCAAACTTACTAATCAGATAGGTGGATAAAACAAGGCCTAAGAATTCAGAACACTTACCAGTAACAAGGGGCTTTACAAGTTGAAATATACAACATGTTGGTTTGTTTTTCCATCCTTCCTCAAAAACAGCTTTTCAACTCAGACAACCGTATTTTTTTCAAGAAAAGGGATAACCACACCGTTTATAATCTTAAAAATCAGTCTGCTTTTTTTTTTTTAAGTGGCATTAAAATGAAAAGTAGTCCTTTTAAATGCATGAATTGAAGCATTAATGGAAGGGTCTAGCAGCTTTACAGCCTACTGACACATGAATGGAGGCTGCTCGTATTAGGTAATGGAAGTTACAGAAACTTCATTTGTTAATGCAATTATTGCAAAAGGACTACATAGATGTAAAGACATAGAACAGTTTAATCACAGCATCATTTATTTGTGCATGTACAATGCACAATATGACAAAACATGGACAACAGGAAACTTCTGGCAATTCACTGAATCACAGATTAAAATGCACACAGAACAGTTTTCTATGAATTGAAGAGTTTCAAAGAAAAAAAGAATTACACCTAAAAAGCAAATAACCCATCAAATATTCAGAGACTTGGCATTTACTTTTAGAAATTTATGTAAACTACATCTGGTTTAAGCTGAGAAAATACTGTAAGTGGTTTAAAAATATTGAATGTATATTTCAATTATGTTATACATAAAACTTAATATCAACGTAGTAGAGATCTAAACACTTGACTTATTCAAGTCTGCAAGAAAAATCCCTTCTAGTCTCTAGTGACATCTTTTTTGAAATTAAATGCATCTTATTTAATGTAATGGGTCAAAACATATGGTGTTAAATCTAACCACAAAACTACAAAGAATGCTGGGTTTTTTTCCCCCTTTCTTTCTTGCGCATCTCTATTTAAAACCACCATGTTCACATGCTTCCATACTGGACAGCACTGACAGACAATCAATCAGTGAATAAACATGATTGCAGGTGTACTGCAGATTATAATGCAATAAAGACTATGTTACAGAGGCTGAAAAGTTGTTATAAAATTAGTGAAAACTGTTCCTTCTCATACACTGTGCATTCCTGTTCACTCCAACAGAAATAACGTTTTGCTACTACTACCAAAATCTTCCTTGTAGAAAAGGTACTTTAGCACTTTAAGTAGATAAAATTTGAATTTCTAGTGTTTTTGGATCTAAGGCTGGAAGAATATAGTCCCTAATTCTTAAAATAAACTCAACAATAATTTTTAAATGCATGAGTCTAAAGGACAAAGAAATAATATGAAAGTAAATAAGCAGTTCAGCTTAATGAATGATACAATATTTAGGTCTTGTTTCAGACTACTAAAAGACTCAAAAGTTTATCTGCGACAGCATCTGAACTAGCCACGGATACTACATAATTAATTGCTAAGGTTATCACTCCCTTTTATCGAGTATCTTTCTTCAATTTTACAGTCTATTTTTCTATTTTCTTCGGCTTCATAAAGCCCATTGCTCCTCTCATAATTTTCATTCATTTTTCCTTCTAGACTGTGTCTGCTGAAATACAATGGCGAACTGACAGTTTTCATCTGAACATCATCAATCAGGGAAAATGAATGAAGTTTTCTTCACCTGGAACTTTTAAAAGAAAAAAACGCCCACAACTGGAATAGAAATTGTTTTACAGTTGACAAGAAATAATTGGTTTCAGAATTTTAATATGGAAACATGTTTCAGCTGCTATAACCCAATTATCAATCTCTAACAGATAATCAGCTACAGAACTACCAGTTATTCATATCAGGAGAACATTTGTGCCAGGATACCTCACTTATGTGAGTCAGCAGACAACTTTGAACGTTTCTGGTGCGCTGCCTATTTGGCAACCTAGTTACCACTAGTTACAGGATTTAGGATTACTGTTCCATGGACAGCCATCTAGTTCCCACACTGTGAGAAATGGTACTGTACAGCCGTATTAGCTGATCCAGTGTGGGACTAGCAACTTGAAAGTCCAGAAAACAAAGGCCTTGATGCCAGAACTGTCTCAGCATTCCAGATCAAAAGGGCATTTTGGATCAAGGAGGGTCCTTGTTTGTTTTTGTTTTGGGAAAATTCAGAGCAAAAGAGAAGAAAAATACATTTGATTATACTATTAGGAACATGTCAGGGAAAGGAGAGTAGCAGCCTAGACAGTGGAAAAAAAATGCTGGCAGTGTCCTAATTTTTCATTTCCCTAAATTTTCTTTTAGAGCAAAGCATTCTACAATTTTTCCTTCTATACTATTAACACACAGCAACACTTATGTAAAACCCAACTTTAGTTACCTCCTGTACAACTAGAATGCCACACAAAATAATGGAAACAAAATTAATGTAAAAAGTCAGAAGAATTTGCAAAAATAGGTGACATACTTGTTTCTTTGCTCATTAAGTGATTGGGTGATGCTTTGATATTAAAACATGAACTCAAACCAACAGCCCTTACACTTTAACTTTGGGCTGCCAGCTTCAGTGCTCAAACATAAGACTGTTTTTGCAGCATGAACTGACTTCTTCTATTACAACTCTATTTTTTTCTTGGGACATTACCTTGTAGTGTTCTCCATTTAAACACATTTATAAGGAATGGATTAAAATTTAAAAATATTTAAATGAAAATTTTCCTCTGCATCCAATGAATGATTTTTCCGTCACTTCCAAATGCTTCTTCTCTCCCCTTCAAGAGAATTTTATTTTCTTGAAACAGAACCAGGAATAAGCAGCCAGAATCTTATTATTTTCATTACATTAATATGAAGAAGTTAGACTGAATCCTTATTAGGGTGTTTCATTAGGTTCTTTTCTATCCAAAGCCATGAAAAAGGTTTGTAGAAGGCATATCATCTAGTTGGGACCGAATTGTTGGATGAATATTGTGTCAAGAATAGTGACTGGTAAGACTATAAACCTACTAAGACAGAACTGTTGTTACCATTTCAAAGAAGCTAAACCAAAATATATTTAAACTTTCTAAATACCACACTTATGTCATTATATGCATATATTTATCCTTATAAATCTAAAAATTTTTAAAAAGGGGGCATTTTTAATGAACACATTAGGGGAAAAAAAGGCATGAAAATCCCCTTCAGCATAACTTATTAGATCAGATCAAGACATGGGCAAAAAGCTAAGAAGCAGAGGTCAACTTTTGATGCGTTCATTTAACTTTTGCCAAATGTAGTTACATGAGTTTTTGAAGTCTGATTCACACAATTCAAGAAATTAGACAAGCATAATATGGCACAGGCGAGCAGTCGCCTGTGTGGATTTGTTTCTATCACACCACAATCTTTTCCACAGTTAAATTCATGAATCTTTTAGTTTGAATATTTATGGAAGGCCTGGACTTGCTTCAGACAAACTCAGTGAATTCTGCCCTGCCAGAGGCCACCCAGTCAGTAAGGGAGGTTCCAGGAGAGCATACAAAAATCCTGCTTCCATTCTGCACTGCAATATGCATCAACTGGACTTTCAGCCACACAGAGTGCAGCTCAGAAAGCTAGACCAGAGCTGTTAACATAAGCTCTTATGCCTTATCATACGTTAGGCAACTTTATTCTGATGTTACAGATATCAGCCAACAACATCCCCCTTCAAACAACTGCATGCAAATACATCAAAAGCTACTATATACACATGCATGCATAAGCAAACACACTAAAAAATAACACTACTAATTTCAAGTACAGATAAAGTATTATCACAACAAAAAAAAAAGATTTTAGGTTCTTAAGTCAGACTACTTTGGTGCAATTTGAATTCAAACGCCAAGAGTACTATTTTTGTTGACAGCTACATCTCTTGATGAAGAATTGTTTTTCCAAGTCCATAGGAATTATATTCCTTTCAAAAACATTTTTTTCTCACAATAACTTCAGTCTGAACATGCAGTAAGTAAAATACTGTTATTTCAAAAGTGAAGTACCCACCCTTGTATCATACCAAGTATAACACACCCTTCTGTTCCCACTGTGCTTATCACCATGAAAGTTCTGCTTTCTTAGACACCACAAAGCTTTTACAAGATCTCTAAAAACACCAAATTCCAAGCCCATATACAGTGTATATGAATAAATATGCTGAAGTATGATAGCTTTAATTACTTTAATTTAGAATAATGTACAGAATTAATTTTGAGTAGTAGAGGCAACATGCCAATGTACAAATCTACATATACACATAGGTAAGAGATTATAATAGAGATGAAAAATAGCAAGGAATTGAGCAACTTCAAATTCTTTTTCTTACATGTCCAAGCACTTAAGTTAATTTCTTGCGCTTTCCATTAAAGTGTAATAGGTACAGAAATGCCTATATACTACTTTTTCCTATAACTGCTTACATAGGAGGTTGGATTTGTGGGTCTTAATTACCTTCAAGTAAGGGAGAGACATGCACCTGTATTTCCCACATCCTGCATGCATTTTTCAATCACTGAATTATATCACAGTGGTGGTGGAGTTCAAGATATTCACTCTTTTACTGGTGTAAGATTCGATTTAGTTGATATGCTTTGAGAAACACTAGAAAAGTATCTTTCTGAAACAAGCAGGTATCCACAGTTTCTGATTCCCACTGAAAATGTACACAACTTCTTAGCTCAGGAGGTACTGGTCATGCCCAGAAGCAGACATTATTGTCTAGGAAATTGATAATAAACTTCAGATGTTTCTGGAACTGAATGCCATTAAAAATTTGGGACTGCAGTTCCAATTATATGAGTACAGGCAGCAAATAAGCATCTTTTATGCATTCAGTCCAATTTGCAATATACGTAAATGGGATAATAAATGAAAGAAAACGCAGTGGTTACTCTCAAAAGGTTAAAGATAGAGTATAATAATGCATTATAAGCAGCTCATTAACAGAAAAGGAAATGTGTGCATGACAAACAGTTCATGCAATGTTATGGAACCTTAATTTTTTGAGGCATTTTACAGTTTCAAATACTTGGCAAATTTGGAAAACTGAAGATGAAAAAACAACCTTAACCAGGGCACTACTTGTGCACCTCTTTATAAATAAAATTCTTCAGACAAATAAGCTCTGTAATTCTGAGTTCTGGATGTGGTAAGACTTTTCTGTAGAAAATGAAAGCTTACCTAAGAACTGCAAAGCAGCTTAACTATTTTTCCTCGTTAGACTACATATTCACAGTCTGTTAGCTGAGCTCCATTTACATAAAAGTTCATTATATTTTAAATGAACATGGCTACCATATTGAAGGTAGAAAAGATGAAATGACGTACACACCTCTAGTTAGCAGAAGGATCCAATAAAGATTAGGCCTGTACTGAAGACTGAATCAATATTTCTTTAACACATTTAGATACTAGTTAAAATATACTTTTACCTCTCCTGACATATCAGGTGCCATAGGAATGACTGGCCACAAAGAAGAGTAGATTCCAAAAAACACTACCCAAAGTGCTATGCTTCCCCAGATAGCTATATGGCTGAACTGTTAAAACAAAAAAAGAGAACGATCATCACAGATACATTGTAACATAAAATAACATATTTGCTACTTAGTATTTACAATATGATTGTGATATAGGGGATGAAATTTCCATGCCCTGTATTAATTTACTACTTCACTAGCTATTTCTTAAAGCAAAATGATACTATCAGCAGCAATATTACTGGATTTTAAGCCAATTTTAATTCAGTTACAATCAGTTCAGAGTACTTTGATTTTTCTAGTTTAAGGATTACATTAAGCCTTATCCCTACCCTCATTTTCAATATCAAGCATTACTTTTGTATATGGATATTCTGTCCTTCCACACTGTAACCACAGTTTAGCTTGATACTGTGTGGAGGACCGACAAACTGTAAAAGGGCATAATATAATCAATAAGAAGGAAACAGTACAATTATTCATCCATCCATCATGTTTTACAGAACATTTGAGAATATGGCAAAGACATTTGCTTACCAAAGTCCAATATGAAGTCTCTAATCCAGCCTTCAAACACACAGTCAGAACCACAAACTTACAGAGAGAAAGTCAGAGAGAGGATTCTAAATTAACATGGGAATCTTAACATAGTGTACTTATTAATTTGGTTTAACTTTCAGGAAAACAGAAGAAAAAGTTGCCACTAGAGGATTTAAAGATACACCCCAATGATGAACTAGTAACAGAACACTAAGAAGTATTAGCTTCCACTAATAATGGCCACTCATTTGATTTGGAATTTTGTATTAGAATCTTATCCTTGCCTCTTAGAACTCTGTAAATCTAGCTCTTGTTAAGTTGTTAGCATCTTTATTGATGGCATTTTGGTTACACATTAAGGTTTGTGAAAAGTATAGTCTGCTTCAGTAAAGACTGAAGAAGCCCTAGTTACAAAGAGGATGACTACTACTTTCTACACAAAGGCAGATTTAGAAGATATAGATGCTGGACTGAAAGCTTGCAATTGTTCAAGTTTACACTAGTCTAAACTAAAATAAAAAAACCCCAAACCGAAAGTTTTGTTCACTTCATTAATAATGAGTCACCTGCCCCAAATACTGAAAAGCTGAAGAGTTAAATGTTGGCAGTCTAAGACCTATGTTCTGCATACAAATAACCTGTTGAATAAGTCTGTTAAGTGTTTTTCATTATTTCTTCCTATCACTTTTCTTTATGCTTTTTATTGAACAGTCTCTGAAAACATCACATTATTGTCCTGTAGGATATGATCCATTTTAGTCTACAGATAAGCAGTGGAAGACAGTTAAGACTAGCTGTTCCAGAAAAATCTACTTTCTTTGAAATTCACTCCAACAAGTTTCTGTTTAGAAAAGAAATAGCTGTATTTTGTAACTCACTTGTGAATGTGTATCACAAGTTTTGCTTTATGTGCAATCTGAAGAACATGCAGCTGAAAAACCAAGTCACAAAGACCAAGCTCCAAACGTAAGAGCTATAGTTTAAATTCTAGTTTGTTGGTCAGGTTGACAGCACTGATGTGTGTTTGTCTGTGGTTGAACTTCAAGCAGCCTCAGAAATTCAGAAGAAATGTACTTCAATCAGAAGCTGAAAATAACCAGGAAAATATGTATGACAAATCTTTCACTATGTCTGATACACAGAAGGATACAAATCCTTACAGAAAAACTCTGCTCTCTAAGTTTATACTTTTAATGCTGAAATCTCCTATTTCAACTACTGCTGTGTTACTAAGGACCAAAAAAAAAAAAAATCACAGCACTACGATTCCATTATCTAAACCAGAGAATCATAGAATCAGCTGGGTTGGAAGACAGCTCCAAGATCATCAAGTCCAACCCTTCATCCAACCCCACTCTGATTACTAGATCATGGCACTCAGTGCCACATCCAGTCTCATCTTAAAAACCTCCAGGGATGGTGAATCCACCACCTCTCTGGGCAGGCCAATGCCTGACCACTCTCTGTAAAGAATTTCTTTCTGATATCCAACCTAAACCTCCCCTGGCAGAGCTTAAGCCCATGCCCTGTTGTGCTACTGCTGGTTGCCTGAGAGAAAAGATGGACCCCCACCTGGCTACAACATCCCTTCAGGTAGTTGTAAAGAGTGATAAGGTCTCCCCTGAGCCTCCTCTTCTCCAGGCTGAACAACCCCAGGTTCCTCAGCCTTTCCTCATAGGACTTATGCTCAAGCCCCTTCACCAACCTTGTTGTTCTTCTCTGGACCCACTCCAGCATCTCAGTATCTTTCCTGAACTGAGGGGCCCAGAACTGAATGTGGCCTCACCATGTGTGAAATCTAATTAGAAGAAAATTAAGGACAAGTGTTATAATTTACTTAGTCTATCCAGTACTGGTGCTTATTTGGATGAGTGAAAAAAGTGAATCATGGAAAAAAAAAACCAAAAAACCCTCATCTGGTACACTTGCTTACTACTTTGCTCAGTTGTAAGAAATCCTTCTGTAGGATGAGCTCAAGAATTCCCCTTGCATAGACAAAATGTATACACAAACCACTGCAGGTCTCCATAAAAAGAGATACACACTGTGTAAATATATACCCTTTGACTGATCTCTGAAGGAATTCTGATACCCCTAACAAAAATCACTAACTATGCACAGCATCTCCCTTGAGAAAGTGAGTTGTATTGCTTCCTCATCTCCTTGAGCCAAACTAACAATAGCTCACTGACTCCTACAAAGAAACAAGAAATCAAACTGGTTTTCTGTATAAAGGCTGAGCTTTCCCAAAAAAGACCTCTCAAAAATAATCGTACAAATATTTTCACAGCACTCTACTTTTATTTGACATCTATGTTGGCAGAAATAGTTCCAGGACATGATATAAATCAGTGCATATTCCTGACTTTGTGGATCCAAAGAAACTAACCTCTATTAATTCCTGAATGCCTTTCTTACTGATTTTTGTAGAACTGATGAATGCATACTTCTTAAAACTTCATACATGAAAATTAGTATGAAAAATGAAAAGTACATTAGCCTCATGATTTTGGTATTTCAAGACAATGCCTGACCGACAACTGTCACTGCACACACAGTGCACATGCAAAGAAAAAAAAATCCTCTACCCTCACTCTGAAAGTCTCTCAAATCTTCAGCTATGCTCCAGACCTCCTTGAATTCCTGTGCAAGAGCAAGAATACATCAATTGCAATGTCCATCTATCCCCAGATTTAATCTGAAGTGAAGGAAGGTAGAGTTTTCTTGAGAAGTTCTTGGCCAGTCTTCAGGTTAGTAGCAAGAAATTAACCCCTCAAGCTGGTGAAGTTTTAACTAGGAGAGCTGAAAACCAGTTGCGGAAGGTGACAGATAACTGCAATGACCCCTATTTTAGTGTTTTTGGATTCAGCTTGACAAACAGTAATGAGTGCCTCCAGGTTACTACACTGAAAATATCAGAAATTATGTAATTTCCGAAGGCACTGGAAAATGTTGCTACAAATCTGAAACTGCAGTCTTCAGTGCCTGTGAGCCAGCTGATGTCACAGATGATACTCACATGTTCTGCAGTACTGTAAGATTTCAAGACTTATCCATTAACTGATGGGTGACAACCTTAACAGCAGTAGTTTTTGAACACTCAGTTCCACAGGACCTAGCGTAATACAGTAAACTCTTAGTACACCATATGTAACATGCTTTCTCCTGGTGCCAAGCTTGGCTTTGGAAAGAAGCCCAAAGCAAGAGTGCCTGGATAAGAAGTAGTTATGAGATCTCTTCAAGAGAGAACAACAGCTATGACTACAGCCATATGTTGACTAATTAGGTTTAACAAGTGTACAGGGCTAACTCTACAAAAAGATGGCTAAAACAATGGATACTTGTAAAGCCATCAAAGAAAAGAAGATGCTACCAGAAATTTGGTTTAAGTGTTAGACAGGTGAAGTTACATTACTTGTGTATACATAGATACAAGTAATAAAATAAACTTCTGCTGAACTGAGCAAAGTTGCAACTTTTAGAAACAGTCAACAATGAAACATTTGTAGATAGGGGAGAACCTGGAGCAGTGAATCCCAAGATAAACCTATTTCACTTAAAGCAACAGGTGGTTCTGGTAGATACTCTTATGAAGGATTTATCAGTTTTGAGGAAAGTAGTGACATTCAGATAAATGAACGACTTCTAAACACTGTCTGGTATTATGAGATCATAATACAAATAGGCCTGTGTCAGTTGAGCTACTTCTGTCAGGACTGAGCTACGACAATGACTGTGACCTTACATCTTAATTTTATTAAGACTTGCACAGAAAACACTTATCCAGGATATTCCATCCACTCCTAATGGAAAACAATTCATCAGTGATAAATTGCATGATTATATGCATCTACTGCTGACAAAACAATCTGTGCTTGCCTTTTGGAATAAGGAAAGGAAACTGTGGAGCAAAAAAACTTTTAAGAGAATGTGTGAACAATTTTTCTATGTGCTTGAAAGAACCATGTACTGACTGGCAAAAGACATTTTAACTGTTACACCAGTAGGAAATAGAGAGAAAGGGCTGTGGTTACTTTATCTCTTTAAACCTTCTTGTTAGCTGACCAGAAAACACTATTCAAAACATTCTCATACATATGAAATGTCAACAGCGGCTACATTCTCAAAGGACTACAATGTACCTAAAATACTTTTATTTTAGTTATGATGTTTCCCTATTCCCTAAGGAAATTGATTTTGATGTGAATTTGTATTACATTCCCTTATTTTGATGGAAGAAGTACTTTCTTTTTTGTACCTGGCTACAGTAGGAACTTGAAAAATTCATTAAACTCTTAACATTGAAGAAGAGTGGCCTAAGTCTAATTTTGCTTCTAAGAGAGATCCTGAAAAACCCTCATCTCTTGGGTAACATTCATATCTAGTAAGTCAAAACCAGATATTTAGCTTTATTCATTTATTCTAGGAAATAAAAGATAAGAGAAAAAATCCCAACCAATAATGACTAGTATCTACGAGAGCAGCAGAAGATTAGTTACGTATGGCCACGTGTAATTCTGGCAGTTTGACTGCCTCTTAAAGGCATCCCACAGACATTTGTTCTGTGTGGCTCTATGCCTGTTTCAAGGCCCCATCATAAACTGAGAGAAGAAAACTATGTCTTTGAAAGTCCACAAGCCAGAGTTTTCTTCAACACAGAAGCTTACCTTATTAATAAGCGTGGTAATTAGGGAATCATAATTCTCATTATTTTAAAAAACAGATAATTTTCAGTAAAGGACAGATGTATCTTCTTCATTTTTATTAAACTGCTTTGTTTTAAAAACTGGAATTAGAATGCAAAGTGCACTTCAAAGCTCTTCAAAGAGTCATTCAACAGCCATTTCTTATTCTTAAGGGACTTCTTAAGGCACTACACTAAATCAAGTCTTCTATTACTATAAATAATAATACATACACATCTTTTAAAGAGTTAAAGAGCAGCACCAATATTGACTTACAGTGTACACAGTGTTTCCCAGGAGCAGGTAATCCGAAGTCTTACCATTGCCAAATACAGTACCTGGAGAAGGAAAGTAATAAAAATAAAAACATTTAAACACTGACAATAGCACTATATATAATCTTATTTTTCGTACAAAATAGATGGTAGCACTCTATAGGGTACTAACAGCAGATTTCACATTAAACTGTGCTGAACACTAGAGATCTATAACTTTTACAACTTGAGTGCTTTAAAGCTTTCAGTGACTTCAGGGATTATGCTAGAAACAGGGACTTTTTGTAACATCATATACCAACAAGACGAATACTGTATTCAGTAAAAATTAATAGAATTACTATTAAAATTAGAGATACAGTATTACCCCTCAGAAAAATACTAAGTATAATGGTTATAGTGTATATTGATTGCAACATATAGGTAAACTAAAAATACCAAATACACACAGTTAGAATTTTTGAGATGCTTGTCATTCATAAAATTTTTCAAACTTTACCCAGCTTAAATAAGTAGATTCATGTTAAGTACCTATCCATCTTGCACATACATGGATGGAAATGCACACATACAACAGTTATGTAAAGAGTTAGAGTTCTAAAGAGATGCATTTTCATAAAAATCACATCTAACGTGTTTCTTAAGTTCAGGATTCTGAAACAGTGCATTTACAATTATTTATCAGAACTTATTTTATGACTACTGCTACAGCACAGGATTTTCTGATCCCAGTTCTATGAAAGTTTTTGTCAAACACGGGACAACAGACAACAACTGAACTACCCTAAGGAAATTCCCCATCTCAATTAAATATACTGAGGTAGCTACATTTTCACCTATTCTGTTAGAAATGCTTGTGGTGCTCAAGAATGTTCATATACTGCAACTAAACCAACTAAATCATAAGACTTAGTCTGCTGAAGAGGTTCTAACCAGCAGGATATTGCTTTTTACTGCCATCATACAGAAATATCAAAATGCTGTGCATGTCATAAGTAAGGTTAAAAGAAAAAAAAGAAATATTTTAAAAAAAGGTTTATTGTGGGAAAGAGAAGAATAAAGGTATTTCTTTGGAGTTTTGGAGAAGGTGGGACGGATTTATAACTCCTCTGATTGGGCTGGCCAGAAAATGGTAATAAATGCTGATAAAAATGGCCTGCAGTTGAAGACACTTATTTTTACACTATCCTCAGCTAGCATAGAGTATATTAAATATTGCTAATTAAAAGTGTTTTGTGTTAAGTGTTTTTCCAGCTTTCATATCACTCTTATTCATGCTTGACATGAAATCCATTTCAGTCATGGATGAAGAGTGCTCCTTTCTAAAAGCTTTTCAGGACCTGTGAAGCCAGTTTACCACAGAAAAAATGATTTATTTGTTGATATTCTGGAAGAGACAACAGGGGACAAGTTCACACAAAAAAGTAGAATAAAAATGCTTATAAAGAGTCATCCTTGACCTAGCTGCCTCCCATCCCATGATGAGGAGCTCACAATGGCTGCGTTCTTAGCTCTAGTGATACTGATTGCATTTCTGACACTTCCCTTTTTAACTTTCTCCCTGGACAGACTAGCACACCAAAAATGACTACAGGAGCTGAAGCCTGAAAAAACCCATTCATTTTAAAGGTTATACAAAAGATGGAAGACTCGGTGAATTTACTAGTACATTTAAGTCTGGCTTCCGCTATTTACTGTAGTGCTGGAAAAGTTGCATCAGAAGAAGCTTCTGTGAAGATTTATATCCTTGGCACTTTTCATATCCACATGACAATACATGGACTGTAAGATTTGTGTACTGTGCAATGGTGAGGTCCCATGGAGCAAATTTGGACAAAACAACTCTTACAAATACATACTTACTCTCTGATTATGTATTTCTTGATAGGCTCTACTAAATTTTTGGCTTACAGATAACAAACAGGTGGACAAGCCAGACCAAAGACTAAACATGAAAATTTGACAAAGAGAAGTGCTCCAGGAGATTTTAATAATCTTCAAGATTTGCTTTTCAATATTTTAATAAATACCTGCTCAAATATGCTTTACAATATATACCTAGCAGTAAAGAACATAATGAGGATAAGACAGAGGACTAGGAATGCAGCTAAGTCTATGCACATCAGCCAGAGTGTGGGGACTCAGCACTTTTAGACAGAAAGCTGAGCTATCCCCCTTTTTTCCCATTCCTTCTTTCATGTTTCAGGATCTTCCTGCACCACTTCCTTGCTAGGAGAAGGTGGAAACTGACACCTGTTCTCAGAAATTCCACTCTCTGGTACTTATCAACTCCTCCTCGGTAAATTTACAGCTCCATTTCCCTTTTCTCTTTAAACACACAGACATCAGATTTAATTAACAGCAGCTTTCATTTTACACTCATATCCTCTTGATACAAAACTCTGCATCACCTGGACCCATGCCAGGTACTGATTATACCAGCTCACCACGAACACAATTCCCCAGGTTTCAATTCTGCTCTCTCACTCTCCTGTCCTTTCTCTTAGGAACAAAAGGGAAAGGCAGAAGGCAATTTGATCAGGACTGTAGAAGCCACATGCCAGCAGTCAGTTCTAGCCCAGGGCTGTGGGCCAAGAAGGTCTGTGCTACACTACTCTCACAAGTGCTTGTGCAAGAATAGCAGCTTTGACATTCACACATGAACTCTATTCTGCATCACCACATATACTCATTAAACATTTCTCCATCATGTAATGCATAAATCTCTTGCATGGATTGGCTACAGCTTTGAACAGCAATTTTGGTTTGCATTTGAGATTATAGTTTTAGACATGCATGGACATTTTGGGACCTCATTCCTCCTGGGCTGTCTAAACCTTTGCAATGCAAACTCACATTCAGTGTGATGGGAGTGGCTTTCAGAGAAGACAGGCTGCCACATACCTGCCTTTACCCATTAGGAGTCACTGAGTGTAAAATACTCTGCAAGAAGTCTTCCCTTAACCTTTCCAGGCACAAGCAGCTGTGACAGCCTCACTGTCTAGTCTCAACAGTTCCAAAATGTGTATGAGAACATTTCAGTCCCCTATGCCAGGACAGATTGCCTGTCTATATCATTAAAACCAAGCAGACTAATTTTAAGGAAAGCTGCAAGGTACACACTTGTTTTTTTCTCCCCTCAAATTGGAAGCAAAACAAAACCACACTCTTGTGAGAGCTTCCCCAGCCCCAAATATTCCCACATGCTGGAAGCAGTACTTTCAAGTTCCCTTTAATTGACACCACTTTCCTCTCAACTGCCCCATTTCCTTCTGCAGCTCAGGAGCATATACAACAGTAGAACTGGACAATGGACAGGATTGAGCAGTCCAAGATATCACCATTCCTCTGCCACAATCCTACTCGCAGAAATGTAAACTAGCAGGTTAGTATGTCTGAGTAACAGAAGAGAATGTATAGACGACAACAATAAAAACTGACAAAATGTAAGAGACAATACAAGGGATAGTAGAGATTTAGGATCTCCTAGTTATTTACCATAGCAGTGTATTATAAAAAATAAGCATAATTAAATATCAATCTCCTTTTCTAAATCTTATGTCATTGTGCATAAGCCCTACTTAAGATAGTTTAATGTATCTACACATTAATATTACTCCTACTTATAAACAGATTTTAAATAAAACATTTTAAATATACGACATCTGGTCTAATTCTAAAAATCATATCTTGAAATTTAATCACACTAGACTGTTAGTATTTAAAAAGTTTCTCTTAAAAAAAGATAATATTTAGATATTTTGTACTTTTCAATGTTTATTTTTTTATTTTTCATAATACTTACCATGCTGGAGGGCTTTTAGTGGAAACCAAAACAGAATGAATGAGTGGAAGAGGCCATTTAAACAATGAACCCAGAAAACCTCAGAAAGAGAAAACAGAAAAACCATGAGAACCATTTGCAATAAACTAGCTCTGTGAACCCTGACCTTTCTTTTTATGTGTGTGTTAGATTCACAAAAAGGTGTTTTTGTCAGGCCACCACTGTGAAGTAATACAATTGACAGGCACTTTCTGCTTCTTAGCTCTTCATGGGTCATTTGTTTATTTTTATGCTTTGAAAAAAGTGTGTATTATCTCTTTTTAATTTCAAATCAAAAGGGAAATTAAAATATAAACTTATGGGAGTATAATCACAAAAATTAAACTAAACCATACAACCAGAACAATTGCTCCATTCAAAGCAGGGAATTAAAAAGGACTCTAGTTTTTATAATTTGAATTTTATGTAAGAATAAGTTTAGATGGTAGAAAAATCAAAACCTGTTTTACATACTCCTACCTACATATCCCCACATACAAAAGATTTAAAACAGAAGAAATGGAAGTATCTTCCTAAGTATCTCTTTACATGCTCCATTTGCTAATCATTCGAAGTTTTACTTTCAAACTTACTTTCGTTTGTAAAGGATGCCTTCTGCGAAGAACTGTCTTAAATTTAAGGATAAATGGTCTACTGATGCTTTCCATAGTATATTGTATGACATAAAATGGCTTAATAAAAATAATTAACTAATTTACTTCATTATAGCATTATAGTTTTTTCCACTAGTAACACTTCTGACCACTATGGTTTGTAACTAGCTGATGTGTATTTTGAGCATTAAGGTGTTCAAACAACTGAAATTAAGTTGCCTGTCTCACATTTTCCACAACGTCTCAGTCTTTTGTTAGATTATACAACTACACTAGGTTGCATGATCCAATTTACACTCCAATACTTTCCAAATTTAACTTGTGCTACTCATTAACCTTTGTCTCTCTGTCTTGCTATGTCATTACCAGAAGTTTTTATTTGACAGAAAGCACAGGTGGGTGCAAGAAAAATTAGTTCTACTTTTCCATTTTCCTGACCAATTCTTTTTGTCACATGCTAATCCTTTAACCTCTGTCATGACCTCATAACCTTTGATCCCTTTTACCATAACAAATATCGGCATCAACATTCAAGGCAGTAATGTTTCCCAATCTTTAACACCAACTATTCAACTTATATAGTTGGGAATTTTGTAGCTGGCAAGTTTGTAGACATTTACTCAAAGCAACTGTTGCATGGGAACAGCCACAGAATTTCTAATGAAGTCAACACTACATCTGTGTAATAACAGAAATATTAAAGAGTAAAAATCCAACAGTTGTAACTCATGACTACTTATTAAAACTATCACAACACAAAAGTGCCTGTAAGAATGGGAACATGAAAGTGACATATTTGTAAAGAATTCATGGTGATGCAAAAGACTGTGTTCCTCAGTCTCCTTAAAACTTTCCAGTTTGTTTTTTTAGGTGAAGGGATGAATTGAGGAAGAAGGAATCTCATCTGCTTAAGTGGGAAAAGACAGTTCAGACAAATAATGCTATATATATTAATGTAACTCCTGTTTTACAGCTTAAGAGGCATAGATACAAGAGCTAAGCATGCTGTATCAGCTCTGCACATCTACTACAGACCATCCTAAGCAGACATTGTTAATTCCATGACATACTGAAAATGGACCCAAGTTCAACATAAAATGACATTACTTGAAATGTCAAAATTACATTTACAAAATATAAAATCAGAAAGAACTCTTACAAACATCATATACTTGTGAAATCAGAGATTCAGGAACAAGTTTTTTAAGGGATTATTTATGTATGGACAATGCTGTAGTAATCTTTTATATTTTATGTATTAAGGAGTGCTACATTTTTTCACTTTTTGTGCTAGTCTCTCTAAGATGAATGTCACCCATTTCCCACCAAAAGTAGCCTCAGATTCCTTTTGATCCACCCTGGCACATTCTGACTCCAAGTACTTTTTCTCAAAACTCAAACCATAAAATCACAACCCCAAATTGACAAAGAATAGTACCATGTCCCTCCCTCTACAAATCTAATGACAGTTTTTATTGTCCTCTGCAACACTTCTTCACAGGCTTCAGTAATCCATTTCCATATAACAGTACAAATACATGGAGCCAAGTGACAGTGAGGTCTAGTCACTTCTGCCTATAGAAGACAGCTTTATTACCAGCAGAGAGAAAAAAAACAACAATTGGGGCTGAAAAAAATAAAGAGCTTGTTGCCCACTTCCATACTTGCTAAAAATGATCTGCACCATTCACAGACAAGTGGACACCTGGAAACAGTAGTTATAAAAATCCCCTCCATTTTTAATTATAAGCAACACAGAACAAAAAGGATAACTATACTGAATTCCTATGAATTTTTGCTTTATTATAATTTGATTTTTAAAATATCTACCTTGGTATTAAAGTCCAGTGCATTTTGGGAAGTTTTGTATAACTCGGGATATTTCAGCATGTTTTCTTTTCGGCAAGATCTCTCAAATATTCCAAGAGTTAGAGGAGGCATTGCTGTAAACATCTAGTACATGAATTAAAAAAAATAAAATTGCAGAATTTTAGAGGCAAAGAGTTACTTAAAGATTGCTTACTCAAGAAACTTTCATGCTTAAAAATAACTAAAACACACAAATCATCTTACCACATTGTAAAGACCTATACACCATCTTTCAAAAAGAATTTGTCCAGAAAAGCCATTGACAAATGCAAACCAGACCTGAAAAAGATCAAAACCATGTATTGGTCAAATGACTTGCAAGGTATGATAAATAGATTTGCCCTCATCTTTGAAAAAATGAATATCCCTAGAACACATTTACACCACAGCTGAAAATGTTTTGGTTTAAACTCATATGAAAAAAATCAACAATAAAACCAACATGCAATCAAGAACAGTTAATGGGTAATCTAGACCAGTATGTTACCAATTCTGTGTAAATATGAAAACATTCAAAGGTTCATTCAGAAGAAATGTGAAGTTCTTTAAGAGTGATATAAGCTCACTTAATTCTTGATGGAATAAAAATGCTCAAAGTATGGGGTGGTAGAGAGGGAGCCCACAGATGATTAGTAGTCATCTTCTCATTAATAGCAAACTTCTTAACTAATAGAATTCATCAAGTAAACTGCTGTTTGGAACTGAAAACTGTACCAATATCCCTTAGTAATGAGAGGATTAGGCTTTACCAAAGCACTAAACTAAGTACAACTACTTAGTTAACAAGCACAAGTATATACAATCAGGTGTATCTTCTATTGCATAATTTTGATAACTTTTTGCTAAAGGTTGAAAGAAATAAAGTTTAATTTGAATTTTATGATAACATATTTTCTAATTTTTTCTGCACAGCATGCAGCTTATCTGCTTTCTCTTACTTCTTCATGCTTATATTAGTTCCATGACAAAGCAGAGAAGCAGCATGTCTGAGGAATCTTTATTAACAAGTTACATTGCAACTACATTGTCTAGGATAAATGTAAGCTCCCAGGTGACAGAAGTTAAAATCATCTAAAAAGCATTTTACTCAATTTAAGAGCCATATTTTTCTAGTGCATTTTTTGATGCTGCTTTCCTACAGCTCACCTTTCATTTGACTTTATTATGGAAACATAAATTGCTACAATCAGTATGTGCGTTTGGTCTCCAGGTGACTGTAATCTATGGCCAAACTCAGATTATTTTTTAAATCATGTGGTGGAATGTCTGAACATGTTTGTGACTACCTCGAGATGGAAACCTCCCTGAAATCAGCAACTATTAACACTAAAAATGGGAGTTAAAATCCAGCTATTTGTTCAACTAGTAAGTGAAGAGCAGATAGTTTTGGGGGTTTTTGTGGCCAATTACTGGAACAAGATTCCATACAAAGTCATGAATGTTAGAGGCTGCAATGCCAAAACAGAGAATCCTCTGAATTTTTGGAAGTTTTATAATGTTAAATCTCTCTACTTTGGTTGATTTAACAGTAACAAGCATCATTTTCTAACCTTTCAGACTATACACTGAAAAGACAATAGAATTACTTCATTTCAGTTGAACCAGATTTTTATTAACACTTGTGTATTTTGATTTCTGACTTTCAAAATAAGACTTAGGATTTTAATTGTGATTAATTTAGAAGACATTTATTGGCAGCAGTCTCTCAGGAGTTGAGTATAAAGGAGCAAGATGAGTGCATAATCAGTTATTCATTGCAGAACAATTAATTATGCACTCAACATCAGCAGGATTTTTAGATTTTTTTTGTTTTTATCAAATACTGGAGTCAATTTTAGAACCCTTAATTTAAAAAGGTTAGGGTGGTAGAAGATAACAGTTTTAATAGCAAATATGTGACTCAGTAGCTGGGCATAAATAAGCATACATCTCATTGCTGGTAATTTCAGGAAGAGTTTAACAAAAGCATTACTCTTTGGAAAGAAAATAGAAGACCGCGAGCAGACATATACTTGACCCTTCAGAACCAAGGAGTATATGGGAAGAACATTAACTTTTTATTGTGAGTTATCTAGAAGGCAAAATGTTCTAAAACTTTAATTTTAAATGAAAGGCCTAAATACATATACTGAATCTACTGCAAATGGTGACTGCTCTTACACAGGTAACTGATGCTAAGCAATACTTGAAAATGTTTTGGAGTTTATTTTTTAAGAAATGCAAGTATTTAAGATAAAATTTTACTTTACAATGAAATGGCATGTATCAAGTTGCTAACAAGCCTCTTCAGAAAAACTATGCATCATTTAACTCCTTAAAATCCCTGTTGCTTTCACCTTATTTTGTAAAGAACTAAAGTTAAAATTTTTAATGTATTTACACTGAAAACACTTTTACTGTAGAATTGCAAAGAAATCCTTTAAGGCTTAATATTAACTTGCTGAAATCTTAGCATTTACTTTCTTCCAAAGAAAGCAAGCAAGTTATAGGCATTTTAGTTCAGAATAGTGTCATAAGGGATTGGAATGTATCCTGGTCAGAGGTCTAGATACAACCTCTAGGTTCTGAACTGAGTATCAAAAAAGTCTGTGAAGAAAAAAATCTTTTAATGTGGCTAAGACCAGCATCCTCTAGTAGAAACATTACTACTTAGTGGAATGCCAGATACACCACATTAAGAGACAAAGCATGTTTAATATTTAAGCAGAAACATTAATTTTCTATTGTGTACAAGATAGTATTTGAATGTTCACATTAAGAACATCCATGACTCAAAAATAATTACAACATCTATTGGGGCAAGAAAAAAGACAGGATAAATACAGCCCTTATCTTGAACTGTAAGATGGGAAGAAAGTAAGCCACCTATTTGCCCTAACTGCTGAACCCCGGACACTAGAAAATCACATTCTTAATCATATATAAAAAAACTAATATGGAGTTTATGACATTATTAATAGTAAGAATGACAAGAAACACTTGCTTCACAGTGGGTGATTTTTCCATGGATAAATGTGTTGTATGCTAATTATGAAAGGCAATGAAGGCAGCTGTACCTGCAAAGTAACTTTTTAGGATGTTGTACATGATAATTTAGGAACAGACTCAAACACTTCTCTCTTAGGCTGTAGGTCCTACTGTATCATCCTAAATTACTAATCCAGCACCCCTATACAGGACAGGTGATTGGTACACTTAAAAAGTATTTTAGACCACATAAGTGAACAGCTACTGAAAATTCATTCTATAATTGAAAGACTACAAAATTTCCATTGAAAAGGAAAGAGATAAGTTCCCTGCCCACCTAAAAGGAGATGAGCCTCAACACAGATCCTATCCTTGTAGTCCTAAGTTTTCAAACTATATAATAATGTATAAATGTGGGCATGAGCATCATCACTTTCTGCTGTCCATGTCTCAAACTGAACTTGGTGCAGTTTGCATTCATCAAGCCAGCCATGGCATATTGAACAACAGCACCTGAACTCTTGCAGCTCAGAAGCAGTGTGAGTATGCACAGAAAGCCTGCTCATGTTTGGGTTTATGCATGATACGGGTCTCAGTATTGCCACACACATTCATCTGATATGTCAGGCAAAGGAAATCAAGAACAAAACGGTAAATTCCAGTTACAGACATGAGCAGCAAAAAGTGTGTAACTCAGCAGTGGGATGAAAAGAGCTTGGGGGGGGAAAGTAAATCCCTCCCACCATCCAAAGTTTATGGAACAAAAAAGTGCCATTGCGGCTCTAATTACTTTGTATTAATTGAACTGTTTACCTCGTACCTTACTTAAATTGCTACAAACAGCCAAGTTTAAAGACCTGTGACTGAACTTTAAATACGAAACTCCACACATCTGTTTCTTCTGTTTGTATCTGTCTGTTACTCTTTCATTTGAAACATGAGTGACCTATGCAGGTCTTCAAAATTATTATTATTTTTTTAAAATTGTAAACATTTTTTATTTAATACAAACCAGTTATTTTATGTTATTACTAAGTAGCAGAATGAAAAGTAGGAATAGCAAAATTTTGTTCCTCTGATGTCGAAGGATGATTTGCATAACTTTTTGTGTGAGTAGTTTAAAAGAGTATATGCAGTAATGGTAATTATAAAACCAAAACCAATCCACAAAGATGTTCTTAACCACTAGATCAATGTTAGTCCCAACCATCATTATAAAGTAATGACAGTCTCTTCAAAATAAGTATGAGACTCTGCATAGGCTTTTTCAGTTTTCATTTGTAATTTAGACTGATACTTCAGAATATTGCCTCTAAAGTCACCGGGACTAGTCCCACACAAAAGATGAGTGCCATATTTAAACAGCTATCACATCAATGCCCAGAATAGAAAAAAATTATTATAGACCACTTCTAGTTTCTCATAAATAGGAGTTGAAATGTCAATAATCACTGTGTCTGGGTATTACTGTAGACCTTTATCATTTTCTGAACAAAGAAATCAATGACACAAATTTCATATCAGCTCAGGAATGCCTAGAATAAAGGCTTTATTTTAGATTAAACAGAGTATTTTATGTTACTTGCTTTATTAGTACTGAGCCAACATTTAAATACATAATACGCACCTATTAAGCAAAGGTGGGTATTTTTAGTTACTGTCAGCTAATAAAAGGAAACTTGTTTAAAGCAACTTCCAGACATGCCTTTCAAAGTACTATTTTCTAAACTCCAAGGCAGAGGAGGCGTGGCCACAAAAGCCTCACAGACATTTTCCTGATGTAGCATTTCTGCATATTAAGCAGCAGCTTACAAATACTCATTGAGCTCTCTGCTCCCACGCCTGATCTGTACAAAAAAACTGAAAAGAGAGACGCAAGACTGGCAGTTGTCCTTTCTGGAGACATTCAGTGATGAATTTCTGCCCATTCACTCACAGTATTGACATGAGCTATTAACATCTCAACGTTTTCTGATCTGACAAACGCTGGATATACAGGAACTCAAGTAGAAGTTGTCCTGTCTTCCAGAGAAGGTGTATATGGCAAAATGCTTCTATGTTTTATATATCAAGGGTAATAACCCAGATCAGAATGATCTCTTTGCCCTATCTGCTCATAAGGCAGAGACTACCTGTTCTAGCCTTTTGTATTTTCAGACTATGATTTCTCTACCTCACATCTGACTTTCTCTGTCAAAGAATACAAACAACGGGATACTTATACCTGATTTAAGTTATAAATGTACAAAGTATTTGCAGAAAACTAAGAAAAATAAGTTAGTGTTTTAAAGACTGCCTTTGTATGTTTTCTATAAGCAGAAAATACACATTAATATTGGTTTTTTCAAATACTTCTAGAACTACTGCTAATCAGGACTTCTGGAAGTCTGATTGAGTAAGTAGATACTCAGCTTTTGAAATACAGGATCTAAAGTCTGCCCTCACTTCTAAAGCAAAAAAAAAAGGATCTTTAGTGAATTTCCTTCATCTATAGCTTCCTGCTTTATGTTTTTCTAAACAGGCTACAAACTTGGTGCCACTTAGATTGAAATCTATTTGCATTAATAACACAATAAGGAGAAAAAAGAGGTAAATTTTTAAAATGTAAAAATATGATAAGAAAAATGCACTCTTTTGGCTACAACATGTGCACATAAAAAGATGACTAAAGTATTTTCAAATATTACAACAGTGTAAGGTCATAAAAACTGGAAATATCAGTCTAATGTTTACACCAGGTCTAACAGAAATAAGACATTTTCTTTCAGTAAAACCAAATATTTACTGTGCAAATTTAAGATACTAATTTGAAATTATATTAAAAAAAACTATGAGAGTTTTAAGAATATCTGTTAACCCTGTTTATAAAAAAAATACGTAAGACCAACCTGTGAGACTTATTTTGCAATCAAACTTTGCAAAAAAAAAATTTTTAACCCAAAGTATCATTCTGAATATAAAGTTTGAATCAGTTATAAACATAATTACTAGATACATATTTGGTTATAAGAAAGCAAGCAGTTGCTGAAAGAAAAGTAAGGGAGAGGCAGGAGGAAATTTAAAAATAATTTAAAAAATCTATTCAAAATTTTAAGGTTGCCATGTGGTCATGAAGATAATGAAAACTATAGCTATAGATGCTGTTTTAACCATACCTACCAATAAACATACACTTAATACAACACAGTCCCCTTTCACAGTACTGCATTTTTCACAAGATTTCAGCATCCTTAAAATGCCAGGTGAAAAATACAGCTCAGCTACTTTCAGGAAAATATCTCTGTTCAAGAACTAGAGCCTAAGGAGGCACGGTTACCCCATCAGCAATAGTGTAATAGTCCCAAAAACCCTAGGCACTGTTCTGAACAACAACAGCCCACAAGTTTAATAGTGACCTCAAAAAGGGCTTCAGATTGTCAACTGGAGAGTTACTGACACCAGCTCAAAGAGATTAAGAACATACATCTCTTGATATATTTAAAATAACTTTTAACAGTATTACTTAATTACAGTAATGATGTTACAAGTACAGAATTTTAATAAACTAGCAATATTTAGCAACAAAACATTTGGTATTTAATATGCATTTTTAGACAATATTTTAATGTAAAAAAATCATTAATCAGTTCACTCAAAAGCAAGATTCAGTACTACTAAGTTTATTGACAGTTAAAATGCTTCTTTAAAATCACATATAATAATCAAAAGCTCAAAAAAATAAAATTCTTACTTTCAAGAAATAACATTTAATGTAATGTAAAATTACCTCGATAATATAAAGGACTATATTCTTGTAGAAACAATACAAGATGCATTTAGCCACTCTGTTATAATTCCAGGCTCCATGAACCAACAGCAAGTTCTTCAAATACTTGAACTGCAAAAAACATGAAAAATGAACAAACATACAATCAAAACACAAATACACCAATATTAATCTAATATTAAAAAACTTTAAGGTAGTATTTTGCAATGTAATGACTTACCTGAGCAATTGAATAGTCTGAAGAATTAGCAGCCTGTAGACCTTCATTCCCACTAATCCCAACACCAACGTGTGCTGTTTGTATCATACTAACATCATTTGCTCCATCACCAATCGCTAGAGTTACTACCTTAACTTGTTTTTTAACCATTTCTACAACTTCAGATTTTTGAAGTGGTGATACCCTAAGGGATAATACAAAGGAACAGGTTGAATACAAGACTTTCAAATGAATGTACATTCAAAACATCTTCTATATTCAGTGAAAAGGTAATAAAAATAGGCCAATTAACATCCTGGTCAGTGACATGGTCTGGTTATTGCCTTTCAGGTTATATGCTGAAAGCATGTTCCCAGAAAAATTCATAGAAAACTTAGACTTGTTGAAGCAAGATGTTAACAGGACTGAAGAAACAAAGGTCAAACAGCAATGAATCCCCAAAACAGAGTAATGGAAGGAACCCCAAATGCTGCCACTGCCAGTATTCACTTACAACAACTGCAGATTTTAGCATATTTTTTGTTATGCTTTTTATTTTACTCTCTGTTTAAATATGTATTTTATATACAAATAAGATTAAAGAAACAGATGTCAAAGCAAACACAGAGTGGACTGTCACTATCTTAACACAGCCTACATCAATAAATTAGAGAAAGTAACTTTGAATATCGAATCTTAATCGTCTACTTAGTTTATCTGCCGGTAACTTCTCCCTTGTTCTTTTCAGGACTGTTTCAATTAGCTGTCATTAAGAGAATGCCTGTTCACAAGTGAGGGGACAAATTATTCCAGGGATGACAGCTCTGTTGATGAAACTGTATCAGTTTTGCCCATATCTGCCATCATATGTGTCCCACATGTACCTTCCATTTTGTACTGCAAAAATTCTACTTTTAAAGCTCATCCTTTAGTACGCTGAAATTCAGTGCTTGTAGTATTTGAGACATCATAACTGAAAACAATATACAGAAATTATGTGCTAGGACTGCTGTGATTCACAGGGTGGGGAAGACAAGAAGTAAACCTCAAGCAGTGTGGCAATCCACTCTTGTGAATCTTGGCACTGGAGTTGAGGATCAAATCCTACTGCTCTTGTTTCATGGTACAAACAGAAACAAGATGAAATAGAAAAAGCTCTGTGAGTCTGTCTCCCAAATCACTGCTATTTGCTGCTTCCTACAAAGAGAGCAATCTGGTACGAAAACATGACTCCAGTGCGGAGATGGCTATATACTAATACCAAAAACTTAGGTAAAAGCATGTATTTATAATTTTCTACAAGTCTTCTATAGGCTCACACAAGGCAATAAACCTCCTGGTACCACAGCACTGGAACTTGGCAGTTTGGGTAGTGAAAGATTTCCCCAGTAGTGACAAAATTTCAGGGTCAATGCTTTTATGCAGGGATGCTCATAACCTTAATTTAACTCTTCCAGGTCAATCAAAGGAAATAAACCTGCAGAAATATACAAGAAATTAATATAGGTTTTGGGGAACAAATTTGCAAAGGAAAATCACAAAAGAGCAATTCTATATAATTGCTGCTTACTGAAACACTGCCAGGCAACACGGCCTAGGGAGGTCATGACTACAGCTCTCACTTGAACCAATACTGCTGTATGGTACTCACAAGCTCAGTAACAAAACAAAATGTTTTCACCAGACACCAAAAAATCTGCTTTGTTGTGGTATCTATGCAATGCTGAGATTGCTCCTGCCAATTGCGGGTCCAAAGGCAGCATTCTCCTAAGTGCATGAATAATACTGGAAGAACTCATGATACTTGAGAAAATTATACTGTTATACTGTTATATTATTAATGAGATTCCTGATGTGCAAGTTTTTTTTCTAGTTTGAAGAATTATAGATCAAATCCAGTAGATGTATGTGGCAAAAAAATACTGCCTTATTTATACTGATTGATTTTCAAGAACACAAAACCAGTGCTACTGAGTGTAATAATAAAAATATGCCGCCTTGTGGGAACACAATTTTTCTTCAACTATATACATTAGTCAAATTATTTTTCAGTACATGGCATAATAAAATGTTTCTGCCTATCCGGGGATCTCTGGCATTACAGCTAAGGCTGAATAATTTGCCTATCTTGACACTGGACAGACTGACATTACAGGTTACAATGCACTGCTCTCAATTTGGACCAGAATTTTGATGCTTAACACAAGAGGAAGTTTTCTTTTCCCACTGTTCACACAAATTTCCTCATCTTTTTCCTATTCCCCCTTAAAGAAACCATGGGGACTAGAACAAATCTGCCATCTCTTTTCAAATAAATGAGGAGAGAGATTCAATTCCCCACATTCAATGATAAGTTTTTACAGTTTTAGAACACTGAAGCACCAATTATGTTCTCTCTATGAAGCACATAGATACTAATAACAATGCTTGGCCATCACTTTGTCTAGTTATCTGTAAATTGTACCACATCTACCAATAGCACAACCAACAAGCAATTACAGGCTTTCTGAAGCTAATGGCCATATCACCTACCTTCCATTCTGTATGAGTAAGAATGCAATTAAGAAACAATTTAAAACTAATAAAACAAACAGAGATAGCATGACAGACAAGCTATAAACTTTAAAAATGGAAATATTTTTTTTCCTAGAATTGACAGCTGAAGCTTGTGTCTAATCTTATTGTGTTCATTGAAAAAGTAAATGCAGCAGAGTGGAGAAAAAGTTCAGAAAAAACCCAAATCTCTGACATCGTACTGCTATTACTCATTTTCTTTACTAACAAATCCAAGTTAAAAAGATTTGCAAAAAGCTAATTAATAAGGGTAAAAGTAGAAACAATATTTGAAACATTTTGAAGATTATGTCTTTTAGAAATGTAAATCTCACCAAACCAACATTAAATTTCAATTGAAGGAAAGCCTTTCCCTATTAAAATAAAGGCTGTCTGTTAGTCATCGAAGGTTGAACATGATTATTCTGAAACATAGCTTAGAAATGTAGGAGAAAACCAAGGATTTCTGGACATGCTTCTTATGTCCTGATACACACATTTATTCATATAACATTCATGAAGAAGTAAGTTTTGTCTAAATCAATAAATTACAGTAACAATCACTATTCTTACTAGTTAAAAGATACAACACTTCTGAAAAACTAACTGAAAAGCTGGAAGGGAATTCCATGTTGATGAAGTCAACAAGTTTGTTGAAGAGGACTGTTATAAACATCATATTTTAAACAGAAATTGAAAGATCATGATCTGTCTTCCTGATAAGACAGAGATGTGCAGCTCTGAAATTAAAGTGCACTATCTTTTCTAAAAACTCATTTTTTGTAGATATGAGGTCTTATGCATGCATCATAATCACACAATTTCATTATGTGTCATACTTTCAATGCACCATTTCATGACTTCCGTTCATAGCACCAAGGTACTCTTTTTAGTATGGAACAGACTGATACTTAATTCAATTTCAGTGTCACAGAAAGAATATGAAGGAATAATATAAGATCTATAGCTCATTTGGAAAAGAAAAAAAGAGTATATTTTTCATTTTTCTCCAGCAAATGTCAGTATTTTTCATTTTACATAAAGCTATAGGAAGTAAAAAAATTATCTTTCAAGAACTAGATTAGACCTCAACATCAGACAGATTACTGAGTTTCCAGCATAGGGGTACGCTAAGTGGTTTCGTCTCTTTCTTAAACCATTGTGCTTAACACTGAGACTGTGTTATGAAGGGAAACTGAATACACGGTACCTAGGCTTGTCTTTGCTCACGTATGATACTCTAACTAGTACTGGGTTCCCATAACATTCTTGTAGCTGTTCTAGTTCTCCTCCCCATTTGCCAAAGGACACCTTCTCAGGGTTCCCCCTTGAGTGTTGTTTAACCAGCTGAAAAAACCCCACCCCAATCCCACACTGTGCCAGTTAAGTAAAACTCTTAAGCTTCAAATGAAATGAATCAGAGAAAATGGTTGCATAAAATTGTGTGACTTTTCAAAAGCAAAAACCAAAGGAATGAAAAATAACGCAGCCCTCACACTCAAGGTAGCTGTGTCATTACATTATTCAGTGGCCAGCACATCAGAAGCTTCGGACTTCTGCAAAAGCTACTTGGGATGACTACAGCCTTGTGGGAAACGTGGGATGAAAGCTTCTGGGCAAGAGACCTTGTGAAAAATTCTGTGGTCCAAGTATATGAAAAAAAATTTCTATGATCTTTTGCTACGTTTTATTTGAACACTGCCGCTGAGAACTGTACCAAGACTTGCTACAGCCAGCTTCTACAAAAGATTTCTGACCTGAGTGCTTCCTTTTCATCTTTCTAACTTTACAGGATCAATGACTTATTTCCATTTCAGACAATGTTACAGGGGCAACTGGAAGATGGCACTCTCATTGCCTCAAGTTCACAGTGAAATCAGTAAAAATATTGTTCATTTTGCTCACTCTGTACATTTTTTCCTACAGAATAATTCACTTAACATTCTTGAACATATTACTCTGGAATTCAGTTAGTCGAAGTCTTTAGGCCAAACATGTGCTTGGAATTACATAGATTTTTTTTTAAGAGAAATGGCTACTGAGTATTTGTCAGCCTCATCTGTGTTACCAATGGATCTTACCAACAGAAGATCCGTTGTTAATAAATGCTTCGGAACAAGTGAATAAAGTGTGAAAACTTAAAAGAAAGTGATGTAATTTGTAATTTTAGAATGAAGGAGAGGTTCAGATGTTTATTGTCTTTATATGGAGGAAGAAAAAACCAGCTTCATTTTGTACAGATTTTTCAGATGAATCTGATTTAGTCTGATGGAACAATGGAAGCTACAATAGTTGATGTTTACAGGAAAGGATGAAAGGTTTCATTGTATAAAGGAACTCCATAACAACCAGGCATAATAATGATTAAAAAAGGTGTTTCCATCAGCTTTAGGTAGTACTTTTAACATTTCTGTGCACGTCTCAAACAGTGTAATCCACAGCTTACAGAAAAGTAGGCTGTGGAGAAAGATCTACAAAATATTCCATATGTGCTAAATCAGCAGGTAACTGCAGTATTAATTCAGTCAAGATTAGTGTCTCAACGTTGATCAGACTACCCTTGATGGGTTACAAATTATTTTCCTGGAAATATGCAAACCGAAATACTTTGAGAGGTACACTCCATTCCAGACTGTTCTACAGAGATATTTTGCTTGAGTTGATTATATTTCATAACTTCAGGTTCTTAATTTTATTTATATATAAAAACAATGTAGAGAGAGAATAATGTAAACCTTACCTGCAACAAATAACAGCTTTACATGACAAAGCCAAATCCAGGAAATACTGTCTTACTCCAAATGTCAAAGCATACTTCAGAGATTTACCATCAATGATGAGAGCAAAATCATTTTCCTTCCTTAAAGCATCACCAAGAGTACTGCAATGATGGCTAAGTGTCTCTCGTGTTCCCTATTACACACAAAAAAACTTGTGTCCATTATTTTTAATTCCAACTATTCTTATATCCAACGTTTTTTTCGGTGTAATCAGAAACACTGGCATTTTGGTTTTTGAGGAAATTGCCTTTTGATTGATTGTGCTATCAAATAGATTAAAACAAAAAGAATATTTGCAACAGCTGTACTATTAGAAACCGCAATAGAGATGGTGTGCAGGATTGCTCTTGCACTTGTTCCCCTCCTGCCCAAACAAAAAAGTGTATAAGCTATGGTGGAACTTCTAATGATCTTTAAATGGAAACAATAGTTGCATAAATATTTGCCAAAAGACATTATTAAATGTTTTCTATATACCCATGCAAAAGATGATACACACATATGCAGATACCTGAAGAAACAATTTCTATTCACTATAAAATGGCCCTAAATGTTTAGAAAAAAGGAAACACAGATAATTCATAAGTACATGCATTATCACGGTTAATTCTATTGCAATAAATAAATATTTTAATATAATTTAATGATTATAACATCAAGTACATGTTATATACAGGAACATATTTTGTATTGTTGTAGACAACGGAGAGTGGCTTGGCAAGCTCTTCTGCCAGCTCGCTCAACACTCTGGGGTGGATCCCATCTGGTCCCATAGACTTCTGAGGATCCAAGTGTTTCAGTAAGTCACTAACTGTATCCTCATGGAATTTAGGAGGGTTATTCAGCTTCCTGTCATTGTCTGTCACTCCAAAGGCCAGTTGCCCTGAGGGCCCACCTGTCTTGTTGTTGAAAACAGGGAAAGTAGATGTTAAGAACCTCAGCCTTCTCATCCAGATGAACTATGTTCCCTCTGAAGTCCAGCAAAAAATGGAGGTTTTCCTTGCCCTTCCTTTTGTTATTAATGTATTTATAGAAGTGCTTTTTGATATCCCTTACAGAAGTAGCCAAATTAACTTCAAATTTAAAATTCCTTTGTGGGCTTACTCCATATGACGAAATTGCATGTCTCAAATTAAAAGCAGCATAAAAACATCCCTTATTCACTTGACACCATTTCCATGAAATATTTGTCAATGACATTGAATAGCAATCAAATTATTTTCTAGTTTCAATTTAAGTTCACAATTAAAAGAATGAGGTTATGTTATGGCTTCTGTCTGTGATTAACAGTGCTATACTGACATTTAGCAGCCCATTAGGTGACTATGAAGGCAAATAAAATTCAATGCTCTTTTAAACCACTATAAGAATTTATTAACAAAATTCTAAATTTTGCTTGTGAAGCTAAGCAGACATTCATAGGAGTAGAGCCTCGAAACAAATAATGATGTAAAAACCTGAGATAGCTGAATACTTTCGGTTCTATACTAGCCAACGCTGTTGGGCATAAATAGGGGTGTTGATTCATATAAAAAAGATTTTTTATTTCAGCATATTTTTGGCAAATTCAGTTCACAGAGCTGGGATACAGTCTGGACAAATATATTTTCTTACTCTAACTTCCTTTGTCTTGCTTGCTAATGTCATAACAATGACCAAATTGAGGAGGCATTTGTTTCATTAACTGTTTTTACACGCCTTAGGGACAAGGGACTCTGCCTGTCCGTAAATGCATTACAGTTGAGGTAGTTGCTTTTTAGGAGAAGCCCCTGGTATGCAAGGGACATATACTATTATTTTAACAGCAATGGCAAGAAGCATCTACTTACTGCCACTGTTCTCAGTATACTGTTCCACTGTTTTTCCGAAGAGTACGCAGACCAAGAAAAGCTAACCTTCCTAACTCCTATGAAACCATCAACATCTTCATATGGCCAAGAGGCTATACTTTACAGACCCAAGGAGGAGAGGACTGCCACAGAGCAAGTCTTCTCCAAGATCCTAAATACATAGGTCCCACTACACCACAATTATTTTCTTCAAGGTTTCATGGCTACTCAGTTCCTCCTGTGCTGAGGGAACTGGGTTGTGCAGCAGCCCTCAAGGGTGTACAGAGTCACAGAACAAGAGGTGAACCTATGCTACTCAAAAGCTAAAGTTTCATTCTATATGAATTCCTTAACAGACAATATTCCAACCAAGTATTACAGCCTCTTGTCAACTGTTGCTGACATGCACAAAGGAAAGAGAAATTGCATCCACGCTTGCAGCTGCAATCACTCAATGTTCTACAGCCACAGCAGTCCATCCCTCACTCCATTTCCTGAGAGCAAATCCATATCTCCATCAGAACTTCAAAGGTAATTTTTGACTCAGCCAGTCACACTAGAAGTAGAGACTGATACATGACTCCAACCACACCAGAAAGCACAGGACAAGACACAAGACATACATAGGTCTAACTGAAATGCACACCATCAAATGAGACAGAAAACTTCATAACTGGAGTCTCTTGTTAAAATATTTGCACAGAGCTAGTTTATTCTTATTTTTTTAATTGCCCATTGCCCTCAAGCTACATTTACCTGCTGCTGAAAAAAAACATGATACATGCTATCACCAAAACCAGATTTGCAAGTGACCAAGTCTGCATATACAAATTCAGTTGCCATAAGATATTTGCATCCCCATGCATTCTGAATGTACTTTGGACATATAGGGAAAGGATCTATCAATGACGTCACAATCTAGATACTCCAGTTTGAATTAGGGCTTATGGTGCAGTTATCATATCAGCTACTATCTTTTATTCTTAAACTATATTTATATAAATTAATTTTAAAAATACATTGCTTAATAGATATTCATTGAACTTCTGAATCATCACACTAGAAGTGGTTAATGTGTAAGGCTTGTTTAACGAGTTGTTATTGGACTCCTTTTAGTAGTTAAATTGAAGTACCTCCCTTTGTCTCATTACATACGAAGAAGTATAAAAAGTAGTTAAATCTTTTGCACTTCAAATCAAGGAATTATTGCAGGAGTTCTGAAATGCAGTAATCTGTGTAAATAACCTATATATTGGACAGAAGGTCTCAAGTGTATTGGTTAATTTTTACTCAGAGATTTGTTGGGTAGTGAAAAAATCAAAAACAAAGTTAAGGATTTAATCAAAAAACCTTCCCTGTTTTTTCAACAATGATCACAATCTTTCAAAAGCTATCCAATGAACTAATTAAGAAAAGAAAAATCACCTCTCTTCAGTAATATCATAGGCTATTTGTGTAAAAAGTTGCTTACTGTATCAACAACAGGTTCCAGACATTAATCAACTGCTTCTATCTGTCCTGTGTTTGGGATTTAATTTTCAATTTTATCAGCAAAAATATATAAGTTGAAATACAGTAATCACGATTAAATTCATACTAACTAATGTTGGAAATGTATTACTCTAAACAGGAAAAAAAATTAAAAACTACTTATTTTAAAAAAAATAGTAAGTATTTTAATTCATGTTTAGTCTACTCTTACATGCTACCATGGAACCTTTCAGTTAAAGCACTGTTGCTGATTCTCAAATTTTCTTTTCACTTTCTCTCCTTAAGTCTTGAGCAACCTGACCACAATATAAAGTAACATAAACTTCATTTTAGGATTTACTCCTGAAGCCTTCTGGACAGTGAGCTTTGTCAATGAGGAAATTCTTCGACATCTAGAGTTCATTTAAGTCTCCCTTGCAGAGGGGTGAAAGTATTTAAGTTCTTTCCCCTCATGGGATTTTTCGCCTTCTCTATGAAGCACTGTATGGAAATGTGCAAGTGCAAGTTGGCAGTTCTAACCCTTGTACTTCAACATCTGAGCACAGCTTCAGCTGTTTAATCATACAGTAACAATTTTTGCCAGATAACAAGTACTCTGTAAGAAACAGCATTAGAAAGGAACTTAGAATACATTATTGGTAGATGCTACTAGAAGCCTGTGAAGCTCCTGACTTTGTGCCTGCATGGATGAAATCTACCACATGGAATTTGTCTGCCCATCGTTCTGAAGTTCATTTGTGCAGTAGCTATGCTGTGATTTTGGAAGATGTATACTGCTCCCAGTTATTCAGTAATATTTTGTCACAAGACTATACAGTCTTCCAAACATGGAATATTAAAATTAACTGAGAAGATTATTAAAAAGAACAAAAAAGCAACTCCCCAAACCAAACACAAACAACACCCTCTCAAACTACAGTTTTGGCAGAATTGTCTACTTTTGATCAGGTAATTGGATGCTCTACGCTATTTTTCAGGAAACCTCCACCATGATGTCTGGATGTTTTAAGTAGTAAAATAATGTTTCATTAACTGAGAACTCTGCAGATTTTACTTACATCAAGAGAGCCTTCATTTATAACAATTAGTCCCATGTTCTTTCTCAGAAGTTTACAGGAGTGACCTGTTAAAAAATTGGTTTTTTAACATCTGTTCTGATATAAAAAGGCATTTTTTCCTCTAAGAGAACTACATACAAAATTAAATACAAGATTTCCCCAGCTGAAATCAATGGTAAAAAAAATCATGACATACAGAAAGTTCTTTAAGACTTGAAAGAACAACAGAAATAAGAAGCATCTGTATGACTAAAGTATGGCTTTATTTTGGGCATGTATCCATCCAGGCTACTGCTAACGCGCTGAGTTAATCACATGCAAAGAATATTAAATCTTAAAAGCAACTTTAGCGTATTACTAGTTAAAAATACAACTTTAACATTGTTGAAATTAGTCTTTTTCCCCCCGTCTTTTGTAATAATAAAAGAAAGAATAAAAGGAAACCTTCAATTAATGGTAAAATTTATAATATCTTAATGCACCATCTATATTGTTTTGCTTTAGTTAAGGTAGTCCTCACTACCTTTCTTGGAAAGAAGGAGAAACAGAGAACGGAAACTAAGAATACTTGTATTTTCTAAATATTATTGTTTCTCACTGTCAAAAACCAAACAGTGTACTCTTTTTAACTAATTTCATATGCTATAATGAAGTACAAATGCCTACTTCTTTGCCTCCTCTCTAACATGCCTTTTCCTAGCTTTTACTATTTTAAGAGGCAGAATCCACCACTCCCTAATCTCCCCATACCAGTGATTAAAAAATAAGTTAACACTCAAATTCTGTAATGCCATATAATAGTATTAGTTTTAGAAGATAACTTCCCATTCTGAAAGAAATTTTACTCCCTCAACTTCTCTTATTTCTAAACCTGTAACAATGCCATCAAATAAATGCAAATATAATACCAATGTTAATGGCAGTCTCTTGTTTGTCTCCAGTAAGTATCCAAATTTTGATGTCTGCTTTCATGAGTGTCTCTATGGTTTCAGGCACTTTGTCTTGTAGTTTATCTTCAATTGCTGTTGCTCCAAGCAGCTGAAGGTTCTGTCAACATATAATATTCCATACATGCAGGGGTATTTTGTTTAAATTCAGTTTTCATCTTCAATTTATTTTATTTAACTTCCCATATTTACAACAAGGTTAATGCTGTCTAAACTCACTAATCAGATTTGGTATCAACAAATAAGAACTTCCAGTTCATTCCTATGAGCTTTAACTTAGATATTGATGTGGCTTGACAGAATGCACAGTGTCACCACTCAAACTTCAACTAATTCACAAGCTCAGTAGCTTGTTCAGCAACAGCTACGTTTTCCTGAAAACCACCTCTCTGATTTAAGGCTTCAGCAGTGCTCTTATTATGCCTTCTGTCTTGTAATGATTTATCCTCATTTTGAAAAAACCAAAAAGCACCTGTCAACTCAATCTTAAAACTATAGTGCTGATTATGCTTGGTTTTAACCTCCTGTGGAGCAAATCTATACAGTTTTTGTGAATACAGCCATTTTTATTTCACATTTCTATACCTTTAAAACTCATCATGCTAGGCTTTGCTAATGACACCATTATAAACCTACTACTGTGCAATCCTGGTTGCAGCATAGCCTGTGTACTTCATACCGAGAAAGTACTTGTGCAGCTGATACAAAAATTTTTAATGGTAGCAGGGTTGCTGTGGCATTAAAACATTATATAGTTTTAAGACTGTCTTATGTGTCTAGATAAACTAGTCATTTATGTAAACTGAAGTCCCACAAGTGACTGAAGCTAGATACTCTCACTCTTTTCTCATGGATTAAACACTGCAAGTTCCTGAGGCTCTGAATTTTAAGTAGCTTCATTGATGTAATCTCTCTTATACTCTCCAAGGAAAAAAAGCAAAAATAGTCCCCTCAAAATTTAAGTATCAAAACTTCAAACACTATTGCTCTCTTGCACTCCTTTTTCTTACAAATTTAAGAGTCATGGGAGCCTGTTTGGTTGAGGCAGTGAAGTCTTAATCACTGACTTGGCTCCAGGAACTTAAGGGGAACTCAAGGCTCTGCTCCTGTGATGCTGGATCTGTATATCACCTCCCTTTGCAGGCCATCAATACAAGACAGATTGATAAAGTGCAGCAAGTCAAAGAGAGAGACAAAAAAAGCTTAGGGCCTAGAGCACTAAGGACCACTAGAATACTATATTAAGAGTGCTTGAAGAAACAGGATGAGTATTACATGGGGAAAAAAATACAACATGGCTGCCTTCTGCTAACTGAAGAGGGCTTGCAGAGCAGCCATCTTCCTCCAAGATGCATGGAGCATGGCAAAAGAGCATGAGGCAACAGTTACATTCCGCAGCAAAAAAAAATTTAATGCAGAAAAAGGGAAAAAGACTAGTTGAGCATCCAAAAAGTTACTTGCTGCAGCTGGGAAAACTCCCTCCTTGTAGATACTCAAACTTCACCAAAATGTTGGGCAAGCAAAATGAGCCCTGCTTTGAGCAGGGATTTGTGTCTAGACGACCACCTAAAGTTCCTTCCAATCTTGACTACTCCATGGTTCCAAGTTCATTAAGTAATGAAACACATGGTATTTGTCTGTTATTACACTTTTTTAAATAATAGAGCAACTCTGAAAAAAAGCTTCCCAGTAGTTCAACTCAAAGCTGACACTTTCTAGCAAGATAAATACTTGGGCAAAAACTTTGACAAATCAATTTTTCTTCATTTTGATTATCAAAACTGCAAGGAATACACGACACAACTGTCAGTACCTGGTTAGATACCTTTTCCTGTCTAAGCATTATTCCTCACTAATGATTCACTTTTCATGGTATAGAAAGGAAGAACAATAATTAAAACCCCACACTTCTGCTCATCCCTCTGCCCACCCTCCATCTTCCCCCTCAAATAAACCAAACCCTAAAGAGCTATGCAAGCTACACATACTTTTTCAATTAGTTCATAGCTCTCCTCAAGTTTGAGTGTTCTGTTTTGTATAGCTGTAGAAGCACGGTGATAGACATCTAACCACTCTTGATAATCACTTTCTGAAATCTCAGCCACGGCAAAACACAGAGTTCTTAAGCCTAAAGAGAAAGCAGATAATAAATATAATTCAGTATTTGTTAGTCCCTTCCTTGATATGACTGCAATGAGTAACTGCATTTATGCTGAATGCTTATGCCTGATTTTCAGCTTACTGCTGCGAATCTTGGGGAACTTTTAAAATGTATGTAAGGTAAAACTGTTCTATAAATAGAAATTTATTCAACAGAGTAACGGTTCAAAATAGCTGAATATAGTACACGCAGATGTCCTTCAGAGGAAAAAATTATAAAAGTATACATAAGATTCAACTTAGTTTAAACCGTAACGAAGTGATCACAATACTTTCTGAAGATTTTTATGAACATTATAAGATTGAATTTTATTTCTGAGAAAAAATTGTATAAACTGAAATGCTGCTACGCTGGAAAGCAACAAAGTTACAATTTATTATAATACTGTAACAACTACACTCTTCACCCTTCCTCAATACCCTTAGGAAATTCTCAGTTGAAGTTTGAAATTTACCACATTTGATCAGTTTTACAAATTTTTAAAATAAAATCTCTGTGTACAGGCACTATTTGGAGATTTTACTTTACAATCTGTGAGTTGATTACTACTAAATGATTTTTTCCTTCAGTCAAATCTGATTTAAGCACTGCAGCAAGAATTTGTGACTGTATGATTTAAAGAAATATCTATTTTTTGACAACACTCATTTACATTCAGTTGAAGTAGCTAGGTGTGAATGTTCTAATGATTTATTTTCACATATTGTCAGATTTCTAGAGCATGAAGTTGCAATAATTCTTGATATAGTGAAAAGAGCATTGCTCTAGCCAAATGATCTCTCATAAAGACACAGCGTGCATGCTGGTAGATTTAGAAGGGCGGCAGGCAGGACTAATGTAGTTACCCCTTGGTCTTTTTCCCACTCTGCTCTAGGAGACATACAACACCGTAACAAGGGATGGCTAAATGCAATCTTTATTTGTTCACAGGTTTCTATTGTGCACAGCTCAGCACAAGAGGCGATTTTGAAATGATCAAGAGGTTGGGCATAAAATAATACATGTGTCTTAGATGTAATTTAGCATCTTCAGGATGAAAATCATTTGTAATCCTAGTACCCTGACAACTAAACAGCATTAGGAAGACAGCATCTCACCATCTAGACTTAAGAGAATAAAATTAAGGCTGACAACTCAACTAATTCTTTTTACTCTGTGTAATAAGGATATGGTAACAAGATCCAAAGTAATGAATGTAGGTGAAGGGGAGGAAAGGAATCTATGTCTGACTAAGAGGGATACTATTTCCACAATTCTTTCAACATATTTTCTGCAGATGATAAAATAAAGAAAAGAAATCCAAGTGTATGGAATGTCAGCAAGCAATTTTTTCAAGACATTTGCTTTCTCTTTTCAAATGAGAGCCTGATTATTTTTTCTACTTTTAATAAAGACTCTTTTCATTTTGATTTAAAAGAATTTTTCAAACAAAAAGTGGAAAACAAAGTATCACTAAATCTGCTTCTTAACAGACTGGAACAACAGGAAAACTACACACTTTGTCTATCCAAGTGGGCATTAACACTCAAGCTTAATAAATGCTTACATATAAATGCCAGCCATGCTAACCACTTCATTTTTGAACAACATACCAAGAGCATGCAGCAAATGCCAAGGACATACTGTACTACCACATGAAAGAATACTCATGAGAAACTTTGCAACTTCATTGGCTCCAATTTAAATCTGATGCAAAAATAAATACCAATTTTTAATGGACTCCAGAAACTTGTACTTTTTTAGAAAGTTGAATTTTATGCTTTTGAAAAGTTAGCAATTCCCTCTTCTGTTGAAAAGGAGGATACAAAAAGTACTTCAGCAAACTTAACACTAATACGAGGTTCTAAAGATGGGTGGAATTTTTCACTTTTTATGTTCATTTATTTGGTCCAACCAGACTGCTAAGCAGTTGTACCACTGATTTAATGAGAAGAGTAATTAAGAACTGGATTGAAATTTTGCATCAATTCACACAGGACAGCAGATATTGATCTAATTTTGTCTCTTCTGTAACCTAATATATAGCCTTATGACCCAAACTAACTTGACACCTACATAACTTTTCCCTGACCAATTCAGGTTAAGCACACATTTAGTTCCAGCGTGTCTCTGAGGCTTGGGTTGTACCATCAGTCAAATTTGTTTGGTTTTAGTTCTGCTTTCAAGTTTATTGTATCATTTATTATAACTTTATTACTTTGAGATTATTTAAGACTAACCAATGTTTCCTGCAGAGATCTTGATATGAAAAACTAACAAAAGGAACAGATCTGTGACTTGCTTCTACTGTTACTGATAGAACCAAGAGGCTGAAGCTGCTGACTACACTAACCAAAAATAAATTCCACTGTAAATCAAAAGACAAAATGCATAGAAGTCATACATATGAGAGGAAAATGATCTTTCATGATATAGGAGTATTTAGCCAGATACCATTTAACAAAAGATAAGGACTGTATTTTAGTAGGAAAGTATTTTAATAAAGTTTGCTTTCCAGTGTAAGCTTACTTCTTAAGACACATTAAGGATAATTTTAATGCTCCAGTAACATTGTATTAAAGAAACGAAGAGTTAAAAACACTGCAGTTCAGATTTCTGTAACTATTATAATTCTGTTTCCAGCTACTCTATACCAACTTATGGATAAATTAAAACACTATGATGCTGCACAGTAAAACACTATAATCCTTTACTAAGGTACCTGAAAAGGGGATGTCATGGAAGATCTAGGAATTGTGCTAGAAGAACCTACATGAATGCAGAAACCTTCATAGTCTGCTTTTCTGCTCATATCTGTACTGTGGAATCCACTATAATTAATTAACTGGCTGTCTGTATCAATCATCTTAATTGCATAGTCTCTCAAATTTTACTTACTATTCCTATTTCACAAACCCCCACAGGGGGGTTCCCCTCCTTTGGCAACTGTTTTGTAGAAGTGATTATTAAAACAGCAGAGATATCACAACACACCATAATGGAATGCTGGCAATTCCCTTACTGGGACTGGTGACAGTGCAGCATAAAGCTACCTTAGAAGCACTACACTAATCATTTCCAAGCATCTTTGGCTACTTCTTCCTCTGTGCCATCTCTACAGCATTCACTGTGTGTGGGACGTAAAAGCCATCATGGGAAATGAGATCTTCACAGAAACACTGTGCAACATGTTTGCTCTTTGGAAAAACATATTTAGTTAAAAGACTCCACTGTGTACTCTGGGGGTACATTGGGTTATTTTTTTGGTTTTTTTAAGCATGAAGTTATTACTAAAACTTCTCAGGAAGAAGATCTTTTTAAGGAGGCATTACTAAAATGTAATTTTCAAACTTAACATGAGTAAAACACGACAGCAATGTAAAACTGAATAAAACAGTTAAAGTTGAGCAGTAACTGAATTTCCTATTTATTTTTATATTGAATAATATCACCCACCTTCTGTAGCAAACTGCTCTAGATGTTTTAAGGTGATTTCTTTGTATTTTGAACTTTCAGCAAGACGGTCATAAATTACAGTATCCTACAAAGCAAATAAAATTAACACAGAACAATTTAATACAATTTTTTGTGTAAACAATAAAAATCATGTAAGAAAATGGTAGAAAAACATACAGCACTGTATTATTTAAACATTAAAAATTAATAGTCCTAATCTTGTTTCAGAAGCTAAAAAAGGGCATTCCAGTCCTCATATTTTCTAAATTTACAAACTCTGCTACAATGCAGTTTTTCTCTTCCACTTTTTTTGCTGTTATTTCCCATTAGTTTGAAAAGTGCCAAAATGTTGTCTTTCACTTTTAATATCAAGCCCACAAAATAAAATTAGGGCTTTGCAATTGCCATTCTCAGTCTTTTGTAGCCAACTTAGTATACAGAATATTAACAACAGTTTCTTCTTTTCACCTAAGATAATATCGAATGGGCATTTTTATTCAACCAACTTCCTTTTTAAACTCATTTGGGAACAGGATTTCATCTCCCTTCCCCTCAAACTTGACTTACAGAAGAAGAACTAATGAGCAACTCTGACATTCCCATATGCATTGTGATTAGGGTACCTTTCCATAGTCCTGCTTTTGGAAAAAATTTACTTCTGGCACAATGTCAATGGTAGGTTAAAATTCCCATCTAGTCAGTTATGCTAGATTACTATTTCTACTTAGTAATCCATTCTCAGCTGCTCCAGCAAGTAACTAACACATTCATCTACAGATTCATCCATTTTCTTGTGAGTATAGAAGGAAGTAATTAATAGGAAGCATAAAGGTATTAGTCCAGTACAAAGAATAGGATGAACAAGTTTGTCACACTTTAATAGGCAGCTAGTAAAAAAAGACTTAACTAGCTCATCACAATAAACAGCTATATAGCAAAATGATGTAAACTGGAAGAGGCATCAACAGTCCTTCCTCCACATTTTCAAGTTTTGACTGCAGTTATAATGACTTTTTGCTTTTGTATTTGTATTGGTAGCACATATTCTTTGTTACAGTGAAAACAGATCAAAACTTACTGCTCCTTTGCAGTAGAGTCTTAACTTTCCTGATGGTGTGCGAACTATCACTGACATTCTTTTCCTCGTGCTGAAAGAGAAATAAATGCTCTATATAAGGTGGTTTGTAAATATAAACATTTAACAATATTTTCCCTAATAATATCAATATATTTGACAAAGGATAACAAGTCATACCAATTTATTCTGTATTATATTCTCAGGTGCCTGGGATGGAAAAATAGTTGTACTGTCTAATAATTAAAGTGAATACTATTTTCTGTGCATACTTCTGTGAATTTTTTTTCCATAAAAATAAATTTGAGAATTTTTACCTTCATCTAAGTACTGTTTCCTGATCACAAAAAAGCATCTTAAAGCACAAAGAACTTGTTACCAATATCATAAAGACGTAGTGCACGACGGACTGTTTCCGTTTTTCCTTCCTTCCCAGCCAGCCAGAGTCTCGTACACTGTACTGTACTGCAATCCTATCAGTATCATCCCAGAGTTTCATTTATTATGAAAAGTTTTCAATATGCTAAGAACCGGAAAGGGGCTCGACTAATATTAACTATTCTCTGGCTCTCAGTTGTTAATAAGATCCAAGTATTTTTTTTCTTTTTGTTCTTATAACTGAGGTAGAAGTTGGAGGAAAGCATGGAGAAGACTGTCAATGTCTGCTTTTTGCCTTCCCCTTGAGGTTCACCAACAAGCATTCTTTAGATTCAAGATCATGTCCTGTTAAAATATGGATTTCTTTCAGACTTCAACTTTATGAATAAATCTACAAAAACTATTGAGGGGATAAAATGTTCTTCACACAACAGTTCACAGTAAAATACATAACTGTGATGGAAATAAATGGTCCTTTTACAATTTTGGTGCCTGTTGGAACTAGATCCCATTTATACATCATCAAAGAGCATTATTGTATGAATGGCTCCTGAAGTTCAGACTGCCATGGAAAACATCCTGTAAAGGGAATGTATAGACATAGGTGGAGGAAAGAATTTTGTAATTACTGGTGAAGTAAGTGACTGAATAGTATCTTCAGGGAAGTATTTTCCTATTCCACTTGTGCCTGCACTTTGCTTCAAGCAAAGACACCTGAACAGCAACATTAAGTTACTTTGTTACTGTGAATATTGCAAAAATGAGCATATAAAGACATTAACTACTGCAACACCTTTTCCATTTCACCTTATATCCAAAAAACCCATGGATAATCAGAATTCCAAAACCCTTTAGACAGTGGCCAGTTGGAGATCTAGTTAAACAATAGTGGAGAAATTAAGATCATCTGAAATGCAGTTAAGATGTCTAAAATAAAAGCAAGTCTCAGATCCACACTGATTCCTCCAAGATCATCTAGCCTACTGATACTTAAATTCATTACACTAGCTGAATGTTCAGTTCAGAAATCATGGAGGAATTACAGTAATTTAGGATTTGTATAAACAACAATTCGTTATAGTTGTCCTTGACAAGTAAAAACTCAGCAGTTTTGTACTTGTCTTGCAATACAAGACGACTGCAGTCTTGAAGTCCTGCATACAGCTGCCTATTATTTTACTGAAGATGTATCAGAGAAAAAACAATGTTTCCCTGCAGCATGCTGGAACTTTAGCTATGAACACAAATGTTGAATCTTGACTGACATACACTTTCTTAGTAATACTGCAATAAAGCTAATGACTAAGAGTTACTGTCAAGGACTTCTAAATTTTTATGAGCCTTTTCACTGCAGTGACAGTTTTATTTCATTTTCCTGGTGAACTACAGTAAAGCACAAAACTGCACTACTACAAATAACTGCCAGTGGAAGACCATTGTCCCGTTTTGCTTCTTCATCATAGAAGTGATGCGAGCAGCCATAAAGTTGACCTGGTTATAAGGGGAAGAATATTGAACAGAAGATGTCTGCTGAAATAGAAAATGCCTACCAGCCTAGAAATTGAAGACATCCTGAGATATCAGCAATATGCACAAAACAAGAAACTAACTACAACTTCTTGTGTGGAAAAGGGAGAAAACACTATGCGAAAGTAGGAATTGACGACGATCTAGAAAAATAAAAATTGGTCTTGGAGAAAAGAACACACCATTATCTATTGGCTGCCTCAGGTGAAACACAGAAATTAGCAGCATCTATTGACTGTTGTGTGTGGTGGTGTCCTGCATCTGTCCTTATGTCTGTGCCCCACCCCACACAAATGACTTACACCTAACAGGGAGCCTCTCTCTCTAAGAGTCACCCCCGTGCAAATCATTCTCAGTGTGTGTGTGTGTATACAGTCCTTTATTAACAGCAATTTGTAGTAATCTGTAATAAAAAAAAGTAGAAAATAAAGCTCTGGTGTCCTTGTGTGCCATGGAATCCTGCAAATCCACTGCTGTGATCTCTATACACCTAGAGGCTGAGTAACCCTTTGGGCTGTAAGCTGGTTGTTCCCATGCAGTTCCCATGGGACTACAAATGGACAGAAGTATCTTGAAGGGACAGAATTATTTTCCTCAGTCACGAGATTTGCCAGTTTAGGAAGAAGCTGCTGATGAGCCCCCTATTACTCTAAAATCTGACTTGGTTTAAGATGAGACAATCACAGAAAACAAACACTGCTACAGAGGTTTTGGTACCTCCTCTGTGAACCATTCATTCTTTTTTCAACATTTAGAAGTATCAGTCTTCAGTCACAAAACAGGATCAGTGTATTCTGGACCTCTTTGAGCGACAGAGAGGAGATAAGGGCTCAAATGCTCTAGGAGGCCTTCTGTCTGCCCAGTACAACAGCCAAGGTAACATGGATTATTCATAAAACTGATTAGACAGGAGAGAATAGTCAAGGTATGTCAGGTAAATACACTAGCATTCTAAATAAAAAATACAGAAATTTAGGCAAGAACCTTTAAACTGTAACTATCACAGTTTCTGCTAGGGTTTTGAGGTATTCCCCAGGGATACAAATGAAAATCAGCTCTTAAATCAATAGACAGTATGTACTCAATACTTGCCAGTTAAGTTAATCCTGATGTTAAAAACGCAATTAATTTCTCTAAGAAAACAAGCAGATTCAAATCAAAACCTCATTCAGTAGCACTGCTAATAAGGACACGCTGATGCAAGGACCGATGTGCAATTTGTGCACTGGTAGTGGACATCACTTCTGCTTAATGACACAAGGAATCAAACACTTCAAATCTAATTCATTTTTTCACCAAACATAAGACGTGCTGTGCTTCTGGATCTCTGACATGGTGCCCTGCTTTCCCCTGCCCTGCAGATACATACCCTAGGAGTTGGTTTTTGCTGCCAAGGGACAGCTACAGTTTTTCTCTTTGTTACAGTTCCAGGTGACAGAATACAAGAACACTGCACAGTTCCTTCCCTAAAAGCCAGGGGGGGTCTTGAACAGCAGACGATCTGAGAATAACTCTTCACTTGCTCGAACTTAAGGTACCGCAGCAGTCATGGCATCTGTGCAGACTTATATACTGGAGCCAAACTAAACTCAGCACAAGTTATTAAGACACTATTAGCTCCATAGAGATCAGCACTATATTTTAGAAATAACTGTCAACCGGTTAAGGATTACCAGTATAATACTTTCAGTGTGCTTTCAGAATGCTCATCTGCCAGTTAGACTGGCAACTACCTCCTTGCTATGAACAAAGTGTAATTAGCGTGTTGTATAAGTATCTCTTTTCACAGGCACAACTATAGTCACTTTAAAGAAGAGAATACCATAAATGAGAACTCTACCAAGAATTCCTACAAGTTTATTTCTGTAACATACTTCTCTGAAAGACTATCCTACCAAATATTGACACTGTTGTACGCTACTTGTAGAAGAGTCTTAATCTGGCCTGTACTGGAAAGCTGCAAGGAATTAATTTGAATTTTTTTCTGGGAAAACTTGAAACACCTGCAAACTCTTAACAGTTTATTCATACTTCTCTGAAGATACATGCTCCTACCCATACAAATGGTGTTGTTTTGGAGCCAAAATTTCTCATGCTGTGGAACACGGGTGACCTCTAGTGCTTCCGACAAGTCAGTTCCAAGCAAAGCTAAATATTACAGAATAAGAAAACCAGCTATAAAAGCTAAATACTTAAGTTGAATGGTTGGCATCCACCAAAAAATCTAATCATTCAAAGGTTAAGATTGAGAAGGAATTCTCCTGTCTTCATAAAGTATCACTATTTAATTTAGAATTTTAGACCGACACAGAAGTTCAAAAAAAATTATGAAATCACAACCAGAAGCAAAGTAGGAATCCTTCACTGCTACTCCAGGAATGCAGTATGAACTTTCACAGATGTCCTGTTAACAATAATGCACTTTGCACTACATACCCAGACAAGAAAGTGAAAGCAGTGCCTGCAAAAAATTGAAACCATGGTACAAATCTCAAAAAATTCAAGTACGTCCTCAAAGATATAACTATAAAAATTACTTGCTGGGTTTTTTTCACTGTGATCTTTCATTATGTTTCATATTATTACTGCTATTATTATAACTATAGGCAACTACTTCTCTGATTTCATCCAACCTATACATCTTCAGCCTGTCTCTCCAATATTGCCTTAGACTGTTTTACTTTTTGATTTTTCCGCTACTTAGCTAAGCTCAGGGGAAACATAATAGGACAGGAAGGAAAACAACAACCACTTTACACAAGCACAATTACAAGTAATCATTGTCAGAAAAAGAAGAAGTTTCCTCTACGTGCAAATCTCTTCCCTAATCCTGTGCCAAAGTAAGCAATGGGCCTACACAAACAACACAGACAACATACATGGCTACAATTTAAACAGCTTTACATTAGAAGTGAAATTTCATCCGTATTTCTTATAGGTACCTTTTTAACTCCAAAACCTTTAGCAAAGTTTGTGATAAACTCATTTTCCAAGAAAACTAACTGGCCAGTGCTGTAGTAGTGATGCTGCTCAGAAGATAGAGTTTCAGTCTAGAGTATTTATACAAGTCATAATTATGCAAGTGTATTTAAGGTCAAACACAAAATTTAGTTTTATCAGTCAAGACAAATACACTTACTTTTTAATAGATCACATGGCACCAGGGCTTTCAGAAATACATTTAGAAGTTTGAGTACTTTCCTATATGGTCTTTTCACAGAATTTTTTAAAGTTTTAAGATCAAAGATTTTTTCAATCTTTGAGCAAAAGCGGAAGTGAAAAAAATGAGTCACACAGTAGACAACAGGAAAAAGCCTCTGAAAATATTTTACAGTAATATCAGAAGTGTAATTTTAATCATGTACACTGCTTTGTCTATAGTATGTTCAAGTTACAGAGATAAAAGTTACACAGCCTGCATACTTTGCCTGTAAAAATAAAAAAAAATGCAAACATTTTTATCCATGTGAGAAGTCCATAAAGTATTTTCACAAAAAGACAGTAAGTACAAAACATGCTGTTTACCTTGTAAATTCCAGGACGTTTAGCAGTTCGTATCTCTCTTCCTGTCCCAACTGAAGAATTAAAAAAAAAACAAAGCCGAAATTAAAAAAAACAGGAGAGAATTAACAAAAAAACCTCAAGCAAAAGCACCAAAACCAGCCAAACAACATGTCAATACATATGTACAACTATACAGTTATTCAGAGATTATATTTTACTGTATTTACTTCTGCTGAATTTAAATAAAGTTACTCCTATGTACTTACAGACTCTATGATTACTGAGTCAGGTGTCCTTCCAGTGAATACAAAATGAAGATGCCTGGCTGCTCTGACCAGTGCTCCTTCATCTGCAGGAAGTTAAAGACTTATTTTACAAACATACCAGAAAACTATTAGTTCATTCCATGACTGAATGAACACAGTCCCACCTTTTCTATTTTTGACTCCCTTTTTCCCTTCTGAATTTTGAGATTAGATTTGATGCTGGAAAGAAGTCTTTGTTTCTCCTGTTAAAACTGATGAAAGTTTATTACAGTTCAGAGAAAATATGCCATGAAAGGAACATGCCCCTCAGCTCAGTAACGAGAGCATCCTCTTCAAACCTTTCTCAGTTGGGCACTAGACAAAGTACATTGCTTTTTGTTTAAGTTCTGTTTTTGAAGAGAAGACTGGTAAGTCACTCCTGTAAATAATAGGTACTTTCAATGTCTACAATCAGGAAACATTAAAACCAGCAACCTTGTCTCCAATAGTCATCAGTTCTCTCCAAGTGGCTCGGAATGTCAGAATGGAATTTTCCTACAATGCTCAGTGAAACATTGCCATGACTTAGTTTTATTTATGGCCCTACCTCTGCCCTTGTCTTCCAGCTGTTAAAGGACAGAATTTAGAGATAAACACCCAGGAGCTGGGGCAGACAGGGAAGACCCTCTGTGCTTTCTGTAATTTCTCCCATCATAACTTAAAATATATTTGCTCAACAGAGTTGAGCATATATTAATCATTTTGCCTTGCTTCATCATTTCCTGAATTCACAATTGTTTATGGACCACAGTAGGCTTGAAACACACCTTTTGCATTATAATCTTTTCTCACTCTCTAACAGAAATTACAACTTTTAACCTATTAAAAACATTTCTGTTTCAATTACACAGTCTGTTCTAAATCAGTATCATGGTTACCAAGTACAGAACAGGTTCACAAGCAAGGACATCAATTTGAGTCCTGATCTGATTTTTATTTACATCTGAGCAGTTCCTTTAGAATTCCACAGCAATCTGAAAATGCCTTAGTAGTGCTCTATGGTTAATAATTTTTCACCCTTATATAATCCATGGGACATTCGTATGCATTTTCCGAAGAAAATTTAAAAAGTCTAAATCCTTTATTGACAAAACTGATTTTAGATAATACCAATTCTTTCTTGAGGACAGGTCTATTTTAATTTTGGATGATACACCAAAAAACAATAAACTGAACAATAAACTGAGTTGATAAAATACTTTACTGTACGTTCACATAGTTATTTGAGTCTCACCTGGAGATGCTGCTTGATATATAATTTTATCACCTTCTCTTTCTGGAACTGCTGTATGACACACTGCCATCATTGTCAAAAACTCACATATTATAGGAGCAGTTGGCTAAAAAAAAATAAGATGTCAGAGTGTGATTAATCACTTAAACCATAAACAATCAAAATGTAATAAGGACCAGTAATAGTCAACAAAAATTTAATGAAAGATTCTTCCTATATTCTTTAAAAATTATCTGTACGCTAATTTCAGCATGCAGAATTACTTCCTGCTGCTGTATTTCGATACTAGCCATATAAATAGAATGTAGTGGCATTTGCTATTGTAACAATCAAAATTAGGTAACAAGCAATATAGAATGACTCAAAAAAGTTCAAGACAAGATCAGACACACTGCTTTTAAGGGAGGACATTTAGATGAATGAATCAAGCACTCCAATGTGTACAAAGCTGAAATAATTTAAAATTATTTAGTCAAAAAGGGGAAAATAACATATATAAGCAAAATAGTTGATTAGATTTGACAAATACCGCTAAGAACCTTCTTAGTACAGCTGACATTTGCAGAAGGAATGAGCTGAATTCTGAATGGTTGTTTAAAAGAAACACCAGCACTCCTCTTGAGCTCAAAGCAGCCACCCCCTCAGCTGAGAGTTTCTTGTAGCATATTTATAGTATTTCAGATTAATAGCAGACTAAGAATAACATGACAATTACTCTTCAAAATACAATTGCTCTATTTAATACAATAATCTCTGAAAACCTAACTTAATTCCATAGTGCAGAAACACTAATGGAAGCAGGTTCCTGTTCTCTTCCACTGAGGGCCTCAAGATCTTCTAAGATGTATTCAGAAGGCTGAATTACAAATTCTTTTCCAAAGCACTTCAGAACACATTTAAAATACAGAGATGAAGTCCCTCTTTGAATGTGTGCCTGAATTTTTAAGAAGTATATAAAAGTATTTTTATAGCTTGCATGCTCATTTTATATATACTTAATACTACATATCTACCAGAAAACTTGCACACCAAAGACACTTAGACAACAGCAGTAATAGACTGTCTCTTTCAAGCTAAGCTACTATCTATATTACCAGCACAATACAAATGGCCTTTACAGGTTTGTAACAAAAAAATGCTTCATGGTCTGCCAGTTAAACTGGAACTTGCCTCCTGGGAAGAAAAACTTTATATAAAGAAAACAGTAATTTCTTTAGACTCTTCAAAAAGAGAACAAACACACTATTTAAAGTGAGTGTTCTTGGTTATGACTAGGTAAAAACATTTCTCATACAAACAACAAACACAAAGTGGTAATGAGGATACTGTTTCTTAGTCAGATCACAAACTAAGCTGTTAACTTTCTCAGAAATGTGCTGTCTCTTCAGGGCAAACACCAGCTTCCAAAATGACTGTTTCATTTCACCATGGGAACTGAAGATCTAACCTCATGGAAGCATGTACACAAACCCAATGAATATGGTTAACTCCTTGACTCCTGTCTAAGCCTAGGTAAGTCATATCAGGATGTTAAGTTAACTTGACTCACCCTGAAAGTTTTAATAGATGTCATGGCATCAGTATAAACAGCATGACTACTGTTAAAACATGCGTAGAATGAAGAACACAAGACTACTTCAGACTTAGAGCGCTTGAATTATTGCATCAGAAAGAAAGGGGAAAAGAAAAAAAGAGCTGGATCTAATCAACATATATTCACAACAATTATAAAAGTATTCATCAGGTTATGATGACTTTGTATAAATACACAATTTATTTAGCTCCCTTCAAAGCACATCATCTTTTGACTTACTGAAAGCAATCGTTTGATTGTTTCTATATGGTAATTATTTCTATATTACTTACATGATTGTTTTGAAGATTCTCCAGTAATGATGAATCACTAAATGTTTTTTCTTCTCCATTTTGTGGACCTTGCCTAGAAATAATTAAATAAAAAAGAGATCATCCTTAGCATAATTTTAACAATTTATGTACAAATTTTGGGTTGTAGCTGTTGCAATAAAGGCTGAAATCACATACTTTGAGAAAAAGAATTTAAAAGGCATTTCTTTCACATCTCCAAAGTTTATCTAATTTAAAGAAACCTTGATTTATATAAATACAATTAAATCTGGGAAAGTTTGCTGACTTCAGGTAATGAAGAATGAAGTAAAAATACATCTACAGTGTAAGACTGTGGCTTCTTGTCTTCTGATTTCTAGAATGAGATTGTAAAAAGGACTCAGCAAAATATATGCCCAAAGAGATGACACTTTATCAAGAAATTAGCAGTTTTGGAATAGGTTTCTAAATAGGAAGTCTGACAGCTAAATGAGGTAACAAATTACTTCTGACATCAGAGGAGGCTGCTTGGAGAGGGTTTGTTTTCCATTACTTATAATCCAAAAGGAATATGCTACACTGATAAAGAAGACAGAGCAACAATGGTGAAGTAGGGACTGAAGAGATGCAAGGAGATGGTTCTGGAGAAGTAAACTCATACCCTAGTATCTCTCAATTGCACAAATATTCTGGCTGAAACTGAGACCTCACAAATGTAGATACTTCTGTGAAGACTTGTTACTGCAGCTTACTGTTGAGTATTAAGTCAATCTAATTGAGTTTGAGTGAAACAAAACAGTGCAGAAAAACAAACCCATGAACCTAGTTGGAGGAAAGGGGTGTTTTTTTCCATTTACTTTGGTCTTTCCTTGGATCAAATAATCTTGCAAAAGAGCAAACACATTTGGTGACTTAAGTTGAAGGATAAGCCATATACATCAAAGGCAGTCTAAAGATTTTCTATGAAAACCAAAAGTGAGCTGGTTTAGTTCTCCACCAACTACCACGGTGGAGTAGAAAATGCAGAACCTCCACCATACAGCCACTCAAGGACTACTTTTTCTAACTATAATTAAACTGAGAAATTTCAAGTACTCTCGTGCACCGAGACTTCTTTTTTAAATGCAAAGCAAATAGACCTTGAAGTGCCAAAAGGTTAACATCTTTAGACACACAGATTCTCAGTGCTAAAATAAGGAAAAACATTTGCAGGTGTATGTTGTGTCAAACTGAAAAACAATTCTTTCTAATACAAAAAAATAAGGATTTAAAAGGATGGGGATGTAATCCATTAGTCATTTTAGGACTAGAAATGTTACTGTCACAAACAGATTTTATTGACTGCAATAGGTTTACACATGAAGAAATTTATTAAAGTTTCTTATTTCATAAGTATTCACAAGATGTTCATAGTCTATAAAAGGGAAGCACTGGTTTGGATTCTTTAACTACTGTTCAGATATCAGTTTATCCATTTCAGATATGCTTCAGTAGAATAACTGCATCTATTTAGTGACTCTATTAGCAATTCCATTCCAGAGTACACAACCTAATGCCACAGAATTTGGATGGCATAAATTTGAGTAAGAATGTCAGTCTGCATCAATTCAAAGGCAAAACACCTTCTGACAAGTAAAATATCTCACATTTAGCTCTGTTCCTAAAAATACCTCTCATTGGTTTTAAACTTCAATCTTCAACAAACAGCACAAACTAAATGAGTTTTGGAGCTTACCAATCATCTGAAGGAACACTAAAATCCTCAGGCTCAGGGCAATGGCTGCACAAGAAGCAAGGGAAAAATAGAAATAGGGAGAGGAAAAAGAATCATAAATGCTAAAAAGGTTGATCATATGTAAAAAAATTAGTCAATGAAATTAACTAATAAAAAGCTTTTCAACAGACTATTTTGGTAGTGCCTAGACTGCAATGAAAATTGCAAAAATATGGTGTTTCTCTTGAGGCTTCATAAAGTATGAAACCCCAAATTCTTGCAAGTCTTCCCTCAGACTTTTATTTTGTATCAATATTAAACAGACTATATGACAGCAAAAACATTTATACTGATGTTGCCTTATGGCAGAAAGCCTTTGGTATCTCAACTTTATTTTTGTTCCTCTTTGCAAAAAGAGATGTCTTGACAGAAGTGATGATATCTCTTGTAAGAGACATTTCATAGTTACAAACAAACTGAATGCTAGTTGTCAGGTGTGAGATTTTTTAACTGTAGTATTAATGCATGGGCAGGCAAAGGCACACAGATAAAGTCAAGTCTATAAAAATACTCACCCATATGCAACTCCTGCTACCGTACACTTCTTAAATTGCATGACGTTGCATGTCAGGGTACCCGTTTTGTCAGAAAATATGTATTTGACCTAAATGAATGGTAAAATCCATTATGCATTAACATTCAGCAGTTAGTGACTCATCTAGTACAACTCATTACTATTAACACACCAAATATTTTTACTGGTTCTGCAGTTTTCACAGTTTATAGAAAAAAACCACAACAAAACCAGTACACAAACATGGCACTTGCACAGCCTTCATACCCATTTTCAAACAGAACAATCAACAGAGACGTCAGGAAATGTAATCCTGTTTCATGGCAGTATATTTAACTATCCCTCACTTCATGTATTGTTGAAGTGCAAGAAACTAGTGAAGACCAATGACTTTGCCAGTAAAACATTAAATTTCCAACAGAATCAATATAGTAAGAAAAGTATCTATGTGGATTTCTAAACCCATTTTTTTGACATAGAAGTATCTTCTCAAAACCAAAATGCTAGTAAAAAAGCAACAGTTCAGAAATGCCAAATCACAGGAATAGAAGAAATACATTCCTTTCTGCCTACTCCAGGCCTTCTATTTCCCTCTCATTATAAAACCTACTGTTCCAGAAAGTATTAAAGCATTTTGAAATTCAAAGTTTAAATACATGAATCTGTGACATATTTACATTTAGTTTAAATCTAATCTTATGAAAAAGGTTAATATATGAAGAAATGAAGTCATCTGTGATGAACTAAAGGTTCTATTAATTAAAGGTAAACCTCAACTAATTCATTAAAATTCATTTCTCATTAAAAAAACCCCAGGATTCTTAATTAGGAATTAACTACACTACACCTGTAGGAAATAATGCTATATATTAGTAAAAATGTTTCTGAGTGTTTTAGAATAGGTTCAAAGGATTGCCAGAAAGTGAACCAGACACACTGTTGAGAGATTAACAAACAGGGGTATTTTATTAACAGAAATTGCTGAGTAACAGGAATTTTATGGTGGAAAAGGAGGAAGCAAACGGAAGGGAAGAAACCTCTCAAAGAGCGGTAAACCCAGGCATGTGAACGCCTCCCACTCACCAAGGGGAGTGCTGCTGAACTACTAAGGTCTTACCAACACACACACACACACACTTAGGTTTTCCAAAGGAGGAAGCCGAGACCATGTGCGCCAGCTGACTCACTGCAGTAACAGGGCTCTTGGTGTTTTAAAATGCAAAGTTTTCCCGCACCCCAGTCATCTGCCCTTAAAGTACAGGTGGCCAGTGACATCTGACTAGGAAGGCGTGTCCAATACTGCCCCTTAACACCGTCTAGGCTGAAGTCACCAGCTCCACCCATTTGTTACATAACAGTTTTCTCTCTGCCCATGTGCGTGGGCATTGGAATATCCCTGAGCATGTGCATAATTGCTTGAGGGTCTTCAGTTATTTGGGTCTAGGGGATAGCCTTCATCCTCTTCTCCCTCACTTTCTCCTTCAAACCACCTCCAAATGCAACTAGCTAATCAAAAGAGGCCAATTATTTTTAGTTTATAGCTAGCTCTGTCTTCAAGGGTGAAGTTTCTACTTTATCTCTTCTTGTTATTAGCAACAAGGTAGGAAATAATATAAACTGTGCCCAGATCGCTGGCCGAAACACAGACCAAAAATGTCAACAATTTTAATTTCGGCCACACTGAGGGATTGTGACTCATCCAAATCCGCAGTTAGAAGAAATATTCTGTGCCAGGTTTACGTCCCAAATCGTATTTTTCTGGTGTGGGCAGAATGGGAAAGCTAAGGAAAGTCAACCTTTTTTGCCAACACCAAAGTTTTGCTCTTCTTAAAACCTGAAGATCTCTTGGGGGAAATCTCTTCATTACATGCAGCCCTCATGTACTTCAAAGACGAAATCTGCTCTTGTTTTGTTAGCAGAGTCCCTATGAAAATCTGCTCAAATTAATCTCTCAAAAAAAGTGAAAGTGGAGATCCCAAGAAGTCTGACTAGCTCCTGGTTGTGAAGGAAATTTGATGAGAAACCTAAAGAAATGAAGAAAAAAACTACTCAAGTCAAAAAGAAGGAATGAGTCTGGGAACGTGAATAACAAACTAACTGCAGAGAGAGAATAAAAAGATTGTTTAAAATGAAACAGAAGAAAAGCTAAGATTCAAGAGAGACTCTTGCCCAGTAGAGGAGCTTGTACTCCCTTTTAAGGCCAGGAAAAGAACAGAATTTTCTGCACATACATTTTAAACCCAGCAGACAAAGGCCCTGTCCTCTAGCATTAGTTCCTCCTAAGGCCCTCCTAAGTATTAGTCCCTAGGACTTCTTGGCTATATGGCTAAAAATTGCGTTATTATTTATTGTTTTTGGAAAGCTAGAAACAATTTGCATGTTCCCATGCAATAAAGTGAATAATTAGTTAGGAAAACTTCTAGGCTAGGAAATGCAACAATGTGTGTACTTGTGTTTGTAACACAATTCAATTAAATGAGCATGTAATTTTTTTCCACAGAATGTTTTCAAAGCAAGACTTTAAATACAATTGTTGCTTATTTAATACTGGTTTCAAAAATATAATTCACTTATATTGCAAAGCGTTTTCAAAAAAACCTGACAAAACGAAGAGAACAGAAATAAGCAAACACTAAGGCAAGAATATAGTTTTTTGAACTAAATCCTCACATGAATAATTTCAATACACAGGGTTAGAACCAGTAATTCTTTTTCTACCTGTCCAAGTTCTTCATTGAGATTGGAAGTACGAGCCATTGCAGCAGTGTCTGTAGCTTCATAGTGCATGTCTATGTCCTACAGAAAAAAAAAAATCTTATGTATTTAAAAATTTATTCTTCACAATGTCCCAACTTTTAAAACAAAGCATTTGCTCACATGATACTCCACATACATTCTTCTCCATATCTGCATGGAGTATCTCACAGACAATAATCTATTTCACACATTTCATCAAGGAATCAGATTAAAGTGTTCAGAATGGCATTCAAAAAAATGGAAAAATGGAAGGCATGCTTACATGGCTTTAAAGGGACTATCTCACACCCATCTCCAACAGAGTAAACAGAGTAAATCCTTTTTTCCCTGCATTACTCATTAAGAAAAAAAAATTAAAGGATGCCAAAATGAGCTGTATATATTTCCTGTGACAATACTAACAAAAAAGTACTGTAATACTAAAAAAAATACTGTACAAAACCCTCCACTTTCATTAAACTATAGTGTTACTAAGAAAAAAATCACCAAAATGTCGAAAAAACCCAAAACACGGAATAAGTTTAGAAAGAAGAAATGAAACTGAACAAAACATCCTGGGACTGCAAAACACTTTCTTCTGATCATTCTGAATGAAACTGATACCTGAATATCAATAATGGGGAAGTAAAATAGCACAAAAACACTCTCCAAAAATCAATTTGGTGCACATATAGGAGTAATACATAAAATAATTTATTATCACCTTCTCAGAGTCCAGTAATAATAAATAAACAGCATATTTTAATATGTATGTCTACAAAAAGTCTGAAAAAGGTACGCATAGGACAAGCAATCCATCATTTCATTTGTAAACCACATGATGTTAGAAGTCAATGAAAATTATAAAAATAATATTTACCCAATTTATGAAATAAGCCTGGATAAATTTAACAACTTCAAGTGTAACCAACAAGCTGATTGGAATAAGATTATTGAAGAGAATGATAAAAGTCAAGAAATTCAATCCAAAGTTGCTTGCTCCACCATCTGTCAAAAACCAAAGTAAATCACATTAATATCTGAGACTGTACTTGAAAATATATACACAATGTATTCAGAATATTGCATTAACTCCTGATTTTTAAAATGTTCTAAGAGGAATCTTTTGGTTTAAATTACAGTACCACTTACCTATAAATATGACCTTCCTAAGAGTTAAGGATCTCTATTATAATAGTGTAGTTCAAATTTAGAGATTTTTGCCATCTGCTCCAATTTCTAAAAAGCAAACTTACCACTCATTCCCCTTTTGCTATATTTTAAGATCATAATCTGGGAATATCTATATAAATAACCGAATTCTAAACTCAAAATTCTACAGTTTGATATTCTGAAAGGGGGAAATAGGTAGTGGAATGAACTTTTCCTCTATCCACCGTCACACTCTCCCTTAAACCAGCAAATACTATAAGAAAGGTAAATTCACATCCCATGAAAGGAAGAGATGAAATTACAGACTTCAATTAAAGTTTAAAAACAACTGGAAATATGAATATTAACATATATAACAAGGAGTTCTACACTACTGTTACGGGTTTAACCAAGTAGGCCAAAAATTTAGGCTTTAAAGTTCAGACTAGGCCTGGAATTGTCAGCTGACTTGAGCTGGGCTGGGCTAGCTAACAGCAGACTTCTTCTAGCCAGTAATGTTGTATTCCATGCCATGTTACGACATCATCTCAGAAGGGGTAAGAGCCGGTTTGTGTGTGTGGCTTAGTCAGTTGCTTCCCAGCTGTGGTCCCAGCAAGACACCCTGCCGTCCCAGGAGGGATGGGGAGGCCCAAGCCCAGAGCACCAGCTTAACATCATGTTATCTTAGGGAAGTAAAATGTTTGTTCTTAGCTTTTCTCTCTGCTTAAGTCTGTCTCTGGGGAATTAACTTCTCTAGAATGATTTGTAGTTAAAATGGTAGAATTTGTGTTTACTGGGAAGTGGGAAGTTATTTCTTGTTATACATAACTTGTGTAAGTGTGTGCTATATTGTAGTTTTCTCTTAATTTTCTCTTTTCTGTATAAATACATATAGTTAGTTTCAGCACAAAACTAGTTTTGGAGGTTTTTTTCCCTTTCTCCCTTTTCTCAGCCAGAGGCTAAGTCTGTTCTTTGGGCAGTTGGCATTTTGCCAGCTCAACCCAAGACAACTTCTTTTTCCTTTTAAAGTTTTAGATAACTAACAATAGCACCTCAGAGAGAATGTGAAAGGGAAAGTCTGGTCTCCAGTACAGCAGAACACAAAAGGATGGAGCCTGACTGTCTGTATTCCAAGATATCTCAAAGAAAACCAGCCTCAGACAGGTTTACACTGCCTATGCAATGTGGATCTCGTTGTTAGTTCAAGATCCAGGAGAGGTGGTTTTGGGTACATTCATTAATATCAATTCCAGCATCAAATGAAGTACTTAAAAAACTAAATATAAAAAAAAATTCAAAATTAAAAAACATTACATTTAAAAATAAATTAATAAAAAGGTTAAAAAAATAAAGGGAAAGGGGAATAAATTACTTCCTAGATATTAAAATTATAAGCTGAACGCAGCCTTAAAGGGCATACTTTACAAAATCCAACACAATTTCATTTAATTCTGTGGCATATATCAATATTAATTAAACTGACTATTGTGCTATCCATATATTAACCACTGTATTCTTAAAATGTTTACATTTCTCAGAAAAGAAAAATAAATGCATTGAAAAGAAGAATCAGATGAAGTGCATCTAATGCCATTCTCTGATATTACTGGAAATTGTCAGTGCTCCATGAATGATTTCACTTTTTTCCACCTCACAATGCAAGTATGAAAGTGAGGTTTCTTAATTAGAAAAAAAAATTCTTCCCCAGCATCAAAAAGAAGCAAGGTTCTCAATAAATAAGAGTTCATCGTAAAGGCAGACACATGAAGAGTGCCTTCAAATCAGAACTCCAAGATTTTTCTTGTAAAACAGACCAAACCCCTGTAATTCCTACTTTGATGACTACATTCAGAAGCTCTGTACTCAAGACTGTTGTTTCAGAGGAAGAAAATCTAGTTCTGATACTACTGCCTAAGTACAGAAGGGGCTCCAGGGCCATTCTAAGACATTCTGAAAAAATGAGTACTTGACTACAAAGTATATTTGGGAAAACTTCCTTTAAATCTACTTTCCACATAGAGGGTCTCTCTTGGGTTAAGCTGGTAAAATGCCAACTGTCCAATACAGAGTCAGTCTCCCTCCTCCCTCCCGAGAAAAGGGAGAAAGGAAAAAACCTGGAAACTCGAAACAGTTTACTATACATATTTATACAGAAAAGAGAAAATTAAAAGTACAATATAACACACACATAAGTTAGAAATAACAAAAAAATAACTCTCCACTCCCCATCGAACACAAACCCCACTATTTTAGCTACAAATCATTCCAGAGAACTCAATCTCCAGAGGGACAGACTCAAGCAGAGAGAAAGACTAAGAACAAACACTTTACTTCCCGAAGATAACATGGTAGTGACCTGGTGTTGGGCCTGGTCCTCCCGTCCCTCCTGGGATGGCACAGTGCGTCCTCCTGGGACCACAGCTTGAAGGAATTGACTAAGCCAGCTTTTATATTTTGAGATGATGTTGGAATATGGTATGGAATACCACTGGCCAGTAGTCAGCTGTCAGCTAGCCCAGCCCAGCTCAAGTCAGCTGATAGTCTCAGACCTACTCTGAAATCTAAAGCCTAATTTACACCCAGCTAAACCCATCACAGGGTCAAACTCTATTTATAGGTTGCATACTCCTGTGAAGGCCTCATAACATCACATTGCCTTGCCTCCACCTTAAGCACAGCTGCCCAGCATAATATGTTAGATGAGATCTTTTGTGCCTCTTTTACCTTTCTCCATGAAAAGTCTGTTAAGATCTGAGGTTTGCAGACAAAAATTAGTTAAATACCTGTATTGTAAAAATTTAAAAGTTAACAGCATCACTTCCTGGGATAAGTGAGTTTAAAAATTCAGAAAAGTCACTGCAGCTTTAAATGATATCTACTGTTAAAAGCTCAGAATGGCTTTAGTCTGATGTTTAGGAAGCTGATTGTTTATGCCAGCGGAATGCTGATACAGACTTTGTTGAGCTGCAGAGATATAGTGCCTGAAAGAAGTAGAGGCAAACAACAAATCTGACCTTTCCTCAATTGAGCAAGAGCTTAGGTGGCACAGAGAGGCAAGTTTTATACTTGCTGTGATATATCTAGCCTAATGAGTTTAGCCAACAGCCAAAAATAGGATATTGACAAAAAAATCCACTGTGCGAAGATGGTAATCATCCTCCTTTCCAAATACGAAACGCAATTGAATACTGAAATATGATTATTTTACATCTTACAGTTTAGGTCAAGATACCAGTCTCTTCCAGTATGCCTTCGATTCCATATAGCTGAACCAATAGAGCAAATCAAAGACATGGCAATGAGGATGCAGAACAGAATCAAAATCTGAATATTTGTAATACGTTCCACATTAGACATTTTAAGAGGTGGACTTGTTGAATTCTGCAAAAGACAAAAAAAACCAGTGGCTGTTAAATACGAGATGAGGTAGAATGGTTCTTGTTTTTCAAATTATATGTTTCTGCATCCTTTTCTAAATATTCTCCCCAATATATCACCATAAAATGCCCTGTTTTAATTAAAAAATAGCAGCTTAGAAATCTATGAATTAGAGCTTTAGATTTGTGCCACAAGCAGTTTGAACAATCACACAGCATACTTGTAACAGCAACAGCTATCAGTAAACATAAAAAATTAATGTGCATATACCGTATCAGTGCTGTAGAAGACAACTGATAATACAGACACACTTTTCCAAGGAACTATTTTACAAATCAGGAAAGCAATAAATAAGACATGTATGACCAATCTGAAAGCATTCTTTTGTAGGGGTGAGAGTGAGTGCATGCATCTGAAGTAGAGAAAAGCCAGAACCTAGGGGATTTTACTAAAAGCACCCAACTTTCCGGGGAGTTTCCAAGAGATAAGGTTTAATTTACAGAAGACATCTAACTCTCAGTGAAGTCATAATTAAAGGTCCATGTAGCGAACAGGTTAATCCCAAGAAAAAAGCCAGAGCACCATGTTTGGCAAGACCCACTGCAAGAATCTGCAAGAATCAGCAAAATTAGACCGAATTGAAAAGTTCATGAGGATGAAGAGCAAAAATACGACCACCACCAGATGAAGTAACAGATCTCCCCTCATAATATTCCTCAAAATGGACAGCTCCGCCCCAACTCCGCCTGCTATGAATATTATAACTAGATATTGCAATATTAAAATCGTGCATGAATATGTAGGTAAAAATATTGTAATCCCTCACTAGAAATGTATAAATACTGTAGCTTCTCACTGTAGATTTGGGAGCTCTTTTGTCCAATACTAATCGGAGAGTTTCCCCAACGTGGTCTTAATAAATACCTTGCTGTTTATTGACTAAAACTTTGTCTCTAAACAGTTTGTTCTGCCTTTTTGGGCATCACATCCTTTAAGGAAAGCAGTTTAGAGTTCTCTCTAAAAGACAAGAGAGCTACCTGTGGTGTGTGTGGGATCTTGTAGCCAATGGGATGCTTTGGTGAATGTGAGGTGAATGGGCTAGCCAATAATGTCATGACATGTTGGATGTGAGAGGATATAAAAGGTGTGGATATTACTGAGAATAGAACCAACTAGAACTACTTCTTCTACTACTAAAACTACTACTACTACTATAATCTATGAGGAAACCGTCTGTGAAACTATCTTGAATAAACTCTTGTAAGCCTTCTGATCAAGCCTTCTGATGCCTGCTGCGCTTGAGCTCTTCTGACTCTCATTCACACTGCCCCCTTACTCAGGACAAGGGGATCCCAATAAATGGTGATGCCCGATGTGCCCCAATATTCTTTTTTCTCAACAAATGCACTTCAATTTCGATATTTCAAAATGCACTAGGCAAAGTAATTTCATTCTCTTCCTTTCTCATTTTGTTTCCTGTCAAGAATGTTTACCCCTTTGTACTTGAACAAAAGCTCCACAAGAGTACAGTTTTAGGAGCAGTCAAAAATAAAAAAAGATGAGCAGGCAAACTCTGATGATCCAACTTGCTAATAAAACAATTTTCAAAACACAAGCTACAAAACAAAATCAGTGAATATGCTTACTAGTGGAAAAAATGAATCTGTGATTAAGTAAATAAAACAAACAAGAAATTGCTTTACTTTTACTGGTTTTACTTTGTATGAAAGATGCTCTATTATTGACACTTTACTACTATATTGAATTAAGCCATGTTTTCTGAAAGGATTTTCTGTACCCTGGAATGGTAAACTAAGGTAACAAAAAAGACAGAGAAAATCCAACTGACAAACCTGCATAAGTTTTGTGTCATGTCCAGTATATACAACTATCCCATGAACCCACTGAGTATTTCTCAACTGAGCTCCCCGTAGAAGAATCTGATCAGATCCCAGTGGAACAGTACTAGAAGAAAGCAGTTTTACATTTAAACAATGTCAATGAATAAACATAATCAGCAGTCGTTAGAATTAATTTCTCAAAATTTAGACAAATATTGTAAATATGTTAGGAACTTAATTTCTGTAGATAACCTTTTGGAAGTGTTGACAGAAAAAAACTTGACAGTTAAAAACAAGTCTAAAAATTTAAGTTTCCAAAAATATTATCTACCACTTCATTTTTATTATGCACTACTAATTTTGATATGGTACTACTAAGCAAGCATACTGAAACTTAAACATGTCTAATTTTCTTGTGATTTATAATTACAAAGCTTTCTCCTAAATTTTCTCTTACAAAATCGATTTTCAAAAGCAATTTTCAAATGAAGTAGTTATGTGAACTCTCAACTTAATCCACTTACAGTGAAATAAATATCCTCTTTTAACACAATTGTTTAAAATTCAAAACAGTATTTCATGCACCTTCTGTAAACTGCAAAACCAGGTAAATTTTTTTGTTACTCTTTTAGAACTGTGTGGAGTAAAGGATCAACAAACCTTCAGAAGACATTGGAAACATTTAACTGTTTTACATTCAGACAGCTGACCTTATAATGTAGTTCAAATTTTTTATTAAAATATAAAAATATTAGGTAATTATTACCCTTTTCCTTGGACAATCAGGCCCTATTTTTGAGTTTTCTTTCTAAAAATACCAGCTACCACTTGAGACTTCTCAAAAGTGCGCTAATGTTTGGCATTTTTATCCACAACTACTATCTCTAAACCAATACATTATTAAGATTACAAATAAACTGATTAATGACAGCAATTACATGTCTGATATATAAGATATGAAGGGACTGAGAAAACCATGATATTTGGTAACATTTTGGGTAGCACAGTGAGTATAGTCAGTCTCAGTGAGCAAGTTTCTTCTGGATCATCAAGTCTCCTTCCCTACTCTTACACAAGCTTTTAAGATTTAAAGACTGCAAATAAAGAGAAAACCACCTATTATTCCTCTCCTAAAATTATCAGTGGCAAACAAGTTTTTTGGAATCAGTTCTTGCAGCAACTAGGAAAAAAATTACTCTGGAAAAATATTTGAGGGCTTTTCTATAAAAAACAAACAACTAACAAACACCACCCCACTACAACTTAGAATTTCTAGGAAACTAGCACAGAGCATACTGATTGTTTAAGGAATTGTTCTCCCTAGTAACAAAGTACATTCAACTGAATGAAACGCTAAATGATATTGCCATGGAGAACAATTTCTAGGTGCAGGCACTCCATCAAAAGAAGGTATGGTGAAACAAAACTGAAATATAAAACATATTTACTGATATTAAATGTATTTACTGATATTTACTTGCTTTCTAAATCTGAACTGTGCTGCTCTTGTATTTCAGATGTGTTCACATCACGGCAAAACTAGGAGACTAAATGTCCTTTCAAATATGAAAGGAACCTCTGGGTTTGAGTTACTCCAGAAGCATTAAGAGAGACCCTTGTTGCCACCAAAGATTGCTTCTGTACTTGCATTTATTGGCCTTCCTTGATCAGAACCATTCTAAGACTTTAGGACTATTCATCAACACAAGACAGACATTTCAGTTAAGGAATGGCTTACCTATCATTCCAAGAATAATGAGATATTTTCAGTCTATTAACACTAACATGAATGTCAAAGAAGATGAAAGAAAAATAACTTCCTATGGCTATATGCAAGTCTCCCACAGGTAAACTAGAAACCTTTTGAACTGTGGACCTTCTATGGAATGCCAAAAGACTTTATGTTCCTTCTCCTAATAAATTAGAGGAAAACAAATTCAAAACCTGCAACTCTTAATTCTTGTACTCCTTCAAGAATCAGGTGAGTTCTAAGACTCTATCTGCCACTTCCCAATCTTCCCCTATTTTTCCTTTCTAAAAACTGTGAAGCATATGTAGTATAGTCCTTTCTATTGCAGAATCCACTGATTTTTTTTTCCATCAGGACAGTGGCTCTCAAATGGAAACCATTCTTACACTTGCATGGGACTTCATTCTCAAGTCTTTTACTGGGAAGACAACCAGATTAAGAACTGGGATTGCAGCCAGCAGAACTGGTACACAGACCAAAGGAACCAGGGGCATGGAAAGCTCAGATCCACCAGGTATCATGCTACTAATCCTCAACATTGTGATCATATCCCACCTTCTAATGAGGTAATGATTCAATGACTTGACAGAGATCTCAAGTGTCTTATTTCCCAGCCTCAGCCTTCTCAAAACTGATCCAACGCATCTGATTTCACTTGCACTCTATTTAACTAGTGACTCTCAGCAATGTATTTGGGTAGTATTCAGTCAGGGATGGTCACAAATGGGGAAATATCCTTTCAGAATACCTTCCCAACAGAGCTGCCAAGGTTATATTAAGAGCTAGTAATTTGTAAGACACATTTGAAAGTTTACATATCAAAATGTTTTTGTTAACAAGCATCCTTCACTCTTATCCAAAATTTTAAGAATGTCTTCAGGAAAACATTCACTTTAGGTCTGGATAACCAGTATCTGCCCTCATTTTGCACAATGCCCTCACCATTCCCTGAGCCACTGTCTAGTCACCATTTCAGATTAATCTAGGCTGAAGAACTTTTCTCCTTTCTCTAGCTAAGTATCTTCATGGACAAAAACCAAGTTGACATGCTTCTGTATATTCATGAGCAAAATAAAGAGCTGCACACTTTGGAGTTAAGAGGTAGCTCACTCAAAAGCTGAGGAAACCAGAAGTTTTGCCTCTTAGTACACAGATTTAGGTAAAAGGCAAAAATAACTGTAGTGGTGCTCTACCTCCCTGAATACTGAGTATCTAACATAAAAAAAAAGAACCTTTTTTATTTTGAGTTGTTCTTCCATGAAGTGAAAATTAAAAGACTGAAAAGGTCAATCAGATGCAACACTTATGGCACTCTAATGACTCACATAAAGTGTAAGAAGAGGGAGATAAATTTTCAGTATCCTCTATTGCTTTTGCAAATATATTAAGATGGCAGTGGATAAAGTGTAACTCACAACTGCCCAATCTACATAATCTGGTAGAAAAGTCTTAAAGATTTGTATAGCTAAGTACCAATTAGATGAATTTATGCTACCTCTAATATGGGCAGAAAGAGAACTCATCCCTGATTTTTCAGGTTGAAGTAAGGTCAGGATCCAAAAAGAGCTACTTACCTGCAATTCTTTTTCACTGAAGGTAAATATTATATTAGAGCCACACTTTTGGAACTATCCTACTGCGCAGGAACTATAGTAAAAATATTCCAAAACTGGATTTCTCAAATGAAAAATTGCGTGACCAGCAGATGGCGTGCTCCTACACAGTCTTCAGGTATAACAGCCATCAGCACATTCAGTATTTATATTTTAAATCAATTTTTAGATTAAAAAGAAAAGTGTGATTTTCCCTCTAGCTAGAGAGGAAGAATAAATGTGTGGATCTGTTATAACTATTACCTTCAGAGAAGAATTACAGGTAAATGTTTTTCTCTTCTTAATGACAAGTACAGTGTAATTATAATAGATCCACACTCTTGCGACTGAAAACTCCTGGAATGCATCTGTAAGAAATCGGTAAATAAAAAATGGAATATTAAGTGGGACAAAAAAGAGGTATTTAATAATTAGTTAGTACTATATGAATTAGTCTAAAACCACAAACATGAATAACACTGGATATGGAGAAATACCTACAAAATAACTAAGAACTACTGTCAATCTTTGGGAATGAAGGACTCAACAGTTCTGGATCTAACAATGACTCTTCTGTGAACCCACAGAAGACTCCAAATATTAGTTTCTTGTATGCACTTCAGTATTCTCAGAAATTTTGAAGCAGTTTTACAAACGTGTGTTGTAAATGCATGTGGTCTATTTCCAAAGGAATATACTTTCAGTAAGCTATTAAACATCTTCCAGCTACCAAATTAGAAGAATTTAAGATACACAGTGATGAATTCTGTTCCACTCCAGATTTAAGCAAAGAGAAGAAAACAACAATGAAAAAAATAGACAAGAAACTATTTCTATTAAGCTTCTATAACAGACGTATTGCTTCAGAAGTAACTATGTACATATTCCAGAACTTCACTTTTATTATTACTAGCTTTTGCTTTCTGAAGGACAACTACTATAACAACCTAAATTGTAGACATTAGAAGTAAGTTTTTATCCCTTAAGTTTTTTAAAAGAATAAAGTCTAGTAAGGAATATATTAAAAATATTTACCATTCATATTCTAACTTCAGTAGTTTAACAACATATAGCTATCTACTGATGGATGGAATATCCCCAAAACTTCTTCCTTGTATTTACATACCCATGCCCATCCAGTCTGATGTTTCCAACAAAGTCATAGAGATGTCGGTTTGGGCTCTCACATTCAATTCTGCCTGAAAGTCTCATTAAGCTTTCTATGTCCTTAATCTCTGATGTCAGTGACAAACCCTGTAAACAAAATTCATTTGTCATCACATTAAGAATCACTATCCAATAATAAATCTATGTATTATAAACCTGATAGTGCAAGACCAGAAAACAAGTATCCCTCTGGGAACAAAATAGGCCAGCTACACTTTGCTGTCACACTGCTGGATGCTACAGTGAAGAAGTTACCTTGGCATCTTAAACTACCATCATCAGCATAGGATCATAATCCAACACACACGTCAGCAAGACTGTTCCTGCGCATAGACAGCATACTCACTAAAAAAATTGGTATTCCCTACCTGCCCCTGATGGACAATACTGGCACTAACAGCTGCTGTCTGCAGGCCATCTGCCTCATCTAGAAACAAAACCAATACTCAAACTACTTACATTTCTACCTATTTTCCCAAAGAAAAACCCTAAAACAAAGCAGAAAGAATGCGTTAGGGGTAACCATTTATTCCTCTGCTTTTATGATGCCAGTAACCTGTAGCTTTTTATTCAAAACACTAAAATTTCACAGTCTTCTAAAATGGCCATTACTGCAATAAAATCTTCTCATAAGCAATAATAGACAAAAATATTAGCAATATCTCAAAAGTTAAATTCCTACCTGTCGAATTTTTAAGTTTGTCTCACCATCTAAGTTAGATGTCTCGATGTAGCACATGGCCTGTGGTTCACTATTAAGAAAAAAAAAATCCTGAATTTAAAATTAAAAGGTCAAAATCCATAAACTTTCTATAGCCTTGTAATACCTGTTTATGCAAACAGGTTTGTCTTATCAAATCTTCAGAATTAGAATAATTTACAGCCAAATCTGTAAAAACCAACGGTGTTTTACATTTTCAGAAAAGTTTGCCAAAACCTATTTTCTTAGATGAAACATTGGTAAAAGTGTTGTACACAGCAAAAGGGTTCTATCTTTATACACCTGATTAGGATATGGGAACAAGTGCAGTGCATTTGTAGTGCCTACTACAGAAGGCACCAGTAGTTCAGACACAAAAGGTTTCCTGCAAAGGGTTCTCTCACAAAAAAAGTCTAATTATGGATAACATAACACAGTTTTTGAAATAAATCCTCCTTACACAATTTCAAAAGCTTTTTAGAAGTTTGAAGTTCATGCAGAACGTTACTACTTGATTTCTTAATCTATTTGACACATAATGAGAAATGGCTAATTCCCTGGATTTAACTTTTCCAATACCATTTTTTGATGTGGAACACAACAATGATTTTAGATTTTGTACAATACTTTTAGATTTTTAAATTGTATTACAATCATGATGGAATTGTTAACTAGGAAAGTGGAGATACAGAAGGAGAAAACTACTTTTCTGCAAGTAGATAGTAAATTTCTGAATTACTCCAATTAGCTCCTTTTCTGGGCATGAGGAAAGAACATCTACTACTTAAATCTATGACAGAAAGAAGTTTTGATTCTGAAAAGGACCAAATAAGTCATAAAACTTAAAAGGTTTATTATCTACAGCACTTTGAAGCTTCTAATGATTTCCTTCTTTCTAACAAAAAATTCAAGCATAAAGTGTTTTTAAAATTTTCTTTATTAATGTGACAGTGGCTACTGATAAGTGACTTAATTTTAGATTGTTTGCAGGATAATGTTAAGTAGGTTATTCTAATACAATTTTGTAAAGTACAAGCATTAAAATGTGACAAATCATTATCATAAGCTGCTTTCAGGCTAGTGTTTTCTTCTTGGCAAAATTTTCTAAAAATATAAATTACTTTTATTTACATTGTTTGGATGGAATCACCTGTGTAAGACATTACCACAAAATCAGTATTTTTATTAGTTAACAATAAAAAACTATTTTTCAGAAGCACTTTTAAAACAGACTAAGGCAGCAAAGACATTTCAAGTGAGACACATGCTTAAATTGTAGTAACTGTAGCAGATTGCAGTGACCTCCACAGTAAATTTAGGTTAGATCAAGGCAGGCCCATTGATTTGTTAGGGAAAAGCAAAGGGTGGTAACACTGCAGACAATAGCACAAAGCTGACGTGTCTAAGAAACATGCACTTGTCACAATACACAAGACCAACGCTGCTTTTGTCATTGCATGCAGCAGAGATTGTGCAACATCCAACTCTGTGCAGAGGGTCCTCTACCAGTCCTACCAACATTAAACTACATTCTTTGCTGAAAACAGTGGTTTGGTAGAAACATATATTCCTCTTAATTCACTCTAAGGAATTAAACACTTATTTTTATACTGGTTTTTAACCTTGTCTGATAAAATTTCATGGGGATAGTGTAAAAGAAAAAAGAGGACTGAAATGAATTCTCATTTCTTGGAGCATTATTGTGTATTTATGCTTTAATGATCTGTACTTTTATCAACCGAACCCTTACTAATTTTATAAATGTGTAGGTTTTGTTGAAGAAAGGTGAACAGCAAAGCAAAGATTATCAGTATGGCAGAGCTGTTTGTATTTGGCATATGAGGACCCACATACACATATCCTGTGCAACTAGTTTATTCTAACCTTGAAGACAGACTGATGAGATCAGCTGGGAGATGTTCCCCATTGGTCACTTTCACTACTTCCCCTACTGCCACCTACACATCCCAGTTTGAAATGATTAGAACAGAAAAATAAGTGATGGCAGATAAAAACAACAAACAAAACAAAAGAAATGAACAAAGACAAAAAGAGTTTGAAATTATTATTCAAAAAATACATGTTAATTAAAATGTCTGATGAGCATTTTTTCAAAATCTATTTTAATCAGGTCAGGAAAAAAAAGAGCTAGAACACTTTCATTTTTGCTCAAGTGAATTGTTTTACTGTAAGGCACCAATTTTAAGCTGCAGAACACAATGACATTGTACAGTAAAAATAAAAAAGCTATGCTTATTTATCAACTGATGAAGTTTATAGCTGCTTCATACGTCAATTAAAAAAAAAAGGCACAACAAAAGATTTTCCATCAACTTCTCTGAAAAGCCAGGTGACAAGTAGCTTTTCTATGTAGACATGCTGGTAATTATTTTGTATTTTGTTTCAGCTTTGCAAATTTCTGTGAACACTGAGCTAGCAAGAACCATATGAAATTAAATCTCAGCAGTTTGTGTCCTTTCATTGTAAGCCACTATAGTTTCCTAAAACAATTAAGATCCCTTTGTTCTCCAAAACCTGGCATTGCTGGTAAAAAGAACCAAATATTAGTCTGAATTAAAACCAGGCCCATGGACTTGCACTGCTTTTGAAATGCAGAATGTAATTGGGCATCAATAAACACCTGAAAAGCAAAATTGATGAGATTGTCTTCCTGGAGAATACATGGCCACATGGATATGAGAGGTGCAGGAGAGTACAATTCTGGTATATAGGCAGAATTAGAGGTAAAGCAGTAGTACAGGGCTCTCTCCTGGAAAGAGAGCTGCAACAGGATCCCAGTAATGTAACGAAGGACGATATTTTAGCTGGAAGAAATGCCTGAACTGGGCCCAGAAAAGCAATCATGAGTCAAAGAGTCCCCATTGCAATCTGGATCCTGGAAGAAAACTTGACAGGGAAACTGCAGGTCAGAGTTGGACATACATAATGTGTTGTGATAAGGTCAATGAAAGAAGGTTAAACAAAGCAGTAGCAGTCCTGACCAAGTCCAGCAGCAGCTAACTATTATTTCAATTTATCAGCACATGATATAAGATTCCTTTGGGGGAACAAGGCTTGTGAAGTAGCTTTTCAGGCAGTTGCTATTTTTCTCCATGTAAACCACAACAGGAGAACACTGCAATGTTAAGCATCCTTCAAATCCAAAAGGTCAAAATTGTGAAGACACCTAAGCATAGACTCAAATTTAGAAGATTACTCAGATAGATTATGAAGAAGCTGCTCTGAGAGGATGTAACCTGTTCCACCTGCAAGACACCAGGGTTAGCATGACAGAAGGTAGTATCAGGCCAACAGAACAAGTGTTCTTGCATCATGGTGTATTGCCTAAGATCTTAGAGGGGAAGCATAAATAAAATTTATAAATGCTTCTCAAAGCACAGAAGTAAAAGGTTTATGGAGGACACAACACAAACGTAGCTAAGTTATGACAAACATTAGCATTGAAGACAGACTGGGGGGAAAATTCACAGAATTATCCAGCAACTACTTTATACATAACAGTAATTTAATGGAAGTGTTTTAGAAAGAGCTACACTTAATTTTGAGATACAATGGAAGACAGAATAAACAATATACTAGTCTATACTGCAGTCTGTCAACAGAAACACATCAGATCCTAATTTTATTAATTGTGGGTATGAGTGGATTCATTAATTTCAGTGGGATCATAGAGGGTTTATACCTAAATCTTAGTCATACACATAACAATAATGCTTTTGCTTGTGTCAGAACAAAAATTTAAAATACAACTGATCACATTTAAATAATATTCATTAAAAAGAATACTAGAATATGTTGTCTGTTGACCTGATCAAATAGATGTTGAAAAATGTGCATCTTCCACATAAGATGTGGATTTCTTAAATAAAACTGTCCAAGGAAATGATGATAAACAAGCTCTGATTGTTCATGTAAAAACAGTCACAGCATAACATGCTATAAATTTAGTCTTGCTTTCAGTATTGAAATCGTCATAGTATATGCATTAGATAATAAAGTGACTGTTCATTTTATAAAGACAGTGGTAATTTGATTCTTCACATCTCATGTTCAATTCTTTTCCTGATTTAACTATCAGTCTAGTGACTAAATCCATTAAAACCCATTTTTGTTCCCTGTAATATATCCATTTGGATTTACTTATGGGATGGAATTTGTTGAGTACATATCAAAAAGCCAACCTAGTTAAGGTTCGAATTCTAAACAAAGAAACAGCCTTTTTTGTATTATATTTGTATTATATCCAACAACAAAATAACATACTAAATTTTTCTTAGGGTTAAATTGAATGACAGTATAATTTCAAAACAGCAAAATAAACTGTCAGTTTAAGGAAACATTGCCTTAAATGATACATGACCAAACGAACAAAAGGCTATACTTCAAAACAGCAGCATTTTTGTTTATTCTTTATTTCCTTGGAGCAATCACAAATAAATAAATAAATAAATGCAGGGTAGAGAAACCAGCCTCTACACTATAAGCATCAGTGGGCATCTCTACCTTGATGAGAGCAGTACAGTGTCAGCAGGTATATACTCTTTGCCTTTTATTATAACTATATCTCCAACATCTACCTGAAAGAAAACTGGGAATTGGTTAATGGTCTCAAACAAAATATGCTTTGCTTGTTTTAAACACAGTAAATATTTACCTGTTGAGTTTGCTAAAAGAACTGTTAGAAACTCAAACACTTAGAGAATTTAGATTGTACAACTGGAGTTGTACTCAAAAGTCACTGGAATTCTTTGGAAATATAATCTTTAATAAGCCTAACCATGACCTTCTGTATGCAGTTCTTCATTTTTGTTAGTTTTGTAAAATACTTTACTGGAAGACTGAAGTTGAGTTAAAGAAGAAGCTCATCTCACCTAAGATTACTGTTTTGTTGCATCACACTTTATACCCCTTATCCTTGCTTCTTCAAAGGTATAAGCCAATTTTATCTGAATCTTTTGTCCAAATTACTGTGGATCAAATTTTCTTCAAGCTTTCAGGTATGGAAACCAGTAAGACTAAGTGACTATATAGGTAGCATAGCATTTAGTCCTTGAAAGTTACCTTTACAAGTCCCTTCCTAAGGACAGCATAATAGTCCTGGAAATTCTCATGACTCAGGCCAAGTTCAACAAACACACAAAGTAACTGATTTCCAGAAAGAAGTTCCTGCCTTGGCAAAGCAAATAATACCAAGGAAGTGAATAATTTTGCAATAGGCCATCAAATTGTTCAAATTATTTTCACTGAACTTAAAGCCCACCAGTTTTGCCTGAATCATGCCATCAAAACTAAGCCTGACTTCAAAGTATGTTTTGACAGACAAGTCACAGAGTATTCTAAGTTTGAAGTGACCCAGAAGGATCATCAAGTTCAACTCTTAAGTGAATGGCCCATATAGGGATCGAACCCACAACCTTGGCACTATTAGCAAATATTAACAGACAAAAAAATAAAATACACAAGATTATAAATGTCACATAATAGCAGTTAATTTTTAATATCTATAATTATTTGGAGAAATAAACCACATATTAGGTATGCATTATGTTCTAAAAGTCACCAATAAAGACACACACCTTTTCCCAGTGGACAATCTCCCATGCACCATTTCGTAGTACTAAAAAAAAAGGAAAAAAGAAAGTATTTTCCAGTCATACACTCTAACTGCAGTATACAGGTATGTGCTAGATTCCTTATTAAAAGCCATACAGACATCTCATTTGCATAATATTTTACAGCATGCCTTGTTTCTATAAATTCTGGTCAAGCATTTCAATTATACAGCACATATTCTTTGTAACAGTTTTTGTACCACAGAATCTTACTAAAATGTCAATCAGAACATTTTACAGGATCTGAGAATCAAATAAATCTGATACAGATTTTATGATAATGTGGTGTCTTCCAAAATAGATTAGCAATTGGAATAAGAAGTTCCAAAGTTAAACAGTTATGAAATTATTCGGGTATAGGGGCTAAATTCAAGATTTTTTTCCTCAATTCAAGTATTGATGAGATTCATATTAAAAAGATTCATTTATAAAAGATTTGTAAAAAGGTGCCAGGAAGCTTATTATCTTTCTTTTATTCTACAGTTATTGGCATATCAGAGAACTTCAGGATGACTGCAGTTATCTCCTCCATAAACATACTGAAAATCCTCCAAATCAAACCATGCTGTTTTAGTTTAACATTTAGTATAGTTTTCCCCAGTAGTTGCAACTAATATTGCATCCGCATTCCACTATTCTAGTTTTAAGTGTTAATATTATGATACAAAACCCATGCCTTGTTTCCTAGTTAACTCTCATGACTATGTTTTCAGAGAATATTAAAGGTTACTCTTTTTTAGCCTCAGTTGCAAGCTATGGAAGATAGATATGCATGAGGAAAAGGAAAACAATGCTATGCATCAATATTCAGATAGCTTAAAGAGCTTGTTCTCTTTCACTGTGTCATCCAGCTTTCAAACTGTCAGGAAGCTTATCTTAAGTACCTGATCAGGACCAAGTTCTTATGCAAGCTTGTGTTGACTTAAAAAAAAGAGGAACCAGACTGACTCCTCTTCTTGTATATCTCAATGGTTTCTGCAATCATTATTTAACCTGCTTAAAAATTCTTCAGGAACAGATAAATTTTCTTTCCCTTCCTTTGCCCAAATTTATTAATGCTCATAGGGTCTGGGCAATGATAAATGGAGGAGTCTCCCTTTCTGACAGTAAGCAAGATATTTTAATGACTGCCTCACCAATCAGCTGATCATTACACAAAATCTACCTTGACAAACCATTTCCCCTCACTGGGAAAACTACATACTCAGCATGATTGTAACAATGGTTGTAACACTGTCCTAAGGAACCCAAGACATTTCATAATTGTGCCACCAACTATTTGCTTCCATCCCCTGTGTCAGCAATACTGTTCATGGGGCCATGCCACCAACCAGATGAAAGAACTTATGAGAATTAAAAATATACCCTGCAGCAATCCAGACAACTAAGTTTCACAAATAGTAGAGTAACTGTCAGTGGAGTTCTGCAGGTCTGAAATGTAAGTCACCAGATGTTGCCAGGAGCTCCTTAAAGAGGGGTCTCTGGATGCTAAGGGAAAGTCCTGTCCTGCTGTGGAGAGACACTATAATTTTTAGTTTCTAAATTTGTTTTCCGATGGTTTAACTAGTTAAAATCAGCTCTCTAATGGATGAGTCAGACTCATGAAAACATGCTGAGCCACCTGAAAGCTCTGGAGTACTCTATCCCTAGCTTGATCTGATAAGCTTTTAAGCCCAATTAACATACACTGATACTCAGTTAAATACATTTTCTTATGAGAACAAAAAAAAGGTGTTCCTATGTATCTTTTACATAATGGTTACAGAACTTGTGCCATAAAGTCTTGTATCTCCCATTTTTCAGCTGTCTCTAACAACCAGTTTTCAAAGGTACGTTCCATCTGCCCTATAGAAGGCAAATATTTCCCCACACTCCAGAAATGCAGATTTCATCACATCAGAATGTTGATGGTGTCCTGCTGTATCATATATGTGCACAGCCTAAGGTAACAAAAATCATCCCTAATGCAGCCTAATACATCAAAATCCTCTGCAAAAGGTTTTTTGTAGTAATGGAAATTTATGAAGTTAGTTACTTAAGGTTAACTGAGGTATAGTCATTAAGGAACAGAAAGATGAAGGAAAACCCATATACAGAATCTATACAGGCACAGGTTGTTTCATTAACAATTTTGCATGTTTAAAAAACAATCAAAGGTAGAGCTGGATATACAATGTACAATGCGCATCACTGCTTTTCAGGGTTATATAATTGCTGAATACATGAAAACAAAGTGAGAGAATACCATATTGATTAACTTTTTATTTACTGCTTTGACAATAGACTCTATTTGCATATCCAGAAATGCAGACTTTCAGTTATAATGTAGGCCCACTAAATATACTGGTAATTATGATCTTTTAACAGCTACAGTGACACTTGTGCTAAACGAGTAAATGTTCAAGTTTCTTAGGAACCTCCCACCCTAACCTAGAACATACTCTGTTTTGTGGGGATAATTTCACTGGAAATTATTATTTCAACTGTTTACCTTCCAAATTTTGAAGTAATCTGCATATGCAATTTCCCACTCAATTACCTGTCAGCAGTTCAAATTACATTACTACCATTTGCAAAAATTCAATACTGGGCCCCTCCTTAAAAAGGTCAAAAAAATTTCCTACCTTGAGTTTGTTTCTTGTTCACTGCATTATCAGCTTTATGCCTTTTCTAAATCAAAAATGCACAGTGGTTAAATACTTCTGTTGATAAAATAAAACTTTCATACTTCTAATAAAAACCACATCTATTACCCCCTCCCACTCATCTATTCAATAAACATTTAAATAGAAATATTAATCACTTGCATACTTATGATGAACAGGAAAGTCACACCCAGTTCCAGGCTAATTGCATTGTACTAGAATGTCCTCTCACGTGGGCAGTCACTATCTAAACAAGTTCCCTTATATAAGGAACTGGTACATTTCAGTACCATTACTTTGCCCTTTCCTGAAACTGGGAGATAATTCTACCAGAGCAAACATCATAGAACAATTCTTCATGTAAGTGTTCATTCAGATCTGAAGTTAAGCAATGATTTTGTAAACATATGACTTCACTTCTGTGAAAATGCCTGCAGCCTTCAGTAACAGACAAACAAACAAAAATTGACAGCACACTCCCCCAAAGAGGCCATGATGTCCCTCAGTTTTAATACAGCTGTAAGAAATCTTTTGACAGTAGTCTTTTGATGCAGCCATTAACAACCAGCATTTTGAAGGTATGACCAATCTCAGATACGTAAAGTTTAGGGAGTACTAGTTTAAATACAGTATTTAAGACCATTGAAATAATTTTTTTCCTGAGCAGGAACGTGTTTTGGAAAATGAATTTTAATAGATTTAATCAGTTTAGGTCAGCTTTTTGAACAGACGTACAGAATTCATGCCTTTGAAATACAAATTAAATCAGAACCAATCTTGTAAATTGAAAGAAAATTAAGTCAAGCCACTTGAGCAATTTATTGCAAATAAAATGTTGATATGACTCTGACCTATAAGCTCTTAAAAGGCCACCTTATCACTTTGCAAAGTTGAAGTAGTATTTGTTTACTAGATTTTCACAGATTATCAACAGATCCTCCTTTCAAAAGCGTGGCTGACTGTACAGGTCAATCACCCTTGATCAATGGGAAAGTATAACTTGATCAAAGCAGAAGTCTATTTGCCCACAGGGTGAATCTCTTGTTTGAAAATTAACAGTTTAATACCAGTTGCTTGCTGAGCTATGATGGGTGAAAATCATCGGAAACAGCTGACAATCTAGTACTCCAGGTCACAAATTTTGCTATCACTTCTGAAGCATACATGGAAAACACATGCTGTTCATGAATAATGTCTGTTGCTAACATAGTTTTCTTCTTGGGATTTCATTCCAGAAAAAGAAACATTCGGTTTTTCAATGTATTATTTTGATAAGTATATTTATTGATATTGATAGACACTGTCCCTATCCCAGAGCTTTAATATTAGTCGAAGATTACCATTCCTGGAGATTCTATATCTCACTGTGTAAAAGAAACTGAGACACAATGAAAATTAAAGGTTAAGGGAAAAAAATCCCAATATTTTACTATGCAGCAAGTGGTCAGCTTACCCAGGAAAAAACAGTACAGCTGTACTGCTTTTACGGATCTCTCTAGTGTTTGGTAATGAGAACTTTATTGGTTTAGTAGATATATGCAAAACCCACTAACCCCGATCCCTGCCTTCCCTCCCACCCTGCCAAACCATACACTTCAAGTTGCAAAGACAAAATGGCAGAAATAAGTGACAAAAGAAATGTAACTTGACAATTTTAAAAAGGACACTTTGTACAGTAGCAGCAACCTCATTTTTATATTTGCCTAGACACTGACAGATGGTGTAAGTCTGTAAGCATTAACAGCAGAATGGTTAAAAATATCTGAAAGAACATGAATTGAATTTATGGCTTTTTTCAAGGGGTTTTGTTTATGTAAAGAGAAAGCAACGAATGTATTTAAGGAGAAGCTGACTACAGGATAGCAAAAACTAGAAATGCCAAATAGAAGAAAAATAATTAATGGAAACCTCATTGTGTCTTGCAGGACCACACAACTCTGTGACCCAGGAGCTTCATAAAATCCATGGGCCTGTATCTTGCCTACCATCAATTCACAGAGGTAACAGAGAAGAACACTGAGTGGACTGTATGAGCAAGAAAGGCAGCATGTCATCAGCCACCCTCCATTCCAAATCTCCTTTGCAGCTCAGTGCATTTCCTCTTGATCATGTTTCTGCACATACATTGTAATTCTGCTCAAAAATAATAAATATGATGCTCCCAGGGAGCTTCCTATTTGTGTGCAGGGAAAGACTATGCTACCTGCAACCCTTTCCAAAACTCAAAGAGAACTGCCCATAAACAGGAATATTGCTAATCTAGTGGACAAGGCACTTTGCCGTATTACGACATATCTAATGTCTTGTCCTCCTCATAACATACCTGCAGAACTAAAACAGAACAAAGGCAGATAAAGGAAATTTCTTAGCATCTGGAGATAGGTTACATCATATGCTTTTAGTGGAGGAAGAGCAGGAAGGTACTCAAAAAGCCCCAACATCTTTTGTATGAATGAAACAGTGACTGAAATTCCTTTCTCTTCCCTCAAAATAAAATCAGAATGGGCACTTCCATGTACATAATGTCCCACCTCTTTTAAAGTTTTCATTCAATGCAAGAAAGCAAAACAACCACTACCACAGACACTGACTGGAAAGAGCCTGGCATAGGTGGGGTTATCTGTCTAACAAGGACCACCAGGAGTCAGCAGATCACACTTAAAACCAAGACATGAAAGGCTAACAGTAAACTGCCCTGGACTGGAGAAATGGGAAAAACTGAAAAGGTCTATTCCCCTTTCTGTCTACAATACCCTGCAAAGTCACAACAGTGAAACTAAGGATTTTATGCATGTGACTTCAGAAATAAAGCGATATATCAAATGCTGGGACCTGGATTTCACAACTGGGCAAAATTGATTTTTAAAATTTCAAAAATTACATGAGTGACCTGTACTCATTCACCTAAGGTATTTAACTGGTATTTAACCAAAAAGATTATTGTTTATTCTAAACATAATGGAGTGAAACTTGTAATTTTAGTAGCAAGCTAAAAGACACTTTTTAGAAAGGTCCAGGAATTACTTTGTTGGGAAATAAAAAGCCACCCAGCTTCAGGTATGCAGGTGTATTGAGTTTCTGTGGCAAGATTCTGGTAGCAGTGGAGAAGGAGCAGTTTGTGTAGAACTGCACTCTGTGTGAAACACTCACACTGGAGAAGTTTGTGGAGGACTGTCTCCCCTGGGAGGGGCTCCACGTTCAAACAGGGGAAGGACTCCTCACCCTCAGGAGGAAGAGGTGGCAGAAACAACACATGATGGACTGACTGTAACCCCACTCCTCCTCTCCCTGAGCTTCTGGGGGGAAGAAGGTAGAGACTCAGGAATAAAGATAAGCCTGGAGGAGAGGAGGTAGAGGGAAGGTAATAATATTTATTTTACTTCTTATTATCCTGATCTGATTTTGACTAGTAATGAGTTCAACTAATTCATCATAGAATTAGCCGGGTTGGAAAAGACCTAAGATCATCAAGACCAACCCTTGATCCACTACTACCACGGTTACTAGACCATGGCACTAAGTGCCATATCCAGTCTCATCCTAAAAACCTCCAGGGATGGAGAATCCACCAGATCCCTGGGCAGCCCATTCCAATGCCTAATTACCCTCTCTGTAAAGAATTTCTTCCCAATATCTAACCTGGATGTCCCCTGCTAGAGCTTAGGACCATGCCCTCTTGTCTTACTGATAGTTGCCTGGGAGAAGACACGGACCCTAATCTGGCTACAACATCCTTTCAGGGCAGTTGTAGAGTGACATAAGGTCTCCCCTGAGCCTCCTCTTTTCCAGGCTAATCAACCCCAGCTCCCTCAGCCTCTTCCCACAGCACTTGTGCTCCAGTCCCTTTTACAGCCTTGTTGCTCTTCTCTGGACCTGCTCCAGCAACTCAATATCCTTCCTGAACTGAGGGGCCCAGAACTGGACACAGCATTCAAGGTGTGGCCTCACCAGTGCTGAGTACAGGGGATCACTTCCCTGGACCTGCTGGCCACACTGTTCCTGATACAGGCCAGGATCCCATTGGCCTTGATGGCCACCTGGGCACATTGCTGGCTCATGTTCAGGTTCCAGTTCATCCAGACCTCCAGGTCCTTTTCTGCCTTGCTGCTCTCCAGCCACTCTGTCCCCAGACTGTAGCGCTGCATGGGGTTTTTGCGGCCAAAGTGCAGGACCCGGCACTTGGCCTTGTTGAACCTCATCCTGTTGGAATCAGCCCAACTGTCCAGATCTCTCTGCAGAGCCCTCCTGCCTTCCAGGTGATAGACCCTCCACCCCAACTTAAGTGTCATCTGCAAATTTGCTGATGATGGACTCAATCCCCTCACCCAGATCATCAATAAAGATATTAAACAAAGCTGGGCCCAACACTGATCCCTGGGGGACACCACTGGTGACCGTCCGCCAGCTGGATGCAGCCCCATTCACTAGCGCTCTCTGGGCCTGGCCATCAACCAGCTCTTAAACCAGCAGAGAGTGCACTTGTCCAAGCCGTGGGCTGCCAGCTTTTTCAGGAGAATGCTATGGGAGACTGTGTCAAAGGCTTTGCTGAGGTCCAGATAGACCACATCCACAGCTTTCCCTCAAGTTGAGTCTGCTTTGCACAGGACAGCAACTGGTGAGTGATCTCTCCCTGTACTTATCTCAGCTCATGAGTCTTTCATTGTATTTCTCACCCCTGTCCAGTTTCAGAGGGAAGTGACAAAGTGGCTTTTGGTGGGCACCTGGTGTTCAGCCAAGGCCGAAGCACAACAAGACGACAAATGAAGCTGCTTGATCCTCAATGCTTTCCAAAGGGCTTCTCTATTATTTTATAAACATCTCAACTGAAGATTTCAAAAAACAGTATTCTGGATTTTTTTTAATTCTACCCTCTTCAATGATCAAAGCCAGAAGTTCTCACATTTCTTCTGTAAATATTATTCTAGTATATATTCTATACTGGACTATAAACAATCTATATTATATAACACAACAGTTACTGTTTTCTCATGCTATTATCGCTTGTATATATAGTAAACACACTTTTGAATTGTAACACCATATTTCTAAGATTTCATCTTTGGAAGCAAGTAGCTTCAGAAGGTTTTAAAAGCATCCAGAAGGCAACAATGGATCAACACAGAATTATGCAGAAAAATTTTTGTAGTATTATAAATGAAAAATATGAAAAATATTTAAAAATATTGCTATTAAACACTTACAATATCTTCTATTATCTCCTTCACTGCAGCTACAGCTAAAATAAATAAAAGAGGAACCAATGTTGTGTAGCGGCCTGTTGGTGATACATCTGGGATTTGCTATTAAAAACAAAAGAGAAAGAAAAAAATGTTTTGCATTGCTGGTTGAAAACACATTTGAAATATAAGAAGCAATACTTTCTGTACAAATAAAGACAAGACAAGCAAATTCATTTTTTAAACATGGTGCTGATCATTTCCAAGAGAGGTTTATTGTCTTCAGTTCAAAAGCAGTTGATACAATAAAAGAACATTTGGATTTTAAATAGTATAGTGTTCAAGGGCACTATTTCCAGATGTTTTAGTGTTTGCAGAATATTTACCTTCCTTTTCTGTGTTTCAAATTCAAATAGTTATTTAGAAAACAGAACTAATTTTTTCAGGTTAGATTTTTGTTGGAGTGGACACTAGTCAAAGTTATTGTTGCTTCTTTACAGTTTTAATCTCTTACAATATATTCTGTATCATAATAGATATTAACTTACAAATTTCAAATATCTGTTTTTCATCAGTCTACTGTGAAAAATCCATTTTTGCTAAGCAGGTATGGCCACAGATGATGCAAGCAACTGCGCACATAAAGTAAATTATGAGAAAATGCAGGTACTAATGTGATATACATGGATGGTTATCTATAATTATCTTTATATTGACTAGAGTTCTTAATGGCAACATGGGTAGTTCAAAGTACTGCTGCCTTAACAGACTTATAATGGGTAATGCAGTGTGATGACAATGGGATCTCTGCAAGAAAACCGTTCACTAAGTGGTGGTGCCTCAATGCAGCTGGAAGACATACTCAATTTACCACAAAGTAGCTTGAAAAACAGCCATTGTTTCTCATGAATTTTATATATTTCTTTTTGCTACCACATTGTGCTTCTGAAAGAAAACAGGATGTTGTATGTATATATGCTACATTTCTTGTTAAGACCAATATAGATCTATCTTCCAGGTTACTCCAGACCACATTTTTCAAGGAATTAAGTGGAAATGAGGCAGAAAGTTACTTTTGGGCAAGTGCCTATGTGCCTATAAAGGAAAGGGATCTATCACTCCTCCAGCTATTCCTACCCTTTCATTCTTCTCTACATATATGTCCAAATTCCCATTCCAATTGCATGTATTTTCCACGCAAAATATGAAAGCAAGAGTCACCAGCCAGTACTCTGATTCCATTAACCTGTATCCCTTTCTCCTGATGCTGCGGTCTCATGGGAGATAGTGGGCTTGAAAATCCTAACACTCCACTTCCTAATGCTCCCAACAGCTACCTGTCAGCCTCTCAACAGCTACCTGCCAAGCCCCAAACAGCTACTGAAACCTCATATTCTGTGTCACTAGCTTGAGGTACACAGTGGCACCACAAGGAACACTGTTGGACCACTGGATTAGCCTGAAATGCCAGATGGGGTTACCAGGAAGTTGATTTAGAAGCCACAGGCCTGCAGGCAGAAAACCTAAGGAAACGTTGGACTTCTTCCTCCATAGAAAACATCTGCAGATGTAGAAAGATCTGCAGTAGAAACATCTACGTGTGCAGATGTGTCCTACGAAACTGCCCTGAGCACTTAAAGCAGAAGCAAGGAAATCAGAAGAATAAACTTGCACTAACAGAAACATCTGAAGTGAGTGAGGAAAAAGTAAGCATGGCAGTTTATGTGCCACTTTTCAGTAATTTTTTGTGATACATCAATCCCTAATACAATGACCTTCAGAACAGACAAATCAACATGTTATAAAAATGCAGGAAAAATTATGCTGAAAATTTTATCATATATATTTGAAATGCAGAATTAGTCCATGGCAAATACAAGTGCACCTGACCACAAGTTCTATTTTCATTCATCAGCAGCTAATGTATTCAAAGGACAGTATACAAAAAAACACAATCTGCTTTATCAACTTGAGTTACTACCAAACTAAAATATTCTAATAGATGTGCAAAATGTCATATACTTCAAAAAAGTCTCAGTAAGGTGGGTCAGGGATTGCCCTTTACAAACATACCTAATGAAGCTACAGTGGTGATATAGAAAAGACTGTGTGCTTCCTGCCTAACCAGTACCTTGACCAAGTGATATACAGGTAATAGCTGCCACCAGTTTTCTTTGTCCAGTTTCAATTTCAGTCTTTACCTCTAAGAATAAATAATCACTTCTCAGCTACAATTCCCATCCCTCAAAACAGCCTACATGATTACAGTTCATAAAGTTCAGGTTTTTAGGCAATACCCTCTATTGGAAGAAATGCCAACTACAGGTAACAGTTTTCTGTATATGCCAGATATTTTTCAATAGAATTTTCCTGTCACAGCAGTCTTTTTCACCTGCCAGTATCTCACTATACTTAGCCCACCTCACAGAAAAATCTTTGTGTGCATTTTGTTATCTCCAATGAGTAAATAAACCATGAACCCAAACTACATCTACACAGTACAGCTATTCTGAGAGGCCAGCAAGCTTGGAAAGAATGGTACAGCAATTTAAGTATCTCTGCAAAACACTGGCTATGGTATAAACACTCTCTTAGCAAGTCTAAAACATTAGAATTTTATTGTTGATCTTACCTGAAGTAATGCAATAAAAAGAAAAAATGCATTAGCAGCTCGTCTGAACTGGGAATAAAGGAACCTTGGCAGGAATGTGATTATGTTGTACTTTGCAGTGCTGAGAGAAAGAGACAAAAACACACGCTATTATTACAGTACAAAAATTTCTTCAAATTATTCTTTCCCTCTCATATACAAAAGATTTCAAATGAAAAAGAAGTTTCTGTGTTTTCTGTGCTAGTAAATATTTGTTTTGGTTAAAGTGAAACTGAATGACTTCTACAGTGACATCCTGCAGGTTCCATGAGGCAGCTCACCCAAGGAAGCTCCAACCACCCACATCAACATGGCACAACTGCCATGCTGAGGTAAGAAGGTCCCTCCTCACCTAACTCTGCTCCATGGGAAGCAGTCAAGCCTGCTGCCTTTCAGTTACAGGCAATAAGGAGAGGAAAAAAATAAAGAGAAGTTAGGAGCCAAGCAGTTACACCACACCTTCTGGGGAAGCTGGCAGGGCAGGTGGCAGGCCTTAAGGACCCTGTCCTGAGGGTTATGGCATACAGTGGGCTGAGAAATGCCCTCCAGTGGCTACAGATCAGACAAAATTCTTGAGGTGTAACAAACATAATGAGGAGGGTGCAAAGTCAGCATTGAGGAAATGTGGAGCTTCTGCACTGAGTATAAGGTTGCATGACTCAATGCAAAACCCTAATAACAGGATCAACTGAATTGAAATTATGCATTTAAGAAGTAATTTGAATTATGAAAATTAGTTAAAATACAAAACCTGTACCCTTCACTGAATGAAAAGTTCACTTTTTTATTTTAAACCAATAAATGTTGTATATTAAGCATGATTTTGCTAGGCTAGGAGAATGTAATTCTTCCTAGTATAACAATCTCTGCTAAGCCATCATCACAAAATATTTGAGTTCCTAGTTCTTTGTCAGCCTTACAGCTGTTTAAGAACAGACTGACACCATCCAAAGTCCTAAAACAATCAATGTGAAAACAACATGCCAAAAACTTATTGGCAAAACAGTTGTAAGAATATTCTAACTCCTTTTTAAGCCATTAATATTTACTTTGACTTTGCATAAAAGTCAATTTAAAGAGGGAATGAATGTATCCTGCAAAAAGAGCTCAATACTGTCAAGTAACAAAACAGAAGACAGAAAAGACAAGTTGTATACACCAACAAACAGCATTATAAAGTTTCTCAAGGTCATGCAAAATCCCATCACATTATTTTCAATGTCTACAAAATTTCTGTACATTATCAAAGGTACCTTCAGAAAACACACCTACTTGGGTTATAGATACTTGGCATTCATTTCTTTTGAATTTTAAAAGAACTGAGAATGTTATCAGATCGAAACATACACTACTTAGGTGTATTTAGTGTGCGACTTAAAATTCGTCAAAAGCAAACACAAAGTAAACCATCAGCTGAATCCCTAAAGCCTGAATTTTAAATTCAAAACTGGCTTCATAAGCAACCACAGCATCTTTATAACAGGCTGACTTAAAAAGACAAGTGTTTCCAAAGCACAAACAATGCTGTGCTCAAGTGCAATACATTTGCATTGGAATTCAGCTACCAGGAACACATTCAAAGTTGAAGTGAATGGAAACCTGAAGAACAAAATTCATCTTCTAGGGACATGCTGATGGTACAGCTGTAAAACATCGGTACCTTCCCCACCCTGTTCTGAAAAATTCAGAAGGCCAGGTTTGTAACTGAAACAGCTCCACTTGTCTCCTCATTTCACTTCATTCTCCCTGCTAGAGTCTGAGACTGTAAGTGGTGGTCAGAGAAAATGACAGAAGTGGAATAAACAAAATCTTTTTATTTTTGCTATGCAACATGCAGTGTTTCAGCATTTTTGTCAATACCTGACATGATTATTGCAGAATTTGGTTAGCTGGGGCTGATTGATGAATATAGTTCTCACTTCCTCTTGATCAGCTAGGGAAGTTTTCTCAGAAACATCCTCTGTCTTCTCATAACCTGAAAAAACATAGCATGATTTCCCATATAAATAGATTTACATGCACAAGATTCAAGGCACTTCATGACACACAAAAGACATCTATTGCAAATATGTGTATTTGCATTTCTCACACGTAATGACCCCTGAAAAAACAAAGTTTTCTTCAGTATAGTACAGACGATTAGTAAAAATCTATACTCTCCACCCCCACAATCATTGCCTTGCCACAATAACTGAGAGTGGTCTCATAGTGACATCCGCCAGCTACCTCTACATTCATGATTTCATCTTATCAGATCCTATTGGGATCTTGTGTCTTGCCAGTTTGTTTAACTGTTCTCTAACCTGGTCCTCCTCCAGTAAGGTAAGCCTTTCTTCTTTCAGACTTTCCAACTGTTATCAGGAAGCTGAGGCTCCTGAAGACTGAAATTATCACTAGAAACTAAAGAGGAGAAGATGCTGTGTACTGAACCCTTTTCTGTGTCCTTTTACTCCAGGTTCTCTTGTCACATTCACCCTGCAGGCCGGTGTTTCCCACAGTCATCATCTTCCTGCTGTTACATCTTGTTCTAGTTATAGGGGCCGGACTACTTTATCACTGTGTGGGTATAACCAAAACTACTCCCTCTTTGTAATTTCTGATAGACTGTTAATAATGGATCGTTTGCAACAGCTGACACCTCAGGCTGGGTGTTAAAGAACTCTGTAAGGCAAGGGAGTGTTTGTCTTCACACCAGTGACTCAGCTGTAGAAACTCCCCTCTGGGGAGGCATCAGCACCTTCACACCCAGCCCACGGGGTCATGTCTGCTAATGGGCCACTAGGGACTGGCATAATAGGCACCTGCAACAACCTAGACCATCCAAGATTCCAAGAATATGTCATGACTCACAGAGTTAAATCACGCTCTGTGAAACTCTGGCTTGGGGGAAGTACTGAGCATTCCCATATGAACCTAAGCATATATAATCTTGGCGTTTGGGGACTTCTGGTACCACAGGTCTATGGGACCAGATGGGATCCATCCCAGGGTGATGAAGGAGCTGGCAGAAGAGCTTGCCAAACCGCTCTCCATCATCTTCCAACAGTCCTGGCTCTCTGGGGAGGTCCCAGATGATTGGAGGTTGGCGAATGTCACCCCAATACACATAAAAGGGCTGCAAGCAGGACCCTGGCAACTACAGGCCTGTCACCCTGACCTCCGTGCCTGGCAGGGTTATGGAGCAGTTCATCCTGAGTGCAATCACACAGCACCTTCAGGGTGGACAAGGGATTAGACCCAGCCAGCATGGGTTTAGGAGGGGCAGGTCCTGTCTGACCAACCTGATCTCTTTCTACGATCAGGTGACCCACCTGGTGGATGAGGGGAAGGCTGTGGATGTGGTCTATCTGGACTTCAGCAAGGCCTTTGATACCGTCTCCCATAATATACTCCTGAAAAAGCTGGTAGCCCATGGCCTGGACAAGTGTACCCTCTCCTGGATTAAGAGCTGGCTGGAGGGTCGGGCCCAGAGAGTGCTGGTGAACGGAGCTGAATCCAGCTGGCGGCCAGTCACCAGTGGTGTTCCCCAGGGGTCTGTATTGGGTCCAGTCCTGTTTAACATCTTTATTGATGATTTAGATGAGGGGATTGAGTCCATCGTCAGCAAATTTGCTGATGACACCAAGTTGGGAGGGAGTGTCGACCTGCTGGAAGGCAGGAGGGCTCTGCAGAGGGATCTGGATAGACTTGAGAGATGGGCTGATTCCAATGGGATGAAGTTCAACAAGGCCAAGTGCCGGGTCCTGCACTTTGGCCACAACAACCCCCTGCAGCGCTACAGGCTGGGCACAGAGTGTCTGGAGAGCAGCCAGGCAGAAAGGGACCTTGGAGTACTAATTGACAGGAAGCTCAACATGAGTCAACAGTGTGCCCAGGTGGCCAAGAAGGCCAATGGGATCCTGTCCTGTATCAAAAACAGCGTGACCAGCAGGACCAGGGAAGTGATCCTTCCCCTGTACTCTACATTGGTGAGGCCACACCTTGAGTACTGTGTTCAGTTCTGGGCCCCTCAGTTCAGAAAGGATATTGAAGCGCTGGAGCGGGTCCAGAGAAGAGCAACAAGGCTGGTGAAGGGACTGGAGCATAAGTCCTATGGGGAGAGGCTGAGGGAGCTGGGGTTGTTTAGCCTGGAGAAGAGGAGGCTCAGAGGTGACCTCATCACTGTCTATAACTACCTGAAGGGAAGTTATAGCCAGGTGGGGGCTGGTCTCTTCTCCCAGGCACTCAGCAATAGGACAAGGGGGCAAGGGCTTAAGCTCTGCCAGGGGAAATTTAAGTTGGATATCAGAAAAAAATTCTTTACAGAGAGAGTAATCAGGCATTGGAATGGGCTGCCCGGAGAGGTGGTGGATTCACCATCCCTAGAGATTTTTAAACACAGATTGGACGTGGCGCTGGGTGCCATGATCTAGTAAATGGACTAGAGCTGGACCAAGGGTTGGACTCGATGATCTTGGAGGTCTTTTCCAACCCAATCAATTCTATGATTCTATGATCCAGAGGAGATCCAGAACCTCAACAGGACTGTGACTGCCACTCTCAAAAAGACTGCAACCCTCATCCTCACCAACAGGTTTCCTTTCCTTTTACTTTGCACTTAGGGGGACCACGTGGTGCTCAGCACAAGGGATAATGTAAACTATTCTGTTCGTGTCCCAGGGCGCTGGGTTATACATATGGTTTTGTGGGTTAAAATCAGTTTTTCTCTGGATCATTGTATTTATCATAATCTTTTCAGTAAATCGTAACTCTGAGTTGTAGTCTCTCTTGAGTTGGGTTCATTTCTCTTGATGGTTTATCTTTAAACCAGCATACATGTGAAGAAAAAGAAGGGCTTCTACAAGCTGCTCACCAGATCAAACCTGAGGTAGACTTTGACTTTGCTAGCTAAACCCATCCCTCTCTATTCCTCTAAACCATCTGTCCCTGCTTTCACCTCTTGTAGGTTCCCTTTTTATGCCTGAGTTTTGTGAAGGACTTCTTGCTAACTCATAGAATCATAGAATGGTTTGGATTGGAAGGGACTTTAAAGATCATGTAGTTCCAATCCCCCTCCCATAGGCAGGGAACCTTCAAGTAGATCAGATTACTCAGAGCCCCATCCAATCTGGTCTTGAACAATTCTAGGGTCAAGGAGCCCACAACCACTCTGGGCACTGGTTCAGTGCCTCACCACCCTTACAATAAAGAATTTCCTCCTAATACCTGATGTAAACCTACCCTCCTTCAGTTTAAGGAAGGCCTTGTTGAAATTTATAAGGTTCACACAGGCCCACCTCTCAAGCCTGTTAAGGTTCCTCTGTGTTTCATCGTTGGCAAACTTGCTGAGGGGGCATTTAATTTCACTGTTCAAGTCACCAACAAAGATGTTAAAAAGTGATAGTCTTGATACCAACCCCTAAGAAATGCACTTGCCACTGCTTTCCACTGAGCTGTTGACTGCAACTCTTGGCAGTGCAACCACCCAGACCATTTTTTTATCCACTGAGTGGTCCATCCATCAAATCTGTTTAAAGAAACAGATGTTGTGGGGACAGTATCAAATGCCTTGCTTCATGCAGTCCTACTGCCACCTTTGCTTGATTTCTTGCTCATTGTGATGGCCAAGTCTTGAGATGCAAGAAGTGATCCCTGGAAGCCAATATCACTAAGTTGGTTAATCTTAGTTGGCTGGGCTCATTGGTTAATGAGATACCATTCCTTCCCTTGCTACAAATTTTCCTCATGAATTATTCCCAGAGAAGTGACATCAGTATATTGTTCATTTTGTGTGGGCTTAACTTGAAATGCTATTATTAGACTCACTGAGATTCCCAGCACCTGCCTCCACTACTCCAGTGAAAGCTGAACTTTGTGCATATTCTACAGACTATGAGGAACCTTGTGCCAACCTGCATCTGGGCCTTTCATTTGTAAAGGGGGTGCCAAAGTATTCTTCTCTCTCAAGGCTTTTTATTCTTTTGTCAACCACTCAGCCATTACACTGATGGTAATAGGCCTAAGCAGATTATTCAGGCTGGAGCTTGTACTGTAAAAACAGGTCTGGCATAAACTAATCACCATAAAGTTTTAACATTGTAACAATAATCTGTGTGTGTACAGCTGCTTGTTGAATAAACACTGTCCCTTCTGTATGTCAAGTATGAAAAAGACACAGAAAAAACCTTTTTTTTTAGGCAACTGAATACATTAGAATGTATAGCATGTCAAGAATAATTGAGGCTGCACATGAAAACTTCAAGCTTATTTCTAGTATGTTCTAGAAATCTTCATAAACAGGTTATGCAAAATCCAAGTTGTTCTCCAGTCCACTGGCCCACTATATTGACTCTCACCTATTAAATCCAGAACATACATTTCAAACACAACCCTGCAAGGTCAAGTCCACACATTGTGCAAAGGGTCAGGAAAAATTTCTCATTTCATGCCATTTGTCATTCAGAATGCCGAGACTATTATGACACAGGAAATCCACTACTACATTCACCCACTGCAATTTCTCCATTTCCTTCCTTTCAATTCACCCAATGAAAGGTACACATCCAACACACTTCTATTCAAATTTCAGTATATATATCAAGTAGTCTCTTCAGAAGAAGGGCAGACAGCCTAACAGACTTGCCCACCTGAAAAAGTGCACCTACCAGACTAAGCACATAAATACCTATCCTTGCATTATCTCTACTTGAAGGGGCAACCATTATACAACTGGCTATGCACAACCTCCACCACACAGTGCCATGAAAAAATATCCCTGTAAGAGAAATGGATATAGGTACATCTTTAAGACAACCAGGTTTCACTCAAGCCACAGGTGCACATCCAGTCACATGCTTAGACTTGACTGAGCAGAAATCCATCACATGGTGAGCATACCTTCATTCTGAGTATGGGACACTCACTGTCCAGTTGCGCCCTGAAGAAGCAAACCTGAGACATGGCTCCTGTAAGAGTATGTAGGTGGAAAATCTAGAAACTATTGTGTCTGAAGTACCAACCTAGCCTGACCAAATTCAGGAAATAAGGAGAGTTTTTGGATTTGTGGAATGTACTACTTTAATTTTTAAGCATTCATTTAAAAACTGGGCCAGTATAGGCCTTGGAAACTGGCAGAAATAGAGTTAAAACAAATGTTAGCAGACCTTAAACACTATATAATACCTGTTTGCTAAAAAGACTGCCAAACTACAGATGTACATTTTCCTATCTCTGTATTATGGCATTTATTCCTTCTTTAATCAAAATGACAACAAAAAGATGCTGAGATTAATAAATTTTCACCACCTCCCCTCCTTCTTCCTTGAATTAATTTTTTTCAATTTTCACCTAAAAATAAATCTTAGGATTTAAGTTCTGAGCCTCATGCTTAGCCTTCTATACTCTGCAGCTACAGCCCTCCTGCCCTAGGTGTGTTATGCTGCTCTGAAAGCTTTAAAGGTTACCCATGTCCCATCACCTCCCTACCTACACTTTTAAATCTATTCACTAGAATACACACAGACCTGACTGATACACAAAGCTCAGTATCCAGGAGATAAAATTTTCCTCCTGGTTTGTGTGAAAACACCCAAAGGAGATGCTCACCATGAGGACTGTGAAGGGTCTTGAGGGGAAGCCGTATGAGGAGCAGCTGAGATCACTGGTCTGTTCAGCCTGGAGGAGACTGAGGGGATACCTCACGGCAGTCTACAACTTCCTTGTGAGGGGAAAAGGAGGGGAAGGCACTGATCTCTTCTCTATGGTGATCAGGGACAAGACATGAGGGAACAGCATGAAGCTGTCAGGGTAGGTTTGGGCTGGATATTAGGAAAAGGTTCTTGACTCAGAGGGTGACTGGGCACTGGAACAGAATCCCCAGGGAAGTGGTCACAGCACCAAGCCAGATGGAGTTCAAGAAGCATTAGGACAATGCTCTCAGACACATGCTGTGATTGTTGGGGTTGTCCTGTGCTGGGCCAGGAGCTGGACTTTGATGATCCTTGTGAGTCCCTCCCAGTGCAGAGTATACTATGATTCTATGAATGTGTATGAACTCAGCCTATTAATTAAATAAGCAGAAGATGGCCTATCATAAAAATATTGCCTAAAAGAAACCATAGGAAAAAATAAAAGCAGACCTATAACTGAAAATGGCAGAGAAATTTCATCAGATCATCCCTTTGTGTAAGTAGCTACAGTTTTCATAAAGGTGTGTTTGAAAAGGATGCATTTCACACACAAGATGAATTAAAAAGAGGTGGTTGCCCTTCTAATCCACTAAAAGGTTCCAATAGAAGAGCATTGACTCAAACATTCCGAAAGTTTACAAACAAAAACTCCTCAGTTACAGAATCAAGACAGGAAGAATAACAAACCCATAACACATGCACAGACAACAGCAAAGCATCAGTCAGTCATTACAAAATTCTGCTTATGATAAAGCAGAAGAAGAATGAACTCAAGATGAAGTATTCATTCTAATTTCTCTCTCTCTCTTTTTAAGCAGTTATTACTGTGTTACAGATATTAAACTAATGTCAACCTAACTTGCTTCTTGTCTGTTCCTCACTCTAAGCTGTAAGAAAAAACATTGTTCCAAGGCTTAAAAGAAAAAAGTAGCATCACTCATTTTGGCCTAAAGGCTGCAACAATTTAAGGTCAAAACGAGTTCTGAAATAACTCTTAGTAATAATTTTTAAGTCTTACAACTAGCAAAACAGCAATTATCACAGATCAGATAGGAACTGTTTTGCTGCCATTCAGAAAGAACAAATATATTCCAAAACTTTTCATCCTCTGCTGTGGTTTGCAGCAGTTGACATTTAACCAGGTTTGAGCTGTTAGTTAACCACAGCTGAATTACTGCACAGATTCCATGACAAACACTCTTACGTGTCCCCACTGACAGAAAAGCACCTAACTTGAAAAAAGTTGCAAGACAGAACTTTAAAAAGAATAGGAAATGCAGAGACATCATACTATTCTGACAACTCATTATGCAAACAATGTGAAGTTTCAGAATGAATTCCATCTTAATATTCAGAATCACACTTTCTGGCCATGTATTTTGATTATTTTATTATTATATGACACTACAGGGCCAAAACCAATTAAAATGTTCTTTAGTATCAAAGGATTTCAACTATTACCCTAATAAAGAAGTTCATTTACCAAGCTGTTGCATAATGTAGAATGACCATACACAATATTTTGTCCTGCAGTCTGAAAGTCATTTGCTAGCAGAACACAGAATTTGGTAATTACTGATGTATAAGCGCACCACCACAATTTTCAATCAAAGGCACTCAACAAATAACTGAGGTTTTGGTTCAGAATTTCCTTCAATCTGTTCAATATTAAAGAACAGAGGTAAATCATATGCAAGGGTGGGAAAATGCAAGAAAAAATTTGAAACAGAATTGTTGTCAATTCTGAAAGTATGGAGACTGGGTAATTACTTCCACAGGGTACAAAGCTGTACTTGAAGAAATATTCAGAGCAAAATCTGTACTTTGCATAGAATACATGTTTTCAGTTTTGCCAGCAAAAGAATAATATCTTTAACAATTAAGTCCAAATAAACAAGTGACCAGTAAAACAAACAAACAAACAAACAAACCAAATTAAGCCCTCACACCAACTCAAGCTTCCAAAAAGAGAACCCATTGAAGACCACATTTCATTTCCAAGAATAAATCTGGAAGCAGCAACTCTCGTCCAACACACAGTATCTGCAGGGACTCTTTCTAAGCCAGTTTTGATTAAAAAGTTTCTAAACTAGTAAAACAATTCTATTCTCATCCTAAATCCAAACCACAGCACTGTACCAGCTGCTAGGAAGTAAATTAAGTCTATCCCAGCCAAAACAGGACAGTCAGTTTGCCAGCTCTAACTCCCGAAGAATGTGGCACAGTTCCAGAAGGAAATCATTACCAAAAATAAGATGTCTTTGGAATTATTTGTTGTAATACTGTGACAGACATTCAGTGACAGAACACGCAACGAGAACCTGATCCATCAGTCTGTCCTGAGGAGTCCGAGCACAGAAAGGAATTTAAATGACCTGTATGAACCTCTGGTACCGCTGAGACGGCCAAGCTTGTTCTAGAAAAAACTAGACCAAGTTTTTTTCCCTGTTCTGAAATGTAGGGATCTCAACACAGTCTGCAAAACAGACTCGGCAGAAAAAAAACCAGACACAAGTGACTATGAGAACCACATCCAGTACAATGCTATATAGTCCTAAAGACCATGAGTAGTAACACCTAAGGATATATTAGGCACTACAAAAACAGATAGTCTGATGAAGACAATCTGATTGCTACTACAGAATTTCAAAATACACTCCTTCTTCACAAGAAAGTCACCTCATCTTGCACAAGTTCAGCTTTACCTTGTTTTCATACAGGCATTTACCTCCACTAACATGGAGAACTAGTTATTACCCACTGGTTTTGGTAGACAGCACCATGGCACCTCAAATCTCTACCCTTTCTCCATGACCTAATATATTTCACTGAACTCCACCAACATGCAGGGGAAAAGGATTAATGCTTCAATCTTCAAAGAACCCTAATAACTACCAAGCACAATTCCACTCTCCCAGAATCTATCAAAAGAAATAAAATGCTTTGAATTATTCCATTTCATATTATTTAATAGATGCATATATTAACTGTGAAGCTATACATAGCTACAATAACCATAGTTAGTTACTGTATTTAATAAAGCTTGATATAGGTCACACTACTCAAAGATTCCCATGTGCTTTGCAATTGCAGAATAGATGACACCAATTCCTAACTTTGTTTAAGAGGGCCAGATCTTCTATGCCTTGAGTGATACACATACCACTTCAGAACTGTAGCATTTCGTAGGCTACTGGTAAGCAACAGGTGCTCTTGGCAACAGGGATAAAGGACACAAAAATCTATTAAAACAAGGTTCTAAGCATGCCCAGTTATCTTTTATCTGCCACGAAGCACCTACAGAGATTTGGAAGAATGGCACAAAATCAGTAGTTCCTCTTTGTTCAAATTCCTTTCTCTGTGTGGGTGACATGTTGTCTTAGAGACTCCAGAACACCTACCATTTTTATTTTGCAATCATTTACAGACTGTAGTGTAAATTCTTCTGTGCAACTGTTGACCAATTCTTTTGAATGATATATGTGCACATCGTTCTGACAGTTCTGACTTGGCTTGTTTCATCTGAGCACAACAGCTGACTTTTTCTAATAACAGTATTACTATCTCTTCATGTGAAATCAAGCTTAGTTCTGAGATGATGTCAAGACAGTCCAGCCTGATAAGGTAGTTCACGATCCATGGAAAAGGTCTCTAAAAGAGAAATTAGCTGCTGCAGTGACAGGAGAGAAAATGAGGTTTTAATCCCACAGATACAATACAAAATTCTAGCATAAGGAAAGTAATATTAAGCTTGTCCGTCAGATCACCACAAGCCTTATGCTACTCTAAAGAACGGTGCACACCGTAACAGCCCTCGTGACAGCTGTTGTTTGTGATTACAGTACTACCAGTGACTTCCAAGGAGCACAGAGAGACATTGCCAGCAAAAACTCTGCACTGTAGCTAAGATTTCGGTGGTGTTCTCTGAAAGCAGCCTTATCATCACTTTGCACAGAGTTTATCTAAGAGCCTTGTGTGATGGCCAGAGCTAGGGTTTTACAGATGCTGTATGTCCCTGTCAAGCGCTAGAGATGAGATGCACATTGCAGAGTGCTGGAGTTCTCTTTTTGAGAAAATAGCAATGTTTACTTACAAAGAACTGTTTAAAAATGCCAACTACATAGTCCAAATACTAGACTTGGAAGCCATTTGCCTCAAAAAGAAAAAAGGAAGAGACTTATATTGGTTTCACTGTGAATGTTGTATAAACAAATGAACTAAATATAAATAATATGAACTAGTAAGTGTCACACTATTATAAGATTAAGAAAACTAACAAACTTAAAATCATTTTTCTTCGAGTAGTGCTATACATAGTATGGTATAGTATGCGTCTAGCTCCTCTGGTATGATGGAAAAAACTACCATATTATTTAGCAAAAGTTAAGTTTCTTAAAAGACATTTCATACCTATTTTCAGTCCTAAAGAAAGTTTTTTTGAGAAACCTCTTAAATTCTGCATTCAACTGTTTCACAGTCATTCAACCTTGTTCAAGTAAACTGTACTATTTTTTTCCTTTCACTGCAATTGCACGTTTTAGTCAGTTACCTTTAGGAAACAAATTTGTACACTTGATAATCATTAAGAATTCTGTAAATAGATAATTTCAAAGAGAGCGCCTATTTTCCCTATTTATTGATGCACTGTTCAGCTGTTAGTGAAAGCTAACTCTCTGGAATAACAATAAATGGAAAAAACCTGAAATTAAGCACTGAAAAATTGGAAATTTAAGTCATCCCATTATATACATCCACTAATCACTGAGTATAGCAGGACAGGGTCTCTGGTTGTAAACACATTTCAAAAGTGTCCCTGAAAGGATGCACATTCTTCCTTCTCAGAAAAATGCATTCCTCTCTTTCTTGGCCAGCTAACATCTCCTAGGCAAAGGCAGAGCCAGACCTCCCACAAGCCTGCTTCTGGGGCAGGAAGGTTTGTAATGTGGTAAAAACGGAAAAGAACATCAAGCTAACAGCCTATTTCCAATATATGTTTCTTTGTGCTTCTTCTAGCACAAAATAAATAAATAAATAAAATAACCTTTGTTTGGAAGGAAGATACAGGCAGAAAGTTCTGCCTCTCTATACAGCCAAGAAAAGCCAGGAAAAAAAAATCAACCTGATGTACTGTTTAAGTGTGAAAATTTTCAGACAAGGGAATAAACCCTTCAGACCTGTCTCAAGGAAGTATGTGCCATTACCGGGACACTGCTATTGTTACCTACAGCAACCAAAAATCGCAGACTGCAGTGTTGTCCCAACAGACTAGTGCTTTGGTGTCCCCGATTTCAAATTTTACTTTTGCATGCAATAAATCTTATCGCGATGCAATTTCAATGCAGAGATCCTTTTCACAAGGGAGCTGCTGAAGGCTGAGCAACTCCCTCACTTAGGCACGAGACATCAGCACGGTCCGAACCAACCAGGCACATGCCTTGTATCAGAAACCTTTATTTCTCATGATCAGTACACGCTACACACAAAAGAGGGATTTCAGCTTATTCCCGGGCCGAGGACCGCACGCCATGAGCCTCCGCTGCCGCTCGGGGTGGGCGGGCCACGCAGCCCGACACACCGAGGAAAAGGAAACCACCGCTCGCCCGAAACGCTGCCATCGCCGAGGGGCACAACCCTGCCCGGGGCTCATCAGGGGGCATCGGCATCGGCTTATGGCATCGGCAGCCATCCACACGGCGCCTCCCGGAGAACACGCACGCTGACCCCACTCATGCCCCAGCGCGGGGGTCGCTGCCGGGCGGGGCAGCTCCCGCCGTTGCAGCCCCGCCGGGGGCGCACAGCGCGACCAGAGGCCGCGGCGAGGAGCGCGGCGGCGGCAGCGCAACAGCGGCTCCCGCCGCCTCCTCCCGGCCAGGCGGCGCAGCCCTCGCCGCGGCTCCGCGCCGGACCGCTGGCCGGAACCCCGTCCCTCCCTCCGGGCGCGGAGAGGCGGGTGGCTCTTACCCTCTGCGCGGGAGCGGATCTCGGACACGGTTTTCTGCACCGCCGGCATCGCCGCGGGCAAGGGGCGCTGGCGCGGCCGCCTCCCTGCACCTGTCGCTCCCGAGCGCGCCCTGCGCTGCAGCGAGGCCCGGGGCGAAGGCGGCGGGTCCCGGCGGCGGCTTCTCCTGCAGCCCGAGGCGGCGGCTCCTGCAGCCCGAGGCGGCGGCTCCTGCAGCCCGAGGCGGCGGGCTCGCCCCGGCTACGACGCTCCCCGCTGGCGGCGCCGCTGCTCACTGACAGCCGCGGCGCCCGCGCTCCGCGCTCGCCCGCCGCCTCCGGAACCTACCAACTCCGCCCTCCCCCCCCCGCCTCCTCGTCCCTCGGCGTCCTGCCGCCACCTCCCCGTTCGCCCGGTGTCGGGTTGCGGGGTCGGTGCGCGTAACCGGGCACTGGCACTGCGGCGCTCTGTGCCCCGCTCCTGCAGCGAGCGAAGCGTTCCCGACGCGCCCCCACCCCGCGGCGCGAGGGCAGTGGAGGGCGCCGAGCCCTGGGCCGCTGCCCGGCAGTGGGGGCGGCGGGGGAAGCCCCGGGGAAGGGCGGCCGGAGCTCCGGCAGCCGCGGCGGGAGGGCACCCGGGACCGGAGAAGGAAGCGTCGGGTGCCGGGTGGGGCGATGGGGGCGCCCCAGGCGTTTGGAGCCCGGCGGCCCGGGCAGCGAAGGTCACGGGGGCGGAGGGCAGCAGGCCTTGCAGAGCTGCCCAGCCGTGATTATGTGCAGAGCGAATTCTGCCCTCCCTCCCTCGGTCTCGTACACTGCTGAGCGAGATGTAAATGGAGCAGGGGCGCGGTGGGGGCCGGGAGGCGTTAATCTAGAGAGGGAATTTGAAACGGTGCTCCACAGCCCTCATTCCGTGGAAGAGAGGGTTGGTGTTGCGCTCCGTTTGACAGGCAGCCTCCAAACTCTCGCCCAGCTTTTTATTTTTAATCTCTTATAAGTCAGGATGCCGCAGTTTGACAGCCGTGAGTCAGTGTGAATCCAGGCTCTCCGCCCGTGTGGGCTGTTGGAAGGGGGTCCCAGGAGCAGCGGCAGGTTCTCTCGGAGGCTGAGCGTGACACCGGCTCGTCTGCAACTGGCTGAGCACTGCGGCTGCGGCGTGTCGTCCCTCTGTCTCGGTAGAAACAGCCACGGGAAAAAACAGATGGAGAGGAAAATAGGAAAGGTGATGGGATTTGGAGGCTTTCTTGGCATAATTATTTCGCTCAGGCATCAAGCATACTGACTACCTAGAGGACAATGGAAGTTATGAAATGGAATAAAGCTACTATTGTCCCATGAATCTTGAGAGGACTTGAGGCTGACGTGTCCATTAAAGGGCACCATTGTGTCTCCCAGAAAGTACGTAACACTGATTACAGATGTAGCATTGCTGCTGATTTCATTCTAGAGCATACACACACACATGCTATGAGAAAATAAGATATATATAGTCTCTCTTAATAGCAATAGTCTTTTTGTTTGATAAAATTGTATCAATTTGATCTCTGTAAACTGATCAAGTGCAACATAGACATGGTACTTAGGGACACAGTTTAGTGGTGGACCTGGCAGTATTATGTTAATGGTTTGACTCGATGATCTTAGAGGCCTCTTCCAACATTAGTGATTTTATGATTCTATGAAGCAACCCTTCATTAATGGAGAAAAGTGAACCAAAAATTTGTTTTTCTTAAATGCTGAGCTCAGATATCAGGAAAGAGGAAGAAGACAGAAGACTGCATTAGGAAATAAAAGCAGTAGATTTCTTTCAATCTACAACCTGCTGCAGACACTCCTTCAAAAGAGAATGCTTTTCTTCATCATCCTGTGCAGAAATATGTGTGGGTCGTTAGCGTTTGTGTGGGGTTTGAGTGGGTTTTTTTCAAAACCAGAAAAAAAGATTGTAGAAAGTGCTCTCTTCATGCATTTTTACTGATTAAAAAAAAATGCCTGGAAATGCACTGTTCATTCAGTTTTAAGAAATACTCATTGTAGGTCAGTCAGCCATGGGCTTTGCCAATGGAAGTTATTTTCTGTAAGAAACAGCTTTTAGTTTTCTTTTTGAGATTCCACTGACTAAAGCAGTCATTTAGGAGACTCAACATTATCTATCTATCTATCTATCTATCTATCTATCTATCTATCTATCTATCTATCTATCTATCTATCTATCTATCTATCTATATTAACCTCCCAGCATATATAGGGCTCTTTTGCGAAAAATTATCTTGGGGGGTGGTGGTTTGCTATTTATAGCAGCTACATTATTGTTAAAAGGCTACAATGAAATAGTGAAACTCACTATAAATCCATATACATGCCAGCAAACATACATTTTCGTCCAAATGACTGCAATGCTGGTGATAAATAGGATTGTCCCATTTTATGTCCAAATTTGTTTCTTTGGCTGTAAGATCCCTGGCAAGTGGTGCTTATTACTGATACCTTTGAGCAATTGGAAGTGTACTCACTTCAGTAGAAAAGATGCTAAAACAATGCTACCAAGTGTTATTTGAAATAGTGAATATTAACAAGGCCAACTCTCCACCTCACAAAATAGCACATCAACCAAATTTCTAGCTTTATTCTTGGTATACTTTTGTGTACTCTAAGTTATCATAAAAGCTTAGTGTCACAATTTGTTTTTGAAAGAAAAAGCCTTTTTTTGATTTATAGCATGAGTAATATTTGTAAAAAAGGACTAGGGTTTATTAAATCTTACCATCACTTAAGAAATTCTCCAGTTACCCAGTAGGTATTCTACGAAGCCTCAGTGATAAGCTAAACACATTTAACTACTTAGTTACACAACAGACAGTTAATCCAGATGTCGTCCAAATATATGAAACTCAGCTGCTGTATTTCCTAACTGTCCTCATCCACTTGCAACATTACTCCAGAAGCCCAGTAGCCTCTATCTCTTCCACCTTCCCCCACAAGATCTACCAGCAGAACCAAGTGGCTCTTGGTTTTAAGCTGAGTGTGTGCTCAGTTTATACACTTGAGAGTATGCTCTATATTTAAGGAAGCGAATGTTTGGGTTTGGATCATCACTTGTTTGGATATACATGACAGGACTGCAAAACAGAAGAAGCCTGCCAGCTTTCCAGCACAGGTGTAAATTAAATAGTATGCCTATATTCTGCTTTAAAGATTAGATAACACTAGATTGAAGTTCTCTTTGATTTCCACTTGTATTTTGAAGTACATGGAAGTTCTGGTGGAACCGATAGCAATCTATTAGCATTAATTTATTATCACACATTACCTTTTGGCACAAAAGAAGACAAACTCTCATTTTTAAAAAAATAAGCAGAAAAATGCATATCCATAGAGAAGAACAAGTTATTTCAGATGGATAAAATGTCATGCAATGACAGCTGAAATGTTGAACTAGTAAAACAAAATTGTGAAAGGATACACATTTATTTGAAAGCCAAAAATATCACATATGCTACTTCATATTTTGATGGATTTGTCTGAGCTATGATGAGCCAGTCTTACGTCACCAGTTCATCTCCAATGATGAACTGGTATGGACTTCAGTGGTACAGACTACTTAACCCAGCTGAAATCTGTTCTTACATGTATAATAAACACTTACTTTCTTACAAAATATAGAAGTTTTCATTCTTTCTAATATACCAAATATCCACTGTAGTAGTCTCCCAGAGTAAGAAATGCTCTATTTAAAACGACAGCATGTATAAGCAGGGTAAATGAGGTCTGCAGGCTTGAAGTTTTCATAAACCTAACATACATAAAATTTTAATGTAGATTTTCCCAGTAATGCTATTAATGCATATGAAATGGTGCAATTTCCCTTTATGGTATTCTGACAGAAAACAGGTGGCCAGGTTTCATACAATGGTGTAAGGGAAAATTATTAGTGTAACTTCTGCTTTTTTTCTGAGTTTTCTGGAAGGGATTTCTAGCATATATCTTTTGCTGCTTCATAGGATACTAGAGCTACTGGTGGGGTGGCTGTGCCATTAATCTCAAACTTGCATAATATTTTAACCAGTACTTTTTTACTTTAATACATGAGATACTCTCAGCCCATGGGAAGTGTCTAATAATTTTATACATAGCTACATCTAAAATTCAAAAAGTTACAGGGAAGCAAACACTTTAACTCAGACAAGTCTATAATTTACTAGGAGAATATGTATGGTATTTCTGTAGACATCCAGTGCTGTGCTCACAGGAGCTACAGCATATTCTTTTTTGACTCTGTGAGAGTAACACTTGCAGGCTGTGAGAATTGATTTTTAAATCTATTGTGTGTATGTTTAAGCATAATCTTCTACTAACTTTTCTATAGGCAGATCAGATTAAGTGCTTTAAAATTCTTCCTGAAGCCATTAAAATGGTAACAAGATGTTTTATTTACAAGTTACATGTTAACTGGTTATTTGCTAAACTTTGGAATTTCTCATTTTAGGTTTGTTTAATCTTCTCAGATAAATATATCTCCAAAGCAAGTTTATTTAGATAATTTTGTTTCTCATTGCTGCTATTGCAAGTACTCCTAGTGAAATTCCTGACTGTCTCTGTGTGGTTTAACAAAAAACAACAAAGCTTTGTTTTGTCCAAATGTTACATCTGTGATGTTTTTATTAGAATGTGCTTGATTTGTACAAGCCAGTGTAAATTTATATTGAGTGTATCTTTTATGATTATGAAAGACAAAATTCTCCTTCCCTGAGGCAAGACATGTTAATAAAAGAAAACTCAAACCCCTGAAGTGGATATTTAGACATACAGAACCTGCCGCAAAACACATCAGATAATTAAATCTCTAGGCTGATTCATAGAAATCTGTGAGGGCATTCCTGTTAGTTTCTCACTCAGCTGCTGTAGCAGTGCCTGATTGCATAAACAAACCATAAGAAAGTAAAACCCAGACAATCATAAACAAAACACATCTAGAGTGTAAGAAATAGAGGCTACATCCATATATCCTTTTCTTTGTCGACTGTGCTCTCCACCTGAGCCAAATATCCTTCACTGAAATTTCCTTTATACACTTTTAGATTCACATTCAAGGCAATGAAGGAAAAAGTACTTAGAGATATATAATTCCATAGCATAAATTCACAGTTGCTTGCAATAGAAATCTTCAAGGACACATTCTTTGGTATGCATCCTGTAACACCGTGTGGCAGCATCAATCAGCTCACATGAGACATGCTAGTTCCTCAAAAGTCATGATCTTAACATGTTAAGTGAGTGTATCAGTACTTCTTTAAATCCACCTCATTATCCTTTTCTGAGTAGAAGGTGAATATCATGAGCATCAAATCCTCTTTATTTTCACATGTGGAGGGAAGGGAAGGTATTCTTTATTTTTCCCCAGATAGGCTTTCCCATAATTCAGTTTGCACACAAGGATGATGGGATGGATATAGACGAACAGGTGGGCTATGTGAGAAGTGTTTGGGTATCTCTGCTGTCTTGAATATGCCATATACTTCTCTAGGAGTTATTGCACATGACTTCAAATCCTCAACTTTGGAAGCTTTCATTTATCTTTTGAATGGATTACTATTTTTTTTTCGCAGGCATGTAGTGATAGGACAAGGGGAATGGCCTTTAATCTGAAGGAGGGTACATTTAGATTAGATATTAGGAAGAAATTCTTTGCTGTAAGGGTGGTAAGGCACTGGAAGAGGTTGTCCAAAGAGATTATGGACTCCCCATCCCTGGAGGTGTTCAAGACCAGGCTGGATGGGGTTTTGGGCAACCTAGTCTAGTGGAAGATTCTCTTCCCATGGCAGATGCATTGGAATGACATGATCTTTAAAGTCCCTTTATATTCTCTCCTTATACTAATGCCAGCCCTATTATAGTGAGATCCTTGCTCAGTAATAGTACTAAGAACAGTGCTTCTAGCCTTTCACAGGAGATGTTCAATACCAAGCAAGGCTGATCATCTTGGGCTTCCATGGTCTTAAACCATAAATATAGGCCCACAGTTGACAGTTTCTTACAGAATTGCCAATACCTAACTGCTGTACCCACAGGACCTTATATGCTCAGCTGAGTAAACAGGAAGAGCAATCATACAAAGGCACATACATAAAGAGGAACATAAAAGTCAAGGTCTGTATGTAATATTTTTGATAGTCGCTTACGACTGTAGAAAATCTGAGGAAGTTCATCATGCCTGAAAAAACCCCTAGCAAAGCAATAAGGCAAAGATTTGAACTCTTGTCAGACTACTTGGCCTTCATAGTGTGTTCAAGATTATTGTAGCATTCTGCAGTCATTCCTTGATGTTTGTAAAGCCATGGCAAACACACAAGCACTCATTGCTCAGCAGATGGAAACTGAAACAGTCATGCAGGTAGTTTGGGTGTAGTATTGTGGTGAACAGATTTCTCCACAAGGAACATGGCACAGGAGTCATGTTTTTCTTTATACTGGCACATAAAGAAAATGGATCATGGAGAGTGTGGCCAACCAGATGGCTGTTTGTGGCTAATCACACACATACTCAAATAGTAGATTGAAACTACAGACAAGAAATAAAATGCAGATGTTTATATTAGATTGGTTTCTTCTGTGAGGGCAAATTATAAGAAAATGCTAAAAGGATAATTAGTGGCATCCCCAGGTCTTAATTGTGTGCATGAGCATTTAATTCTACTGTTCAGTGATTACTTTCCCTTTAAGAAATGAATGCAAATGTAAATTAAATGATTTACATGGATAACAATAGTAGAATTCCCAGCTGTTTTCCTCCATGGTATGCTGCCTTTAACACTCTCAATTTTAAAGAAGTTACAACACTGTGCATATGGAATAATGGTAGTAAACAAGGCCCCTGAAGTTTAAATTGAAAACAGCCGGGATACTTTTCCAATTAGATATGTGTTTCTGGGAGAACAGGAAGGGGGACTAAGGAGAACCTTTGCGAAAATAAATGCTTTCAGTTTTATAGGCAGTCAGTTGCAAAAATGACAATAAGAGATTTAAACATCTATTGATATACCTACCTATAGATTGCTAGGAGCTATGATAGGAGAAATATTCAAATGTGAGTAAAGAGAAGGAGATCATAAACCAAAAATTCATTATCAAGCTGAAATTCATCCATAACAGAATAGATTCTGTTAAACAAAGCAATATAGTGCATGAGTCACCTCCATGTTTTGGGGAGAGTGAGCAGATGTCATTCTCTCTGTAGTAGTAGGACAGTACAATGGGGCACTGCCTGTAGTGCCCTCCTGCCGTGTAGCAGGATTTGATCTTGGAAATTGATCTTGTCACTCCCTGATTTCACTGAAACCAAATATGAGTAGACAACCTTGTAAAAGAAAACAGCATGGGGTGAGGGACTCCTATGTTAATTAACTGATCACTTAGTTGAGAAACTGAAGAACCCTTGCAGAGATTCAGGTGGTCTGCCTAATTATCAGAGGAATGCTTTATGACATTGTTCCAAAGTGGTTGAAAATAAAGTCAACTGAAATTGGGCGAGTCATGACTAAACATCTGATCCTGCAGATTCTCAGTGCAGTCAGCATTTGACAGCCAAATCTCTGAAGGTTACACCATTTGCCAGGACTCAAGGGAGAGAGCAGGGTTCTCCTCTGCAGTAGTGTCTTTCCCTGATCAGAAGGGCACTTACTAGACCAGCATTCAAAAACTAAAAATTAAACTTCCCATGTTTTGCAGTGTCACTTTTGGAGACAACTGTGTGCCAAGGAGGATGAGGTGTGACTGCAACACTGAGAACTGGAATCAGCAAATGGTTGTGGATAGGGAAGATAGGAGTAATGGAATATCATTCCATTGTACAAAGCAAAGGAAAAGGGAGGAATTAAAATAATAGATAAAGTGTCTGTAGCTACCAAAGTACAGCTCTTTTAGGACATCAAGAAGCTCATGTTTTCTAACATACTTGTGGACAAATGTCTGGTATTTGACACTGGGGCAGATGCCTATCCTAGTCCTTGGTTAAGTGCTTCAGCTCTTGGGCTGTGGGCAATAACCAAATATCTAACAACCCTGATAAAAGGTAAGCTTGAAACTCAGGAGTGTCAGGATACTCACGATGTTTGTGGCATGCTTCAGTGAGTGATTCCTGAAGAATTTTAGTCTATCTGTAAAATAATAGCTTCAATATTAAAATATCAGATGGTTTAAATTTAAATCCAGTATTTTTAATCAAAACTGCCCAGATTTGTTTTTTTCCAGTAGTTTTAAACCCATCAGGTTACTATGTAGTTACTAGAACAAACTAAAAAATCCTTCTGACTAAAAAACTGTGCCAAATAATGTCATGCTATAAATCAATATTATTCCTCAATGATGTGACCTATTGCATTATCCATTTTCTTTCTGTCTTCTCTAGAGCAAGGTAATATGGCATAATTAAAAAAAATATGAAGAGCAGAAGAGCATTCTCATGTAATCTTTAAAATAATGGCATTCTTAAATAAAAATTATAATTATGCCTATTGTTTGTTGGATGCTTATGACAGGTTATTTTACTTTCTAATAAAGTCTGTCTTCACATTCACTTAGCTCTGCATATCATAGTGAAGAGAGCTATAAGACTGCCTAGATGGAAAGGCTGCCACAGTAGGTTTTAAAAAGAAGATTTTGACATATTTTGTTTCAGGAACTTTTGAACAGGCAATATAAGAAACTAAAACATCACACTTTCAGTTTTACAGTGCCCATTTGTTCACATTACCTCTGGTTGCCCAGAGGTAATATTTACCATTATAAACCAACATTATTTTGATCTATCTCTTTGATTAACTGACCTTTTGTGTTGATATTTTGTAAGGATTTACAATGTGTATTTCCTTTTACTTAGGTGATAAATACAGACAAATCTGGGCAATGAAGTCTTTGCTTATATACCCAAAACCTTGCAGCACTGGGCCCTTATGAACTATTCTAACCATGTGTATTTATGAAATATTCTAGCCATGTGTATTTATGAAATAGTTTTGTTTAAGGGTGTACTCAGCTAATGCTTTGCCTGACCTTTAAACAAAATAATGTCCTCGTGCTGGATTCATTGCAAAATCAAAACATGCAGCATGGTAGGAGTCTCTGAAAAGCTTTGAAGGAGTTTCTAATATAAAGCGAGTGAATGTAACATGACACATGTCCATGCCTCAGTGTTAGGGAGGTGAGAATTTGTGTTTTATCCTTGACAGGTCAAAAAATATGTATCTTTCTGGGTAAACAGAGTAACAATGTAGATAATTCTTCTCTCCCTTTTTATTTATGCATCTTTGCATTAGAACAATCATGCACTGCTCCATTTCTGTTTTTCAGAAATATAGCTTGTCACTATTAAATGTCCTCTATGCATGTCCTCTATTACTTTATATATATCTTCATAAGCCAGATTAATTCCAAGTATATGCAAATAAAGGCAATGGAATGAAATCAGATGAAAGGAGCATTGACCAACAAATGGAATGTTAGAAAGGTATGCAAGGAACCTGATATAAACCTTCCATTAGTCCAGAGTAATGCCTGCTGTCTGACTGGATGACTTCACAGAAACAAGATGGTCATTTACTGAGTGCCTAGGACAAGTGGCTGTACTTTATGTACCTGTCCCCAAGTGCAGCAGGTTATCTACTCTAAATCTGAATTTAGCTGAGTATGTCAGTTTAACATAAGAGACCTTAGAGGTAAATATGGGATTAATATTTCTGTACAGATGGCATCACGCAAGGGTGGAAGCTTAGTGGAGTTCTTGTCATTGAAGCTTAAAATGTTAAGCATTATCTGTGTCTATGCTTATGATAACTCTTCCCCAGAACTCAGAAATTGTGTATTTTATAATGGTATAATCTTCTGCAGACAGGCAGCTGAGTTCCTGACCAAATTTCTGATATATGAGATCTATTTTCTTCTGTATTATGAATGTGTAGTTTTTCAGCAGGACCTCTAAAAACTCTTGTGAATGTTATTGGTCGTCAGTGAGTCTGCTGAGGCTTTTTACCATGAACAAGGAAATTGAACTTTTTAAAATCATCATCAGGGAAGTATTTATTTTTGTTTTGTGGGTTTGGGGTTTTTTCTTACTATGAGCAGGACAGTGGGGGATTTTTTGCTTGTTTGTTTCTTTGGTTGGTTGGGGGGTTTGTTTTAAGTGTTTGGGGTTTTGTTTGTTTGGGGTTTGGGGTTTTTTGTTGTTTTTGTTTTTGTGTTTTTTGTATCATGAGCAAGGAATTTTTTTTTTACCATGATGTAGGAAGTCAATCCTTTTTAACAGAAGGCAATTATAAACTTCTGCAAGTAGATTTTCCTCATCTTCTGCAGTGTATTTCCACGTAAGATCTGAAAAGGTCACAAAACTTGTGAAGTGCATGTTGTGTGCATGATGCCTGTAGGATATGCTCTACATCAATTTCATTGATACTTTTCCATCATCTACATTGAAGGGCTCTGTTGCAGAAATCACTAAGACTGTAGCCACAGTACCTCAGTGCAACATCTCACTCAGAGTCAGGGCATAATGGCTTTACAAGGTCTGCAACAGCTGCTGCAGAGATACATCCATGACTCATCTGAAATCCTACTATGAATAAAGCACTAATCCAGCATCATAACCTATTCTGCTGGCCAAAGAAAAATGCCAAGTATAAATAAATCTGTAATAGAATGCAAATTTAGTAGGAGGTTGGTAAGGTTTCAAAGAAGTCAGAGAGCTCTATTATCCCAGAAAAGTAAAATTGAAGGGGGAATGAAAAAAACACCATTTTCTTAAAGTCTTCCATTTCTCTTTTAGTTCTCTAGAGACAGCAGCATCTATTTAGACATCAGGAGACTAATCTAATGTGTATCTGAGAGAAAAGGACCATAAAATGAAGAGTATCAAGTGAAATTATATTATGTCAGATGTTTGGGAATTAAAGCAGATGGCTATTCAGGTTTTGAAACACAGAACAGTATTCACCATGGGTGTAGTTAAACTATTTCATCTAATGTCAGCTGCAAAACCTTAATCAGTTTCCATAATACCCATTTACATTTTATATCTCTTACCAAGCTGATTTGATGCATACAAGATTATAAAGAAACTTCCTTTAAGCCAAAAAGTTCTTACTTTTATACATTCCTTTTATTCTCAGACATCAGCCTGCTGAAAAGGAGGATCTTCCTATTCAAATAAATACCTGCTATAAACTTAGGTCTGGAGAAGTCACTTTGGCTGTCACTTTTCCTTGCGGTACTCTGGAATAACTGAATTCAGTGTTACTGAATGTAAAGACCAGCATGAATACAACTGAATGCAGTTTGTACAATGTCTCAATTTTAATAAGCTTATTTTTGGCTTTAAAACTCACTGAGATGGTGATCTATTTATATCTCAGCAGTTTCACACACAGCTGCAGTGTGCTTAGGACCCAGTGAACTGAGTGGTCTTGAATCCAAGTGGGTTCAGAGCTAAGATGTAAGGGGAAAGTATAGTTTGCCAAAGAAAACTACAAGAAAAGCAGGAAACAAAATGTGTTTTTCCTAAATTGGATACTTTTCTGGGAAACAGGAGGGAGAAAAGTAAAGGTGCTTCACTCTCCATTGCGGAAGAGCAGCGTATGTCCAACTGACAGGTTTCCCATTTTATTAATTGTAAGCTAGAGGACAAGCATGTTTTTAGCTCCCGATAACGCCTCTTGTTTCCTGCAGTGATTTCCACAATTGTCTCTTTACCAGTAAAACATAGCTAATAATAGCTTTTGGAAACAATTATTAAATTCTTAGTTTAGAACAAATGAATAGCATTGCTCACTTTTCATTCTTCTCTAGTAAAGGAGCAAATGTAGAAAACTGAGTAAAACAAGTTTTAAAAATAACAATCTCTAAAATTATGTGTTATTTTACCGTCATGCTAAACATTTCCTGTATATTTATGGAGAATCATTTTAGTTGTGAAGATGAGTTGACTTTAATGATTGGCAATGTTGCATCATTACTCGGCATGCAGGAATCAAACACAAACTGCAAAAAGCAATGACTCAGCATTCAGCACATGACCTTTGCCTTATTTTCCTTTCCCAGAGGAAATGTGGCAATGAAAAAGAAATCGATTCCTTTCTTCCATTGGGAAGGAGCAGAGAGGAACAGAAACCTGTTCAGATTCCTGTAGGCCTCCTCCCACTCTCAGTTTTTGTGCCTATAGCTACCAGTTTCACACTCAGAACTTTCATCTTACTGCCTTCCTTTTGCCAGTGACAACCACCTGTTGTCACCTGGAAAGAAAAGATGTAGCCTCTGCTACCATGGCCATACTAAGGTGTCAAATGTGTTCTGGTAGTGTGATAATAGGCCACACATAGAAGGCAAAGTTAGATGCAGGACCCATCTAAAGGGGAAGCTGCAGAGTTGTGCATGGTACAAATCTGTTGATCAGTGCAAAGCTCCTCTGCTTCAAGAAATGTTTGCTTGCACAAGGCTGAGACAGAGGCTGCGAAAGCTGAATTCCTATAGTAATGTCTGAAGAGTTGAGATAAAGCCAAGAAGACACACACTAATTGAATTCTTGTTGATTGCATGAGAACATTATTTAGCTTTGCGATTAAATCATTCTGGGGATGGGGATGCTGTCACTGAAAAAGCACCTGTTATAAACTGCATTTGACAGGTAATAAAACTGATATTATCAGTTGAAGTCCCTGCCTTTGCACACACAGAGTAAAAGAAGCGGTCCTGAGCTTAAACTCAGTCTCTGACCCAATCCACAGTTTTAGCATGCTCTTCTTTTTTTCTGTAAAATGAGAGTTTGATTTTAGTTCTGTGCATGAAAATCCTCCACTTCTATGGAAGACAAATGTCCAGTTGTAATGCTGTGCTATATTTGAAAAAAATATAAGCTGCAAAAGAAAGAAAATAGCTGGCAACAGTGTATATTCCATACATGGCACAGAACAAAAAAGCCCTTGAGAGTGGTCATTTATGAAACTAAAGTAACACATTCATTCACTGTGTAAAGGGGAGTACTGGGAACCATATGATATGCTGGTAATCATAATCTCTTTCAAAAAGATTTGTATAAGAAACTCATTCATTTTCTATTCTGCAGCACTGATGAATTATTCAGTTAATCCTGTTTGAGGAGATAAATGTTGGATGCTATGGGAGGTTAATATATGGTATTTATTAATTTATTTTGATGTTTGACAGGCTTCAAATTTGCTTTCCAGAATGCCAAATATTGCTTCAGTTACCGTATTTTACTTCTTACCACGGAGTTTACAAGAAGTCTCATATGCGTTTCTACTTGGTAAGTCTTTTGGAAGGAATCAAGTAAAAAAATTTGATATTTTAAAATGCTATTGTAGACATTCTGTCTCAGATATTAACAGTATTTGTCAGCCACCAAATAAACAGAGATTATCTGGACTCCTTTCATGCCTTGGAACACTTTCATTAGGTTTTAAACCTTTTTAATCTAGGTCTTATATTGATAGTGATGTAAAGTTCAAACTGACATATGTTTATGAACTGATAAAAATCAATACAACTTGATGAACAGTCTGGCAGAGTACTGAATGAATACTCATTATTTGTTTGTGTGAAGAAAGTTTGGCTGACTTTAAAATGCTTGCAGGATTACTAAGCAGAGCCTCATGGCAGAGGTTACTACTACCTTGTACTTTGTCTCAGGGCTGTAGTCCTGAGACTCAATGCATTGGACATTCTTTTTAAAACAGTCCATATATTCTATAGAATATCCACTTCAGTTCTTATTTCACTGAAATGTATACAGTGTTGGTTCAAACCACTATTTATATGCTTGAAGTGAAGATGCCACTGCTCTATTGAGTGTCTTTCTTACTAAAATTGTGCCTTTATTACAGTGGAGGCAAAAGGGATGCAGTGAAGGCCTTACACTGCACAGTTGAAATGAGAGATGCCCTTTATCTGATTCAATTTTTTCTTTTGCAGTCCTTTAACCTACCTCTGCAGCAGACATTTGAGTGGCCAAGAGCAATTCTACCCTGTTGCGAGCTCCTCCATTCCCCTGCTGTGCTGCAATCATGCTGCCTCTGTGCAGCCACAGCCAGCCAAGCAAATACAGTTGTCAGCTGTGTGCTAGGATCAAGAGTTAGCCTGCTGACAAAAAGGCCAGTAGTTTTCCTAAGCACTTGCCATATAAGAAAAAAGCTGGCCCTTTCTCTCACCTAGAAACGTCTCTCATTCTCAGTGTGTGCTTAATCTGTCATCATCTTATAAGAAAATGTGAGGATTGTTTGACCTGACATAAATCCTGTCTCTGGAACAGCAAGGCGAGTTAACTGAAAGAATTCCTGTCAAAAATCGTTTTCTGATAGAATCACAATAAGAACGCACCTGCTTATACTGAAAATATAGGGGAAACCATGCATATCAGGAAAGTGCTTGATAATTCTGCCATAGATTTAACCATATAGAAGTATTCAGTATCAAACTGACAATCCACCTGAAAATAAAGTAAATGAAAAAATAGTATATGTGCATGTACCAGTTCATCAGAGATTAACTACAGTTTCTCCACAGTCCTTTGCTCTGGGCACCTGCAGGACAGCTTACATCCCACCTCAGGAACCGCTGCATATACACCCCAGCAGTCTATCCTCTGCCAGGCCTCCCTAGCCCCATTTCCAGACTTACATCTTTCTTCCTGAGAGGTTCTTCTGTCTCAGCAGGAGAGGAAGAGCAAAGTCTGAAACCTCAAAACAGGGTGTAAAACGGCTCTTGTGAGTATGCATATGTGCATGTGTGTGTGGGACACACAGGAGATACAGGCTCGTATTTTTTAATGAAAACAAAGGAAATAATTTCAGGTGATTTTGTGTGCCCAGGTCCCAGGCATGTTAATTATTAGAGACAAAAGACAAAAAGAAATACAGCTTCAAATGAAGTACTGCTTTCAGAGGTATATTTTGTAAGAATTGCTGTACATACAGCTGAGATGCTATAATTGTATGCTATTCTCTAGAAATTCTTATTTCTGTGCAGAAGAGGAAGGGAATGATGGATGCTTTAATGCAATGACAGTTATCCCTTTTAAGTTTACAAGTAGGCCCTGGATTCTCCTCCAGTGATTTACATCATTATGATTCTACTTGACCTGCATCTTCCTTGCATGCTTTGATTTTGTGACACTATTAAGTTTATTTGGCAATGGAGTTTTTTTCATCCTAATTACTTTTCTTGTCTATGTTATTTTCACAGAATGAGACAGAGACTAGAGAGAAAAACAAAGTTCCACAAAAGTCCTAATACTTTCCTAATGTTTTGTTTCATTTAGCCTAGCAACTCCACTGTGAAGCATGCTGGTGAACAGTGTTGGACTTGGATGGAAAGAAGTCTGAATTACCAGTTATGTGTGCTTTAAGCAAGTAAGAATGCAAGACCACATAGGATCCATGGAGGCCAAGCTTTATTTTCTATAGAAGAATTGAAATATTCTTAGGCTTTTTCCTACTTGATTATTTTTTCCCCATCGGCATGGCAACATCTTGATGAATGTGTGATTTTTACAGTAATGCATTTCTTTGGTTACCTTTCTTTGTCTTTTCCTCCCATCCATGAGCAATACTGGATGCATCCCATGTAATAAATATTTTTAACAAGATGTTGATCATGCATTTTCTAACCTTGCCTCATTTTTAGCTCTCTGTGTTTTCTCTTTTTATCTGCTGTTATTTGGTCGTTAAGTTTAATTAACTCACCTTGTGGAAAACTTCTCAAATTATTTCTGCTAGCAAGGGTAATAATTCTTCCAGATAAGCTGTCTTTTGTAAATCAGAAGATAGTAAAGATATTTACTTCTCACTTAATGGTAAAAGATACGTTGATTTCTTCCTTCTGGGCCACGTGTTCCAATTTAATGAGAATCCTTAACTTTTTTTCCCCCCTTCTCCTAGAACACAGGGGGAAAGTTGGTCAAATGACCCAGTTGTTTTGGTTGGGCTGTTGATTCTGTTTTCCTTATGGAGGACACATTTGAAGTTTATATACTGTTATACAATTATCTTTCTCATTTCCTGTATTTCATATGGGAAACTTTTCTTTGCCCTGAACAAGCATTTTATTGTTCATCAGTTTCTGCTTTCTTGAAATATAGTTATACACTTTACTAAGTGGAAAAGAAAAAAAAATAAAGAGACAATGGTAATTGGAAAATGTAAGCCTCAGTCTAGAAATTCAGGATCAACCTGAACTTGAAGAGAAGTGATTTTGCCTTAACTCCTGGCTTTGCCGAGTTGCTCTTTTATGACCCTAGAAACTAAGATAGTAGGATAGGATGCTTCTGTCTCTCAAATATAATGGTAGTAGCCTTAGCACTGAAATTCAGTTATTCTTTAAACTTTTCCTTTTAACCAGCTACTAAATAACCTTGGAAAATCAATGTCCAGAGAGGACTGCGAGTCTGATTGCGTGAAATTAATTGACCAACCTCTGCACTCAACAGTTCCAGTTTGAAACGCTTGCTTCTTCCTCTCACCGCCTTCACTCCTTCGTGCCCCAAATTTACTCCTTCTTGTGCTTGTTTTTGCATTTCAAAACCTTAGAGCATCCATTGTAAACAATTATGGATAGAGATTGTAGAAACTAAATCTGAGATTTTCTCCTCCCCTTTCTTTTTTAATTTTTTTTTTTTTTTTTTGCAATCCTGCTTGTTAAAGTATCTACCAGATGATTATTTCACAGTCTTGAATTTCAAAATAGACTAGAATATAATATAAATTCTATGGTACATTGTTCTATCAAGAGATATTCCAATTTTTAGTGTAATTAAATGAATGGCAGTGTAAAGAAAAGAAAAAAACCCGGTTTTGATAAGTGTAAAAAATCTGATTAAACTGGATTTTTTAATGGATTATATGTCAAGGGAGGAGACTAATATTAGACTTAATCTTCTATTTTTGGCTGTCTAGTTTCTGAAAATACAGAAAACTCTCCTGACAATATGACAAAGAATTGCAATTACATTTAAATGTCAGTCTTGACAATGTGTGGGTTGATTTTTTGGTGGCTTTTTAGAGTTTGCTTTTTTTTTTTTTTGGCATTAGGAAAGGTCTTGCTACAAAGCACTGCTTTCACAGGTAAATAGTAACCATGTATGATACAGAAGGTGTTCTGATGGTATTGCTGATGTCCAGCAGAACAGAAAGAAAGCAGAAGCAGACACTGTGCATTGCACAGGCTCCCCTGGGATTAGAAAAGAAACATTTCACTCACTGTCACAACAGCAGCTTACTAGTGCTTGATTATAGAAGTGTTGACCCTTCTTCATTCTTTAGGGCTTATTTGGTTTTCAGGGATAGTGATGGAATTTGGCTTTGGTGACCAAACCTCCCTTAAGGTCTATCTTTCCCATGCAATGCTGGACATGCCTCCACTCTGCTGATAATTTGAATGATTCTGTTCTCTGGGGATAAATCAGCATAGCTGTGACTCTCCACATATAAAATTATATTTAAGCCTTTGTATCCATTTTCCAGATGAGGTGACTACTACAGATATGCAAACTCTGGTGACCAACCCATTGCTCTCCTCACTGCAGTCTGTTTCTCTGACAGGTCTTGCATAGGGAACAGGGGAAAAACTAGTTGGAGCTGCTCAGTCTGTACAATCACTTCCTCAAAGTCTTTTCTCTTCAGGATCCCATATGCAGCAGCATGGTTACAGATTTTTTTTAATTTTTTTTAAAATTCAGAACAATTTTGGAGTTCTGGTTCATTTAAGTTGTTCTTTACATATGGAGGATGGCAAATCTACTTCAGTATGTTCTTGAGGGGATCATAAATCTCTGTAACAACAATAATTAGAAAAACTGGAAGAATTTTTGGTTTTATGCCACTCACATTTTTTTTTCTGGAAAACCCTTTCCCTTGCCATTTGCCTTCTGTTTCTGTTACAGACTCTAATGAGAACAGAGACCTCAGTGTTCTAGGAGGAAGATCTCAATCACTAAGAAATTTAGGATTATACAGCTTGGGTTTGCAGTGACATTACCATATCTTCTGAGCCAGCATAAAGTTTATGACAGTCAATTCAACAGTTAAATTTCAAAACAATAGCATCATCTGTGTCATTTTTTGACTTTAGTCAATAAGCACAGTTGCTATAAATTCTATCTTCTGTATTGCTTTATCTTTCTAGATTAGCTGTATCATTCTAACCACTCAGTCATTCTTGGCATTGCAGTCACACTTCCTCTGCCTCCCTGTCCCTGAAGAGACTTATATCTAAACATTACATTAGTGTTAAGTGAGGAATAATTTGAAATGTCTAGGAAATTAGATTTTAAACACTGATCTAAATTATTGCCTCTATGTCAGATGTTACCCACATTACTTGGAGCAATTCTGTGCCATCTCACGTCATGCACCACCACAGATTACTGGTTTGAATGCATGATCATTAAAGACAGAAGGCTGGGAGAGAAAATAATGCCTTAGTGCTTTTTTCAGCTGTCAGCTCCCTTGCCAACATGACACAGGGACTGTACTCCACACTGCAGAAAGACACAGGCTAATATGGATCTGTGGTCAGGCTTCTGTTACAGTCTACAGTATTCCAGCTACCTCTTTTCTCCCAATCCACAGTCAGTGTGCAGCTTTAGGCCTAATATTTTTTGATTTTTGTACTTGTTATACTTATATATATTACGAATTTCACACTTGTAGACTGGGTTTCTGAAGAAAAGATCTAATATGAAAGAAATCTTCCCATAATGGGTAGTTCTGGAGACTGACAGGAGGGACAGAATGTAGGAAGTCTTATATTACAGCAAAAGCTGTGTTATCTGTTATTGTGTTATAGCAGAGTCATCGCCATACTAACCTGCATTTCATTACTCAGATAATTTTTTTTCCTTCTTAGAGTATTGCTACACCATTTCATGTAAATATGGGTGAACTGTTCCAGAGAAGCTGCTGTTAAAACCTCACCTTCTTTTACCTTTAGGTATCAATGAGTAACAGTAAAGATTTAGGCCACTCTTATGTTTCTCATTCTGTTATTCCTCTGGAAGGAGAATTCATGATTGCAGTGTTATGGCTGTAGGTGTGTTGTAGGAAGAGGGTTTGATCCAGACAAAGGGCAGGGCAAAGCATTGCCATTGACCTGACCCAGATGTAGAGTGTGGCCTTTCATGCAACTTGATAGGAACGCATGAGCAAAAGAGGTGGCAAGCTTTCTTTCAGTTAGACTACTTATCTATTTTAGCTGTTTGGGATAGTAATTTTTCATTTGTGTTTGGCAGCACAAAGTTACAGCTAGATTTTACCAGAGGAAAGCTGAGTGCCCTGAGTACCAAGTGCAAAGAAATTGTACCAATCAGTGAATGACACTATGAATGAAGGTGTCACCTTGATAAGTTAATGTGCAATAATATCCACCACTCTAGTCTGATAAGATTTTATTTCCCAGTTAATTGTCTAGTTTTAGACTGAAGGTCATCCCAGGCTGTCAGACAATGATTTTAGACCTTGAAACATAGCTATATCCTGAGTGAGCTCTGCTGTTTAGTTTTTATAAATTACATTCCCACTTTTGTCTCAGTTTATTTCCATAACTCTATTCTAATCACGTTGAGGCAACCTGTGCTTGCAGGGGTCTACAAAAAGACTAGGATCTGGGAATGTTTGCATCTGCAGAGTGCACACTCCTTTAGATGTCTAAATAAATAAATCAGTGACAGAAAGCCGACTACTTTAAATCATCTTGTTTTTTCTTTTTTTCCTATCTTTACTATGTCAACAGAAGAAATCAGAAAATAGTATGAGATGCAAAAAGTTCAAAGACTTTCCAAAGAGTCAGGTCTACAGGTTGACATTTGCTATATACTCTGGAAAGCTGACCTCAGTCAAAGGTTCTGTTAGTCTGCAGCAGATTGAACAACTGCACTGTTGTAAACTGAGTTTGCTTCTTGACAAATCAGCGTTTGGAATTTCTAGCCATACATTTTAAAGCAGAGGCTGATCAGTGCAGGCTCCTTATGCTCTGTTGTTGTTCAGAAATATGCTGTGAGGTAGCTTAGAGAAAGCTTCAACTCCGCACTTTCAGTTAAACCTATCTTTTAAGAAGCTATTCATGCATTTGGAGTTTTTTTATGATTCAGACTTTCATCAAACTCTACATGTGATTAGTAGCAATTTACTTTCAATATGTTTTGGGGAACAGAGCTTCTCCTTAGATTGCATCCTAAGGAACTGGGCTTCAGCCTTGGGCACAAACCTCCTGGTACAGCTCAGAAGCAAAAGGGCACACAAAGAATTGTGCAAACACAGCAACCTTGAGCACTGAGGGATGTGAGCTCCCTGGTGGACCAAATATAAGAGTACTGTGGTGTATTTTATAAAAGCTTTATACCAAATAGTGGTGAGGATGAGTGACGGGCTCAGCCTCCATGCTCCTTCCCCCTCTATGCCCCTTTCCTGCCCTGCTGCAGCTGCCAGCCCTGCCTTCCTAACCCTGCCCCCAGATGTGCTGTCCCATCCCCTCCAAACCCTGCCTCTATCATGGCACTTATAACCAGACCCCAGCTGGAAATAAGGTGCTTTCGATATGTTCTCCCAAACTGTGTGTGTGTGTGTGAATGATCTCAGGAGTGGCCCCCTCAACCCTGGTCCTGAGAGATGTGAATATTAAATTATAATGCTACTCAAGTGTTAGCAAAAGGGGCAAACAGAGACTTTATGTGGTGTGCACTACTTTGGAGATGGGATAAATGTTGCAGAAGCTTTTATTTAATCTCTAAACTTTTCTTTAATATGTCTATAACAAAAAAGGAGTGGAAAAAAAAAGTGCTGAGATTCCTCATGATATTCATTTTCAGTAGCTGTGCAGAAAAAAATTTGGTCACTGACTTTCAGAGGAAATCTATAGTGTAGGCCCCATATTAATATGAATATTGTTAATTCAGTACTGACAAAGATCATTCACATAGAAAGTTGTTTTGCAATTTCAAAGTGTGAACTGCATTCAAAGAAACTGCACAACCTTTTATATTCCATTCTCAGTTGAATTGTTTGTCTCTTATTTGTGATTAAGTACATCTTCTTGATAACTATGGGATATAACTAGGTGCAGTAACATCAGAAAAGAATGCATGTGTTTATTATTTATTTATTTTTTTTTTAAAATTCAAATTACTCACTGTATACTTAAAGACATACACATTTATTTAATTTCCTTCTCTATTTTCCTCTGCTGTTTCCCCTTATGCTTAAAGGAATTAACATCTCACCAGCTAGCTCTCTGAAGCTTGATAATCTCTCTGGTAAGGAACTTTGTGAAGAAAACAGTGTTTCAGTTTTGCCTGTTGATCAATGTACTGACTGAATTTAGGAAAAAATTAATGACTGTTTTAAAAAAATTAACATAGGCAGTTGCATTATCAACTCAAGCCATTAATTACATTCTCACTTAAATTTCAATGTGTTCATTCGGGCTGCTTACCGTATTTGTTATTTACATGTCTAATTCAAATGAGAGGTTTTTGTGTTCCATTACACGATAAACGACTTCTCTGCTTCTGCTAAGAGTGCAGCAACACACTTCAGAGTAGCACCTTGCTCTTATTGTATGTTGCTTCAGAGAGGATTGTCTTTCCCTGCGGATTTTTAGTGTCTGGAAGGCACTCATATACATTACTGAAAAAAAAATTACACTGCTTTCTACAAAATTCACTTTGCCGTTTCACTTTCCCATTCCTTTCCGAAATATTTCTAGGTCAGATATTGCTATTTAAAAGTGAAATCTCTCTTTCACCCATGGCTCAAGCAAATGAGCTGTTTCCAGGGAATCTGCTGGAAATTGCAGTACAGGAAGAAATGTTCCCATAAAACTACAAAACAACTGCAGTCCCAGAATAACAATGAGCTCCATGAAGCCTTTCTTAGTTACCAGAATTTCTTGCCTTCCTACACTAGTCTACTGCAAGACCTATGTACACCATGTGCCATCTTCACCCAAGACATGCTCTCTGTGTAGTTAAAAAGAGTCCTTCCTTGACAGTGATGGCTAAACTTCACCCCCAAACAATAAAGGCAGAAGTTTTTAACATAGCTGTATTCTGTTCATTAACTATCCATCATAAGGAAAGATCTTCAGAAGCCCAACAGCAGCTTATCATGGCTCTGTGGTTTCTGGAGGGAAAACAAATATATCACGTAGAGGGAATAAAGTGCTTTTCTCTGGTTATCATTCCACTCCAGGCTTTTGTGTTGCAGATTGTCTGGCAGACTCTCACAATTGTTTTCTCCTGCAGTTTCTGGAAATGCTCTCTGCACTAAAGAGAAATATGCTCACAGCAGAGATGGGTTTTATTTGTGGTATTCTTTTATATTTTTTTCCATTTTACCATTAACTGATTTTTAGCTCTCAATGTCTTTCATGTGTATGAATATAATTTCTGTCAAGACTTGTACCATGCTCCAGGTAATTGTTGATATGCCTGAAATCTGCGTCCTATTAATGTGTTCATATTGTTGAGTTTTTTTTGATAAGCACACTAGATATGAGTCACCCCACAGACTGGACTGAGAAAATGACAGTGCACTTCAGTAGTGCAAATCTGGCTGTCCGTGAGAAGCTGCAGGAGTGCATGAAGCAGGTCCCAAAGAGGTGGCTCTGAGCAAAGGTGCATACATAGGTCAAATTAATACTGCCTGAATGGACTTTCCTGTTTGATATGTTAGACTTTATCACTTCAGGATACCATGAAATAGACTATTTGCAGTGGGTTATGGAAGAAAAATATCCACCACAACTGCTTTTTACTTTGAGTGTGATTATCTATCCAGTGAAAGGGAACAGCAGGCATTTGGATATGACCTAGCTCGCTGGTCTCAGTGCTTTTTCCCCTCTCCAAGTCCTCCTCGTTGGTTGCTAAAGCAGTAGCAGGTCATTCTCCTGAGACAGCTTGCCTAGTGCTGGGCTGCAGGGTGGCCAGCTGGCTCCTTCCTCCTGCCTGGCTACTGTGCCACCTCGGAGACACACCAAGTCCCCACCTGCCATGGAAGGCCTGAGGGTTGGCTGCTGGCCTGTGAATTGCCGGAAATCTGACTGATTCAAATGGATATCACTAAAAATAGGCCTTTTTTCTTCCCCCTGACCAATGTAACTGCATAGCACATTTCCTTCAGAGCTGGGGAAGAGCACATTGAGCCTGGTACCTAATGAAGTGATTAGTCTCTGCCTAGTATCCTTTATTTGATGGAAAACATCACACATGGAAGCTAGCATTGCTCTTTTCCTTGCAATGCCTTCAATAGCACAGAATGAACAGGTTCAGAAATGAGCATTTCCTGCTTCTCCCTCACTTCCAACCCCACCACAGAACATGTTTATTTTTTCAGTTACTTTTCTCAGGGATTTCAGTCGCTTCCTGTGTATGCGGCATTTTGTCCGTGCTTGTGATTCATTACATTGCTTATGGGTGTTTAGAGTCTGGAAGCCTCCTGTAAAACATGATTTGTAAATACATCCTCCATATGAGGGAGCGAGGAAGAGAGAGGGGGAGGAAGAGATGACTCTAGCATTTCACTGCCTGCTGCAAGTATGGAGATAGATAATAAAAAAGTCTGTCCAAGCAAAGCTATTCCTTGTTGAAAGAGCTTAAAACAGAGGTTTAAAAATAAGAGGAATGGTACATTATATATACACATGCATTTAACAGTAATGCTAGCAACTGTTTTGTTTTAAATTACAGATGCAAAACCAATTTTCCCCATACTTCTGAGAGGGAGCAAGAGCTAGATGGACTGAGAATTGCCCAGGCTCTTCCCCTCAGTCCTTCTGTCTATTCTAGACCATTGGTCAGTGTTTCTCTCTGCTCAAAGTATGTAAACAGAGTTCAGCAGCTAAATGCTTTGACAAGTTAAATGGATCAGTCGCATGTGACATGTGATGGGAAATACAGACCAAATTTTAATCTAGTTTTATATAACTGACTTCACAATTTATCTGTAGGTTTTTTCTGTATATTTCCTGTATTTAACCACACCAAGAACTAAGGAAAACAATGCTGCTGTAGAGGAATCATACTGCCTATATTAACATGACAGGGTCAATCAATAGTATTGAATATTTTAGTTCCAATATGCAAATCCATCAATGGGTAAGAAAACAACTTGTCACTCCGTTCTCAGAGCAGCCATATGATGAGGATAAGATGAGTTTCTGCTAGCGGTGAAAGGATGGGAAACCTGGTGATCTCTGTCTCCATCAGAGTCTGAAACAGAGAGTGCCATCTGGTGCAAGGCTTTGCTTCTCGCTTCCCCTTTGCTCTCTCACTCCTTTCCTCTCTCCCTTCAACTGCAGATTCTTTCTGTCTCATTCCAATACTGTCTTCTCTGCTTTGGGATACCAATTTTTCTCTACATTATTAGAACTAGCCTCTTTTTCTAGCTGAGAATATTCTCACTGAAACAAAAATGGAGATCTGAACCTTGCTGTACTCAAACACATCTATTCCACTGCAATTTTCCTCGGCCAGTTGTTTTGTCCCATGGTCACACAGATCCAGCCACTTGATCAGCTGCAGTACCTTGTGAGGGCCAGGAAAAACAGTGGTAAGCAGATTCCTGTTTAGTTAATTAAACAGTTTTGGTAATGCAGAAAAAGCAATGGATTCCCCTCCTCCATCAACTCTGCTTTCTGATAGAGTATTTTTCCCTGAAATGCTTCTAATAAAACTCAGCCTGAGGCAGAGATCCTCGCATAGACAATTTTAGTCCAAATAGTTAGGCAAAGACAACCAAAATAGGATCTTTCAATGGAAACTGTCAGGAGACTGACAATTGGTGGTATTACCAGATTTGTCTACTGTTGTGTATATCCAGTTGTCCTGTGCACACTGTGCTTACTGGGGCAAGCTCAGAGGACAAGAAGACTCAAATAATGAGATTTGAGGTTTTCACCACGAGTTGCCTACAGCTATTCAGCTGTGTTCCATTTTATCAGCATCTGTGGCAGGATGTAGCATAATGAATGCATGAGTATTATTAAACAATTAGCCAGGTGACATTTTCAGACTTTGTATTACCCTCTAGTAAAAGTGTGACACTCATACATTAGTAAGTGATTGAGTTTTCTGGTGGGCCTCAGACCATAAGTAATTATATGCCATTTTAAAATGGCCAGTAGAATGATGTAAAATGCTTAAATGAAAATGGGAGAAAGTAGAGGAAGACAAACAATTCTCAAGAAGACAAAAAAACCCCTCACACTCATGACCTGCACAATCTTATGGTTAGAAGATACTAATGTAGTATAATGGACTTAAATCCATCAGTACTCAATAGGAAAAAGTTACTACCCTTTTATTTCAAACCAAAAAGAAAACTCTGATGTTTTTACTGATATAAATATTCTTTCAAATGTCTTACACAAGTCTTTCAGAGGTTAATCACACAAATTGTCATGGCCAGGTTTTAAGCAAAAGTGAGCCACTTTATAGACCATGTGGCAAGCAGCCTCTCCCACCTTTTAGTCAAACCAGTACAATTTATAATCTACTCTATTGTACCAGCTTAGTCTTTCTACATTGTTAGAGGGGAGCTTTATCCCAGAACACCTGTTTCCCTCCCCCAAAGTACTCATAGTTAGGAAAGTGATACTTGTTTGCTGACTTGAGACTGAAGTAGAACAGCCGTCTTACCTTCTACCAGCCATTTGAGTCCTTGCCATGTCAGACTAAGTAGTCTAAATGTACTACTCATAGTAATAAGAATATATAACTAAGTAGTGCATTTCTCCAAGAGAGGGTGCTTTTTACCCTTCCGTTTTTCATAGTGGTGGAGATAGAAGCCAGTTCCATCACAACACTCCCATGCAGTTCAAAGCATTCACAATAGCAGCAACAATGAGAAGAAATATAGCTGGACTTGTCCTCTACCACCTCGTCCAGACTGATCTCTGTTCTTCTTGTGGGTTGCATGTTTGTAAGAATATTCTGCAAAATTATTGTGACCATCTAGAAATGATCTGGAACTCCATCATCCTTTTCCAGTGATCTAAGGCTCACTGTTCCAAAAACAGCTCTTGAAGAGGCAAGGTAGTGCCAGAAACCTCAGAAACATACCAGTTTCATACAACAACTGGACTAATGCTGAAGTCCTGAGGGCGAAAGAAGAGCAAAACTTCCCTGCTTTGTGGAGACTTGTGGGAGATCCTTTTTCTCAGCTGTGTCTCTTCGCCTTTCCTGGGCCGCCTGACTTCTTTTGGATCTTCCTTGCACACCTGCACACAGGGGGTGAAAGGTCCCTAGACACTTTCAGCTAACATAGAACAGGCTTAGCTGAAAGAGTCTCAGATAAACTTCAAGGTGGAGTTTTTTAACCTTGATTGGAGAAGGCTCTGTGTAATTATCTGTACAACAAGAAAGAGTCTTCAGAACATTTCAATGTGGAGACAATATTTAGCTGGCAATCTAATGTTACTGTTTCAGTGCAGCTGGTTGGAGGAAGATTGGCATTTGCCTTGCTGTTCTTGCTGTATGTGTTAATTCCCAGCTATGCACTGCTTAAAGTAATTTTGCAAGCAACACTAAGCCAGACTCCTGGAAACCAATCCTTGATCGATGATGTAATTTGAATGATGGATTCCTCTATCTTTGTCTAGAGTAGAGGCACCTCAGCCGTTCTTCCTTCAGGTATTTTACAACCAGCAATACCAAAAGAAAAGAAAAGAAAAGAAAAGAAAAGAAAAGAAAAGAAAAGAAAAGAAAAGAAAAGAAAAGAAAAGAAAAGAAAAAAGAAAAGAAAGAAAGGAAAGGAAAGAAAGAAAGAAAGAAAGAAAGAAAGAAAGAAAGAAAGAAAGAAAGAAAGAAAGAAAGAAAGAAAGAAAGAAAGAAAGAAAGAAAGAAAGAAAGAAAGAAAGAAAGAAAGAAAAAGGAAAAGACCCTGAAACTTAGTCACATTTTTCTTATTGCTGTGGAAACTAAATGGTTTTTTTTTTCATGCATCAGTGCATGCTATTATGCTTTATTATGAAACTCTGGTAAGGCTTATCTACTTATAATGAAGAGCTTTGTGTAGCTTATGTAACCTCCCTTAAATTGTTGCAGAAGTGGTAATTCTAGACTACCAAGTAATGATTTTCAACACAATTTTAATTTGAGTTATTTTGCATACCAGCCTCTGTGGTCACAATGACAAAGGTTCTCTGCCTGTCTGAGAGAAACTTCCCTTGGGTTATTTGAAGGAACCAGAAAACAAGCTATACATGATGTCTCCCACTGGAGGTACAAAACAGAGATCTGAAAGACATCTCACTATATTCAGTGAAGACGATAGCACAGGTAACTCCTTAGATGCAGATGTCCCTCTGGAGGTCCTGTTACATCCTATTAATCTCAATTATGTGATCTACTACACAGATTTCTTTTATGCAGTGCTGGGAGTTCTTTTGGTTTGTTTCCTAAGACTCTGCTCTTCTGTAACTAGACTGTCTGTGGAAGCAAAACACCTTTTACCCTATAGATTTAGGTAGGCATTATGTCCTGTCAGATACTCCATGAACAGATATTTTGGAAAATCTGAAAATTAATTAATCCATGCCTTTTCCATGCTGTGAGTACTAAGTTTGCTGAAGTCCTACAGAGCATATAATTTTGACAAATATGTGCCATGTGAGGAAACTCTGCCTGTTTCTAGTGCCATCTTTTAAACTGGTCAAGCCCAGGCATCTGGGGTATTTGTGGGAAGGTGGTGGTAGTGGATGGGTTGCAGGGTGTCCTCTAAGGAGGAGCTGAGCCTACTGTCCAAGCTGGTGGTGCTTTGATGAAAACATATCTAAGAAACAGCTTATTTTCTGTCAGGATAGAAAAATACAAACTGAACAATGGTGCCTCCTTTACCCCTGTACCATACATATCAGAAGAGACACACAACAGCAACCACTATTAACCCCAGCACCTCCCAGGAGAGTTTAAAAATATGCCTTGAGAACCTTCTTTGCATGCCCAAGCCTATCTACTGGCTATGCTCAGTTGAATCCTGCTCACTCTCCTGCCCAGGAGGATTTTTCAAGCTCATGCTCTGCTTTTTCTTGGAGCCTGAGAACTGAGGGACCTGCCATGGTGATCACTCCAGCCCCACCTCCTGCTGAGCCAGCTGGGTTCCCTCAGGACTTAATGTAATTCAGCTTTCACTGTAAGTGGCAGAAAGTAAGGGAAGGTTCAGGCTCAGATGAAATACTCCTGACAGATAGCTCTCACATCTGCTGTTGATCCAGCTCTCTCTTAGGGCTCATAAACTAGAAACTATTGTTGCAGAGTGGCTGCTGAGAAAAAAAAATATTTCCCACTTCTGGCTCTAGATTCATGTAATGTCTCTGCTACTAGTGCCAGTACTGCTGAGTCAGCTCCCTTCTCTGCTGGGCCAGCAGCTGCATCTCCTGACTTTGCAATTCCTGCATTATCCGTTTATCAATTTTCCAGCATCTTCAAGCACATAGACAGTGGGATCAAAGCTAAAGACAATACCTTTCTATTGCATATCTGGAGCTCTTTCACAAAGCTGTCTATAGATGACACAGCAAACCAACCAGCACACCAGTTTCCTGGACTTCATGCAGAAACTGCCATGCAACCCATCCATCTACTGTCACTGGATGCAGGTGCAGACTAATGGCTGGAGTTTTTCTTAAATGGTAAATACACTTGGAATAGTGTTTACTGATCATTCTGATCACTGAAGTCTTTCTTCACACATGCTATGGCCTCTTGGGGTCCATAACAGAGCATGCAAGCAGGAAGTTGCACTCCTTTTTCTGCCATGGAAGAGTTAAGGTCTCCAAAATCTCATCTTCCAGAAGGCTTAGCCTAGTCACAGAAGAGGTGCTTTGCTGGTCTGTCTTTATCACCCCCACTTCTGTCTGTTATGAAAATAAACCATCTTGGAAAACAGTATTTGCAATCCTACTTGGAAATGGACTGTCTGTGGCTTTTCAGATATTAGGAAGAAGCCATAACCTATGGGTCTGTAATCTAGCGTATTATGGATACTGGGACCATGATTCTGGCTTGGAGACAGCTTTAGATAAAAGAATTCATAGGGTGGATATGCCTATATCCAGACCATCACAGGAATAAACACCTGATACAGTTTATATTTGGGGTGAAATTGCCAAATTCTAGTAAGTTCTGAGACAGGATGGGAAAAAGAGGGATATAGTGCTATGGAGTGTAAGTGTAGCTGGAAGATCTACTGGGGAGGGCTTACTTAATCTAGGCCAGTATTCATAACCATCAGGATGAAATTTTAGAGAAGCTGATTCGAAATTAAACATGCAGTAAGTGTTTTAAAGAACTGCCTATTTGATGTAAATTTCTCTTTAAATTTCTCTTTTTGTTTAATGGGTAACAAGACCAAGCCATTAAAGCCACTGAATAAATTCTAATAATACTTGGTGGCTAATTTTAGCATATTAAAAGTTTGTGGTGCTATTGAAGTAGAAAACTTCAAACGCTGACCACTTTGCTTTGTCAAAATATTGTAATTTCACAGTCTTTGATTTAAATGTAGTTCCTTAAATCTCAGCTACACATAAGAAATGAGTCATGAATTTAAATGGGACAGATTAAAGTCTAACCAAAAATATTCATTATTTTCACAGGAGATATTGATCTGGCCTGTCCTTTATACTGTAGCTATATGTCATGCAACATGTCCATTACTGTCAGTAGAGTATGTTCACATGAAAAGAAGAGATTCCAGTAAAAATATTGTGTTTCTTGTTGAATGTTCATGTACCTGCAGAGTATGTATTCTTTGAAAAAGATCTGCGTTTGTAGTCCCCATGTTTTCTGTTCTCATTTCTAGAAGGGAGTCACTTTGCATTCTTTGCCCAATATACATAGTATGGCCACTTCTGAAAGATGCATTAAAGTGAAACTTGTAAGGTATGTGCTAGGTAGGAGCATAGGCGCATATGAAAGGGTCTTTTTGTTTGGTTGGGTTCCCCCCCTCCCCGGGAAAATGTTAAAGTTGCAAAATCCCTAAACCAAGATACCTGCTATTACATAGAGGACACACACTTAGTTCCTACAAATCTTCCTCTTTTGTCTCTGTACTATAAGGAGCTCTTTGTACAGACATTCCACTAACTTCAAATTCATCAAAATCTCTGCTGCCTGGGTAGCTCTGTGCTCCATGGTTTTGTTCAGTAATGGCAATAGTTTACAACAATGGAAATATGTGTATGCTCCTGGTTCCAGAATCCTGCCTTGTAAAGATTTCAGGAATACACTGCCAGGATGCTGGCTATGGGGAAGAGAGATGTGAGTGTTTTAGGAATCCTTCCCAGCAGTTTCATACTTGCATTTTTATTTCTATGGTGCAGCATGCCTCTTCCTTAGAGCCAGTCTCCAGTCACTACACATGCTCTGGGGACACTGAGGAGCAATAGTTGGGGTTTCAGTTACACCAGGGTGTTTAGTAGACCTTGCCACACAGAAAGAAGTTCCTTGCACGTTCATTGCTATACCTTTTTTTTTTTAAATACTTGTAATATTGCAGAAATGCTTATGTATAATTCACTCTCTATCTTATTTCCTCAGGTCTGCTTTTCCATTTTTTGGCATAGTACTTACAGATACAAGATCTAATGTCAAAATCTGACCCATTGGTTCTCTATTTCATATAGTGAATCTTAAGCTTTGTTTCTTTAAATAAGCAGGAATTATCTCTTATGTTTTTCTGAGACTTTTTATCCTATGAGCAAATTGTCATTTTTGTTTTGCCACTGACCTGCTGCCATCTTAAGATCTTTATACTGATGCCTTGAGAGACTGCAGAAAACAGGACTCCAGCCAACTTAGTGTAGCATAAGATAAAAAGGTTCTTTTAATGTCCAGGTCTAGGACCTTCAGGAATACATGATGACGTGCTTCTTTCTCTGTGTGTATGTGTGTGTCCTGACACTGGTTTCATGGTTTTTATAATAATGTTCATCCAATCCCCTGTTCACACATGCCCTTGGTCCAGCCACATCCTGACCCAGGCACACTCCATGAGGAATTGTACTCTGGGGGAGAGTGGGATCCCCTCTTCATAATCCTTCTCTTCCTCATAGCATGTTAGGATACTTGGAGGCCTTCCAGTGTTCTGACTTTGAGGTCATTGGCCTATGTTTATGTCTTGTGGCACAGGCTTTAAGATATTATTCAGCCTTCTGCCTTGAAAACAAGACTAAATGGAATTTGAGGCATTGATATGGGGTAGGGGTTGGCATGCATTAACACTGAACTTAAGCTACTAGAAATACTAAGTACACTAAAATCTACACTCACTACAGTTGCTTCTAAAATCTATAAAAATTAAAAAATCAAAAATTAAAAAAAAACCCTTAGGCATAAATACTGTAAAATACTTCTCTCACGCAGCTTCTATGCTGTTCCCAGAAGAGTCATGTTAGCATATGTGTATGAGTTTTTGGAGATATAAGTTGACTTATAATCTTTTGAGCTTTCTTTTTATAGTTTATTTGAGGTTTTTTTCCTCTTTACTTTTTTTTTCCTCATTTTCTTTCATATAAACCATTTTCTCCTTAATTTGCTTTATTTTCAGTAACAATTTTTGTAGTCTTACTTGATCTTCTTCTCTTTCCTGGACCCATTTCACCTTTGACTAGTCTTTCCTATTGGGTAGTCCCTATCTTGTTGTCCTGAGATGCTATCTGCTAATGTGAGAGTCAAAAAAAAAAAAAAAAGAATGATTATCATAAAATGGTATGGTTGAAGCTGGTTGGAAAAAATCGTAGTGATGAGGGAAGAGGAGATAAGGACAGAGAAGATTCATTGCTTCTGAAGCAACCAAAACAATGTGGTACCAGGGGATGAAAACATCTGGAGAATGGCTGTAGTTCTCACTCTAAGGCAGTCTCCTACTAGGCAAAATATCAAGGTGAGCCACTGAAAAACATATGAGAAAAACATGCTTTGTTTTTTACTTCAAGGCACAAAACACATTCTTGTAGAATACCCAACTATTTTGTTGTGGGGTTTTTTTTTAATTATAATTTCATTTGCTGATGCTTTTTAATGGCACATATATCTCCTATACAATAAATAGGCTTGTGCAGTTTTTGTCCACCATGTTTGTAGACAGTGAAGAGGGGCAGGTGATAACATCAAAATCATTGAGATTCAATAGAAGGTGATCCTGGATTACCCCATGCTAAGCTGCCAGGAGACGGTCAGGAAGCCACTGAAGTGAGGTAGTTAGCAAGGCGCTCTAAGAAATGGCAATACTCAAAGTAGGTCTAGAGACATGCACAAAACTTATTTGGCCTGAAGCAAGGTTGATATTTTATGGTGGTGACATGTTATTTTTTTAATAAAAGGAGAGGGAGCACAGTAACTTTCAATGAGACAGGTAATTCAGTGAAGGAAATGTAGCTGACCCGAAATGCTGAGAGATGCCATGTGAAATGAATGTCAGGTGAAAACTGAGACTGTAAAGAGGTCCAGTGAAGTTGGTAATTTTATTAAAACATCAGCTTAGCATTTTTTTAAGAGAGAGGCACTGATTATTGGTGAAAGATTACTGATAGCAACAGCAGATCTAAGTTTAAGGCTGTATTTGATATGCATTTGTCCTCTGGTACATTCAGTCAGTTATCCTCTTATTCTTCAGATAACATGAAGCTCCAAATGACTGTCCTTAAAAAATAAGAAGCAGTCATGCCACCTACCGTGGTACATGATTTTGTCTACTGTGACTTTAAACTTGAAGGAGGTTTGAGCTTACTCAATGTGGTAGTTTTAGTTAGGCATAGATGTAGGCCATAATTTTAGGAGGCTCTGATAATGTAATGTAGATTAGGAGAGACAAGTGTCACCTGACTTAAGCAACCAAGAGATATTTCATATCATTTGACATCAAAACAAGTATAAAAAGAGAGTGAGATGGAGTTTCTGTCTCCTTTTTGCTCTTCGCTCAGCCCCGGAGGACGCGCTGCCGCCACTTGTGCTTGGGCCTCATTGCCACCCCCACAGCTGTTGTATCTAGGCAAGTAGCATCTTATTGTTTTTTTCTCCTCTCTTGCTGGGAGTTTTCTCAGAAAGAATCTTTTGGGGCGTTTTTGTGGGTTTAAGTAGTTGGAATCTGTATTATTTGGTTGGGTGACTCAGTAGAGTTATTATTTCTTTTCACATTTGTATATATATGTGAATGAACTGTATTCTGTTTTTATTTTCTCTCTCTTCTGTGTAAATATAAGCCCTTGCCATTTTAAGGGTTAGTTCTAGGAGATTGTATACTTGGAGGAATATCTTGTAGATCACTCTTCACAGGTCTCATTGGGGAAAGCAGTGATTAAGGAACTGGTGAGTTGTGAGAAGTAATCTTTTATCTAAATTTGGGACTTTGAGTAATCCTTGCTTCCTTTGATTATTATCACAAAAGATTGTCATTAATTTGGTGGCAAGCAGAAGCTTTGTATAAATCCAGCTTTGCATCAAAGGCTTGAAAGAATGACCACTGCCACAATAATTTTTGAACTCAATATTCATCTCTAGAACATCTACCAAACAGTAACAGCAGACCAAGATCAAATAAGTACTCCAAATGGAGGACTGTCTTTCACTTTGAGCTTCTGTGTGGAACACCCTCTTTTTTCTGTGAACATCTGCTTTCAAATTTCTTGTAGTTGAATGGGCACATACATCTTGACTCAACCTTTTTTATAATACTACTTTCCCCTCAGTAAGTGGAACATATGCAGTGATTTCAGGCTCTAAGTTCTCACTGCAAGAATGAAAGTGGATCAGACACTCCAGACATCACAACTTTAAAATCAAATTAGAAACTAGATTCTGTTCAAGGTCACAGTGCAAGTATTTTTTATAACTATATTTCTGTTTACCTACTTTGCAAACCTAGATTTGCACACAAGAGTTTGTATAACTACAGTTTAAAATAGATGTACTTAATCAGAGCAGTGAGGAAATACAGTGAAATAAATTCTTAATTCCTAAATTTTTTTGTTTGTTTCTTTTGGTCTTCTAGGAATTTGAAAAATAAAAAAGATCTCTAGGCCTCCATTACTGTTTGAGCCTGAATATCAGGTTAGAAGGGCTTTTTGTCCCCTGACTTTATACATCCCTTTATATGGTTTTAAAAAAGCAATTTTAAAAAAATTTGATTTTTTTTCTCTTTCATGAAGTACTAAATCAATTTCACTTTGCAAGGAAGTAGCCACTTAGTCAATACAGAAACACTTGGGAGATATAATATTGCTCTACTATAAAGAAGAGTGAGTTATAAACTTATGTTGTAAATACCTGGATTCATTTTATAGAGTGTCTTTTGCTCTCATACAATAAAGATAATGGAGACCCTATTCTCAGTGCATCTGAAATGCATTAATTTTCAAACTTCCATGCACAAGACCTACTGTATTATTACCCTGTAAATTGAATTGCAAAAGGAATGAAACAGTTTCTTATGTGTGCTACTACTGACTTGCAAGAATCTTGAAACATTCTTCTAATCTCTGAAGGAGTTAAAAGCAGTCATGCCTGATGTGCTTGAAAACTTGTTTAAGTGAAAGTAGCACTGAGTTACTTAATTTTTACAGTGGTGTTGGTGTATTTGCCATGCTAGTATTTACAAGAAATAGCTTACTTCTGCAGTTTTAATTAAATGTAACTGGCTTAAAATGTGGAAATGAACAGGAATTACAAATTGTTGTTTACCTGAGAATGAAGTTTGGCATTTTTCATCTAGAAACACATTTTTAACTTTAGATTTGCTGTTTCAATACATAGAATATGAATTAAACCTAGAAAAGATACTTAGTCACTTGTAGACTCATAGAGCTCAATAAATATTGAAGGACACATAGTAAAAAATTCTGACAAGCATTATAACCTTTGCAGTCCGTAAAGGTATTGCTCATAAAACCAGAGGTGGCTTCTATACACCAGTTTCCATTCTGCAGTCAGCCAGCCCTGCCAATGGAACATCAACTGTCATATTAGTATTGTCAAACACAGAGGTTTGCGTAAGAAATGCCTACATGATTCAGAAACCTCATGATAATGGGGTTTGCTTACAAGAAGTGGGGGTCCGTCTTACTGTTAAAACAAGGAGACTGTGCCATGGCTGTCTTGCTGCTCAGCACCATGGTGGATCCTGTCCTCATTAGATTATGCATTAAGTACCTTATTCTTGTAATTGCAGGTATGGGCCAGTTTGAATTAATTTTTCTGCTAGACCTTCTTCTGTCTCTCCTTCAGCAGTAAGAGTTGTAGCAGCAGTCTGCTCTACTCAGCATATTCTCTGGAAGCCCTAGTGTGCTTTTGAGCACTCATGGGATTTTGTATTTCTTTTGTGCCATTTATAAAATACCTGTTGATGACAGAAATGCTCTTTGGAGATCGCTGTGTAGACTGCAGCTCACTTGGCTTTCATCAGTAGGGTACTCTTCTCTCCATAGCTGGGTGACAAGAGTGTGATCTGACTGAAGCCCCAAAGTGCACATGTGACCCCTTCAACTCTATTGTACTGATGTTATTCTACCTTCTCTTAATAGAGACATTTTAAAAAAACAGGCTATGCTGGAATCGCTCAAAAGAAAAATGACACATTTGAACCAGTAAATTGCTGTCGAGAGAACTAACTGGGATTAATTTGGCTTGCATTGAAGATGATGGAATTTAATATTTACTGAATGTTGAAGGTAATATTCAATGCACTGTAATAGTCATTGAATCAGTGAGATGCTTTCCACTGACTGCTGTGGATTTGGCTCAGAGCTTTGTTATCTCTTTTTGCTGCATCATTCCACCTGGCCCCTAAACAGGCAAAACAGTTTTTATGAAGTAAATCAGACAAAATAATTAGAACTCTATCCATTTTCCCACGCCTTACTTTCTGCTTCCTGGGAAATAGATTGTTTTACAGTTAAGAAAATGTTGAGAAATACATAGTCATTGATATTTTTATTCATATTACTAGAACCATGTCATAATTGTTATTTTTTGTTGTCAGGATGAAGAAAAATAAGATAGTTCCACCTTGAGCTATGCCCGGGTATTGCAGGTGACTGATCGACTCGGTGCTGTGTGTGTCCATTTGAAAGTAAAAAAAAACTCTGCAAGTTGGTGTTGGTCTATAACTACAACTGGCAAAGTATGTACTCAAGGAAAGGGAAGGAAAGAAAGGTACAATGTTTATTGCAATTGCTAGAGAACTGTGGTATGATTTATCATTTCTTCCACTTGCCATATAAATATTTTTTTCTTCTACATGAATGGCAACTTTATTCTACAAAGACAGACAAAAACATTATTTGCTCTCTTGCAGTCACAGGGACTCCCCATAATGACCAACATTAGGCTTGTACTTACAGGTCTGAGCAAGTAGGCATTTTCATGTTATCAAGGTTTTTATTTTCTGCTCCACATAAAAACATATGTTTCTGACAATATATGCAATTCATAGTAATGAAAAAACATAATTGTGGGGTGTTTGGTATCCCCTATGACAGTGGCTACTGCAGTGCAATGGAAGTACAAAATGGGCAAATATCCTGTTGGAGTAACATTGTCATAAAATCTGAGACTTTCATTTACAAGTTAGGGTTTTTTTCATTTAGCTTGTGTTCCCTTTAGCTTCTGTTCCCTTTTCTATGTTCTCGTTTCTTGGTAGGCACCTACTCAAATTCCTGTATTTTTAATTGTTGTTATCATAAAAAATTGAAAATGTATAAAAAAATAGTAAAATTTTGGAGGAAATACTACTATAGTTGAATTACCACCTTCATATTCATTTTTTATTTATGGGCATTGATTTTACATGTTTCTTCTTCACAAACTTGTGAATTTAAATTCTTTTGAATCATCCTTACTATTCTTGAGGCATTTTAAAAATTACTTCTTATATTTGCTGTTATTGCCTTTTGTAATTATGATTTTTCTCTAAGAATTTAATGATATAGTATATCATATATACTGACATACTCTTTCACCATTTTGCTCACAGGAGATGAAACAGTGAAAGCCTTCTTTTATTATCTCATATTGCAAGCACATTGAGACCTGGATCCTTAATTCAATTCTAAATATCTAAGCAAAACATCTAAACAACTGTAAGAGTTGCTGTCTCACATGACATCTAAACATATCTTGAGAATCTCAATAGATCTTTCCTTTCTGCGTTTATTTTATGTCCTCCTCCTTGGTATTATTAATAAGATTATAATTCTCTTTCTGGGAAAAAAAAACAACAACAAAAGAACTAGGGAAATGTGGACTGTGAAAACATCAGAATTCACAAGTCCATGACAAAAATTTCAACAGCATTTTACCTCCCAAATAGTAGGTCTGATTGTCTAAAGGCTCAACCTTATCCAATAATGACCCAGTCACTGCTTCTCAGTACATTATCTCCTCACCTTTAATGATGCTGGAATTCTTTGTGTGCTCCAGTTCCCTCTCTTGTGCAGTGTGTGAGCACTTGGGTCCAAGGAGAACTTTGTCCCATTTATATGTGTATATTCAGGCTTTGAGGTAATATGAATTCTATGTTAATATTTAGTTTCTCATATTATGGTTCTACATGTAATCACAACCATATTTATTACATTGATTTTGTCATTAATTTTCAAATATGCACAATTTTTTTTTCAGAATTTACTAATAGAACCTAAACAGTTTAGGGGTATTTAATCCCAGAATTAAGCATAACATGCCAACTTTATAAATCCAAAAGTTTGGTTTATTTGTGGTGGGTGTAATGACAGTCCACAGAATGTAAAGCTATCCAAAATAAGCTGTCTGTGTCCATTATGTCAGCCATTGGCTCAGCACTTTCTATAAAAATTTTCCTCGTAAGTTTTCTTAATAGAGAAAGCCAACAACTTTCTGTGTATGGTCCATTTTTCTTCTTCTTTTCCTTATTCTTCCTATTGTTAACTTACTGCTTTACTTCTATTTTTCAAATAGTGCTGCAGTAAGAATGAGTCATTGGCCAAGGACAACCTAATCCTGCAAGAGCAAATCAGGAAAACAAAAGCAGAGAATAAAATTTCCAATCTGTTTCCTAGCAGTGGCACAAATTTTAATAATGTTTTCATTGATTACACTTTCTTGCTCAGCATTTACACTAACAGAAAAATTATTACAGTTTGTAATGTGCAGTACTCAAGCACTGATGAAAGGTTTACTGACTCTATCAGCTACTTAATTAGAATTAATTATTCATAGACTTCCCTGATGAAAGACCTCATTATTACAATAATCATATAATGTAGGTTGTCAGTGTTTTCTGAAATACCTTGCATAATCGGGTTGTGGAAATGGCTTGTGATTTTAGTCTAGCAAAAACAAAGATTACAAAGAAGCCCTGAAATGTAGTCTGGCAGAATTTTCCTGTTGCTCTACATCAAGGCAATGTAGTGGATTGCATAGCCTGGTGCATAGCCCAGAATAACCCCTCCATAGGAGCGTGGGGTGAGGACATGCCTTTGCCCAAGCAGGCTTGTGAGCAAGGCTATATGATCCTAAGGAGGTTATGGCAGGACCTCAGCAAGTGTGATGCACTGCTGAGGTCTGGGGAGGATGGGGGCAGGTGAGAAGCAGTTCTATCCACAGGGAGACCTCTGCAGACTGCTCAGGTGGTAGTCTGGAATCTTTCAAGAAGGTAGTGCTTCTCTAGAGAATGTCAGCTATTGCCAAGTGGCATTAACTAATGCTAGCAGATGTTAACTTGTGGGATGCAGGAGGAGAGCAGGGGTAGCAGGTGCTTTGAGGGAGCTGGAGAGCCAAAGCTGTCTTGTGGAGTGTGAGAGTCCTCAGGGTGAAAGCCATGAAAATTCCTGGCACTGCACACTTTCCTTGAAGGTCCAGATGAGGTGTTGAGTTTGTTAGAACACTGCTACCTTCATCACCCTTGAATATTTTTTGCTTTTGATGTAACAACAGGGGAACCAGCATCTATCCAACTATTCTTAGAAATGAAGCTAAGTTTACCTAATTGATGCTGTGGATTAACTAGAATCATGGAGAAAGATGTTCAACCTGTCTGAGCAGTAAATGATCTGAACAGTTTTCTTCATTGTGATTGATGATGGCTGTCAAGTCAAGCTGCTGAAGTATTTCACTTAGGCTTATTAGTAGCAGTGAGATCCATTAACTGTTTAGAAGGGGTTTCATCTGGAAACAAACTTTTAGTCTTTGGCACGTAGCCATAGATGTCTTGTAAGAACAAAACACCAGCTGACTGTGCTGGTGATTGATGATTGCTGCCTATTAGCTTAGTGCTACTGGAGCTGTGAAGGTAAGAGTTACTCTCACATGAAAATTCAAGTGGTAGAAATGTGGGGATGGAGGAAGAAAAGGAGAGAATTGGGAAAGAAGAGGAAAGGAAGGGAAGCGGATCAATCTCCTTCCCTTTTTCTGCAAAGAACATGAGGTACTTTGTGTAGTTAATATTGCTTATCTGACAAAAAGCATTTAAACAATTTTGAAGTTTCTTGTGGAGTTAGGATAAAATAGCAGTGCCTAGAATAGCACACCATTATTAACTTTGAAATTGTTTCGAAGTCCCCCTTTTCCTCCCACTCCACACATTACATAGACACAGTTACTGTTATTTTTATGCTTAACTCCCAGGATCTCTGAAAATGAACAATGAAGTACGCTCATATAATGGAATCAAGTTAAAAATACATATGTTATTGCATCCTGCTTTGGTTACACAGGTCTAGTGTGTGTTCCTCATCTCTGAGCTGAAACTTGTTCAACTGAAGGTAATAGAAGTCCTTTAACTTTTTCAGTATTTGCAAATAGTGAAATCAATGTAATAAATTTCTGTTCACTGGCTTGCATGAAATACGGCATAATCAACTTTTCACAGGATGTAAAGCTATAGAATTTTGTCCAAGCCTGTCAAATAATTGTGGTCATCTTGTAAACGACAAAAAGTTGTTTTTTAGCTGAAAGTTCTTGCCGCGATGATGCTGCTAACACAGAGCTGGTAGGAGTGAAGTATTGCTGCCCTCAAAACACCCCATCTGGTAGTGCCATCGGGTTCACTCGGGCCAGGGGAAGGTGTTAATGCCGCAGTAACCCCTTCACTGTGGCTATTTCCTGGGATGCGTACCCTCGTGTGGCAGGCTGCGGGCATTGCATCAGCACGGGAAAGAGGAGCCCTGAGAAGCCTCAACAGACATTTGCCTCTACTTTGACAAAATTCAGTCTGATTAGATATATCTCTAAAGGAAGGGTCGGCTGCCAGCCAAGGGGAGGAAACTGCTCAATCACTCCCCTGTTTCTTTCCGTGACCTGGAATGGGGACGAATTCAACAGAATTTGACCTCGTGATTTTTTTTTTTTCCCCAGATATATTAGGCATGGTTATCTGGGTTGGTACTAATAATGAGTCAAAACAACTCTTAGCTTCCCACAGGAAAAAGCATTTGTGCTTATGCCTGTGAATCAAATTCATTTCACTTACCATGAGTCAAATATGAGTCATGATGGATATAAGCATAACTCACGACTGTCTTGTGATTATTTTCTCTTTTGGAAAGCCTTGTGTGTATTCTTGGCTTTTTGTTTTTGTGATATATCAATATATTTTAACCTGTAATTACATTTTTGAACCACAAATATTTTTCTTTGCTGTATATATTAGTATCTTCGACATCTGTTCTATGACTGTTCCTAACTTGCCATTTGTACTGCCATAAATTGTGCTGGGAGTGTTGTGAGAGGTCAAGACACAGTTTTGGCCTAGGCTAGCATGGGTCTGGACATTGTAAAAATAACGTCATAAAGTATTTCATTCACCACTTTGATTACAAGTGCATTTACTTACACTGGATTTCATAATGTGCATTCCTTCTTAAGGAGCTGGGAAAATACCACAGTCTTATCTCTATTAGGAAGCAAAGGTGGGTCACAGCTAACATGACCAACAGGTCTGAGGGAGAGGATCAGAGAAGAATAAACATGATGTTTTGTGCCAGTGCTTTACAAAATCACAGAATTCATAGAATTCATAGACTCTTAAGAGGTTCAAAGGGACCTGAAAGATCATCTAATCCCAGTATCCTCCTGCCATGGGCAGGGACACCTCCTACTTGACCAGGTTGCTCAAGGATTTATCCAGCCTGGCCTTGAACATCACCAGGACTGGGACATCCACAGCTTCCCTGGGAAACCTGTTCCAATGTTTCACCACCCTCAAAGGAAAGAATTTCTTCCTTATATCTAACCTAAATTTCCCTCTTCCAATTTGTACCCTTGTCGTTTCACTACAAAATGAAAAGAATACTGTTGTCACTAAGGAGAGATTTGTATTAACATGCTTAATGTATGGCGATGGCACTCATTTAACTCTCACCGAGTAATGTTCTGTTGGCTAAATTTCACTTTTTTCCCATAGAAATTTCAAAATTCAGTTTATCATTAATAAGGAATCTGGGTTTTTCTGGAGCTATTTTACTGACAAATATCTGATTTTAAAATGTGTCTGAATAATTAAATTGAGTCTTAATGAAAACACAGTATTTTCAAATTTGTATGTTCCATGACTGCATATTCACACTGCTGTTTTTTTTTATAGTGTGACAATGTAATGGTGGTAATCACAGACTGGAACTGAGATGACTGTATATTTTTATTAAATCATGTGTTTGTCCTCACTGATTGGGGCCAGGTGATCATTTCTTGAAACATCCTCTGTGTATCACAGGCCATTATATTGCTACCATCTCCTGGAATAAGCTTGGGTGTTCCTGAAAAGTAGCCAACTTACTTGATTTTAGGACATTAATATGCTCTTAGCTTCAGTTGCTTGTATTGCATGGTGTTTGAGTAGAGTTGGACACAAAATCAGCAGAGTACTTACATGTCTAAATAAATGATGCTTGGCCTGATTAGAGATCCCTGGGCCAGTTTTGAGCAAGCTGGTGTATGTTCACTATGTAAGGCAGCCTTATGGTGAAGTACAAGCACAGATTCTGGAAGCAATTGAGGAAGGATGACACATGGTGCAAATTATCTTTGTCTCTCAACTGGGCTTGTTTCTACTGTACTGCTGTGGTTGTATGACTTCCCACCCTTGCTTGACAACCACTGTCAGGGCCAGTGCTGCAGAATGGCCACATTTTTCTGCTCTAGAGTATCTTTTCCAATCTTGAATAAATTCTTTTACTCTTGCCTGCACTGCATACAAGCATGCACGTGAATTTTGTTAACCATTGTCTTAACAAATGTTTTATCACTAGTGGATCCACTACCTTGTATTCTTTTTCTAACAATCTAGATGATTTTCTCAGTCTAGCATTACTCTGAGATCTTTTTCAGTTTCACTACTTTTCTGATTTATTTGTTTTGGCTGAATAGGTTCTGTTTGTTTTTTCTAAATGTAAAGAACTATATTTTGCCAAGTTGAACTGGGATTTTGAGATTTGGCTTCTACACAGTCCTGTTAATGCCTCCTCCCTGATTTGATAGCTGTTTCATGATCTTTTTAACATGCACCTTACTGATACTGTCTAATACTGATTTCTAGTCATGTTTTGTCATGTTGTGAGACATCAAATACCTTATAGAGATGTGTAGATTACATTTGCTTAGTTATTTTAAATTATCAAAGCTTATGCTCTTAAGAAATGCAATTAGTTTGACAAAACTGATCTATTTCCCATATACTGTATTGACTGACATAAATTAGATTCCTGTAATTCTTAATCAATTAAATTATGTACCATCTCCACATTGAATTTATCCAGGAGTGAGGTCATGCAAAATTATGCTCTTTTTGAATCCTTTTCTTTTTCTGTTTGCAAACACTTCTTACCAAGAAACCCATAATAGACAGCGTGTTTGTATACAGCAGCTGGGCAGCTGCGAATCCATTAATTAGTGTATTACAGCAGTGGCACATTATTTATTATGCCATCATCAGAGGAGACAATTAAGTTATTGTAGAGTTGCTATGGTTTCCAAAGGAGGTACAGCGCAGACTAATTACCTCAAGATGCCAGATGTTGCAGCACAATTCCTGAGCAAATGCTCAGCACCTCTGCCTCTCCACGTTTTTATAGCAAACAAAACATGGATAAAATGGAGGCTGAGAATGTAGTGATTTCCCTTTATAGGTCTCTGCAGGTTTGTGTATACCCTGAACATATTTGCATTCTTCAGAATTTATTGTTTAATTTACTTGCATCTGTGCAAAGATTCTAATGAATGAACTGAAAACAACCATGAAAGAAAACTCTGCTGCTGGACTTCTTGGCTCCAAATGCTTCATATGCATTAGACCTGCAATTTTTGTATTGTCTATCATGGCTATCCCAAGAATATGTCAAATAGAAAGATGCCTTATCCTGTCCACAGGGTGAGTAAGCTCTAAGAGACACTTTCAGCACTGTCTACACCTAAGATTTCCCTTTAGCCTAAAAACTTTGCAGATCATGGGGACATCCTACACTGCAGCAATGTAGATGAACATATCTTTGGACCTTAAGCTTATAGAGGGTTCCACACAGCAGTGTAAACACAATCATTGGGAATTAAAACAATTGCAAAGCTTACAGACAGTGAAGTTGGAGGCCACTCATAGACAAGGCTTTTTTGTAGATCTCTGCCTGATCATACAGCTGCTTTCTCTTCTCTTATCTTTCAGTGGTCACAGGTTAGTTAGGGGTCTGCAAAATCTTCTGTTATACAACCTGAGAGGCAGATAAATAGGTGAGCTCCAGGTCTGCACATATAGTAAGTACCAAACTATAACTTTACCATCAAGGGATGCAGCAAGATATGAGGCCACAAAGAAAAGTCTTTGTGATAGTGTCAGAGAGACACATGCCATAGTCCAAAATTTTTGGCTGTCTGTAGTGTTGGTGCAGATAACCTGCAGCATCAGGTCAATAAATAGGTGAGGCTTTGGACAATGGATTTTGTGCCCTACTTCTGCCACCAGTATCATAGGATTGCCAATACATGTCCGTAAGAAAAAGCCTTTTAATTAAATATATCCTCCATTCAGAGTTTAAATTCAGATTTGCAGTGTGTGGTTGGTTTAGGAAAATAGGCATGGATAATATTTCTCCTCCAAATTCAGAGCTTGCCTATACAGACATTGCTTAGACTGTTCCAGATATTTGGGGTTATCTAATTCATAGTTCACTTCTACACATCTTCATGGGGCTTGCTCTTCCCTGACCTGGTTCAAGCTGTTGGCACTCCATGTGTTTTTATCTTCTCTATAGGGTTTCAGTAACTCCTGCAGCAGTTTGTATGGGTTCTGCTTTGGGAGCTTCTGGGCCTTCTGGGAACAAGGCCCAGGATAACTGGTAAATGCCTGTGAAGCCTCTGAGAAACTTAAGGGTACCTGCTGCTGTTGGGTAAGGATGAGGTAAGAGGAGATAAAAGGATACAAATCCCAAGGAAACTCTAGCAGCTTCTAACAACCATGATCAGCCACCCTTGACCCAGAATGACTAAAGCCTTTGTTGCAGTGGCCACCAGGTAGGGAGGATCAGTACTGTTTTAGACAGTGCTTGCTTGATACAGGCTTGTATAAGGGCTAGGTGCATAGTTGTGTTGGTGACACATGGTAGAGCAGTTTCCTCAGAAGGTGTTTGGGCAGCTGTCCCTGGTTGGGCAGAGCCTGTGGCACAGGTTGAGCTTCAGGTGGCAGGTGCAACCCTACAACACCCTGATTGCAGGAGTGCATATGACCTCTCTCTGATACCAGGAGAGATGCTCTTCTATGCTGCAAAGTGTAAGAGTTACAGAGGGAAGAGAGCAGAAGATCTGGAGAAGAATTCATTCAGTGGAGAAGATGGAATCTTCACTGAGGTGCAGCAGCTGGATCCTAACTGCGGTAGAGAAGCACATCATCCACACCTAGTCCTAAGGTAAGTGCAACGTATGGAGAAGTGGAAGGGTGGAAGTTGGTGACTTCCAGCACCAAGAGAAAGGATCCTGCACTATCCAAGAGCTTAAAGTACAAAATAGGTCCACTACAGTCAAAGGTGAAGATGAGCCCCCTGTGCCTTCAAGTAAAGGATCTGGCCCACCATAAGGAAGAGTATGATCAAAGAAAAGAAGGTGCAAGAATGCCAAAAAGGTGGTTTTGAAAATAGAGTAAGTTGCAATAAGGTGTATTATTAGGTAAGGAACATGGGAGGGGGTGAATCTTCTGATGTCTACAAACTGAAGCTGACTTATAAACTGAGCATAGATGTCTACAAACTGAAGCTGACTTATAAACTGAGATGCTGGCCCATCTTCTAGGTTGCTCCTTAGATGATCCACTGAGCTTTCCATCAGGTCTATATTCTGAAAGACTGGGTGTGGGGTATGGTAAAGACAGATGGACTTGGAGCCAGTTACTAATTAGTGGTGGGAGGAAAGGGTGATAGAGCTGTAACTCCATAGTAGTTGTGTGTGTTTCATAATACTTGAATGATAGCAGATTTGTAATTGTATGCAAGAATTATGCAAAATGTCACTAAATAAGTAGTAGTTATGTGCTTATTATTTAATTATATTATTAGGCAATTACTTTCTTAGTAGTGTATTGCTTAATCAGTAAATCCTTAACTGTTATTTCAATATTATATATTTCAAATCTGCAGATTAGAGGTTGTTAGACCCATAAAGCAACAGTGCCCAAAGGAAAACATACTTAAATGAGCAAAGATGTAAAAATCAACTCTTTGCAGTGTTGGACCTTAGGTACAAAATGACTATCTGTCTTGTCAGATTGTTTGAATATTTAAACGAGAAACTAGTTTAATCAATGGACATTGCAGTCATTGCCTCAGTTCAAGCTCCATTTGAAAATACATTTTAATTTCTTAATCCTGCATAAATTTTGGTTGGTTCTTGATTCCAGCAAGGAAAACAATAATTGAAATGCCCAGATCAAATGAAATATTACACTTTTTTCCCTTAAAGTACTAGCTTCTTAAAAACACTGAAGACAGATAGCTTTCTCAGGTCAAACGGTGAAAGAAAGCACTGCTAAAGCATCAGACAGTTCACTTTGGCAATATGTATGCTTCCCAAGATAACACATTCAGCTCTCCAATTAGTTTGAGGATAAAACACACAATTCTGGTATAATAAAATTATTTTATTACAGGAGCCAGAGAGGTATGAAATCAATTGTTGCATTACACCACCTATTGATCATGAAACAGCAAATTGGATAGTTTAATAATTTGGTGGGAAATGACCTAGCTGTAATCTATCTTGTGCCAGTCAGAGGAACTACGTATTTCTTGCATGTAGGTAGTAAACCAGGACCTACTGAAGACAAATACTTGTATTGATGAAAGTTTACAAGGTAGACATTCTAAATAATAATTTTATTTTACTGTAAAAAGCAATGGAGAAATTCAGCTCCTCAAGAAAGGATCAAAAAAAGAGAGATCGGACTTGGAAGGAAGGTGAAGCAGTGAGGCTTGAGTGATGGGGAAGCTGATTGAGCAGGGGATCAGAGCAATGGAATAAAAACAGGACTGTGAAAGCTTTGCTCAATATAGAAACATTTCTGCTTTGACTACTCTATTTGCCATGAATTTTGAATTTGATTAAAAGGCTTTCAGAGAATTCATCATAATATTTTCTCCTAATTAAAGCATTGCATGTGAAAGTAATGGACATTGTTATACCAATTAGCATCTTTCTCACTCAGCTTTATCTTCTAGTTAAAGGTTCCTGAAAGTTAGCGAAAAGTGTTTCAAGCTGGGAGAAGTTTTTGCAGAGAAAAGGAGGTGCAAGGACTGCAAAGATGACACTGAAACACACATACAGGTTGACAAATTGAACAACATTTGCCAAAGAATTTGTGGTATAGACATGAAATACATCAATACATGTTTTTTAAAAATAAAAGATCATCAGCATTATTCATGTACTATGAGGTGAAGTGAGACTCACTTGACTACAGTTGATGGCACCAAATTCAATTACTGTGAACAAAGAAAACATACCAGCTTTTCAAATCAGTCATCTTGTGTGCTGGTTAGTGTAGTTTTATGAAATAAGGGCTACAGCTATGCTCGTACAGGGAGGAAACAACTTTCATGTTCTTCCAAATAGAAAAAAAAACAAGACACATTCAGGCATTTCATTCCAGTGAGTGTGTGTCTGTCTGTACATCTACTCCAGCTGTAGTCACAGACAACCAAAACTGGACTTAAACTTTATGTTTATTCAAATCAATTATTTATCAGTATAAAACAGTATTTTATGGCACATATGTATTTTCAGTAATACAATCATGCCAATATTATAAGTGATATTGTCACACTATATGCCTACTTTTATCCCACAATGAACATTTTTTCAGGCCCATGAACCATATCATATGATAAGTAGTGTCCTAAGTAAGAGAAATATATGCAGTCAAAAGTGTGCAAATTTCTAATCTTTTCAGCTACAATGATTGTTTAAAGTATTCCTTGTATAATTGTTGGCATAATGCATATGAAAATTGACATTCTTGACTGTTAGAAAAAAAATCAATCTGTATTACATGAACAAATCATGGTAATGCAGAGCTCATAAAAACATGGAAAGGCATTCTCTAAGAACTTCTTCATTTTTATTCCACATTTGAAAAATTATGTTCTTTTAAAAAGCAGTATTTTAATGTAAACTCTAAGCAAATACATTGTTAAAGCTGTAGCTGAGATTCCAAAACCAAAGAACTCTGCCCTTACTGTTTCTTACAGGAACTTTATCCCATTTCCTCATGGAAATTATTACTTGGTTCACTCCTACACTCTGTGTTGCCCTCCACTGTCAAGCTACCAAAGGGAGAGAGAGCAGAGAAAGTCCCCACCTCACCTTGACTCAATGTGGCTTTACCCTTGTGCCTTACTGTGTGCTTTTGACATTTTCAAAAGAAAGAAGGACTGAAACAACAAAAAAATTTGGCAGGTGGTCTAGAGTTCAACTTTTTTTATCAAGAAGGACTGGTCCAGCCATTTGAGGGCTAATAGTGGGCCAGATCAGTCAATGCCAGACAGCATCATGTTTGCTGGTAGTCTGTCTTTAAGATGCTCAGACACTCTATTTTGAGACTTAGGTCTGTCCAGGAGGACTGAAGTGCCTAAATTTACTGAGGGTCTGGGAAATGTCATATATGATTTCTTCATTGCTCAGAGTGCTTCTTCCGTTAGCTGCTGGCATCCATATTGTGTTTACACCAACCTCCACAAGTCTCAAGTAACCTTGTAGAGGGCAATGTGAACATCCCTCTGAGAAAGGTCTATGCTGACCTGGTCTGCAATGAAATATCAAAATGCAATCACTAAAATGCCAGGTAGGCCAATTAAGGCCATGTGAACCATAGCTGATTCTATACCCAGCATCTGTAAAGAAGTTCACTCCAAATCACAAGTCCTCCCACAGTAAGGTAACAACTTGCTTTCCAGCTGTTCTCTGGTTAAGCAATGTGAATAACTGATGAATACTTTTGCACTACACTGTGAAGATATTCTAAAATAAGATTAGGTGTTTATACACTGCAGTAATAGGAACATGGTAAGAAGTGACCGTAGAAATCCATGTAAGCAGGTGGCCGATAGATTATTATGTGTCAGGTGTTGAGAGCTCTTCTCACTGAAGACAATAACTTTTGATATGTGAGTTAATGACTATATATTTTGCTAGCCTATCATTACATGATAGACTGTACTGAGGATCTTCGATGAAGGTGCAAGGGACTGTATGAACACTGTTGCACCTCACCCTAAGGGAATAGATTTGGCAATCCTTACAATTTTGCTGTGTCACAATAACTGGTGATCTTCATGAAAATTGTGAAAAATGTGATTACTGAAAACCTGACTGGACATGATCCTGGGCTATTGTACAGCTATGGCAGTAAAAGGATTACATGAAGATCTCAGCTTCCCTGAAAAATGTGATTGATCTCTATGTTGTTGCAAGGGAAGGTTTGAAAATAAAAGAGGAGTGCAATAACAGGATCAAGATCAAAGAGAAAAGAAATATGCACATTTAAAAATTGGTCCCTATTTACCCAGTTTTGAGATTTTAGGGGACCTTACTCATGATTTTTGAACATCTAGGAAATGCTGTTGATGACTAAGACTCATTTGTGTCACTCACTGGGGCATTCTTAAATGATCTGATCTTTGTGCTAGAGCTAAACCACCAAAATGCTTCACTTATTGAAAAGGAATCTTCACCTGCTCAGATGATTTAGCTTTCTTCTGGGTTATTGTTGATGAAAATAAAGAAAGCTGCCTGCAGAAAAATGAGAATCTGCCTGTCAAAATGTAAGATGCAGAAAGATTTGTGAGAGTAAATCTCACAAATTACTTGGCCTGGAACTGAAGTGCCATCAGAAAGGAGATTTTTGAGACCAATAAATTCACACCTTTGGAGAACACAATAAAAGGTATTCTGGTGACAGTGCATGTCTATGAAAATTCATTGCAGTATCAGACTTCTCAGGTTCCTATTTTATCAGGAATCGTTATGCTGCTCAGTGTTCCAGGAACAGTTTTGGACAATGAACTAGCTTTTGCATTCCAAGAGGTGACATTTCATCACCAGGCATTTAACTGCCAGACGTAAAGGCCACTGCTTGTGAATGGGGTTTGTTTGGGAGTGCATGTGTGTGTTGTTAACTCGAGACTAAGGGTAAACTTTTAAAATCAAATATGCTGCAACTCAGTCAATATCTTGGGCTCAGCATGGGGTTGGAGGGTGATGGGGACATCTGAGTTCCTGCTGAACTTACTTAGAATTAGGACTACCACTGAACCTCACCTTTGTGAATGCTTAATTGAAATATAAGAATCTAAGTAAAGTTAGAGTGTGCATTTGAATTTGCCTCTGATGAATATGCACTGCAGAACAGTCATTTTTATATGTGTATTCAGCTGCAGGCTGCATCCTTTAGAAACTAATACAATTCAGCAGTCTCCTCAGCTCCATAGGGCAAAGAAATAAGAAATACTAAGCAAACAGTTTCAGTAAAACCCATAAAACCAAAAAAATCAATGCAAAACAAAAAGCCCCTCCAAAAGGTGTTCTGAAGAGAAAACTGGTCGCATTCTTAGAAAGACCCTTGTAACTGAAAAGTGGAATAATCATGTGATCAGTAATGGTGTTGAGTGGCTGCCTTGGTTGAAAAGCTTGTACAGGCAGGCTCAGGACAGAGCCCAGAGACATGCCTTTTGGAAACAGTGTTGAATGCTGTCACTGTCCCTCAGCTGTGAAAAATCAAGGTAGAGCTAGAAAGAGAGAGATTCCAAGAGAGAAAAAATATTCCTTTCATTTTGAGACAGCTTTAAGATAAATCAGAAAAACAAAGATTTAGCATAAAAGCCTGCTGGCAAGTCAGTCATTATCTGTTAAGATTTAATCAGGAATCTTCTAGAGAAATTCACGTGCAATTTAGTATTTACTGGAGGAAAAAAACATTACTATTTTTCTTCCAGTTTCTTTGCTGCTTGCTTTACCTACAGGATCCTATTTTGGGTTGCAGGTATGAGAAAGGAGGCTGATGCTGCACCAGGAGCTCCTGAGGTTTTAAGACCCAGGGACCATTCTGACACTGAGAATTCCCGTGGAGACATGCTGTCTTCCCCTTTCATATGCAGTCTGGTTAATGAGCCTGTAAATTGAATTAGCTCAGCCAAAGTGCTTAAAATCCAAGCTGAAATGAAAATAAAACAGGATTAGAACAGTGTATGGAGGCTGTAGTTCTTCTGGTGCCTTTGGGTTCCTGAGGAATGCAGTAAGACTGAAATAACAAAAACAACAACTGCAACAACAACAACAACAACAGAAAATGTGACTGAAGACATATAACTCATTATATTTTATAAAGCAACCTATTAAACAGTGTTCAAATATTAGAGTGCTGGGTACTCAGCTGATGAGTCAGTGTTTCTCAGTTCTAACAAGCAGTCTCTAAAGAGATTAAGGGTAGGTAAAGGAGGTGGCTTCATATTTTTCATTTTTCACTGGTGCTATGGTATGTGCATATTCTTTAGGACAATGTTTGACATCTCTTTTTTTTTTTTCTTTAAATAGCAGGGAAGTGACTGCAAATTCTGGTTGTAAAGAACTGGATTTATGATAGCAACAGTGCACTGAAGTGTGGGAAAAAGCTGGATCTCGCTGCATCATTTGTTCCGAATGGTTTTGAAACAATCAGTGCCAGAAGAAGAAAGCCTAATCTCTCCTTACAAGCTTTTTCTTCCTCTACAGATAAAAAAGTACCCATTTCTCTGTTGTCAAACAGAAAAGGAAGGCTTCCCTCCTCTTTTGGTGATGCCTCTCTATCCCTCTCTGCACCTGCCTGGGGCTACTCTGTGCCAGCCTCACCCAGAGACTGGGTCTGACAGAACGTGACATCCCTGCACCAGTGGCTATGTCACCGTCCAGGCTTCTCATTTGCACTGCCTATGCTCTGAATTTCTGTTGGTATAAGGCAGCAATTTCATCCAGCTTCAGTGTGGTTTCATCAGTCATTCCAGACAAGCATTTGCTGATATTATTTCCCTGCTCAAAGAAAGAGTTTTTCTGAATCAGACTGTGAAGTGATTCCCAATATGATGGCCGAGATGACAGAGCCTTAATGACTTAATGCTTCATCCCTCTTGCAGTTAGCTCCTCTATTAAACAAATCAATACCCTAATGCCCTGCCCTCTGCCTGGTCTTTCTCTGTTTGCCTCTAACCTCACTTATGGTTTACTGTCATGTGGAATAGTCAAACCAGTCTCACCTCTTCTGTGTCCACTGATGGCTCTTCTGCCTCTGGGGCACACAAGAGAAAGCTGGCAGGTTTCTCTTATCCTGAAGGCTTTATGAAATGTTATCTTGTCCATCTACGATTGAATACATTTGTATATACATAAATATTTTCAGAAAAAAACCTAATATCTGCCTTATCTTAAATTAGAAATAGTACTGCAATCCAGGGATTGGATGACATTTTTTATCAGCTAATGGCTATATGGGATATCACAGTGTATGCAGATCATCTTTCTTATACAGAAGCCAGTCTGCTGTAACATACAAAAGAACAGTGGGAAAAAACCCAACTTCACAAGATTTTGGAGTCTTTTTTTCAGTGATGGTCTGAAGACATGGAAAAAAACCCAACATATAAGGATTTTTCAAGTTTTGAATAAAAGAAACCTGCAGAAAGAATACTAGAGGTAACATTAACTAGTAGCAATGGAACTAAATGAAAGTCCTTTATCTTATTTTCATCCCTTTTATTCCCATGTGTGAAATGAGACCTAAACTGCCTTGTTATATATTATTATCTCTAGAGTGTCTGCTGTCTACAATAATACAATCACAATAATGCTGTGGGTTTCTGGGGAGAAAAAATAATAGGAAGATAGCCCTGAATGTATTTTTCTCCTGAAAACCATATATGCAAAATAACATTCTAAATTACTAGTCTCAAAAATACTACATAGTAGAAGGTCCAAGGGAGGCATGCAAGATCTGTGTTCAAGTCAGATAGAGGCCTTTGGTAGACATTTGCATGCTCAGCAGCACAATTTTCATACAGTCCATCAGCAGTAACTTTTATGTACTACCACAGAAGAATAAACCTAACTTTAAAAAAGGCTGCCTATATGTTGTTAGCATTGATTCCCTCCGAGTTAAAGCTCCAAAATAACTATTGCCCATCCAAAAACTCAAGCTGGATATAAATGAAGCCAAAAACCATTTTTGTAATACATGAATTGAGTTTAAGAAAACATAAGCCCACTCACAGTACTTATAAATGCTTTACTTTTCTTTAGAGTGATTACAGTAAAACTATGTAATTAAACCTCTCTTGCCTTCAAGGAACAGGTAAGAGATGTGTTTAAATGAGGCCACTTGCTAATGAAGTTGGCAGCTTAGCTGTAGGACTCAGAAACTGTTAACAGAGCAGAGCAATGGGGGAGGAAGACCATGACATCCAAAATTTAACAATGCAGCATTCCATAATCTACTTGGAGTTTGTCCAGAATACTGAAAGCAATATGTAGGCCTAAAATACTTATCATATCAAAAGAGCTATAAGGATTTGGGATCTGACATACATATAAATATATGTATTTATGAGTCAAAAGATGATAGAAGTTTGATAGTATTTGTCGGAAGTTTTATTTAGCTGATACTATCCAGAGAACATGAAAAGTGCATAAAGCATACTTGTGGGACTTAACAAATGGTTATGAATCACATGAGGAAGAGCAACACTAAACTGAATTTCACTAGAGTGTTAGTTCTTTCCAATGTAACTGAATGCCAGGTCCTTTTAATCCCCCTATTTGTCTTATTCATATTTTTCAATGGGCCCAACACAGAAAGATGGCCCATGTCTCTAGTGGGAACTAAGAGAAATAAAGGTATGATGAATTTCAGGATAGGGTTCAGGTGTCTCTGATGCTGCTGAGTCTGTTTCATGTGGAGCTCCAAGAATGGAAATGACTCTCTGAAGCTTTCATGGTGATTTTTTCATCTTTGTTTGCAACAAAGAGGGATTGTTTGCAATCCCTGAAAATTAGCCTTGAAAACTACCACTAGTGACTTTTCTTTCCAGAAACAAGTAAATCTCTTTTCAAAATTCCTGGTTGTTCCCTTGTTTTTGAACCGATGATAAATGCAGTATGGATACAGGAGAAGATATTCTTCCTAGTGAATTAGTGCTTCCTGTTGCAGACTCTTCTTCCAAATCTTTGGTATTATTTGAATTGTGATGTTTAAAGGAGAAGGGCTATCAGAGTTTAGGTCAGATTTCAGGTCAGATTTCAAAGGTGTTCTAACCACACCAAGAAGTATGGGAAGACATTTTGACATGTAGGCAGTTTAAGCAGAACTTGTAAGAACTATGTACAAATATTTAACTCTACTATTAATATCTTGTAATCTCAATTTTTTCTTTTGCAGTACAGGCCCACCTATAGATTCCAGTATAAATGAGAGTAAATCCAATTTGAGAGGGACTCAAGCAGAGCCATTGTGAAATCATCAGAGAGAAAAAAGCATTTTTGTCTTTTTTTTTTTTTCTATGGTTGCTCTACACCCTATGAATCCTTTAGTTGAAAGTGATCCTCATATTTGTTCTGTGCTAGATTGTGACATCCAGATCCCCTGCTTTGGCTCTCATCTGCCATGGTCAGTGGGGAGGTGGCTTGGTGGAGAGGCGCACACTCTGTTCTTAATTCTACTGGCACCAAAAATTGTTGTGAAGAAAGAAAATCCTCCAATACTACCTTTAAAGTGTTAATGAGCCAGGCAGTACTTTATTCTGGCCAGAGATATATAGTGAATAATTTCGGCCACATATGTCCCTTTCAAGACTTTTCATGTATTTATACATTTTAGCAAAAAAAGAAGTTAGTGTTCATAGTTTCTAAAAGTTCCACAATTCATTTGATTAGTAGTCTATTCTTCACTGGCTAATTTGGGACTTGTTCTTGGATCCTCTTATCATCCTTAGACAGAGTCTCCAACTTTCTGGCTATACTGTTTTTGTTAATCCCCTCTGTAACTTTTGGTTACTCCGACATGTCTTTGAAGGACCCTAAAGTCAAGATCCCAGAAGTCTAATCTTCAAGATTTTCCCTCAAGCTTTGTTTATTAAAGCTTATCAGAGCTAGTCCAGAGAAATACAAAGCTTTGGTGGTTTACGTATCAAACTGACAAGAGCCTGTAAAAAAGAAACCTATCCACTTGCTACCATTAACTAAAAATTTAGGAAAGCTATGTACTTTCCAACACTACCCCAAGTATGACATGTCTTGACTGCATTTGTGGAGCTTCATGTCTATAGTAATATCTGGTCAGCACATTATATGAGGGAGCAGTCTTGTAGAGCAGTTGCCTCTTACAATGTGTTTTTTAGGTCTCTGCTGAATTGGAGATTTTTTCCTGGTGCATCATATCTATAAAACAATTTTTTTTCATAATGATGCAGGAAGGGGTTTTGATTTTTTGATTTTTTGATTTTTATAGATTTTAAACATACTTGTAATTGTAGTAAAATGTAGATTTAGTGTGCTAATATTTCTAGCAGCTTAAGTTCAATGTTTATACACGCCAACCTCTGCCATTTATCAGTAGCTCAAATTCTTTTAGTTGTTTAGTCTTGTTTCCAAGGTAGAAGACTGAAGACTACCAGAAAGGCCTGCAGACTGAAACATAAACATGGGGTAGAGTGACTCAGAAGTCAGAACATTGGAAGAACTCTAGAAGCCTGAGGAAGAGGAGGACTGATGAAGAGGACGTCTCACTGACCCCAGACTCAAATCCTGAGGGGGTGGGACAGGGACAGGAAAAATGTTGAACTGGAGATGTGTAAAGTAATGATTGGATGGATCATATTATAAAAGCCATGGAAATTAGAGCTTGCCCACCTGTGGGTCGATATGTGTTCCTGTGGGCCCTAGACCTGATATTAAAGGACTTTCACTTTTTATCATATCCCACACTAACTTGGCTCAGAGTCCTGGTTTTGGGGTCTCTTACAGCATCAATAACAAAGTTGGTTTTTCCTTGAAAAATGCTGCTTTAGTGGAAATTTTCTCTCACTGTTTTTTCCTCTTCAGGTAGAACACAGAAGAAAATAGACCAAAGTTCTTAATGGAGCTCAGCATAGGAATTCAGTCCTATTTTGGACCCTAAGATTTGTGGCCACCAAAACCTTTGGTGGCTAGCTACTGGCTAAAGCTTCTGAAGAGATGGCTAACACTTACAGACATTCTATGATGATTGCTTACATGACTAGAAGGAAATGGAGCTACATACAATGAATTTTGATACCAGATGTGTAAAAGAAGAAATGAAAAATTAAGCCTGTTACTAACTATCTGATATGGATCAAAATTTCCAGCTACTATTCTTGCTGCTATAGTTAGTAAGCTAGAAGGGTTTTCTAGGCTCCCCTGAAGAAAAAGTGGCCGGTGCCTTGTATGACTCAGATATGTAACACATTTAAGAGCTGACCTTTTGCTTTGTTCAGAGAAAATAAACAAATTAAGTCTTCAGCAGTAGCTGAAGTACCACATAATGACAGAAGTTTTCATGCACTGCTGCTTCTCTGTTTAGCTCAGCAGCTGGACTCCCATGGAAATCTACAGTTGGAAAAGCAGAAGTGAAAGAACTGTTGAAATGACTGTGAATTTCAAGTTGAGGATGGCAACTGATTGCTTTTCTCCTTAACAATTTTGGAAATGGAGGTTTTCTGTTCACCCTGGCTAAAAGAGTAGCAGAAAGATTCCATACGTCCTCCTACCTCCTTGTGCACTTGTGTACATGGCCTATATACAGGTCTTGATTTCATTTGTTTAATTCCTTCATAATAAAAATTGAAGACACAGTGCACCCAATTCACTAATGTAAACAGAAACATAGACCCAGAAACCCTGCTATTCTAACAATTGTTTAACAGAAGTTAAATAAAACCTACAAATAAAGTGAATTGACAGTGTAAAGCACTCGTCATATGAATAATTAGACATTATAATAGCAACAGTATGCTCCGTCTGTTCTCCTCTGTAGTATTTGCACTTAGCAGCTACTACACCTGACAAACAACTTTCACATGCAAGAGTTCTCTGATGGGGACCTGAATGTACTCTGTGTGTCCTCATGAACTTTACTACAGTCAACATGTTATTCTGGACCTGCAGAAAAGTAGACAGATGTTTTGCCAACTTAGCAAATGGGAATATTCCTCCTCTGAGCAAGTGGGAAATGCACTAAATCTGTCTCAGCTAGAAACAATTTTAGCATTCACTGTTGAAATCATCTGCTTTTGTAAACTCTAAAGCTTGTAACAGAGTAAAACCCCTCAACTTACCACATTTCCTTTTACAAATCAAAATACCTGCTCCCCAAAACAGTTGGGAAATCTGAGGCTTCTGAATATCTGGGTCCTCATGATCGCTCTGCTAATTTTGCATTAACAATTAGAGATTACAGAATATGTATCTGATTACTACCAGAGTAATAAAGTCAGAGGTAGTTGCAAACAGTTTTTGTAGAGTAAAAAAAATTAGTATCACAAGACATGTCACTGTGAATTCATACCATCTGTCTAATGATGAATGACACCAGTGTGGATGGTATCAAGTCATCTTACAAATTTGCTATATATGCTCAGTAACCTGCAAATACATCACACAAAATGGCCTTGCATACACTGCACATCAAAATAGAGCATGTAATGCTTTGTCATAGTGTAAACTGGTTCATTAAAATAATCATGTGTTCAGAAGTGAAGTCAGTTGTTGATTTTGATCTCATGTATTACTTTTTTGACATTTGTTTTCTTTCAAAGTCTCATTTTCATGATTCAGGTTTCATTTTGCTGCTATTTGAATACTACTAATTCTACTAGGTTTTTATACCTTTTATTGTCTGATCCACAGAAATGTGATCAAGGTACATTTTTTACAGTAATTTCAAACAGCACATAATACATTTCTTCAGCAAAATCCAGACAATCTGTGCTTCTTAATACACGTTTGGATATTCTTTCAAGCATTTTGCTACAGTATATTGTTATTGATTTGTAGTTCTCTCTCAAGGTGAAAGTGGTAGTGCTCCAAACTTAGTGAAATGGAACACCTAGGACAGATTCTTGTATAAGCTGCTGAAATTGAAGTATGTATATTTATGATGAAGTCTAACAGCAAGATTTATTTGTATATTAAAGAAATTACATCAGAGTTATAAATGAGACTAGAGTTTCCTTCTATTTTCTTTTGCCTTTGTTTTTTTTTTCCTTCCTGATACAGCTATAAATGACTCACTTGGCATAATGTGATCGCTACTTCAGCTTAATTCAAACCTTTAATTTTAAAAGTAATAAAGACTTTGGCTCACCTGATCTAATTTCAATACAACATCTGTCCCCTGGTCTTCATTCACTATCGGTATCTTGACTCTATGTCAAGCAGAAGTATCAGAAGTCAACAACTAACAGAAGCATCATCTTCTTTGTTCCTTTGCTCCTTTAAACTTTGTGATATATTGAACATGATAAAATCTGAAGATTTTGTTTGCAGCCATATTATTTATCACAACATTAAGGTAATGGGTTTGTCCAGTTCTTTGTGAAATGAGAGAGTCAAGTAAGAGCCGATGGATGTAATAGGTTTGTTTGTTTGTTTGTTTGGGGTTTTTTTGTTTGTTTATGGAGTGCTTCTCTAATCAGGAGACAAATTATTTCCTGTGTGCTCTGACTTTATGGTTGCTGGATCTCTTGGCCTTGAATTAATAAATGGGAGAACATTAGAATCAAACTAAGCAGAAACAAAAACTAACAATAGCCAAATGCTTCAGGAAGAGTAATAATTATGGGCAAGAAATACCTCATTACTTCAAAACCCCTCCCTATTGGTTTGTAATGGATACTGTTCATTTATTAAAATAAACATTTGAGCAAAAAAAGTTTGTGTAAAAAAGTTGAAAATGATAAACAGAAATATAACAGCTGGAAGGGTGCAGAATCAAACTGCATAAATGTAGTTAGTTTAAGCACTAAATACAATTTTAGTCTACAGGAGGGACAGAGGTGCTTAGTTAAGTTTCATCTTTCTGCTGTTGTTGAGAATATGCACCCAGGCAGATGGTACAAATATGTGTATTTCAGGTCTTTGAACTCAAATGTCTCATGTCATGAATACAATCTGTTTAGAGTCTGTAATCTGTTTTCTGCTGGATATGTGCACTTAGCCCCAAAGTCACGTGTTTACTCAGAGAAGGTCCACAGCTGAGACATCAAAATGAAATCTTATGCATGCAAATGCCTCTGTCAAGGGGCACGTTCCACTTAGCTTAATTATTTTTCTGCAGAGAAAATTGTGCATACAATTTCTCATTTCTCATAAAAAGACAGAAAAATATTTCCCAGCGAATAATGGAATTACCGTGAAAATAAATGATGAGCTAATTTTCTACTAACAGAGAGCAAGATGCTAACAGTATTTAGAGTCTTTTTGAAATGTGGTACTGATTAATTCTGCATTTTTTCAGTACTACATTATCTTTTAAAATCATTCAGGTAACATCAAATCCTTTGCACTACAGTTTGTCCATTGCTTGTAATAGGAGTAAAATGGTTTCTATGTTAAAGAATATATAGCATCAATTGGAGAAAATAAAAATGTTATAAAATTGTGCAGAATATTTGTGTTATAGAAGCTCAGATTTTTTAATCTGTGGCAATTAATTGCAAAACACTTGGATTTATTATTAAATTTAAAAAAGAATATGTACATAGTTATTTACTGCAGGTTTCCGTGAGGAAATCACTCAGATAATCATGGTAGCACTATGATACCTTTGGGGTAGGTAATAGACTAAGTAATTTCTCCAGGTATCTTGCAGCCCTGTTTGGATAATTCCATAGAAGATACTTGGAAATATTCATCTTGCTATAGAATGTTCTTCATTCTAAGTTACTTTTTAGTAAATTAACTGTATTTCATGTCAAAACTCCTGTGGGCAAGTGACTATGTCATAATCAGTGTGATTCAAGACCCACCCCCCTAAATGGATTTCACAACGTGTCTGTATTTAATACTAGTACAGACTTTGGTACTAGATGTTTCTCTTCTCTGAAAGATAAGTAGCAATGCATTTTAACTCTTGCAAATTATTATTTTCACCCTTTTTTCTGCATTAATAATAGAAGTTATTAACAGAGTGAATTGTCTCATTTTAGAAAGAAGTGTGGCAACCACTAGTATTATGAAATGATAAAATCATAATAAAATGTTTAAATTTTAGAAAATAAAAACATTTAGAGTTCAGCCAAAACCCCTGTGATTTTAGTTGGGCTGAAGAGCAGTATTTTCATGCTTCTTATTCAAAATAAAGTCACAATAACCCACACCTAATTGCTGAAAAATTTGAGCCTGCATTTCCAAAATCTTGGCCAGAAAGTCTCAGATCCTTGAAGCTCTGCAATGTCCCGGGACTGCAAGCATTACTATTCTGGACTGGCTGAGAATTTAGGGACTCATTTCATGCCCACACCTGCTGGGAGTCACAGGCTTAAGGAAGAAGCACAGTATTCATAAGTCTAGAGAGAAAATGAAGCTGTAGAGAGTGTGTTTTTTAGGAAAGTAAGAATGGGAATAAGTTCTTGATGCTACATTTTTCTTTAAATGAAGAAAATACAGAAATAGCACTGTAAGTGGGAATCCTCATGCAAACTTAGGACCAGCTTGGGGGTTACTACATGATATTGAGTAGATATATTATTAGGATCTGGTTATTAAAATTATTAGAAATGGCTCTGTCTGAATAAAGGTGCAAACATGACCGGATGCCAAAGTTAATAGTATGGATTTTATTCATGGTAAATGTGAGGCAGAGAAAGAGAGATAGAAAGAAATAGGAAAAAGGAATTGGGGAAGAAATAAAGTGACAGAGATTTAAATAGAAAATATGTCACCACTGTGGGACCCTGTGGCATCCTGTGGGTCTGCTTCTTCTGGTCTTCTTGGTGGTGAGACTCCTAAAAAACATAGAATCCAATGGATTAATATATGTTCAGGAGATGCCCAGGCACCTCCTCCTGATGTGGCAGAAGCTTTCCAGTCTCTTGTGACAGGTTGTGAATTTGTTGCATCAGTTGGATCATGTGCAGTCCTCTGGTGGTGGAAGGCCTCAGGAATGAGTGAGGAGAGCACTTTGGGGGTCTTTGATGGTTTATGACTCTTCTCAGCTACCTCTCACATGATTGTCCCATGTATACACGGCCTTTTGGGAAGGAGAGGCTGGTTATTTCTTTGGTTTGGTGTGGAAAGATTTCACCATCACACTCCCCAAACCCTTCTCTTCCACCACCACCTGGGCCTAGTTTATTTCTCCTCACACCTGAGATGATTGGACAATAGTCTTATCTCAAGTTCCCAGCCACAGTCTAAATTTCAGTTAGGGGGCACTGGGGTGGGGGAATTCCTTGGTGGTTGCAGACAGGCATTTGCTTCTTTGCAGTTTGACAAACAGTCTTTCTATAATTTCAACAATGTTTAAGACATGAACAAAATTCAGTCCATTACACATATACAGAAACCTCAGGTGTGGGTTTGTTACTTTTACATCTACAGGCGGCAACCACTACTTGTGATTTGCTGGGATAGGGCAATGTGCTTCCCCTGTGGATGAATCCACCTTACCCTACTTCTTGTTGTTGATCATTGTTGCCTCTAATTAGCTTTCTCCTCCTCCTTGTTCAGATTCCCTTGCCCTGTCCCTTGAGTAACTGACAACACAGAAAATACACTGTGGTTGCTGTGTGTTGTTAGCTGTGGCTCTGTTTTATTTAATAACACTGTGTTATTCTGTGCAACAAATTGTGACTAATTACTTCTCCACTGCTCTGCCAGCCTGTGAAAAGGCCCGCATCAAAAACCATCAAGTCAGACCTCCCTTCTGAATGTCTGTAAGATGGTATAAAAAGCAGACTTTGGTAAATGAGGTCTGACTACTAGGGAATTGAAGTGTTCTGATGAAAGAAATGTGCTGATCATTTACTCAGGTGCTGAAGTTTGTGATGTTCCTCTCAGGTGCAATGTACATAAATATAAACAGTTTTGACTCTGTAGATTTTGTGAAAAACTCTTTGTCTTTCTTACAAAACAAACTGCATTTATATAAACTTGTATAATTTCTGTTATTTGGTTTATCACAGAATCATAGAATGCTCTCAGTTAGAAGGACCCAACGAAGATCATCAAAGTCCAGCTTCTGATCCTGCACAGGACAGCCTTAAAAATCATGCCATGTGCCTGAGAACATTGTCCAAATGCTTCTTGAACTCCATCAGGCTTGGTGCTGTGACCACTTCCCTGGGGAGCTTGTCCAAGTCCCTTCCCTTCCCTTCCCTTCCCTTCCCTTCCCTTCCCTTCCCTTCCCTTCCCTTCCCTTCCCTTCCCTTCCCTTCCCTTCCCTTCCCTTCCCTTCCCTTCCCTTCCCTTCCCTTCCCTTCCCTTCCCTTCCCTTCCCTTCCCTTCCCTTCCCTTCCCTTCCCTTCCCTTCCCTTCCTTTCCCTTCCCTTCCCTTCCCTTCCCTTCCCTTCCCTTCCCTTCCCTTCCCTTCCCTTCCCTTCCCTTCCCTTCCCTTCCCTTCCCTTCCCTTCCCTTCCCTTCCCTTCCCTTCCCTTCCCTTCCCTTCCCTTCCCTTCCCTTCCCTTCCCTTCCCTTCCCTTCCCTTCCCTTCCCTTCCCTTCCCTTCCCTTCCCTTCCCTTCCCTTCCCTTCCCTTCCCTTCCCTTCCCTTCCCTTCCCTTCCCTTCCCTTCCCTTCCCTTCCCTTCCCTTCCCTTCCCTTCCCTTCCCTTCCCTTCCCTTCCCTTCCCTTCCCTTCCCTTCCAAATTTTTATTTTAGTCAATGAATATTATTTCTCCCTTTCTTGCTTTCTTCCTCAATGCTAAAAAGTACACAATGTCTTTTTAATATTTAATTAACGATATCACTTTACGGGTTTTAGTTTAAAGGTAACCATAGCACAAATGCATCCATTATTAACTGCAGAACAGCAGTGGCTTCTTGGGAACCCTCTTTAGTTTAATATGAGAACCCCTGTCAACAGAAAAGAGTGCTGATATTGTTGTTAAGTGTGACAAACTGGCAAATGCAATGGGCACCACACTGGAACAATGCAAACTGCTTATATCAATGGAAGAGGCAATGTTTAAAAGTGAGATGAAGGCAGACAGCGAGAGGCTGTCCAGGAAGGTTCGATTCCGCGTTGCATCCTCGCACAGCGGGAGGGTGCTGAAGGAGGTGTACGCCGATGGGGAGGCTGCTGACTCTCTGGACTCTGAATATGCCAGTAGCTCAGAGACTGACCAAACCAGCCGACTGAGCGAAGTGGACGGGCAGCAGAATGGACACATAGGGTCTGAGTGTGATGAAAATGAGAATGAGCAGGATGACTTGCTCATTTTAGTCAGAGCCACTAAAGAGAAAGGATTTGGTACAAAGCGAGTCAACATCCTCAGCAAAAATGGCACAGTCAGGGGAGTCAAGCATAAAGTCAGTGCTGGTCAAGCCCTCTTTGACAATTTGGCAAAAGTATTTCAGGTAGGTAATGCAGTTATGCTGGCTGTAAGCCCTCTGTGTGTCCCTTATAACTCCATTCTTCCTTTTTTTGAAACTGCTCTCATTTATGTTTCCTCAATATTCTACCTCATTCTCATTGCTATCCACTTGCTGTTTTTTGCACAAGGGGGGCTCATTGGTCTTTCTGCTATAAAACAGCTTCACCCTCCAAATTGACTGTGAACTTTGTCTTTCAAAATTGACCTGAAATTTACTGAGTAGAAGTACGTATGTTCTGCTTCCCATGTATGGACCAGGAAAGAAATGTAACAGAGGATTTAACTGGGGCTTTGCTGGAGATCTCTACAGGTCCACTGTACAGGGTTGTGTCATGTTTCCACTCATATGATATCAATTCTAATGAGTTTATGATGTTATCTACTGTCCCTACATGTAAATATGTATACTTGCAAATCCCATTCTGTTTAATCTGCAAAGTATATCAAATTAGGTGTAGGGTGGTAGCAATGACGGTTTTCCCACATGAAAATTTCAGAAGAATGAAATCTTAGTCTCTTGTATTAATGTCTGTTTTCCACCTATTTTGTAGAAGGAGCAGAATATCTGTAGCTGAAATAGCATATACCACACTAATGCCTCAGTCAGAGAAACACAGGCCTCAGAAAAATCAAGAGAAAAGTTCTAAAATATTTAGCTTGTATATACGAAGTATCTATACACACTGTTCAAGCCTTTCAGTCATTAATATTTACACAAAAGAGCTCTTTTACCAGTCTCTTTCTGAAGGTTCTTATAACCCAAAATTATGCTCTTCACTTAAATTATCTTATAATTGACTTCAGGGCATGGTTTGAAAAGGTTTTATGGAGTTTTAAATCATGGGGAATTTGATATTAATGACAGTTGTGTATTGAAATTAAAAGTTCTTTTTTACTTTAAAACTAAGTAATTTTATAACATGTTTATAAATTACTATAGTTTAACATTCTCTTGCTTCTGGATATGAATTTATCTGCTGTGTTGTACCTAAATTATAACAGTTTTTTTGTCAACACAAATGTTCCTGTGGAAGTGAAGTTTCAAAGATGTACTGCCGGTTCATTTTTGTTTTTTTGCCTAACATCACAGAGCACTTAAGTAGTTTGCTTTCTTTCAAGGGACTCATTGAAGAGTTTGTCCTTGAATTCCCTACTCTGACAAAATTTGTAACAAACTCGCTTTTTCTAAGTAGATATGAATTAGGAAGTTTTAACTAAGGCATGTCTGGATGGTACACTGTTTTACCTCACTAGCCTTATTCCCTGGGCCTAAAAGCATTTGCTAATCAGTGACACCAAGTTTAGAAATTTGAATCAGCTAATTAAATAGACCCATTTGAAGACACAAGTATCTTAATCCATGTCCCTGCCACCTTGCTCTTTCTATCACTAGTTTTAGATTGGAAGTTCTTCAGGAAAAGCCCATGGACTGAAATCAATGTAACTTGATTGTAAAGTTTCCTATATTCCTAGCAGAGTTACAGCTAAGACCACTGCTATTTCCATGAGGTGTTTGCAAGAAGCAAGTATTGCTTGAAAGGAGGCATATCCTTCTTCTAAATTCAGAAAATAAGATGTATACAAGTCTACCACAGAAGTGCATAATTAAAACCTGTAAAATAATGAATGGTTTAAAAGGTGCTAAGATTTTTTTTAATTTATAGTATTTTACTGCAGAAGAAAGGGGAAAAGTTAAATTATCTTTGCAGTGTGAACTTTCTGACTTTCAAACTATATCTGCACACTGCTCTACTATGGTACTTCCTCAAATCCCTATATCATCCCTGGGATAGGGAAGACATCCTTTAAACAAGTCACTTTGCTCAGATATTCTAGGGATAAGGAGGTGTTCATTAACTGTGCTTTGTTATGTTGTGCCATCAAGACAATTGATTTTTTCTGTTCAAATACCCATGCTAAAAGTACTCTTGCGTATTTTAGTGTTCGATGAAATATTTGGGTTTTTGAATTCTTTTTCCACATTTTCTTACTACAGCCTTCCTACAGAATTGGTTCAGACTCTCTTCCCACAACAAACTCAGCTGAAAAAAAAATAATCACACCTTCTGGAGCTTTTTTCAATTTTAAGAGAGTGATGTAATACAGGAAATATTTCTAGATGAAATGGTGGGTTTGGTTGTTGTTGCTATTTGATACAAGCCCAGTCTGAGAATGTGTACGTGCTGCCAAGTAGGTTTGCATCCTCTGCTACGCCTTCCCACAGTCATGCACTGAGCACAAGCTATGACTTCCCATTTTCACGGTTCCCTGGGAAGTGAAGCTAAGTCCCTGACATTAGTTTGTCTGAGGACTGCCTGTACCCCAGACAAGAGGTGCTCCAGTGGTGTAACAGTGAAAGGTCTCCCATTAGGTCATCCCTGCACAGCTGGGGAAGCTGCTGCTGGGCAGGTGGGAGCAGCTGTGGGCAGGTGGGTCTAGCACAGCCACGGGGATACAATGTGGGGCAGAGCAGGACATGTCTGGGTGTTGTCACAACATCATGGCTCAACTTTCTGGGGGAAGAAAGGTGGGGTAGGGACCAGCTCTATTGATGCTTCAGGACAACATGGTTTCCATGGAAACCCCTCCAGCCTTTCCCTTCCTGGGGTGGATGCCACAAGGAGACCGTTGACATAGCAACCACATCCTGAGGTGGGTGGTGGTGAGGGTGATGGGTGTTGACATAGCAACCACCTGGGGTGGGAAAGGTGGGAGGGAGTTAATCAGTGGTCATTTGTGAAGGGTAGGGACAGTCACGTGTGTCACCTGGCCACTGCTAGCACCTAACCTGGACCTGGGGTGTGACCTTCCACAGTGCTGACAACACAGGCATCAGTCAGGAACATTTTATTTGTGAGAAACAGACATTACTGAAAAGCCTGAAAAACAGGAAGGAGCTAGAGCTCCCAGTCTCCGTGTTTGTGCACTTCCTTGGTGTAAGTGACATTTTCTCCTTCTGAAACAGTAAAATTGACAGTGTCACCAGCTCTGGAGCTGGGGACGTGACTTGCCAATTGTGCCAGAAGCATAAGCCCCTTCTCTGCATATCCAAAGTAACTGTGGTTTTATTTCAGTACATTACCAGAAATTTTGCTTTCTGATATTAGAATACTGCTTAAATGCAAATTGATGATTATTTCCTATATTTCCCTATAGAAAGTAGTACAGAAATATTTTTTCCCCTTGAAATAAATATAATTCTCTTCATGACCAATTTTTATGACTAGACGATCTCTATGATGGTTTCCATGTGACAATGAACAAAAATCCTTGGATTGCCTGATATATTACAAGGTAGTAAAATGATCATTTCATGCCAGACTAGGTTTCCATCCCAACGTACAGCGTAATGGAGCTCAGCCAAAGATTTTACATGGGTGTCCCCTCATTTTCACTGCTTCAGCAAGGGTATTTTCCTCTGTGTCCATACTTACACACTCCACTGGTCTTCCAGTCTCCTCTGAAAGGTCATGTTCTGCTAAATTAGCCACAGAACTCATTCTCAGGCAGGGCCCACTGACGTCTATTGTGCAAGGGCAGGCTTGGTTAACAAACCTGATGAGTGCCTTTGTGAGCCTGCGTCAGAGGACATGGGCCAAGAGTCAGACACAATGTACTTGATCGTTACAATGTTTCCCAGCACAGTTTCTCGGGCAGAGCTGACATTTACAGTTGAGAATGGTAAGTCATTATTCAGCCTGTTAAAGAATGAGCTTATTAATGTTTAGAGAGAAAGATGCAAAACAATAAAGAATCAGATGGAAGTTGGTTAAGGGGAGAGCTTTTGGGGTTGTCAAGTTCACTTTCATCTTTCTTTACTCATAGGAGACCTGGTGTTTGAGCCATTAACCAATTTCAGTCTCTCACACCTGGAAAAGTTAATACACAGCAGGACATGGAGAGCTTACAAACTGATAGGGCTAGCTAATAACACAGACAAAATAAATTGAAAGACTACAGCAAAACTAACTCTCTTCCAAAGAATGCAGATACTGGAAATTGTTAAGGAAAGTTTTGTGTACGATAATACAAGCAAAGATTTTAGGATGGGTGGCATGTTGTATACCACTCCTCTGGAGCATATATCACTACAATCCCCAAAAATCTGGGGAGATGAGAAAGAGAAATCTGCACTTTCATGGGAGAAGTTGTGATATTGTCCTCCTCACTTTGTCAGCCAATCAGTGCTGACACTTCAACATCACTGGACACTTTGAACTCATAGACCTCTGCTGGGTCTGGGCAAAGATTGCAAAATGTCTCCTGAACTTTCATATTGTGATCCATAGAAACTACTTCATGACTCCCAAATAGGCATAGCTTGCAAAAGAAAAAAACTGTGCTGGATTTCTTGTACAGAGCAATTTTTTGCAGTAATGACCTTTTTATGGATGGAGATAAATCCCAGCAAGCTGTAGGTATCTGAGATACAAACTTCCAGTGTATATTCCTAGTGTTAGGAAGTCTGGAAAATTAGTTATTGAAAATTGTGCTGAAAGCCACTGGAGAACAGGAAAAATTGTAAAGACACAGAGGATCAAGTGATTGTGAAAATTCAGTGTTAGGACAACTGGATCATTACTGTAATGGGCATAGCATCCCTTCACCACTTCTTTTGTACCTTCAAAAGGGCTTTGATCTGTGACCACATCGCATGGGACTGTGACTGAGCTAATGCCGTTGATCAATTCACAGTTGTAACAAGTGGTTTCCAGGGCTGACGTCTGAACAGACACACTGAATTAAAAAAGATGTTCAGTTCTGATAGCTTTTAACTGGAGCCTGGGTATTGGTTTTTATTGTTCTCATGTTCTTGTAGAAATCAGCTGTAAAGCACTGAGATCAGACAAGTCTATTATTAGACTCTTCATGGCATTTGAGGATTTGCTTCTGCTGGACTTGAAGTACCTATTTGACATAGACTTGAAATGATCAGTAAATAGACTTTATCTAAACCTCTGAAAATGATATATACAAGCTTCGAGTTAAAAAAGACTTTGATTTCTCATTTTTAAAAATGTAGGTATAGGATGTCTTGATCTTTCAATACACTCAACATTGGAAAGCTTACCAACAAAACTGTGGTTACATTTATCACTTCTTTGAGATTGAATCTGTAACTGAAGAAAAAAAATTGATAGGCTTTTATGCTGGTAGTCTGATCAGCAAGTACCGGACATCTGTCCAAGCTTCCAGTGTACTTCATGACCTCAAAATTATTCTTGCTCTGATGAGTCTTGATCTGTTTAAAAGAACTATAAATGAGATCAGTGTTCTTGAGACACTGGCCTTGCCCCTTGAATGGGAAAGGGCATAGCAATGAAGCTGTGGTAATACTGTAGTGAATATGCACATACAGAATATATAGTACTAGGCTTTAGGTATAGATTCAAAAAACCCGTAGGCCTCTGAAGAAGGATTTAGACATGAAGCTCCAAAACTGAGATCATCCAAGCCTCTTTTTGGTGTCACCTTGCCTCAAAAGCAGCAAAAGCCTCTCATTAATGAAAATTTGACTAATGCTCTGCCTTGGCCCTGTGCCTCAGCATAGCAGTATTGACAGGACATGACAGTTACCTCCTACTTGTGTCCTATGGGAACCATAAAGTAGGGGTTCCATTGCCTGTCTGATCTGCAGGGCTTGATGCAGTTGCCTGAGCATGCCTGGTGGATCGAATCCTACACAAACTGTACATAAGCAGATTCTGCTTTTTTACAAATTGTCTGCAGGAGGCAGTGGTGGGAGTTGTACTTTGAAACATAGTAACAAGACATCATGAATCAGTTGCTGGAGCTGGAACGGAACACAGGCTTGCTGATTCTCAACTTGCCATACCAAACAGTAGTGTTTTTCACCATCACGCTTTCTTCCTTTCTTTATTTATTTCTTTCTCACTCTTAAGCAGTACAGTGGTCACATTGCCTCATCATGGGGGTATCCTAAAAAAGCTTGTAGCTGTGACTTGCTTGCTGGGGAAAAGTGGTAGAGAGGAGATCGAATCCAGGTATCCCAGACATGAGAGGTTGCAAATAATCATGTTCTGCCACTTTGTTTCATCCTCTCTTTAAAACTAAAAATACATTTGCTTTCTTTTTTTGAAAGAATGAATGCAAATGCCAAATGGAAAAGATCCTTCCTGGTTGTACTAAATGTGGTTCCTAAGTCATAGTGGCCTCAGAAAATTCTCTGAGCTGAAAAGAGTCATTAAACGAGACAGTTTTAGTAAAAAATGCTATGTATGCTTTCCTCCTCTTACTTTTAGTTATCTGGCTGGCAGATGACATGGAATACCAGACAAACACTGGGTCTGAGCCTATGTACTGCTCTGGGACTCTTACATAATGTCCCTTTGTGGAACTGCTCAATAATGTGCTCAGCCTTTGAATTAACATGAAAAATGGTTCATCTTACCTCAAACTAGCTTGAAACATGAGTCATGTTATGCAAACAGCCTATCAAAAGAAATCTTAGTATGCTAGTGTAGAATTTTTTTCTACTTAATCTAAGAGTGGGATTTTTTTTTCTGACTTGGTCTCTTACAGTGGAGATGAAAAAGATTAACTGAGTAGTTTTAATTAATTAGTAGCAATAACTCTCTGTCTTTTGTCATCTGTAAAGCCCAACTCAGTAATTCAGCAGGAAAATTAGGAGAAAATATCTTTTGAAGCATTCTTAAAACTAGGATTTTCTAGTAAATTTGGCATGGTTCAACAGGCTGCTGGCTAGTTCATTCCCCCTGAGTCTTTGCATGCCTTTGACACAGCATATACAAATTTTGTGGAATACATAAAGATTAAATAAATTGCCTACAAATACAAACTGTCCTGTATGCTTAATTCCTGGCATCACATTGACACTTAATTCTGTCTACAAATAAATTATTCTGCAACCAAATATTTAAGTGCCCTCATTTTACCTGAGTGTCTTAGGTGAAGTATGTTTTAAGTAAAACTTTATAAACATGGAAGTAAATATTTGGATACACTGTGCCAATATGTCACAAGACTGCACAGCTGTGCATTTGCAAATATAAGATAATTATAAAGATGAAACACAGCTCCTTTATTAAATCTTTCTTTAAAAATTTCCTAACAAGTTAAGTGGATTAAAAGTCCATTTTGTTTTAGTTTACAGATCTCTTAGTCCTTTCAGTTCTGAACCAGAATTTGCAAATATATACATGGATATGTGCCATACACATATGCTAGACTGCTCTGGTCTGTCAGGAGCTTGCTCTGACATTTGCCTACTACATATGGCAACAATACAAAGTACATGATTAACAGCTTGAAAGAAAGAAATGGTGGTCAAAGAGATACTGCTTCTCTCTGTTTTTTTTTTTTTTTTTTTTTTTTTGTTGGATAGAGCTTTATCCTGTGACTACAACGTTTGGCAGCACCATAATTTTGTAGCTGAAGTGGAATAAAACATTCTTTAGAATGGAATTTCCTACCAGAAAGAAAAGGGTATGACTTTCATGCATAAACCCCTTTCTCATTGCTGCAACATCCACTGCTATGTAGCACAAAGCATGAATCTCAAGTCTCACTGAACTTTCACAAAACATGTAAGAGGAATAATAAATAGGACAACATTCTCATCCTGATGATTTTGAAAAGGAGCTGGAAAGATACAGCTCCCCATCCAAACAGGCAATCTTGTGTTTTTGGTTGGCGCAGTAGTTCTGTTGTGGAGAGCTGCCACAGAATGACTCTTTATAGCCTCCATCATACAAAGCAACAGAAATGGTCACACATGAGCAACTGGACTCAGTGAGGTGGAGACTCATTTCATGCCTGGCAAGAAAGAAGACAGAAAACCCATCATTTATTGCTAGTATGAATTGTGGAAAGCATTTTAACAACCTTAGTACCATTTGCTTTGGAACCTTATCTAGAAACATCATCCATCAATGTCAGAGGAGTATGTATTCTATACTACAAAAATACCACACACAGACTCATTCTTTCTCCTTTTCTCACAAAGAAATATAAAAAGCCTTACCGGTCAATATTTGCACACATTTATAACAACATGTGTTGTTATGTGCTGTATTGACAAATCAGCCAGTGTGGATGCAAAGGGAAATAATTCTTCCTTTGGAGCTGACTCTCAGTAGTCTTGTTTGGATTACTACTGATTGCTAATTATCTAACAAACTTTAACAAGCAGCTATTCAGTCCCTCCAAGGCCAAACTTAATATGTCATAAAGATTTAAAAGAGGCAGCAGCTTCTAAATGATGAATTCAGGAAACGTGTTAATTTAACTCTGCAAAATATTGTGATGGCAGCTGTTGTATCTGCTTGGCATTCAAGCCTTTTGGAAATCTATTTACTTGGTGCATAATATTCTTGTGCATTCTCATGTGGGAGAGTGTGAGGTGCAGGACAATTTTAGTGGCCAATATTTGCAGCTGGATACAGGAGACTACTTTCTGGTTTTTTTGGCTGCTACTGACTGAAAGCAGACTTGAACCATATAGTTCCTTCAGCTAGGTGATTTTATCATCAGCTGCCCAAGCAGTTCTCTTTTGAAGTCACAATAGATGAGGGCAAGAGTTTTAAAAAAATGAGAGATGTCTAGAAAACTTTCTGACCTGTTTTTTATGCTGTCTCAATTCTTATTTTGGCAGAAGGTTATTCAGCTTGCAAAAATGAAATCAGACTGGAGTTTAAGCATTGTTTGAAGACAGGATATGATATTAGAATAAATGTTTTTATTCTTTTATCTTGCTATATGGTGCTAAGTGATATTATGCAAAGAAGCCATTGAAATGTTCCTCCAAAAGAACAACAGATAGCAAATTTAATAATCTCAGCATCTTCGTTTGTAGTTTTATTTGTAGACCAGAACATGTTAACGCTATGATATAATATAGATTCTAGGTCTATTGTAAGAATATTATCATATAAAAATAATGATGATATGAATATTAGTTTCTGTTTTATTTAAAAAATACACATCTCTGGGAAAAAGCCTGTATCAAGTGAGAGCATAAAACTGACCTTGCTAAAAAGACTAGTCCAACTACAGATGTGATATATACAGAATAACTAACTTGGCTGCTATTTTGTCTAGCAGGTTTAGGACCTGGTATGAAGCATACAACCTGCTATATTCTGGTTTTCAGACATTATGCCTATATAATTAAAAACTAAACCAAAACAAATGCTTACACCTTAGCTTTTTCCCCAGCAACAAAATCTACAATTCTGCACCACAAAGTTGTATTCTATTTTGCTCACAGGGCACTGGTGGATGAGCCATCTGTCCCCTTTCATCCAGCAAGGCTAGCAGGCACAGTACAGGCTATTCTAGAGCAGAGTTTGTTTATGTATGCTGTCTAGGACTTTTATCCTCTATATCTGCATAAAAAACTCAAGCACTCTGCCTTTGGTTTTGAAATCTATTGCTTAAGAAAAGAAATGAAGCACTTTATGTGTGCAATGCAGATGGATCTTTAATTTAAAAAGTGGATATTGAATATATAACTAGTAATTAACTACTCGGGGTTTGAAGATGAAGGTACCAAATCTCTAGGTATTATTAAGTAATGAGATAGCTGAGAGCATAGTTCCAATTAGGTTAAGTAATATAGCAGGGAAACAAGTTCCTTCATCACTCAGCACCAATACAGAACAAAGTAGTGCTATAACTACATGAGATTCCTTCTCCTCACTTCCATGTATTGAGTGATAGGGCATTGAGGAGTAAGGACTGAATCAGCATTTTGGTGCACTAATCATTGTTTAACTTTGCTCTTTGCCTCATTCAAAGACCTGTGCAAAATTCATTACTGGTTGCAAAGTGGCTTATGATCCAAAGTGAGACAATGCTTCATGTTCACCTGACAAATGGTTGGCTTTTTCTTTAACTGAGCAGGGCAAATGACAATTTCAATTTTTACAGAGTAGCCTATTTTATCTCAGCCCAGATGATCAACATTTTCAGGTAGACTTATTTTAAAAAGTGTCAGGAAAGAAAAAGTACATAATTTGCCAAGTGTTTGGAAATGAAAACTAAGGGGGAGTAGTGGTTTCCCACTTTTATTCAACATTCCTTGGGAATTTCAGGATCTTAGTGCGTCTTATTTCAGCTTCCATTTGTAGGAATGCAGTAAAACATAAAATCAGTTTTGACAGAAAGATTGTTACCTGCTAAACATGAAAACTCTAGGGTGTACCACAAATCAAAACCAGAATTCATTTAACTCTCTCTTCTCTTTTTATTGCTTAGGAAGGTAAATTGTGAAAAATGAATCATAATCTTTGAATTTTCTCTGGTATTGATTGCAGTTGAGAATGACACTTTATTTCACTTATGCTATTACCTTCTTCAGTTGTTTTTTTGAGTGAGCGGAAGTAGTTCTGTTGCATAAGACTGACTCTAGGGTGTAATTAACCTATGATGAAAGGCTGAAAATCTGCCAATGAAAACTCAGTAAATTTTCAAGTCGATCTAAGTGTAACTGGTAAGAACTTTCCCAAATACCAGTTTTTACTTGCTGATTCTCTCTGACACTAGGAAAATCACCCATTGAAATACTGGTGCAAATATAAAGAAGTAATAGGCTGTTGTTCTGTTTCCTAAGATATTCTTGTATAATGAAAGTATGTCTTGGGAAAACAGGCCCACTTATCACACAAAGCATAGCTGACACAGAAGGAAGAGCCATGTAATATCAGGAGCAGAATCTCAGCAACTAACTGGTTTATTCTTCAGTCAGAAATACGTGGCATCACATTTGTAAGAAGTTCAACAGACTAGATTACATTTTTTCGTAGACCACTAATACCTTTTGATTAACCAAACTGTAACTGACATTTGGGAACTACAAAGGGGATCACTGCATGAGTTAACTGCACCTAGCAATGTTTAAATGAGTCAGAGATTCATGTGTGTATGAATGCATGTATTATTATTATGTTATTGTTAGTATCTATCAGTATCTCCATCAGTCTAAGGATAAAAAAAGAAATATTTTAGAAATAATCAGTAAGAGACTGGTGAAAGAGAAGAGCAAGGAGAAAGAGGGAAGGGATATAAACCTTTTTTAAAAAAAATCACTTGCCTGCCAGAGAACTGTAAACAGGGTATTCAAAAACTGCTGCCAAGTTAGAAAGAAATGGGCCAGAGTTGACATAGTAACTTTCATGAGAGTGATTTGCTGCTGATCACACAAGCCTTTCTCTGCAGTATGAAATGTTCTATCAAGTGAAGCAGCAGTGATTACAGAAAGACAGGGACAATGTGCTCAAACCAGTACTCACTGGTTTTTTGCTAACTTTTCCACATGACTTGGGATACTGAACTCCTTCATCTGTATCTCACATCCTCAGCAAGTCCTGCTCTAGTTCATGTCTGACTAAAGCCATCCTTATAGAATATTCTCAAAGAGGGCGTGAGCTGGCTAGTGATCCTTCCTGAACAGGCAATATAGGTTCAAACATCTTGAACCATGTGATAAATAAGAAGCAAAACGAAAAGCTGCTTATGGCAAGAGAAAATAGGATTTGGGCTCCAATACTGCTGTTTAAGACAAATCTATTATCAGGTTTTTTTAACAATTCAAGGTGTTATCATGGGAAATGGTACATAAATAAATAGTAGAATTACCATCAAAGTCTGAGCATGTAGCAGGACAAAACATTCCCTCTCAAGAGAACTGAACATATTTGAAAAATCCTACTCATGTTATTAAAAAGCAATTCCCAAAGTAACTCAAAATGTGAATATACAGTAAGAAAAATAGCTATGCCAGAAAAATAACTAGCCATTTATTCAAACATTTTATACATACAGCTAAATATAGGCAAGTCTAGAATTCTTTTGAGTCAGGGGATCTAACACCAAGTGCTAATCAGAACTCTTTCAAATTGACCTACATGCTCTCTTCTCTTTCTTCCAGATCTCCTTCTTGTTTGGAGTAGAACTAAAAAGCAGAAAGGCCCAGAAAAAAAAAATTGAAAAATTGAACAATATTTTTTAAACCCAAGAAAAAGTTCCATTTTATAGAAGTTCAATTCTCATTTTGCTCAGTATATTTCTCCCTGTTGCTAGTGATAGAGATAGAAATGAAACAACTATTGATCAAATGTTGAATAATAATTATTTTTCATACCCCCTATACATAACTGTTATCACCAGGTAGTAGCACATAAATATTAAGCAATAGGAAATTAAATTATGTAATCTGGCACAAATCTTTGTCTAAGAACAGAGACTTATTCTCAGATTTCCAGAGCTTTCAACTTGTTTAGAATTGTGTAATTAATACTAACATTCTTTTCATGACCCATCTGTTTCAGTTTTCTGGTCTTCCACACTATTTACAGACACACCTTCAGTCAGGCAGATGCTATGCTGCTCAAGCCATACATTTTTAATTTACTGACTGCAACATTTCTTTAGGTGACATACAGTAGACATTTTTTTCTCTTTCACATTAGTTAGTTTCAGTTTTCAAGGTACACTGAAGTAACAGTGACCCTCCAATTTATCTGTTCTCCAACTTTGTGTTGCCTGTTAGTAGAGAGAAAATGTGCAAGAATGATAAATTGTGGACTATTTTTGTTTTCACATTTAGTTTGACTTCTCAATTTTACAGACATTTTAAAATGCCTGTATCTTATTCATGTCAAAGGCACATTGCATAAACTGTTATGCTGCTGTTCTGTGAGCAAAATCTTCAGAAAACTGCCTTCAGGTAAACAGCTGAAAACAGCCAAAGCAGGAATTCATCTCTTTCCTTTTCCTTTCTCATTGATGTAACACAGTCAGAAACCTTCACTGGGATAACTTAGAAGTTATATCCTCTTCGTTTTGCATAGGTCAGACATGCTACTGGAGCCAAAATTAGCTTAATATACAATGAAAGAAACCTCTCTGAGTACAAAGTTGGTAGGATGAAATTATGTTGCATCCTTGTCAAGTTATTATGTAGACATACCTGAAAAGATGAAGCTAAGAAAGAACCAGAACCAGTGGAAACTAGAATCATGGCAAATGCTACTGGCGGGGTTGTAGATACTGAGAAAACTTAATTAGTTTTCAGAAAATCTCTGCTGGTAATTACACAAGTAATGTGACTTTCAGTATTTGGGACTGGCTGGAGAGGAACAAAATAGGAACACTAATACTAGCTCAGTTGGTTAAAACTTGGTTGTAATAATGCCAATGTCATGGAATCAATCCCCTATGTTGGCCATTGACTTACGAGTTGGACTTGATCCTTGTGGGTCCCTTCCAACTCAGAATAGTCTGTGAGTCTGTGAGAAAAACTGTTTATCCATGAGATGCTGGAGAATGCTTCCTGCTATCTGGATTCACAGAGACATGTGAAAGGGAAGTGGAAGACCTGTGATTGTAAGTTTTTGGAATATTGTTTGGAGGCCTGTGAAACTGAAGTGTTGGCTGTGGACAGGCTCAGCAATAATTTTAAGTACTTTGTGTTTTTAGTGTTTGTTAAGATGATTAGGTAAATGTGTACACTTGAACTCACAGAATTCCTCAAAAACCTACCACAGAGAGAAGAAATGCTTTGAATTCAAAACATTTCAGACATAAGCTACAACCAATAGAAAGTTCCAGATGGCCAGAATTCATCTGAAATGATGGCATTATACATGCTCCATGGCAATGTGTGGCGATGATTTTCATATGAAAGGGCAAGATATGTGTGAAACTTTCAGAGAGTGTACATGTCCAGGAATCTGAAAACTCTTCACCACAAATGCCTCTAGTTTCATCTGAGGACATCTATCTGCTTAGTGGTGAGTCCTTCAACGAGCTTCTGTCCCATTTTGGCTGATTCATTATACGCTCAGCCCTACTGAAACTTAACAAGGAGGTAACATCTACTTCTGAGCTGGCACCATGGAAACCTCTAGCTCCCAGACACTCCTGCAGCCTGCCTGCAGCACAGGCTTTTAATTTTAACCTTATGTAGATCTTATGAAAATGTAAGGACTGCACTTAAACCAGTTCCTCAATTTCTGCCAGAAATGTCAAGTGTGGCAGTGAAGTACTCTGTCTTGAGACAATAAAGCCAGAAGTGAGAAAGGAGAAGAAAGGCTTCCGCATGCTGGCAGTATTGGAGGAAGTATAAAATCTCTCACAGAGACCTGGGAAAATGGGGTGTTCATCTTTGAACGTTTTTTAAAATGAATGACTTTCACCTGGAAGACAGATGAAGAGCTTGCTGGAAGGAAAGTGATGCTTAGTCTGCAATCTGGTCAGCTCTCTGAAGTAAAGAGAAAAAAGAGATGAGGGAAACATGAGTTTTCAATTACAGCTTGAATTCAGAAGTTTTGACAAAGCCAGATAAATAAGAGTATGTAGGGGTTTTTTTCACATTGTATTTCAGCCACACCTGTTGGTGCCCAACATTAAGAATAATCTGTTGATTCTTTCAATTAGAGCTTTAAAATACCTGTATTTTAAACACATGTATGGCAAATTTTCTTTGTAACTTTGTTTTAGCCAGAACAAGCTAGCATAATTTCCATCAGAACTTCAGTCTTGACCACAAGGGAATTTGAAGTTTTGCAAAATTTTTTCAGTTTTTACCATTTAATTTTCCTAAATTTAGTTCCTCATCTGTACCTGATTGGTACAGTCTAGGTCTTAAGAAGTAGTACTAACACATAATGAGAATTCCTAATGAGGATTTTTTTATGCAGTCAAAGACCCAAGAAGCAGATCAGGGAGCTTGTATCTCCTGTAACACTGCAACACAATTTTGTAGAAGTATGGCTTTCAATTTTCGGATCCAACAATTGCATCAAATTAAGAGAAATTGTTTATATTGTCACTCAGAGAGTTCAGCTGAAAACCATTTATCAAACATAGCAGATAATCAAACATGAGTAACACTAGCTTCTAACTCTCCTACTAACACTGCATCTCTAGAAAACAAATGTTTCCATGGCTGGATGCCAAGTTACAGAGCACGACAATCAATCTTGCGATAGAGAGTAGACACAGAGGGGAAATATGGCATAACCCAATGCCAAACAAAATCCATTTTTAGGACAGGTGCTGGCTCGAGTTTGCATGATGTAAAACCATAGAATCATAGAATGGTTTGAGTTAGAAGTGACCTTAAAGATCACCTAGTTCAAATCACCTGCCATGGACAGGGATGCCACTCACTAGACCAGGTTGCTCATAGTCACCTGTAACCTGGCCTTCAACATTAACAGAGATTTGGAATTCACAACCTTTCAGAGCAACAATGTGTTCTGTACAGGTTAAGGTAGGTATTAAACATATTCATATTAAATATACTGTAAAATAGCTATGAAAAACAAAAACTACTTATGAGAAACAGCAACATTTCCCTACTGAGAAACTGAGTTTGTTTTACTGGAAAGAAAATATCTTAAGGTCTAGTCGGTTCACTGTCTCAAAAGAGCCATTTTGAAAATACTGTGTTTATAAGTAAAGTAATCCCAGCATCTTTTCCTTTCCTCTTGTATAGGAAGTCTAGCTACTCTTAAATAAATTGATGAGGGAAGAGGAGAGTAATAGATGAACTGGCGGTTTGATGAGCAGCCTCAAAGCAATTAAATTTGTTTACTCTCTCCTTTCCCAATCAGTTTGTTTCAGAGCCGACAATAGTTATTGAACTAACAGAAGAACAAGGCTGGATTGTGCCATAACCCTGCCACTGAAAGCTGAGAAGTGCTCAAGCTCTCAGTGAAGATGAAGATCAGTATCAGAAAAAGCAAGTGTACTTCCCATGTGGTCTGAGACAACCTTGCCCACCTGAGAAGAAAACACTATTTTTTGATAAAAGGCACAAACTAAGAAACTCCCATGGAACTTTATTCAGGTGTGCTCAAGGAATTGTACTCCAAGAGCTAGAAAATAATTTTATGAAATATACCTGTTTAGTGAATGCCCTGTGAGTGACATTCCTTCAATCACATTTAATAGGGCTTACTCTTGGTTATCCATTAGAACTGACTAAAAATCTTAAAATATATCTGTATCGTTATTCAAAAAATCTGATATAAAATAATCATAATGGCATTCCTTCAATCACATTTAATAGGGCTTACTCTTGGTTATCCATTAGAACTGACTAAAAACCTTAAAATATATCTGTATTGTTATTCAAAAAACCTGATATAAAATAATCATAATGGAGCAATTCTTTCCATGGCTTAAAATGATTGATATACTCAGAGAAATTACAACAACGGGACAACACGCAATTCCTGATTTAAAGTGTTACTTAGTCAAAGAAATATTTGGCTGAAGTCATATTTTGTGGGAGAGATCATAGTAAGGCTGAAAGATAGTATATGAGATTTCAGTTGTCTATCTTGGTATAAGATCCCACAACACTTTGAAAATGAAGGGGAAAGTTAGCATATGCCTTCCTGAAACTTGTTTTAGATATTTCCTCACTGCTGCCTTAGTATTGCACTGGGAGTTTCCTGCTGTAAATTACAAAGAACTGAATCTATCTGTCCTAAAAAAATAATTGCACATTATTTTTGCATACTGATTGTGCTGGTTGCTGAAAATTTTGTGAAATCAATTTCTCTGGCTAATGCTGTTAAGAAATTTGCACTATACTGCATTATGTGTTTGGTTTTTCTGATATGGACTAAGTTATAAAGACACAGTGATAGGATAAGAAGGAATGACTTCAAATAGAAGAGCAATAGGTTTAGATTAGATATTAGCAAGCAATTCTTTACTTTGAGGGTGGTGAAGCACTGGAACAGGTTACCCAGGGGACTTGTGAATGCCCCATCCCTGGAAGTTTTCAGTACCAGTCTGGGTGGGGCTTTGAGTGACTTGGTCTAGTGCCCATAACAGCTAGGCTGCAACTAGGTGATCTTTGAGGTCTACTTCCAACCCAAACCACTCTATGATTCTATAGTTTTCTCTGTTGGTAGCAGAAATTTCAAAGTTTTTGACAGTCCAACTTTTTTATAGGTCAACTGCAAGAAAAGGTTACCTGTGAAATCATATGTCTAGCTCTAATATTTTATTGCTATTTGCTTTGTGCTCCATAATATTGTATTTTTTTTGCTGTCTTTATAAGGCCGATGAGAGGGGAGGAGGACACTAGCAAATTGATTCACAGAGATCTCTACAACAACAAAGGATTTTTAAATAATAATAACAGCTCAGTTATTCCCTGTTTTAACCTACTTCCTACTACTCTATCTAAAGTAAATTCATGAGGTCACAGAACAGTCTAGATAAAACTTGTCTGGCATCTGATAAATATAGGAATGGTTCAAAGTACTGCACAATGTGAAAGGAGAATGTTGGACAGTCCTTGTCTCAAACAGCTTCTAATGCCTTATGTAAACTGCTGGGGACAAACTATTTTCAGTAGCTCCTGCCTCTTCCCCTTCAGCCTTTGTGGGGATTGTTCTTACACAACAAAGAGATGCTTCTCCTTTATTACGAACTAGTAAAAACTGGAGTAACATCTCCAAGAGTCTTCTAAAAGACTCTCTTTTTTCATTTGAGAAGGATTTCTTGGAGGTGTCAAATGGGTAAATATGAGGAGAAAGAAATAAGGAATGAGCAAACTAAAGAAAGAAACAAGCATTACATTACAGTGTTGTTTCTTCCCAGGAGAATTGCAGACTAGGTTAGAATTAATCATAGGATCATCTTTTGCTTCTGATTTTCAAACGTTTCATTTTTTCCTATCATATGCAGAATGGCATAAATAAATTAGTAAGAAAATACCAATAGACCTTTCAATGCTTGATAAATAAAATCCAATTAGGAAGGTACAGTTATGGATCTTCTTTCAACTAATTTGAACATATTTTTCACTATTTGAAATTAATTTTGCACTGGCTGACTTCATAGCATTGCTATGTCTTGTTGAACAGGAGTGACTTTTACCCCCAAGGCAGTGCTGCACCTGTATCAGACAGTTTGACTACAGATTCTACAGAAGCAGAGGTATAAACCCCGTGAACCCTGGCAAGATAACCTGTTCTCTTATCTGAGCTCAGGTCCCCTGAAAGCATACTGTAATGTGCTTGTATGGCTGTGTGCTGGATGAACAGTAATCAGGACACTAAGAGGTGACCTCAATTGTAGTCTGTACCTCCTGAACCTGCCGATGGCTGAACCATTACAAAGAGCAGGGAGAGACCAGGTCATGCCCTGTACTTCTTTGCTGTGCTATTATATGTATTTTTACTGCTTTGAAATGAGAACACTTTGATATCCCTTGAACTGCCCTCTGTGCCAGAAAATATGTGGGAAAGCCTACAGTGGCAGAAAAGGAGAGATGATGTTATATTGTATTATTTGCCCTGGCTACCTTGTTTAGGAGTTGATGCCCTCACTTGTAAATTGGTATTGATTGATTTCAGCTTGCTGATGGTTATGAGGACGGTAACTGGTGATATCACTCCATTGCCCCAGGGGGTCACAGGCTGCAAGTCATGCAGTTATAGTCACTTTACCAAAACTGCATAAGAAAAAGTACAGTGTTTTTGAACCTATATATTTAAGAGAAAGACATTTAAATGCCTCGCTGACATCTGATCCCATCAGATCTCGGAAGCTAAGCAGGGTCAGCCCCAGTTAGTACTTGGCTGTGGCAGATGAACCTTAGGAGTTAAAAGGTGGGGCCAGTTCTGCACATGCCGAGCCTCATCTAAAAATCCACTGCATAGGCTCGAAGGGCACACCCACATGGGGAATGCCCTTCCCTAATCTTCACTCACAAAGCTGAGCCATACTTACATACATACATTTAAGAGAAAGTCAGTACATGCTTTGACTTGAGTATATGACTTACACTGTTGCAGAAATCTGTCTTCATTCTACTGAGCTTCCCTAAAATGCAATTTCCCCAATTTAATAAAGTTCTGATTTTACTGGATGTTCATGTAGTGCCAAGTCCTTGAAGACAATGCAAACAGGATTGTAGTCTTAATGTAATAAAGCACTTAAGAGAGAGCACAAATTTAAATTTAAGTGCACACTTTGTGAGAGCCCATGAAGGGTTGGAATTGCAAACAGTGAAGGAAATGTGATTTCGTACCAAGAGTACACACTGTGAGTGGGGACCACTTGCAATATCTCCTGTATGCATGAATATATCTTACTGACAAAAAAACCTATTTTATTTGGTCGATGAGATCTGTTTGTTGGAAGGGGTTTTCTTACTAGTGACACAATTCTTCCTGAGAAATTACATTAAACCTTTAATTTGAACCAGGCAACCAACAGACAGAATGGACTGGTTCACAACACCATTAGCATTGTACCATGTTGTTGTAATGGCAAATGCTGTAGTTTTTGCTTCAATCTCCAGCCATCTCATTCAAAGAATTCTGCATATTTTCGTATAAGCAAAAACCTGATGAAAAGTATATTTTTCATTAATTGCTATACATTTTCAAAAACATGTATATTCTGATGAAGTGTCATGTAGAAAAATATGGAAACATTATGGTCATAGTTTTTGACTTTAAGATAATCTTTCAGAAAGTATTCATTACTTTTAGTATATGTTTTGAAAGCCTTTTAAAACTTAAAAGCTAATAAAAGCTATTCAATCTTGCAGAAATTAAATCCTTAAATTGCTTTCTTTTTTTTGTCTGCAAGAAAGTAAAAGTTGTTTTCTTTCCTTCTTTTCCTGACTGTAAAATGTAAACAGAAAGTCCAAATCAGATTGTGAACAGAAAATTAGATCACAATACTTCTTGCCACTCAGTTATTGATACCAATTCAAGCTATAAGCCATGTAATGCCAATTATAAAGTGAGTAGCTTAATTTAAGCTTGTAGATATGCAAGCATACTGCATACATCACTTCTCACATACATTAAAAGCATGTACGCACCTGCAAAAATATATATATGAATATATTATTTTTCTCTTAGCATTTTCTTTAGATCATGAATGCTGTATTTACTCCCTGAAGAATCTCTGGCACAGGGTTTATAATGTGCTCTAGACTCCTCAGCCTACTTAGTTACTTAGTGGATAGTAGATACTTCTGCCACTCTGATAGTATCCAATTACAGAGCCAAAGGGTGCATATTTCATTAGAACAGTCTGAGAAGTTGAAAGATGATATTCTGAGGCAGAGAAGGGTGTATCAGCCATTGATTAGATCGCAGAAGCATTTCACTACCACATGAATAACATTAGTTGAATGTTATATCTGAACATAGTAAAATCTTTTAAAAATCTCATAAGTGATAAATTTACTGAATTTACAGCATTTACTGAAGTAGTACACCAGCTCATTAATCTTAGCAGAAAAATATTCTCTTTTGCTAGAATACAGTTGCTAATGTTATGCATATAATGCAAAATATAGAGTGGGTCTGGTGGGTTTTTTTCATTTCTTACTTTGTACTTTTAAAAAATCAAGTGCAAATTTGTCAGTGGTACCACCATTGAAATTAATTGTATGTGAATATGAATGTAAATAGCTATTTTCACACCAGAGAGGTCACAACTGATGTTTATGCCTTCCACCCAGAAGGAAGATTAAAAAATAATCCCATGACTACTTCTGTAGTGTTGCTGTCATGATTTTCATTTTCAAGCAAATAAAAATGAGGCTTATGTCATTCCTCTTGCTGCTGGACTTATCTGTTTACTTGTTTGCAGACATGCTCATATACAAAGATTTTCAGAAAGAAAATCTTACCACTGTTTCAGGAGCAATTACCTTATGCCCCAACATCCAGCAGTGGTCCTTACACTACAAGCAGAAAAGCATTGACTCGGATTACTTTCTCTGCTGTGATTTTGACCAGCTCTTAGGTGTGCTACGAAAATGTCTGTGATGAGGGTTTTGGTCTGAAGATAAAAAGCCACTCAAAGCCAGGAAGACAGACATAAAAATGTCATATATTAAAAAAAATCTATAGCCTTTAGAAAATGATTAATGACAGATATGCTGATAAAATAATCTAGTATTGTTATTCAATAATTAATTTTATAAATTCCTCTCACAAATAGGAGTGTGAGTGATATCTGCTCAGACTGGCAGGACTGGTCAGGGCTATGAGGCCAATATGGAAACACAGTCTCTTCTTGCTGCTGCTTCAGTTTCAGCTGGATCCAGATGTTAGGGATAAGATACAGTGGGGAAGGCCTGAATCCAGGGAAGTTTGTGGGAGGTTTAGAGTGTACATATTTATTTGGCTTTCAGAAGCACCATGGAAACACCTGACTTTTGTATTTTTTCAGAGCTGCTGAGAAGTCTGTTATTATTGTCAAGGCAGCTGTTACACAGAAGAAGTAAATTCTCAAACACATATTTTAGGAGCGTCATTCTCAAATATTTTATATTTCTGAAGCTACAGTGAGAGAATCATAGAATTATAGAATCGATTGGGTTGGAAAAGACCTTCGAGATCATCAAGTCCAACCCTTGGTCCAACTCCAGTCCCTCTACCAGATCATGGCCCTCAGTGCCACGGCCAATCTCACTTGAAAAACCTCCAGGGATGGGTAATACAGCCCCTCTCTGGGCAGCCCATTCCAATGCCTGATTACTCTCTCTGGAAAGAATTTTTTTCTGATATCCAACTTAAATTTCCCCTGGCAGAGCTTGAGCTCATACCCCCTTGTCCTATTCCTGGCTTCCTGGGAGAAGAGACCAACCCTCACCTGGCTATAATGTCCCTTCAGGAAGTTATAGACAGAGATGAGGTCACCTCTAAGCCTCTTCTTCTCCAGGCTAAACAACCCCAGCTCCCTCAGCCTCTCCCCATAGGGCTTATGCTCCAGTCCCTTCACCAGCCTTGTTGCTCTTCTCTGAACCTGCTCCAGCACCTCAATATCCTTCCTGAACTGAGGGGCCCCGAACTGAACACAGTACTCAAGGTGTGGCCTCACCAATGCAGAGTACAGGGGAAGGATCACTTCCCTGGTCCTGCTGGCCACGCTATTTTTGATACAGGACAGGATCTCACTGGCCTTCTTGGCCACCTGGGCACACTGTTGACTCATGTTGAGCTTCCTGTCAATTAGTACTCCAAGGTACCTTTCTGCCTGGCTGCTCTCTCGCCATTCTGTGCCCAGCACACAGAGTACACACAGTTTTTTAAAAAAAATACTCCTAAATATTGAAACAATTTGGGAGAGTCACATATTCTGTAATGCATTTGTTGTTGTTGACTCCCAGGATTTCTTTTAAAAGAGACTCAAGATGTCATATTTCAGTGAACTTCTCTCTGTTCTATCATTTATTTTGTTTCGTTTCACTCGCTGTCTTTTTTTGGTCATATTTTTAATGTTTTTATTTCTACATTTAATTTGTACTTCCCTTCTTTTGTCAGTATCCCAACATTTGATTTTTTGGTTAATTACCTGTTTTTTGTTAGTTCTATCTCTTCAGCCCTTTCTTAGTCCCCTGCATCCGTTGGTTTTATTGCTCATCTGCTTGCTGTATTAAGCCTTCTCTTTTTCATCCACAGTTTCTTCCTCTATTCTGTGGTCTCTCTTGATGCTGAGCTCACAAATTTAGCCTCATTTATGACATTCACAGAATCACAGAATATGCCGGGTTGGAAGGGACCCACAAGAATCACTGAGTCCAACTCCTAGCCCTGCAGAGAACCATCCCCAAGAGTCACACCATGTGCCTCATGCTGTTTGCAGAAGACTTAATTATTAACACAGTTAATTATTATATTTTGTCACAACCATGTCAGATGGATGCCAGTGGGAAGGTAGAGGGATAGATTTCCCCCAGATGTACACCAAAACTCAGGATGGATGGGGCTTTGAACATGGCCTAGTGGAAATTGTCCCTACTATTGGCAGGGGGGTTGCAACTAGATGATCCTGAAGATCCCTTACAACCCAAGTCATTCTGTGGTTCTGTGATTTGCAAAAGGCCTGATCCACCTGGTAAAGAAGTCTAGAAAAAGACCTGAGTCAGGCATAAAATAGGAACCGTGTTTTGGTTTTTCTCACATTCAGTCATGAATAGGATTGAACTGGTGATATAAATACTTTTTCTCTCTGGACTGAATAAAAAAGGGGCAGTTGTTCCCGAGTCACTGGGAGTGGTGGTTCTGCTGTGAAGTGATGCAAGTCATGCTGCTGCAGTTGCTGCCAAACTTGACATTCCCCAGATTGATGCACTAAAGCAGATACTGCCCCTTACCCTTGGGGAGATGGTAGCACTGTGCAGTTAAAGTAAGAACTGTAAATGATGTAGAGGGTTGTTACTAAAGCAACTTTATTTCCCTTTTAAAATTTAAATCCCTTTTTTGGCAATCTTTCTATGCAGACACTTTCTCTGAAGCATACTCTTGGCCCATGTGCAGAGCTTTCCTGAATCTGACACAATATTTGCCACCTCAGGCCAACTGGTATCCATAAACTTCACGTTTCAATGAGAATTTCCACTTACAAGAACTGAAAGGAAATGGTCAATATAAGTTTCTCCAAATCTTTGGGTGTGTTCATCTGCCCAACTTTCACTTTATTAAAGTGAAAAACTTTATTAAAGTTTTGTCATGCCCATTAACCAGAGAATTGCCTTTTATGTGCATTTGTGAATTTCATCATTAATTTTGATTTTGCTAAATAAAATTATGAAAGTTCATTTTCTAAAGGGCCTTTCAATTCCTTTGTTTACATTGTTTGCCATATATTATGTTTTTGTCACAGTTTCAACCTAGGAAGGAGTAGTACAGTGTTTACTGATTTATTCTAAGAGTATATTCTAGTTAGTAATTAAATATTACAGGTTATAGCCCTTCAATTGGGTAGCAGAATAAGAATTAGCACAGATTCTTATCAAGAAAAACACTGTTTTTAATTACAAGTCTGGTTCTATGTGGGCAACAAGAGGGATTTCTCTGCTATGATAAAGTCACGCTTGGGACAAGTTATGTGCATTTGTATCACAGAAAACTAAAGTTTCCCTAAAAAACTATTTAGTCAGTGCTCTTGATATTTCTTTGCAGGGCAAACAAGGGTATTTCTTCACTTCCACCCTAGGAAAAAATAAAGGAATAAACATAAAAGAGACTCTGTGTACACACCTTCCACTTGATATCTTTCCAGATCACTTTACAGCTTTCCATTTTTCCGTCTCTTCAGCTGCTTATTTGTATGCTGTAGGGACACCACAGCCCTGATGCTTCACTAGATAATAGCTGTCTGTACCTATGCTGCCAGCCTCTGGTGTCTGGGAACAAAAAGCATTAGAGATTAGAGTTATGAAGGAACAAGAGTTTATATCCTGTTGAATAGTTCCGCACTTCAAAATGTATAACCACTCCAACGAGGAAGAAACAATGACTATGTGAAATTTTCTGTTTAAGGAATATTTTAAGAACTTCTTTTGGTTACTTCTGAAAACAATGATCTCCTCTTTCTTTGAGCAACCTATGTGTGCCTACCAAAATATTTGGCAGTGTTTATCTAGAGTACTTGTCTTTTAAGTAGAAGACAAGCTAATTCTCTCACTTGGAATGTGTGAACAATATGCTGGAGAAGAGTCAATGCTGCAGTAGCAGTATAACAGACTTGCAAACTAGAAAACAGGCTGGAAAGAAGTAGCCCATTTTTTATAACATTTGTTCCTAAAATTGAATTTCTGACATCCATTCAAAGAGAAATAAATATTGACCTACCACAATATACTTCCTTCCCAGGATGGGAGATGAAAGCTCTTGTTACATATGTGTGCAATTACACTTCCTGTGCTCTTTCAGTGATCTGTGACATGCAAATGTTTTTCCTGAGAACTCTTTACTGTAGGAAGAACCTTGTAAACACCTTTCTAAGCAGAAAATGTTTTTTTTCAATGACTTTTTTGGGGTTTTGCATTTACACAGTAAGCTAAATCATGACTAGTTATGTAGCAAAATCTGCAATGGCATCAGCCCAATATTACAACTGTGTCTTTACAGTTACTGCATGATGTTATTAAAAATTTGTCCATTCATCCCCTGAGGTTCTTTTTCCATATGTTGCTACAGTGCATTACAGATATTCTTGTTTTTTGTTTCCTAACTTGTGTTTTTACTCCTGGAATGTTGATGAAATAAATAAGTACAATTTGCTGAATATAATTGATAATTTGGAAAGCTTGGAAATGCATTGCCACCTTTTAAAAAAAGCTAGGATTTTAGCTATATATTTGAACATACTTTGTTTGTTTAGAGCAATGACTCTCAGGCTTCTTGAAAATGCATCACCCTCTCTTGGGCAAACTAATCCCTCTAGTATTTACACTATCTAATTGATTTCATCCCAGAAAGGAAAGATGCAGTATAATATTTTACATATGAAAAAGTGGGGCTGTAGTCAAATCTGAATTGTAGAGTGAAGCTTTTTCCAGGAAAGAGAATTGCCTCCCCTAGCTGCAGTAGGCTCTGGATTGGGCACTGAATACACAAAAAATATCCTTTTTTATTGTTAATTGGATGTTAGAGTAATTTTTTGTGGAACCACATTAAAATTTAGCGATATATCTGTCCCCTCTGCAGTCATAATCGAGTTCAGTTTGGAGACACCTGAAATATTCTAAGTTAATGTTGCCTCATGGACGTGCTGAATTCTAGCTTAGGCTCCCGTCCTGTCTTAAAGGATGCTATCAACAACATCTGAGCTAAGTTTAGTCATAGTCTGGGTACTTCCAGACTGTCTTTGCACAAAAATGAGTGACTGTATTAACAGATTCAGCAAAACAGTGTCAATTTATTCATATTTGGAAGTCCACCAGGATCTAAAATATATCTCTGTTTCTTGAAAATGTATAACTTGACTCACCATCTCTAAAACTTTACAGAAAAAGACAAATTGCACCTTACTTAGATAAAACCCTTACATCGCCTTAAGTTAGTGTTTGCAAGAACTCAATTCCTCACCTTCCATCTTCATATTTGAAAAGAAGTTGAATGTTGGATTGTGTTTTTAAGATGCTGGGCTTTTTTTTCTTAAATACTATTTTAAATAAAATTACTAAATACTTGGAAGCTTTTAACATCTTGCTTAATGTAATGGGAAATATTTTTTTTCCAGGTATCAACAGTCCTTGAGTTTGGTCGCATAGTAATTTATACCACCAGTCTTCGTGTGGTGAGAACAACTTTTGAAAGATGTGAACTGGTTAGAAAGATCTTTCAAAATCATAGAGTTAAATTTGAAGAAAAAAACATTGCTCTGAACAGTGATTATGGAAAAGAACTAGATGAAAGATGCAGGAGGGTCTGTGAAGTTCCCTCACTTCCTGTTGTGTTTATTGATGGCCATTATCTTGGGGTAAGTAAGAATGAGCCTGTTTTGTTCTGTAGTTGGGAAGAACAGATGAAAATTTTGATGAATGAGAAGGACTGTGTTAAGAAAATTGCCTACAATGCTGAAATGACGGGAACAATCAAAGGCAGAGATCCCTTTGTGGTATGTGCTGCACAGATCCACACTGGTAGGTTTGATCTGAAGATGCAAAAGGTAACCAGGGAGACACTATCAGGAGGGGAATAAGAGGCAATAATACAATCTATGCTATCCTCCCTTTCTTAAAAAATAGCTTATTTTTGTAGTTGAAACTACATGAAAATCTAGAGATGGACTTTTTTTTTTTTAAATTCATGAGAACCTATTTGTATGATTGACCCAGGAAGATGAACACACATAGCATAAAGGTGTCATTTAGTAATATTTGTGTTGAATATGAAACTAACAGCTTGGGGTCAGAGTTTAAATATGCATTGAATTTTAGACGATGTAGTCTGCATCAGTATCTGTAATCAACTGAACATTCTTTTAGGTAGAGAATTGGTTAATACTTACTTTAAAAAAGTCTTACCACAGAAGGGAGAGAAAAACAGCCCAACTCTGACCTATTGCAAGACATAAACTTCAAATGGAAAACTATAATCCCCATTTGTACTCTAGTACTCTAGGTCTAGAAGCCTGTTGATAATTGAAATCACCTTTTCCTTAAGACCAGCCTGTACTTTTGAAATGTATTTCTCAGAAACTGAAAAAATTAAAAGAAAGATTCTCAAAAGTGGCACAAAGGAAACAGCTTGAGAGTTCACAGAAGGCATTTTTATAGAGTGGTAAAAAGCTAGCAATTAGCACCAACTGTGAGACTGTGATTTGTCAAGGCATAACTATATTTAAACACAGTGGGGTTATTTTGTTGTATCACTTAACACTTTCATTTTCACAAAACATTTAAGTAACTAAACGTAATGTAACCAACAATCTGGCATAATAGATATTGGGCCTGTATGAACAGTCAAATGCCCTGTCTTGTATTTTCCCCCATCCCCTTCCTAGCTTTCCACGTGCTCTTCATGAGTTAGGCTTCCTTGAGCATTATAACAAATGTGATTTTTTCCTTCAGAACAGAATACGTTTTTATCAAAACCCTGTGTTAGAGAGTTTTCCAGCCAGTCAGGAGCAGAAGTGCTTCATTCTATAGCAGTTTAAAATTTAACAGGATTCAAACTAAGATTTTCTCACCTAATAATCATGTTAAAAATGTACCTACTGAGTTATGACTGACTCCAAGGAAATCTCAGTCCGTGTGTGACCAATTTTTCAAAAGAATTCAGATAAAATACTCAAATTGATTGAACAAATTATTTACTTAACTGTGGGTGAAGCTGGGCAAGAGAGTCATTTTGGTATGATGGATGGCCCATTAAGTCACTGCTTATTCTTTTTTTTTTTTTAAGATTGTGACAAGCTTGTCCTGCATCAGAGGAGCAACAATGTAACAAAGCAACACAATCTCATTAAAGCTGTAATTACTCTATGAGATGCTTTGGAGAGGTATAGAAAAGAAGGAAGTGAATTAGGAAGATAGCTTTCTGTGGGAGAGACAAATCTACCTCCTACAAGATAAAAAAATGAAGAATCAGATTTGGTATGCGGTTGGGAGTTTTTTGTTTGTTTTTCAGTTTGGTTTTTTTTTTTTCCTAAATTGATGACCTACACTGTAGTTAACTAGAATAGACTTTAGTTTAAGGAGAGTATTAAAGTTATTCAATGTAAAAGTGACATTATTAGTGGAAAATCAGCTTTGTATGGAGGGAACAGTTCCTGAGATGCCTTCTCTGCTCACGGAGAGCACCACGGCCAGTCAGGACAACAGCAGCCCTTTGCTCTGCTACTGTGGTTGTGCCTCACCCTTACTCCCAGAGGAAGTTTCTGCCCCTCACCACTCTCCACTAATTATCATCATGGTGGAGGGCACTGCTGCTTGCTACAGCATCACTCTCTATAATGCCCTTTAGCCTAGACTAGTGATGGTGAGAAAACCAAGCTTGGTGTGAGAAGAGATAACTTGCGCAGCCCATGAACTGGGCAGCAGGGTGGTGGAAAGGACAGCACCACGGTGAGCCTGTCACTTGCCCTGGCAAGGGACCTGTGTGCACACACTCTATTTGCTAACTGTAGCAAACCCCATTATTTTATGGCAGTTTTTATTTCTCTCTCATAATACGGCTTCACCAGAGAAAGTGACATTCATTCATTTAGGAAGAGAAATAAGTGGGGGAGAACTTTGCATATCAGGAAGGTCTGTCAATGAAATAGTCACCCCCATCTCTGTCAATTCACCTTTCCAGGACACTGACCTTCTCATCAGTGACTCTGAAGGCACTCTGTTAGCTGGAACCTGTGCTAGACTTGTGTTTCATTAAAATGCATTTGAGAACTAATTACAGTATTTGGTCTTGTTGGTAACAGTGGACATTTCTATAATGCCTGTTATGATAATTAGCTCCTGATATCAAAATACAACACAGAAATCACAAAGCCTGATGTGTCAGTAAACAAATCATACAATATTTTTCCCTTTCTGTCTCTCTCTCTTTTTTCTTTTTTTCTAATTTATTTCCTGAAAAATTCCTCCTTGAAGGAGATGCAATGTAGCAATACAAAGGAGAATCTATATTAAGTCATGCACTTTTCAATGAGTCATAAGGAGAAAAAATACCCCAACCCCTAATTAAAATATGAACAGCTTTTGAAAGGTGACAAGATTATTCTTAACGAGATAAAAGTAACAAAACCACCAGAAAACAGCATATGTGCATCTGACAGAGTGTATGGTACTCAAGTGATTCAGAAACATGGACAAAATTGTTAAGAGTACAGTGGGCTGTGGATAAATATTCACAGTGCTCTGGAATTTATCACTGCCTGCATAAGGGCAATCAAACAAATCTGTAACTTCAGCAGAAGCAATAGAAAAATCATATTTAGGTCCTGTCAAGCAAAGTCCTGCATGCTGCAGTACAGCAGGATTTTTAATCTCATTTTTTCAGGACTGAATCATTGTATTTCTTGACACATACTGTCTAAATATCAGTCTGTCAGGAAATTGCAGTTTCTTTCTGCAGCATGGTCTTTACTGCCTGATCTAATCCCTCTTTTTCACCTGAGGTAGTCTCCATCTGAAATGGAATTATGCCATCTGCTGGGATACTAATGTAGAATAAAAAATTACTTCCAGAAAATGGAAAGCCACATAGTAAAACATTATGGAGCACTCATTTGCTCCTTTAAAGGCACTCAGAATTGTTAAAGGCTTAAGTTATGCAAAGATCCACTCTGCTGGAAAAGGGATGCACATAAAAAAAAGGCAAATAAAATCATTCTTAGTAAACATGTTAACTGACACCAAAATAGTTAAAAAATACATGTATTTTCTTTTTCCATTTGGAATACATGATTGAATTCCAGCATTCTCTTGCCATATAAACCGACTTGATTTTTTTTAGATATGTGAATTTAACACTTTTTTTTTTTTTGAGGAAAATGTTTCCTATTTAGTTTTGCCAGCTATAGTGAATCCACAGCAGCATGAAATTTACTGTAAAATTATTTTATTTGACATAGCGGTTATGATTATTTCCAAAGACTGATGAGGCAATTTTTGTAACTGACTTTTAGAAAATACATGTATAACAGATTTTTTTGTTAAACAGGAATTAACAGTTTCCTTTTAGCTGCTTTTCACTGGCCACATATGATTAGTACCTGTCTACAGCCTCCATATTTTGTTAAACACATTCTCCTAAAACTCACTTGATGGGGTGGATATGAATTATTTTGTTACAGTAAAACTTATGTAATTATTGCATCAAGTGACCTAACATTTTCCCACTTGTTTCTTCTATTTTGCAGTTTAACATTTCAGGAACTGCAAGGTTCAGTTTCTCTGATAGCTTTACACATCAGCCTTTCCCTTTTTTTGCATATGAAATCCAACATTTTTGGTGCTGGTATTATACTGCAATATGCATTTTCTTTGTTTATGGGCAGATTTCCAGGCACTGATTCATACTCCATGTGTACCTGCTGCCAAGGGGCACCTTGCCGTGAGAGGTGTAGTGTGGCAGACTGAAGCCTGTGCAAGCTCTGGGTACAGACAGGGGTATATACAACCTGTCTCCTCGGCAAGTCACAGTGAAAAACGTGGCAGGTCCAGTGACAGTCAAGTGTATGAGAGGGTATTTTTGGTTGCCTTGGCAAGAGGTCTTGCTTATATACATAACAAAAGTTTGTTTTTAAGGAAATAGGGCATGCAATTTATCTGCACATAAAATGTGTCCACATGAGGAATGTTGCAATACTGTGCTAATTTTCCTCTGTATATAAGGAAGGCTGTGGAAGAAAGGCTGCTTCTCCAAACCAGCATGTATTCTAGTGCAGCTAAATGCAGAGCCATATATCTGTGTTTGCTCCTTGATGAAGAATTACATCATGAAAATGGTAAAGGGTTATATCAAAGATAGGTGAGCAACAGAGCTGGGGCAGTAGAAAACTTAGTGGATTTTGGATTTGTCCTAGTTCTGCAGTTAATGGGAACTATATATGGGAATTTAATACCTGAAACATGGTGCTAATTTCTGGATATTCTCAAGAGACAATTGGGAAAATAAATTATTAATTAAAATGGTCGAGAAAACCTATTGAATATTTTAACCAAATTTGTGTCATTTTCTTGCCAAAAGAAGAGCAAGATCTGGCTGCAGTCTCTGGACTCCAATGGGAGAGAGCTAGCAAATTTAGTAGATAAGGGATTGACAGGCTGCTGCTTTGAAATGTAACTGGTTAACAAAACTGAAAACACACTTCTCATTGCTGATTCTCTTAACATTGTAGTCACTGCCCCTCATGCTTCTTATGTTAATCTCAGGAGGGGCAGACAGACTATTTAATGCTTCACATCCCTTTGTGGGTATTTGTGCACTGAGCACAACCTAGGAATAAAATTAAAGGCATCACTTTCTGGTCAGAAAGCAGATATTGGACTTATTTAACAGGTGCTTTAATTACTCTATTAATTATCGGCTCTGTGTTTTAAGACTCAGAGATCCAAAGGGAAGCTTAACTTTTGCAAACTGTTTTATTTATATAAAACTAAGGGCAGCCATTAATCAGAAAAGACACACTGCAACACTTAAAAACACTGGTAGCCATTTTGATGTTTAGTTTTTAGTTTAAAAAACTATAGCTTTCTACTTTGGAAGGAACACAGCTGAATGCAATTGGAATTGTAAATCCTTTAAAATATAAATCTATAACGGAAAACTTGTCAGACTTTTAATTGCGCTGCTGTAAAAGCCAGTCAGCATAACCTTACATCACTGTAACACAGAACAACAGTCTCAGGAATGCTCTTGCCAACTGTTGCCTCAAAGAAGAGATCCTTTCCTAAATGAGGGCAAATCAGGGCTTGTCTCATTTAAGGAATTTGCAGTGCTGCAATTCTATCAATAAAGCTGCAAATCCTTAATGTCTCTGCATCAGATGGGCAGCACAAGCTTTGTCTTAAGCTGCTGCAGTGTATTCAGGTCCAGAGCTAATACTCCATGGGCTGCCTTGGCAAATCCTCACTTTCTTGTGCCAATCACTCCCATTGCCTGTTCTGTGTGAAAGCAGAGAAAGATGAGAGGAGGAGTGTGAAAGGGGTCGACAGACTGCTAAAAGCTGCTCTCTTGAGGACACTGAGAGCCTAATGCAGATGTTGGAGCTGGTACATTCTGTGCCCATGATCTATAATAGATTTCAAGAGAAGAGTCAGCACAAGTAGGGCTAGCTGATAGGTCTCCTGTCTTCTGTGATTAATTAACCACAACTAATTACCTCGTGTGATACCTTTTTTTGTAAAATATCTCTTTGCAAGTGTAACACTGCAAGAGTAGTGTTCACTGAAAAAGTGGCACTCAACATCCACTAAAATATTAATATTTTCTTTTTAACTAAAACATTGATATTTTCCTTTTTAACTAAAATATTCATATTTTCCTTTTAAACTAAAATATTCATAATTTCCTTTTTAACTAAAATGAAAATCATCAAACACAGAGCCAAAAGTGCTTCTGTTTTGTACAAAGCCAGAGCAAAAAGACTTTCTACATGGCAAATAACCTTAGTAGGGTGTCATACAAAATCCTTTGCAATGTTTGGTGGCCTTTAGTTGGCTTTTGAGCTACATACTTGTAGCCTTTGTAGTGCCCAGCAAGGCACTGTGGCTGGTTGGACATTTAGAGGTGTATGAGAGATACATACCCATTCCCTGTGCTCACCAGCAGTTTTTCCTGGGCCTCCCAGGAACAGGGAGAGAGGTGTTGGTGGTGCACTGGGGCTGAGAGCTCCTTTGGCTGCCCGTGGGCAGCTCAAAATAATGACATATCCGAGATGTGTGCCAGCATCCCACTGCACCTCTGCCCTGTGTCAGCATCCCACCACACTCTCTATTAACACTGGAAGCAAACTCAAAGATAAAATTTAATAATCTGGACTTGCAGGGACTAGCTAACTGGGGCAGCACAATAGCATGAACTCACCACATGGTCAAGATGTGGCCAATTGCCCTTAACTGCAAAGTAAGGCCTATGCATCTGTGCCTGTTTCCTCACCTTTTGTTGGTTTCTTGTGATCCACTGATTAAAAGTGTCTGCAAGTGTTTTGTAATATGCAGTCTTCAATGAATTCGGTTACATATATGAAGTATAGACATTCAAATGTGCCCCCCTAATTAGAAGAAAAGGGAACAAAAGCTTTTATAACACCTCTGACACTTAAATTTTGTCTGCAGTGATCTCTTAGCATTTTCTTTCAGGAGGAAAAAAACCCCAGCACTTCAGTACTGTCCTGAATTAGGACACCTCAGAGGCCTAATGTAGTCAGACTAAATTATTATTATTCATTGTTATGTCTGACTTTATTGTTGTTACAGTATTTTCATTACCCTTTTTCTCTTTGTGTTATACATTAGGAAAATTTTGTCTTAATTCAATGCTTAACTGTCAGAATATTTGAAATACAATTTCCTCCTCTCATTTTTCTGTATTATCTGATGTGTTGTATATTTATATAATTGTAATTTTTTGACATGATAACTAGACATGTTTTTTATTCTGTCAGGAAAGATACTCTGTAAAATAAAGGGAATGCAAACAGAATTTCCAAGTTGTGTCACCTTTTACAAAAAAGGCAATGTGATATGTCACCTGCTAATGAACTTTAGGCACTACTATCAGACCTGTGATTAGATTCTTCTTTCCTTCTAGCTTTCCTAAGGTTGATCTAATTGCAATATAATTAATGTGAGTCAAATTTGTCCCCAGCCTGTTTAAAATTTCAAGCACAAATCTGCTAATAATCTCTCATTTTGTCATGCTAATGTGGCTGATGTTTTTCTTCTTAATAGGGTGCTGAGAAAATTTTACTAATGAATGAATCTGGGGAACTGCAGGATCTCTTAACCAAAATTGAGGTAATTGTATTTCTGCAAATAAATATAAGGAATATACACTGACTACTTGTAATTAAGTAGATTTTCTTCTTTTGGCATTTAATATTCTTCTGTTATGAACTGATGATCCCAAATGCTTTTTTTGTTTTTCTCTTTGAATGAATGGTATCATAGGATTACAGCTCACTAAATTTGAGAAAACATGAATGGTGACAACATCAAACCAAAATTTACATTTCTCTTTTCTCTTGATTTTTGTCATAGTAGGAAAGACAATTAATTTTCTCTTTCTGACAACTTTTTACATCATCTTTGGTATTTAACTTTCACCCTAGCCTGGATGAGGCAGGGTTCTTTTTGTACCACTTCCCTGTGTACTGGGAATGTACTGGGAATCTGTATATCTGTATTCTGGCTAGACCTATAGCTGGACATCTATAAAATCTGGACAAATGCTGCAAGTTTCCAATTACACTATTTTGCACAAATTTCAAGTTACAGGTCATCATGCCTTTCTCCAGTTTTGCAATGTTCATGGAAGTTCTCTGGGCCAAGCTTGCTATTTTGCCATGAATAGTTGATGCACACTCCCTGAGAACACTTGAAGTGTGGGTCTGCTCCCACAGCTTTGCTGTAATCTGGGTTCCCTGCTGGTCATCACTTTTCTGATAGTCTTGTGCTATTGGCTGCTCAAGACATTTTCTGTTTTTCTTTGGATATCCTGCAACAAAGAACATCTTGGGGAGTTGTGTGTCATAATGTCTGAGTTATATGGATAGCTGAGTCCTTAGAAAAGGAATGTATGTTATTAATTATTGTGTTATTTTGAAATCACACCTAGCCAAATTAAGATAATACACAAATTTCAAAAGTATCTTACATCAATATTAAAAATAATTAATGAGGATTTGATATTTGTAAAAGACATTGCAAAAGAGCAAGTGAAAGCTACATGCTAATTGATTTAAATCCAAGATTTTTCTTTCCCTTCATTTAGCCAAACTACAGCATATGATTTGAGCAACTCTTGTATACCATGTATCTTTGTGTTTATCAGTAACTGAGTATCTCTTTTTCTCATGTTGGCAATGAAAAGCCAACATGCTTTTTATAGCCAGTTTTCTGGAACTCCTCCAAAAGTTCCAGTCAGGCTGAGCCCAAGTGTTGTCCAACTCTGCCTTTTTCAGGAGGTGGATTTAACACTATGCAGTAAATCATGAACTCCCCTAACCCTTTGCACTGCAGGTGGTACCTTCTGAATTTGTCCAGCCTGTTCCTTTACTCAGAAAGCTTTCCTTGCCTTGTGAATCAGTGTATGTTTTGCTGTATAAAATACAGAAGAATCTGTTGGCCATTTTTAACTATATTGAATATCTATAATGTAATTATCTAGCCCAATGTGTGTCCTAACCTTGTACATATAGAAGAAAAAAATCTCAGAGTACGGCAGACCAATAACAGCTTGCTGAGTACAATCACTGCTTCACTGCCTTTTGGTGTTTGGTTTGGTTTTGGTCTTTTTGTCATCTGTTCAAGAAGAAAAGGTCGTTGTTCAAGGAATTGAGCTAAAGAAATTTTGGTTTGGTTTTTTTTAGCTCCCTTAACTACATGGAAAGGTATCTATAGATTTTTAAGCCTAACAAGTAATAATGAATGCAAAGATTAAAAATATAATTATCTTAAAATTTTGAGATTATTTGCAATAAAGTCCAATGAAGTAAGCCATCATCATAAATTATGAAAGATGTGAGCACGCCTGAGATAAAAAGAATGCTTATTTTACATTAAATACTTACAAACATTGTCCCTGGAGAAGGAAATAGTAGTAGGAGCTGTTTGCCTGGTGAAGAAGAACAACCAGTTTATGAGCTACAGGACAGAAAGAAAAAAATGCTTTTTTTGCAATTTCATCTGAGTGTTTGATAGATGAATACTATTAATTGTTTTGTAGAAATATTTTCATTTTTCTTGATGAAACTCCAGGTACTACATTGTCCATAGGTATTTTGTTATACTCTAGTAATAATTTGTCACTAACTTTTAGTGGTACGTAATTCCTCAGACTAACGCTATCAGGAATTGTACGGATTTTTGTTCTGTCTTTGTGAATAAACCTGTAAAATCTATACTCAACTCTGCAATGTTAAATTGTGTGGTGGTAAGTACCCATAGTGGCATACCTTTCATTTCTCTGACATAGAACTTTAAGGCAATCATTAAACAGACTAGCCACATTTTCAGCAACTGAAACTTAAAAACATCTTTGAAATCTCTTTTTGTGTTCTCCATTCTCTTTAATCCAATACAAAATGCAGTAAATGTACTGTTTTTCTTGGGAACTGGGATAATTTAGGGGCCCCAAGCCCTACTTGCAGCAATTTTCTCTCCATATAACTGCTAAATATTGATGATCTTTCCTCTTTATACTTAAAGCTTTAGCATTCTACAACCATAAATTTGAATATACCACTTATTTCCTTGAGCACTACTTGTCAGAAGCTCTGAATTGCTTTTTTATATCATCAGCTTTAACTCTAATAGGTATAGTATGTTCAGCATAAGCATGGAAATGCTGAAAGTCATAATATCTTCACATACAGCATAGAATATATAAAATCAGCATAAACTGCCTGGAGTTTGGATTCAATCAATTGCAATACCTCCTAGAATTAATCTAGACCTAAACAACACCTGAGTAATGTGTGCAAGTTACCCTTTAGCTAGGTACTTTGGCAAGTATAAATGCAGGCTGCTAAGGTATAAAGTAACCTATGTACCTGCAACAAGCCTCTCCTGACCACTGAAGGTGGATTTGACCAAAGGAAAAGGCAGATGTAATGGTCTTCTCTACGGTGGTTTGCCATGGGATGGGGCAGTGGGTATTGCCCAAAATGGGAACCAGAATGTGCATTCTCAGCCCTTCTAGAGTCCTCAATGTCCTAGACCTTGCAGTGGTTGATGAAGTAACATTTTTGTCTTTCTCACATTCTTTGAGCAGAGAGTCCAGCATCCTCACGAGTGCCCCTCTTGCGGGGGCTTTGGTTTCCTGCCGTGTTCAGCGTGCCATGGGAGCAAGATGTCTGTGTTTCGGAACTGCTTTACAGACTCATTCAAAGCCCTCAAGTGTACTGCATGCAATGAGAATGGGCTACAGCGCTGCAGGAGCTGTGCAGGCTAAAAATGGCATCTCCATATGTTCAAACTAATTTTATGGTACTACACCAGTTTGTAATATGCTGGTTTTGGGTTTTTTGATTATTTTTTTTAAATAAAACTGTTTATCCAGTTCAGTCAATAAAAATCCATTTGTATTATACTTCTGCTGGTTTGATCATTTGAACTTTGTGAACTTTGGTTGCCAACCATATAATGAACTCTGAATTATATCTTTTTAGTTTTCTTATAAAGAGATTTGTACTCTGGAAAAATCACATTATGTGAATTCTTCCCATTTTCTATAAGGAATCATCAGCAACAGTATGTGTTTCTGACTCATGCACTCAAAATTACAGCAATATGATGCTTAACCTTCAGATTATGAGTAGCGCTGCTTTCAAGATCAGTGGGAATAAAGTTTCTATGATGTGGACTAGTCTAAGACCATTCCACTCAGTGCTTCCCTGAAAAGTCACTATGGCTGAATTCTGGCCCCAATTCTATGTTGCAAGAGAAGAACAGAAACATTTCTTGAAAACCCATGGATAAGCTTTGTCTTTTAGTACTGCTTTCTATTCGGTACAAAATTAATGTTGTTCAGAGTTGCATAAACATTTAACATAGTAGATGTTGATAGCCATTGTTGTAGTATCTCAGAGCTTTATTATCCTATATATTACCATAGACCTTATAGTGATCCAGTGAGAACATCAGGCAGTTTTATAATTGCATATAAAGTAATTGAGGATGAGAGTTCAGCTTTTTCAGCTTAGTGACTCTTGTGGTTTGACAGCTAGCCTGGCATGAGTGTTTTAAGGCATCTTTTCTCTCCAAGAAGGCCACTGGTCTATGCCCAGACAACTCCAGCACTATATATAACTTTGAAATGTTTGGTGGATTTCCTCAACACAAACACAAGAGATTTAGTCAGTAATTAGTCTGAACAGGCTGTGGGCTCTCCACATTGATATGTTCCAGTTTGGAAGTGCATTACCGTTCATGCACTTCCACAGAGTACTTCTTAACAGGGTAACTTTGGCAAACCAGCACTATCTGCTTATGTTGACATTGCACATCTTCCTTCTGTTCCTGCTATCAGTCTGTACTGGAATGGGTAGTAGAAAGGTTTACCACCTTGTTGAAATTGATGTTGGCTTGAAAAAGCTTTCACGGTAGTAATTTCATCCTGTTGAAGTTGCTTTAGCAAATGTGAAGCCATGTTACTTCTTACTTCTTCCCTCCTTCTTTGTAAAGCTGTGCTGACTGGAGTTTGGGTAAGTGCAATTGCCTTTACTATGTGTTTCTTACTCTATTTGAGGACCCCATTTCTCTTCCCTCTTTCCCGTGCAATGTTCCTTATATTTCTCTGTGATGAGAATCTCAGATTTTCTTTCACTGTTTTGGGCACAGCACAGCCGAAGTATAAAGCAGGATAGGCACAGTTGCACAAAGCAAGACTTGCAAAAAAAGCTTTTTGATAGCATTTGTTTTTCTGATGCCTTACTTTCCTCATCTGAATCAGCAGACTAAAGGTGAGAGTCTCCTTAAAGGCGAGAGTCTCTCATCTTTTCTGCGGGTTGCCCCCAGACCTACGAACCTGGGATTTGGCGTGGAAGCCACTGATGCGTCCTCACAGAGGTATGGTCAATGCTTCAAACTTTACTGACAGGTGAGCAGGGTTAATATGCTTTCTCAAGATGCCTGCGCATACAATAACGGCTTACAATTGGCTAACGGTGGCTGTCCACATGCCCAAGTCATGATGCTGATTGGATAGCAGGTGGCATCCATGCAGGCAGCAACTGGGAACTCCAACCAATAAGGGCTGTTTTGCTCTAGCCTTGTGGTTACATTCCTAACCGTCACACCTGCAAGGGCACAGTATCCTTGACCAAACAGTCTGCAGTAAGCAGGGCGTTGTGCATACAGGCTTCTGCTAAGATGCCATGGCCCGAATCCACAAGCCATGCCCCAACAGCAGACAACCACCTGTTCTCTGTGGGGGTGACAGTGTGTGTGTGTATCTCTTAAGGTCTGAGGTGATTGATGAATGCACCCTTAAGGACCAGAGAACCACCTGTAGAATGTGGATGTCTTGTAACCAGCAGAATCTTTCCATGTATGTTAGGTGAACTACTGACCAATAGTGTACTGGCATGTTATATACAGGAGTAGATAAAAGTGAAGCTGTTACTAAAAATAAAGTACTTTGTCTTCGGTGAAGTCTTCTGATCACGCTGCAGCCTGAGTTGTCTCTGCCTCCTCTGACTACTGCTAAGCTAATCTACATTACCCCAATAAAGGGTGACTCCAATAGTTCTTCACCTCCATTCCACTTGTTATGTCTAGAGGTGATAGCTGATGCTGAACAGTTGGACAAATTTGGCTTACTTATCTTCAACATTTGAATCTAAAGGACTTACGCATATTCTGTGGTATATTGAATATGCAGGTTTGAAAGTGCTTTTGAGATCCTACTGCTCCTGAAGCTCCTACTGTGAGGCTTAGAGGGAGTGTCTGAATCTTCTGCATAACATGAGATAGATTAAATTTTGTACGGAGGCCACCCATAATGTTTAGTTGCACCCAAGATATAAAACTCTCAATTGCAGATGTTCTTACCTTTTTAGTGCATGGGTAAGATGAAAAGAAAGAAAAACATTTCCCTTTTTTTATTTAATAGTCATGTACCCTCCATTTCTGACTACTATTGCAGTTCAGACTGGTAAGATACAGAAAGAAAGGCAGCACAAAACAGAATACCAATGCTTAGAATGTCATAAATTCTGACCCTTGAGGGAAATTACTAGGAAAGAAAATGCCAGTGTATTTGTGATACTGTAATTCCAGAGTCATTACCCCTGAAAAGATGTATTTCTTGATGACATAGTCCATATCACCATTCTCCTGCTGAAGGACTGTATGACCGAATTACTGTAACTTGTCGAAGTATGTTAAATATTTTCAGTTTCACTGAAAATGAAAGTTATTCATTGACCTGGAATGAGGGTTTAAAACTGGTTTTCCTGCATTTCTGGCAATCAGAAAATGACTTCTCTTCAGAGTGAGACAAATATTCTGAATTCCGTTTATTTCCTGATTTATCTCCAGAGGACATGCAAGGAATGTAGAGAGACTGTCCTAGCCAAGGCACTGTCCTTCTAACAGAGTCACTTAATACCTACAAGCAAAGATGAGACAAAACTTCCTTACTTTTCTTTTTAGAAGGAGAAATGATGAAAGCAAAAAGTCATTTGGCAGAATCTTCTTTTTAAGACTAGAAGATAATAGAATAAAACACAGGACACGTAATGCTAACAAATAGAGCATTCTTCAAGCATTGCATATTTTTCAGGAAACCTATGACAAATTTCCAGTGGTAGAAAAAGATCCTTTCTCTCTGTCATCAACTGAATTACTAGGTTTTTCTCTCCAGCTATATTTTCCTTATAACAGCCTGCATGAAAACCAAACCTTTTGTTTGTTTGTTTGGGTTTGTTTGTTTTGTTTTGTTTTGTTTTTACTGTATGTTTTACAACCTTTGCTAAGAATTTGAGTCTGGCTTCTCAGCTTGCTCCAGCTTTCATAGAAACACTAAGTGTGACAGAATGCCATCATTACTAAGGCACACCTAGGAGCCAGGTCAGGAATATGATGCTTCCTAGTATAAGAGATGCATCAGTCAGCTAACAATATAGCTTTTATTGTCAATCTGAAATAAAATGAGGAATGCGGCTCTGTTCTGATTTACACCAGTATCGAATCTTTACTTTCAAGGAGTTAGCAGCCATCTTCTCTGTTATGACAAATAAGACTCATTCAGCTGCATCTTTGTATGGGAAGTTTTCTATTTATAAATGCATCAAGCTCTGCTACTCTTGTTTCTGGCCTTCATTGCTATGCTGAGGTAAGGATCTAAGCAAATGTTCTCTGCCTGACAGCTCAGCATATTAACATGTATGAGAGTGAGTATCATAGACCAAGGTAATCCTAAGGCTGTCTGCTTTGCAAAATAGTGTTTTTGATCCTGAGAAAGGGAATGGTTCGGACTTCTTAGTCCAGTAGCTTGCAGCACGCTTTCCAGTGGGCTATGTATTCCCCATACTGATATGCTACAGCCATCAGGTGGCTTGGCTTTACCATGATTCATGTTCTAGGACATGATGTGATACAACTCGTTCTTTGATTTTTCTATAAATTCAAATTTTCATTTCCTTTTTCCTTCATGGGCTCTAGCCACTGGTTACTTCCATGAAAAGAACTGAAAGGTAGACACGGAAACTCTGCAGGACACTTTCTTCCTTATCAGAACCATCTGAGGTGTACTTGAAACTTAATGGATAAACACAGGCCTTCCTGTGGCAAAGGCTCCTACTGACTGACAAATAAAGGAATAATTTCAGGTATAAGCAACAAAGACTGTGGCTGTTGCTCTGGGGATTATATATGTCATTCTAACCAACTGACCAGACAAAATGTTATATATACATGTGCAGAATACACATGCTTTGGTGATTTAATGAAAATTTTGAAAGAAGAAATCTTTTGAAGTAACTATGCCTTATGAGAGAATTAAGAAGAAGCAAAGAAAGCGTTTAGAATAACGTGGGAAATGAAGAAGAATAAGACAGAAAATACTAGACTGCTATGGATTACTTTTTCTTGTTAGTTTTTGGAAAGGGAGCAACTGCCCATTATGAGGAAGTGGAATACATATAAGAGTACTTTCTAAAACAAAATCAAATGCCAATGCAAGATTAGCAACCAGACTCATACTTGGCTTGAGATCTCTGCTGAAGTCAGATAAATATTCAGTCTCTACACAGATCACTCATGTGCATTCAGACTCACCTGAGATGAACAAGTACTCATAGAAAATGTATGTGAATTTTCAGTAACCGGATCTTGTTTAGGACCTTCTGTGGAGCATGATTTTTTTTGCCTGAAGTTTGTATTCAAGGCTGCAATAGCAGACTTTCCTCTACAAGTTTTGACCTAAACCCTTCTTCTTCTCTTCTGTAGAAGAGTCATTGAATTAAGTTGGAAGGAACCTTAAAGATCATCTAGTTCCAAGTAGATTTGATGAATTTTAAGAATGGGAAGAATGTCCGTAAAGTATTTGACACTTCTTTCTGAGTAAAAAGCCATGTCATGCTGAGGAATCTTATATTTAATTTCAAAAGGTGATCACACATTGACAAATCATCATGTACTTTCATTTTACATAGTCTCTGCTTGGCATCTGGGCATAAGACTGGTCTTCTGTTTCATAGTGAGTCTTGCTGTCATGGGACGGGACAGTAAGCAAATACCTACTCTAAATAGTGAGGACCACATAAAGCAGGGTGTTCATCCTCCTCACTTCTTTTTCTCTGTAATAACACTGGGTACTTAATTCTGAATCTTTCTGATCTCAAACACAGTCATCTCAAATCAATGAGAACCATCCTACTGATTTAAATTCCTGGTCAATTGTGTCTGGCCTATCTTCCCTTTACAAGTGAAGCACTGTAAAATGTAGAATTCTGTAATTAATGCTATATTGTGTATAGTATAAATTCCTCTTTTAAAGTAAGAATATGGCGTGTCTTGAAGCCCATCAAGATATTAATTCATGCTATGAGTTATTTCTGCTATACCTGGGAACTCATAATAATGAATGAAAAGAAACTGATAGCTCTTGAAAGAAGAGAAGTTAGTTCAGCTGTAAGTAAACATGTATTGTAAGAAAACTTATTACTTTTGACCTTAGTATTCTGGAAAAAAAAGTAACGAGAAATTCTTGAGAGTTTTGGGTTTTAATTAATGAAAATAAGAAATTAATTTTACTGTCCTGAGTTTCACAATTTTCAGGAGTAAATACATAATGGAAGACACTATTTTATTCTCTTAGTCTGACATACCTTATTTGACCACAAAAGCATTCAACAGGAAACATTTACACCCTAAATAATTTAGTAAGGAGAAGAATTTAGATTGCTTAGCTTACTTTAAATAATTTAGAGATGATAGTAAAGGACATTGTAATCCAACAATAGCTTGAAAAGTAAAATTTATTAGAAACACATCTTTATATTTAATCTGAGTTTTCTTTCTTCCGACAATTTGCTTAGGGATGATGAATCAGGAAATAATTGCATTAGAAAGAAATGGCTGTGGAAAAACACTTGCAGTTTAGGCTTCTAGCTTATCAGTTCTACTTTGAAAAATTGGTTTCAAATGAGTTAAAAGATTTATGAAAACCAGCAAGTTTTCCACTCAAGAAAAGCCCCAATGCAATAAGTCACATACTGCCTGTGTCTCTTTGAGGTCTCATATTTTCTCCACTGACGGAAAAATCATCTAATGGAAAACAAAGGTTTATTTAAAAGACTCCCCTCCTTCCCAACAATCAGATATTAAGTTCAACAAAGATCATTATCTTTTAGTGACCTGAAATTTGGAAGTATATATAAAAGAAATATGCTACAGGTTAATGCTCTCTGGTAGCTGACAGAGTTATATTTTGTTCTGGAGAAAAAGCTCGTTGTGATGACACAAAACAAGCAAGGATTATATGACCAGTCAGAATGGTTGACTACAGGTGGTTATTTTTAGAATTGATCATAATGTGTTCAAAGTAGGAAATAATGATCACTACAATTCGCCAAATGTCATCATTTGATGTGAACGCTTAAACTTAAAAGTGGCTATATTACTTTATAAATATTAAATCTGATGGATGCATTCTTGCCTGTAAGATATGGTAGAAATTACCTTTGACTTCAAGTCAGGTAAATTATAAATGAGTGAGGATGGCAAACCTATAAAACATCATCTAAATATGAATCCTCTCTCTGAACTAACTCTCGGTACCAACCTTATACTATTTGCCTGGGACTCTGCCCCTGATCTGAGCCAATGTCTGAGACTTTTAAAAACATCCAGTCTCTGTCTTGTCCCTAAATCTCAATTGTGCATTAAATTTTCCCATTGTATGACAATTAGGAATAGCACACAGTAGGACAGAGATGTTGTGCTCCATCAAAAATCCTCCAAACCTATGGAAAGATATATTTCTGTTAATCCTTATGCATCAATACAGCTGCAAAGGCAGTGAATGCTTTATACGGCCTTAGCGATCTAATCAGATTGACAGAACATAAGATCAATACCTCAGTCTGCAAAATTAAAGGACTCAGTAAAAACTTGTAATTTTTTTATTAAGTATAAGCACAAAAGTAATAAACAGTCATCATCATTACCCATACATTTGAATCACAGAAGAAAATTTACTAGACTACTATTAAGCAACAAAGCTGTACTTTTAATATAAGTATATTATTATTATTCCCTCCATTATTTAGGATCTCTCTCAGGACAAGACAGAATAACTAAAGCAGAATTAGCAGACAAGCCTGTCAAAAAGTTTAGTCTGTAATCCTCTTCCTCAATGTTTTAGAGACATCCATTAGAGTGTTTTCTGCAGGTTGCAGTTTCACAACAGGGCTCCTTGCTATTCAGTGTTGTGTTCTTGTGACATCCCTGACAGTGGGACACTCTTCTGAGTTGTCTGGTGCTGTGCTGCCTTTTTCTACATCACCATGTTCTTTTACCAATTTGGAACATAATGGTTCTACATTTCTCAGTCTTTTCTCATATTCTTAACCAAATGTCCACATCCTGCATCAAGGCAAAATTAGCAATAAAATCCTCTCCTCTTTTTAGCACCATGGTATCTCATCTTCAAGGACATACTTCATGAGCAATATGGTTTGAAAAAAACCCTGTAATATTTTTCTGCATTTATTCTCCACTCCTTTTTCAGGTCTATGTTGGCAATAAGTCTTTTCTATTGCAGCCTATACTTCTTGCAGAGCATCTAATGCTCAATAATGCCAAATATGTCATGCCACACTTTATACTTACCTTCAGCCAACTTGGTATATCTACTTACTGTACAATTTATAGCCTCAGGTCCTACCCACAAATCCTATTGTCCTCTCTGGGAGACTTCCTACTATCTGTCTTTGCTGTACTATGAATTATGGTCCACAATAGCTTGCTGTACCATAGCATGGTTTTGGAATTTGATCCCAGATTCACTCATTGCATTCTCTCTCCTTCAAACTATTTTTCTGCCCTGCTTGATAGAGGTAGCTTCTTCCACTCTGCTCTCCTAAATCCTCAGCTGGTGTCTCCTTTGTCCTCCATCTCTCCTGACAGTTGGTTCAAGGGGGGCTATTAACCTGCTGCAACCAACTGTCTTCATCCGGTATACACCTGCAGAGAATCACCATAAAGTCAGAGCAGACAATATCTTTACTTTCGCTCTTAACTTCATATTGAGATTTGTTTTCTTCAACAGTTATACTACTTTCCCAAAGACCTTTTTATTCCCAACATGGCATTTCATATTGATAATGTCAGCAATAATTACAAACTAATAAAAGATTACTTGGCTGTGAGTCTGAAAGTATTTCATAAAAAGAGAAGATCACAGCAATTCTGAATGGTAAATCAGATTTGACATCCCTGTTTTAACATCCCTGCTTGCCTCAGAGGCACAGAGAGAAATTTAATCTAAATCTCCAGACTAAAAATATTTTACTGATGCACAAATTCATGTAGATGTTATGAGGCAGAAATTGGAATACACTAAGTCTTCTTCTCCTAAAAAAATTTCTTTGAAGTTTTTATCCTTTTTTTTTTAATATGAAGATTTCCCAAAAATTTTATACCTGAAAAACTACCAATTTCCAGCTTTCCTTCTTTCCTTTCTCCATTGATGTTACTAGATATCTAGAAATAATTAAATTGTTAAACATAGCTATAACATTTGCTTTACCTCTTAAAATCTGATTGCATATAAAATTCAATGTGTTGTGTTAGATTGAGCTGGCAAAATGCCAACTGCCCAACACAGAGAGAGACAATCCACCGCCCGCACCAAGGGAAGAGGAGGGAGGAAAAAAACCTGAAGAGGTGAAAAATAACCAAACCCAAGCTCGAAATAGCAAGCTTGTTATGACAATTAAAACCAGAATATGATATAATACATATATATACAAATGTGAGAAAAAAACAAAACAATAACAACCACCGAGTCTCCCACCCAAACAACACAGAATTCCACCACCTCAACTCACAAAAAATGCTCCAACAAACTCCCCCCCAAAGGGTACCTGTCAAGAGAGGAGAAAACCAACAACAAAGAAAAAAATGGTACTTCCCAAACCGAACAGCTGTGAAGAGGTGAATGAGGCCCAACACTCCCAGCAAGGGTGATAGCAGGTCTGCTCAGCACCCAGGCATCGAGGGACTGACTAGGCACCACCTGTGCCTTCTTTTATACTTGATTTTGATGTCAAAATGATATGAAATATCTCTTTGGTTGTTTAAGTCAGGTGCTATTTGCCCCCTCTAATCTACATGGACTCTCTGGGCCTGCTGAAACTGAAGGCCTAGCTGAAACTAAACCCAGGACTACCACAGTTGTAAAGCACATAAAAAATTGAGCTTTCTGCTTTAAATTTTGCTTCTAAAACTGAGCAGCAGATCCTCTACATCATCACTGTTCATCAGAGATACAGATCAACAGTGACACCTTGGCAACAAGTTTGTAACTTTTTATATCCTTATGAGGATTTGACTCTGTGACATTAAATTACTATTTTCAGCAGTTTTTACATTCTGAGTGTTTTTTATCCTCAAAAGGATCAGATTATGTCTGCAGAAGCAAGGATTTACATTTCAGAATAAGAGAGATCATCACAATTTTTTAGTGAAGTTTTTCAGTTTTGAGCATTGCGCTTTTGATGGATTACTTTTCTCCTGTAAGTTGCAATTGAAACTAGTTGTCAATATCTTTCCGTTTCATACAGAACCATGAGATTTTTTTAGTGCTTTTTCTATAATATATACTAAAATACTGGAAAATATATCTTATCCATGAAGGATGACTGTTACCTTAATTGCAAGAGAAAGAGCTTACTGACGACACATACATTAGCCAGACACTTCATCTAATTGAAAGAAAAATATCTACCACTCTTCAGGGATGAAATAGTTTATGTGTTTTGCTAGTAAATGAAGTAAATATAGTAAATTAATTAACGACATTTTAGCTTCCTACTCTCATGCACTTTTGTTCTAGAACTTAGTATGTATGCAATCTGTTCAGAATTTTCTTTCATTTCATGGAAGATTATGAAAAAATGGGAGCATCGTATTTAACCCAAGTGACATCAGCTATTGCCTAAACCCCTATATAGTTAAAAACAAAACTTGGAGTAATAAAACCCCATTTTCATTCCTTTGTTTCTGAAGAAAATAGCTCAAATATTTGTCTCATCATCTCCAACAATCTGCTTTGCTGCTGTCACAGTGCCATGTGCCATTCTCATTTTTATTGCAAATTTCTCAGAAGTGGGACCAAATCTGTGTTTGGAAGAACCCGTTCCTGGCACAATACTTAAAACTTGCTCTGGACTCTACTGGAGCAGACCAACTCACAGTCTTCATTAGAACTTTCAGTCCTGTGTGAGTCTTGCTGAAAGACTGCAGTACTTCAGCAGAGGCTTTGGATGTCGTGTCATGGCCCACGTGCAACTATGCCTTCTGCAGCCCACTTGTGAGATGACTGAGTGTTTTGGATGCTGTAGCACATATTGCTACCTCTCCTAAAGTGCCCTCATGAACTGGTCAAAAGCTGTGCCATAACTAGGAAAACATGCAGATCTAGATAAGTCTTCTGTGTTACACAAAATAAATGTAACTACCTGTCATATTACTCAACCCAAACCGTTACCATGCTTTTCTGTTGCAATTTTGAAGTAACTTCTTTTACTTTATATGATCTGTTTCAAGCTTAGAAATTCCTGCTAGTAAGTGTGTATAGAACTGCATCTCATAGAAGTATTTAAAATAATAAGCAAGCATTTCCAGTCACATGTCAAATTGCAAAGGAAATAAAAATAAATCTTAGGCATTCTGTTTAGAATGAGAGCTTGGGTATCTTCAGTTCCATTTTCTCAGCAGCAACTTCATTTCAGAAAGAAATGTGCAGAGGAATCTATACAAAATACATATTTAATCAGATTTAGAATTTGTACTTATTAATTAACAGATGTCTTAGTAATTACTTTATGTGCTGGAGAGAGAAGTCTACTCTGCCAATACAGTTCAGCATGGAATAAAACAGAGCTAAGGTGAACACTTTTAAGCCCTGTCCTATGATATTGGAACAAATCACCATCTAGGATGGAGAAATTCACAATAGTTACACTAGAAGCCATCTCCTTTCTCCTTAATATAGCGTATTTTAGACATTTATTTTATTTCTGAGGAGCAAAAGAACTGAGTAGAATAACCCTAAACCAGAAGTAGTCTGTTAGACAAACCAAAGTAGTCTGTGAGTCTGTGAGACTTGGGGAAAAAATATGATACATGATACTATAGTTTCTTTCAGTTATGTCATGTGGCCTTTGACTGGGCTTCTGGCAAGTTTAGAATTTTTAGCACTGTACTTTCTGCTGCAAACAACTCTTTGTATTACTGAAGGAGATCCTCTACAGCAATTGAACTCACAAATGCATTTTTAGGATAGTTTTTTGTCAGCACTGATTTCTTTAACAAGAGAAAGGATTTGAGACCTGTACACAGTAATAGCTATGGGTAAGACAGAGAGTGGGCAGAAACGTTCCCTAGATGTGACGAAGTTATTTGGTTTGAAGGTAGTAATTTGTGGGTCTACTTTTACTTCATGGGGAAAGGTCATGGAATCCTGAAAAATATTGCTGAAGAATGACAGCCTGCACACACTAATCATGCAAAGAAGACATGTCTTCCTGATTGAATGCAATAGAAATTGTGGCACAGCACAAGGGATGATGAAGGACTTTTAGAGTAATCCTAAAGTAATTGGTATTACAGATAGAGGCGCAGGAGTATTATTTAATTCTGGCGAAAGTAGAGATGTCTTTGAGAAACAAAGATTAGCCATAAGTTGTCATTGCATCTCTAATCTTGCTAAATGATGTAAATAAGATGGAGATTGACATAAATGAGAAGTATGATGAGCAGGACTGAACAGGCAGTGAAACCATTCCTGTGTTGTAAGATGTTGATTTCCTTTGAATTTTAAGTTTGTGATGAAAAGTAGATACTGGTTGCACCTCTCTTACTCCAGAGGGTTATTCATTCTAATTTCAGCTGCTCTAAGCTCATGACTTCAGTGCATATCATTTATCACAAGATATCAGTTAGATGAATTGAACGAATTTTAATGGTGTGGTGGGAGAAATTCCCTTTTTGAGGGTTCCTGGTGATGCAGTGCAATAGCTCATATGACAAATATTCCTTAGCATCACTTGTCCCTTTTTCTTGAAAGTAAATACTTTCTGCTTACATCTTTCACACCTCATGTCACATGTGGCTATAGTATCTGCACTAACAACAGGCCCTGGCCTACTACATTACTAGTGTATCAACCTGAAAATTGACACGAAGGAACCATGCAGCCTTTGCAATATGCCACACACTGGAGCCATTACATCAGCAACTCATGATGTCTGTGGAAGGCAAATAAAATACTGAGTGCCAAAAAAAAAAAAAGCTGCTGCTGGTCTCAGTTTGAAAGGTACCTTGTCACCTTTGGCACACATTTATTACAGACCTGGAAATCCAAGAGAATGTTTCATAATATTTTGGGGATTTGCCTGGTTTTCCATCCTCAGAGAAAAGATAGTACCAATCTGGGAATGAAGATAAATAATTTGTCTTTTGCTAAATCCTTAAAACATTGTGAAATAGGTATTAGAAGTAGAGTCTTCACATCTTGAACTGAATAATAATAATAAAAAGGATTTTACTAGTAGGGCCAAGAATAAATTGGTTGTTCACAGGAAAAAGGAGAGCATATATATTCTACCACTATTTCCAAAAGATCAGATTTCATTTTGGAATTAAAATGATAAAGTCACATGCCTGAAGAAAGTGAAAAATAATTTAAAAATCCTCTAATAAACTTCAAAGGCCCAGAGTTGAGACTGTTATTTGCTTTTCACTTTATTCTCATTTGACAAATCCAGGTTGCTGACAGAGATGTTGAGTGCCTTTAGCTTGAGCGTCTCTTGAAGGATCTCTTGAAGCATCTTCGAGAAAGGTCCAAAGTGAGGGTGTAAGAGAGATGAAGTGCTTTCCTTTGTTTTCTTACCACTGTTCTGAATTGCTATTAAAGTGGACAAAAGATAGGAAAGAACCTGCCTTTGGCAGGGTGGAGCTTAATGCCTCCTTTAGATCTGCACTATTCCTTATGAATGCCTCATGTTTGGTGTTCCTCACTTGGAAAGCACATAGCCCTGAATAGGTGGAGATGCAGTTAAAACCTCTTTTGTATGGTTTGTGCTCTGAACTTTCACATCATGATGACAGCCATTTCTGGAGGTATGAGTTGCACTGTTTGTAGTGCTGGCAATGAACTGTAGGGAGTAGAAAGAATATTACATTACACAAGAAAGCAGTGATACCACAACTTTGATGAAAACAGTACCTGGAGAACACCAGAGGAAAATGTTCTTCTTACTATTGCTGTAAATGAGAACCCAGCAGAGTAGGTAGAAGTCCATGTGGGATATGCTGTATATTATCAGTGAACTTTTTTCCCTGCAATCATTTTATTGTCATCCATTTTACAAGATTCCAGAAGCAATTCAAAATGGTTGGGAAGCTCCTTAATGACTATATTGTTCAAGCTGGGCAACATTTGTAGTCACATTGAGAAAACTAGTGATACCACGGACATGTTGTTGCACAGTGTTACAGTACACTTTTGTCATATTGTTATCTTTCCCGATAATAAAAAAATTCAAAAAGAACTAAAATCCCGCAAGAACCTGGCTGGACTTGATGGTTGTTTGGGAGTGTTTTCAGTAGACCGAGTTGTTTCTGTCCCAGGCAATTCAGCTTTGTAAGCTTAGCCTCAAGCTCTCTTTTATCATGATGGCAAAACTGTCACTGTTTTTCCCAGAGCTGCTCTTGCTTCTTGAGGGTAAAACTGTGTACTGTGATGTAAGAGGGAAAGATCTATTTACTTGCCTGCTGCTTTTTCCACTGATAGCACAACTCCCTGTTTCCCTATTCTGTTGCTCAGAAAGCCTGTGTTCCTTTGATAAAAAATGAATCATAAGGAAAAAGGCACAGTAATATGAGAGAAAAAATTTCTGTTTGAATACAAAACAGAATCACTGTAGTTCCCAAAATTTTTGGGACATCATAATGTTAAAAGCAAAGGACAAAGGCTCCAGTTCTGGACCAGTGGGTTTATGTTGCCACAAGAATAATTAACTGCCTGTCCAAAAGGGCTGGGGATTTTTTGTTGTTTGTTTGGTTCGTTTTTTTTTTTTTTTTTTTTTTTTGTGTTTGTGTTTTTTTTTTTTTCCCACGGGAAATACATTACTTAGAGAATCCTAATGATGTTACTGCTGGACAAGGAGATGTCTGGTGACAATCAGCAGAAGCTGAAGACCTACATTACTAAGTAGTTACTGAGAAAGAAAGGCACCCCAGGCTGAGATTAAAGGGATGAATAATGAACAAACAAAAAAAGGGATATCAACTTCTTTTACTCCAATGTTTCTAAATGACAGTTCAAAAGAATCTGCTTCAGAGAAATAGTTTTCTTCAGTGAGTCAGCCTTTTCTAAATCATAGGAAAAAACAACTAGATTGTTGTGGTGTTTTCTCTTCTGACCTGTGAAAATACTGTTGAATTTAAGAGAGTAAAAATACATTAAAATATTTTTTTAAAAAATGCTCAGAATTGTTTGGATGATATAAATGGGTTTGAAAACCAGGTTAAGAGTGGATCCATACTGCTTAGACAACTATAAATATAGGCAGATAATCCCTTCCAGAAGGAAACCATGCATCAGAATACCTTGAGTAGTTCATGAGTATGTTAATTACAGACAAATATGTAAAGATATATATTTATATCTCTCTAGATATATAGTGTATATACTGTTGATGTAGCATCTATATGTATAAACACAAATATAAGCAACAATATTGACACCATGAGCAACCATATGGGCCTCTTTAAGCTTTCCCTTTACTGTTCGATATGCATCATCGACTGTTCATCATGCTCATATTTGGAGTGCATGCTCTTTAGGAGACAGAATGATGCCTTATATTTTCTGTGAAATATATTTATTGGGGAAAGTGCAATAAATAACAAAGATATTTACAAATAACATTATATTTATATGAGCTTATAATTCTTCTGAGGTGGTGCTTTGTTTTAGGTTTTGGGTTTGAATACTTTGGCAAAATGCCAAGTATGTACCAAAGGAAAAAGCTTTCTCCCCACCTGTTATAGTTTAGCCAGTAGAAGTCACCTGTCAACTGGCCTGATCCAGCTCAAGTCAGCTGATAATCTAAGGCCTACTCTGAAAACTAAAGCTTAATTTAGGCTTGGCTAAACCCATAAGAGGTGTTCCAGTACCTCTAAGAATTCAGTAAACAAGACTGATCATGATATAGTAAGACAGAGATTTTTTTCCCTCCAGACTTGGTTCTTAAACAGAACCAAATAAAAACATTATCTTTGCAGGCCGTTTCTGCATCCTGGCAAAAGATGTCAGATTGTAAAGGAACTGATGAGTTCATTCAGGAAGTAATCAAGATAGACTTGTCTCTATATAAAAACATAATTATTGTAATACAGAGAAAGGATGAACATATATTGATCCCTGATGATAATATGAGCTGCAAATGAAAAAGTTAAATAAAATGTGTTTGCATGGAATAACATATTTACAGTAAATTCTATTTCCCCCCTGTAACAACAAGTCCTGTTACTGCAGTTTTTATTTGGCAATGAAGATAAATTCATATCAGAAAAGTATTTTAAGAGTAATTACTCAGCTTGGGGCATATAAAGATCTTAGGCTGGGCTATATGGAGGAAAAAACCTGTTTCAGTTCTTAATTTCAAACCGATGTTGTTGCTTGTGTTCCTTTTCTTTCCTTGCTCCGTCACCTAACCCTGCTGTGACTAGGAACAGCCCTTCAAATGAAAGATAATAAGTACTTTAAGGCATACTGGGTTCCTGTAATTCCCATTTAAACACCATTAACTAAAAAAAAACCTGTTGGGTATAAAACCTGCTGATCCTTAGGGATGACTTGGAGGACATTTTGCCTTTAATAGCTTCATCCCTTGCCAGACTATAATTCACTTACATTTGTGTCAACAGCCTCATCAATGTAAGACTATGACCTTAATGAAAATTGCTATACTATAAAACTTCCTATACTATGTGATTTTAATTGAATGATACAAAGGATCAGAAAGACAACAGAGCCATAATACTGGTTATTCTGCTGTCTGCCAGGAAATAAAATGACAAGCAGCACCTTTGCAAAGGATTTTTACATGCCTTTGGAAAGACAGTCAGTCAAAGGGCAAGTGACCTTAGCCCTTGTTTTCATGAGTAGGAGGGATATGTCCCCCATGTGCCAGGGACCTCTTTGAAAAATAAGGCTTTGTTGGCTCTGAGCACTGGGAAAGCACTTTCAGCCTAGTGTTTTCTGGGGGATACTGACATCAATATGAGAACCATAACTGCAGCACAGGAAGAACCAGGTGCTTTTGGCTGTGTACATTAAGTTATCTGGATCACATAATAAAGCACAAAGGAAGACTAAAGATGTTTTGAGTACAACTTTGGCCTCACCCTGGAGGCAATGGCATTTTGATGAAGGAAGTCCACAGGAGCAAGACTGATGCTGCTGCACACAAGTTGTGCAAGAGAGGTGGAAATGAAACTGCCTTGCCCCAGTGCAAAAATCTTCAGCTTGCCTTGACTGAGTCAGTGTGTGGTCACATTGGGACCAGCTGGTTATGAGGGAATTTAATTGGCTTCGGCAAGATTTGTGAAAAGACAGATGTTGCAGGGCTGGCTGTGTTCCTGCGCATGGTTGTCATAGTATAATTTCCCGCTGGTGTGTTTCACATCGTCGGAAGCCCAATTAGCCAACTAAGCTTTGCTTGCAGCAAGCAGAACTAGGAACACACTGGTTTTCCCCTGGGCAGCTACTTGCTTGTTTTATGCATGCACGGAAAAATAAAAAGTTGTCTTTTTTGGTTAACAGAGCCAGAGCACCAGCACTTCATATTAGCAAGGCTTTAAAAAGAGGCTATTCTGTATATTCACAATGTCTCATATCTCTAGAGCACTATAATGTTTTCCTTTCAAAATTACATACTGAGGATTTTTTGTCCCTTTAGCTAGGCAGCACATAGCTTAATATCTGACTCAATCTTCACCTTTTTCAAGCCATTTCCAAAATACTGTTTTCTGTACAGCTTTATGATCAGTCTTTTCAGGACCTTAGTCATCTCATCTAGGTGATTCTGCTTGGTTTTCTTTCTCAGATTCTCCTGCTCCCCTTATATCTACCAAAATCAGATATACTACATCCCAGTCCACACACTGAACATCCTTTAAATGCTTTAAAAAGTTCAGGAATGACATCAGAGGTGCTCTGCCCTTTGCAAGCTGGTATGTATACTCTACCCCTTTCACACAGACAGAAATAGTTTGAAGACTGCATCTACTAAAGAACAAATCTTATAAGAGAAGATTTACATTCTTTCTCTTAGTGCCAGAGAAACAGTCTCCTAGTTTTCTCCTACCTTTCTCCAAGACATGTACTTGAATTTCTTAACAAGGGTGGTCTGAAGGAAAGTGAATGTTCTCACTGGTAACAGCTACATCATATTGAGTTCATCCACCAGAATTTCTTTCCTATGTAAGACTGTGCATTGCCAAAGATACTGCAAATATACTTCTCACTGAAGTGACTGGAGTGTTTTAGAGACTGTTGTCCATTAACATAGGCTCCATACTAGAAATTAATTTTATAACCCTTATACCATGGTAACAAGATGTGAAGATAAGCATTTGAAGACTGATTATCAACACACAGTCAACATCAAGTTTCCACTAGAGCTCTGGATTACTTAAAAATGCAATTTTTTAAGCAAAAAAAATAGTGCTAACTTCTTCATCTGCAGAACTCAGAGGTCTTGAAGGAGCAGAATGGTTCCTGGTTTTTGCAGCAATCCTAGAGCAAGACTCCACTGTGAAACAGAAGTAAAAGTGACAGTTATAAGGAAGAGTTACTAACTCTTCATAAAATTCATGTAACTAGCAATGAAGATAGTTTTTTTGATGAGTTATCTCCATCTGTTGAGGTTCAAGGCTTACTAAATCTCCAAACAGAAAGTTTATGATATAGTAGCTCACAAAACCTGTTCTGTTACGAGAAACAGTGGGTACTGGAGGAGCACAAATGGAAAAGGGGACTTCACTCTAACAGAAAATGTTACATTGCTACTATATGTGAATCGTTAGCATTGCCAGTTGTTTTTGGACCTCCTCAAAGAAGTGTGAGTATAGCCAAATAACCTCCTTCCATGTAGGTTAGTAGGTTCAGGGTAGAAAATAGTTACTTTTGCCATGCATTAAGAACTCTGTGCCTGAGAGACACTGCACAGATTTTGTCCTAGTGTACAGATCTCCAGGATTTATAGACATTACAGGATCTTGAATAATTTTCTTTCACCTAGTTGACACCAAACAGGTGGCATTTAACAAATTTATACCTCCAGGAGAGCCATTTTAATCTTCATACAAAGACATGAAACAATTAAAAATTCACCATTTCCCTTAGGATTTCCCTATAATGATTAATCATCTTCATTGCTGGAAAAATATGCCAGAAATGTCTGGCATTACTTCCTGCCCATATGTTCTTATTATGACCCTACTATATTAAATATCTCCTTAATACATAATTTATTGCTGTGAAGGCACTTGCAAGCAGTAATAAAGCCACTTCTCAGGCCCCTGTTTTTGGGCTGAACAGATTGGGCTCTCAAACTCTCACTGCAAGGCAATTTCTGCAGCTTTAAATCATTTATGTTTCTTTCATCTAGAGATTTCCTAGCTACCTTTTAGCACAAATTTAAACTGTACACAGCTTCATAATATTAGTGTCAGTCTTGGCATAGCTAAAAATAAATTTGTTTCTCATACACTTAATACTAAATTAAGGATCAAGTGACTGCCAGCCCTTTTTAGTGCTGTATCACATGGGAGCTTATGTGGAGTTGTTTTTTTATTAGTAATATGATACCAGGTTTATTCCTTTGAAGCCTGTACTTGGTTTCTAACCAAGTTAATGGACAAAAGCATTCTCTGATGCTTGGAGTAGAACCAGATAAAACATCACAAGCAAAAAGAGAAACATTAAAGTAAAGAAACGAAACAGATTATTTGTGAATATGTCTGCACTTCCACATCCTGACTGGCTGTGTTGTCTTTTCCTTAAGTACCTGGCATTTTTATTTTCTTATCATAATTTTAAACTCCTTTTTAAAAATCTCAGTTCTCCTTGGTAGAGACATATTTTTATTTCATCGAGATCTTTAGCTTTCATTATTCATTTGCAGCAAATTGATTGCAGACAAGTTTTACTGATTCCATGGGATTTTCCCCCTTCCACAAGCATTTTCCAGATACTGCTTTCCCACCCCATTCAAACTGCTGCCTTGATTTCAGTGTTGAACAAAGTAGTCTTCTAAATAAGATTTTCTTCCATACTTTTTATGTTTGGGTTTGTTTGTTTTTTTTTAAACAACCTTCTAGGAAAAGGCTCATCATTTTGTTTCCAGCAGAATTCTTTTTTGTCTCAGTCATTTTTAGTAGTCTGGGGAGACAGAGGCAGATTGACTAGATCTTGCCTGTCCTTCCCTATAAAGCTATGCCTTTAAATATCATTACTGAAGAAATTCTAGTGATTCTACAAAAATCTTCAGGAACATAAAGGTCACACAAATGCCTGGTAAAACCTGAGATATAAATGTGCACAATAGAGAAACATAAAAGAAAGTTCAAGGTAAAACATAAAATGAACAATTAGACCACACTGCTTGAACAGGTTTGTTTTTACCTGACTAAAAGCTTGTTCTACTTAAATAAGCAGACCAAACAAGCCGGTTACAGCCTGGTAACCTATATATAGCTTGAACACTATTGAAAACAAGCAGAGGCAGACACAAAAGAAATCACTCCTTTTTAACAGAGCCTACCTAAGGCTCTGACCCCTCTTCCTCTCCTCTCTCTTTTTTTTTCTTTCATTGTATACCCCAAGCTTTTACTTAACAAGGGTTTTGAGTCTAAATATATTCAACTGCAACTGCTTCCTTCCCAGCTAAGGTACTGCCAAGACTAAATGCTAATTTAAGTCGTTAAGTATCTACTGACGGTCTAACAAAGAAAGGCCATTCCCCCCGAGAAGGGCTGTGTTGCTGATTGCTGCTAAACCCATGTATATCTCCCCATAAGTGGTATAGGAATAAAATAGCTTCTCACCCCTCATCTTGTGGTCCTGCTGCTCTGTGGGAGGGATGTAGCCTCTGCAGGCTGTGGATTATGGCAGGATAATTAAATCGTACCTTTGGAACACTTTACAGGTCAGAACCCATTTCTAGGGTGAAATAGGTCCCTTTGGTGATGCTGTGGAACTGTTGTCATCTCTGCAATCATGGAAGTTGGGAGACACTTTGGACTTCATATGTGAACCACAGAAAACTCTAGTTACAGAAGGAATATTTAAAGCACTTACTGTGTTCTTTTTTCATGTCTGGTTGATTTCTTTTTTTACTTCCTTTTTTTTTCCTGTCCCTTTCCCTCCAGTGCAGCCTAAGGGACCTGTATTTTGTTTTCAGGAGTCTCTGTCTCCTGCTGTGTGGAATCTTGTTCTATCTTAAATACGAGATATTCATGAAAGGAAACACCCAGATGTTACTGAGAAGCTTCACCACAACCCCAGATGCAGCTTCCTAAGTATTAGAATTAGTGCAATGCCTAAGTAAAATATGCTAAGTAACTGTAACTGAATGCCCTAGATTTTCCAACAGATTAACAGCTGGGATGAGGCAAATACACATGTAGTACCAGAGATGGTGAAGTCAACGTCTGTAAAGAGTTTCTTCTAACCTTTTTCTTCACAGAATGGCAAATATTTCAGTAGAATACACTTAAAAAAAGTTTTTTCTTTCTTGACTTACAAATGTAAAACTAGGTTGAGAAGATCAAGCACAAGAAGGAGTTTCTCATCACCCCTTGTGGGACACAACCCTCACAGCTAACAGAAAATGCACTAAGCAGGGATGTTGATAATTAGAAGCCTGAGTAAGTACAGCAAGAGCTATTAAGCCAACCCTACATGTGAGGTGTGTTTAATATTAATGACCTCTGTGAGTCTGCAGATGCACCAGTGGATGATGCTGGAACAAAGCTCTCCATGTACCTTAGTGAGGGTAAAGCTTTGGAAATCTGCATCAAAAGAGCCTGTGGTTAAGAGCATGTTGCTCAGAAGTAGTAGAAAACTTTGCTATTCAGTATTTGTGCATATTCTATTTTCTTTGTGGTTGTGTGTTTTTTTTGTTTTTTTTTTTTTTTTTTTAATACTGTAGGTCCATACCCCTTTTGATTTTTCTTGCTGTCCTTGGGGGCAGCAGCCAGGCAGGACTTGGGTACAGAATACCCACAGCAAGGACTAGGACTAATTTGCATTGACCAGTAACGTTCTGGTCTGGACAACTCTAAGTTTTTTCACACTTGAAAGAGAACTTGGGGCCATCTGTTAAACTCTATAGAAAGACTGTCACAGATCTTGTTTCATCAACAACTGCATGTGAGAACAATATGTTAGTAGGGTTGTTTTACCTGGCTGAGGTATTTTCCAGTTGATTCATGTTGTGATTTAGAGGTACTTGGAAGTCTTGCTTTAGGATTTAAACTATTCTGGTTGTCAGTTTGATCTCTTAAAGTTTATGAGTCAAGTAACTAACATTGTTTAACATTTCTGCAAACTGTCAGGACCTATTAGTCAGAAAACTACTTGTCTCACCTCTAGTGTTCTTGCTCTTGAACTGGATTCAGTGTCAGATGAGTTAGTGGCTACTTATAAACCTGAGGTCTCCTTAAAAGGAATTTCTTATTATGTTGTGTTTACTTCTTAGATTTCTTGATATAAGCCATAAACATACAGGTTTTAGTGATTTCTTTGCAGAATTCTTATCCTAACAGTACAATAGATGTTTTCTCTGGTGGGGATAGGAGATGAAAAATTGTCACTTACTTTTCCTTTATGGTTGATTTACAATTTTTTCATGAGTATTGAGAGAAATATTAATTTTTACATAAAATCTATTTTGCATAGGAAAGACACAATCTTCTGAATTATAGTTTAATTCAACATTTCTTAACTGCCTCTACATGATCACAATGTAAAGGTAATTTTTGTTATTAAAATCTTCTAAATCTGGTTAAAAAATTGCTTAGTAGTTATAGGAGTTTTGAAATAAATGGAGGACAGCAAAACCAGGAAATTGAAAGACTAATAATTCATTTTTTAAATGAAGATATTTATGCTTACTGTGAAGGACAGTGCATTTCTACAAAGTAGATTTTGAGACAACATTGTTAATATACATGTTTTTATTGAGTCAGCTTCGACAAAGGGACTTTCATTGCAATCTTATCTACTTTCAGTACTCATCTCTCAGTATCAACTGGATTATGCAAATAAATCTCTTATTCAGCACTGGTATCTGTGTAAAGCTCTGATGAAGCAGTTTCAGCAGATGGAGCTAGTGTGCTTCCAATCTCTGACAGCTGTGCTCACCATGGAAAAAAAAAAGAGCAGATTAGTATACAGAACTGTGGTTAGGGGTATTTCAGGATCAGTGGTGAAGATTTTCTTTCGGCTTAGTGGAAAAGTAGCAAGCATAAGTGGGAATAACCTATCCTTTATCAAGTACTGGTGGATAAGAGCAGTGCAGCTTTGTGATTCAGATGTCAGCGATGTACCATAACATGGAAAAAATCCTTGAGAATAACAATGAATATTGCTTTTGTCTCCAGAATTTTTTACGATGTTTTACTGCTTTACACTGTTACTCTCACACAGTAACACATTGTGCTCCAAAAGTGCCATAAAATATTCCAGTATTCTGAAAACCTGTGGCATATAATTCAGGTCTTAGGGGACATGTTGGTCATACGGGACTACAGTAAGAAAGAATAATTTTTTGTGGAGATGCAGTCACTTAATTCAAGCCTGTCCTGACCTGAAGAATACAATTCAATTGTTTTCTCTGATGGGGTCCTTGTACAGTCATTGACACTCACAGAGATTTTAAAGTAGAGAGAAGCTAGAAACACCTCTCTTCCCAGAAGAGTGGTCATAAGATGCCTGCCAATTAGTAAAAAGTAAGCCTGTAGTTCTCTACTTTTTAAGCCATGAATTTCTGCACTGAAGTCCAGGCTTCCTAGCTCCAAAGGTACCTCCAACCTTCCCAGCATTCAGGGTATTGTTATGGGTTCACCTAGGTGGGCCTAAATTTGGGCTCTGAAGTGTGGACTAGGCCGAAGCTGTCAGCTGACTTGAGCTGGGCTGAGCTGACAGCTGACCTCTTCTAGCCAGTAATTTTGTATTCCATACCACATTATGACATCATTTCCAGGGAAGTAGGAACCAGTGTGGGAGTGGTTAAGGCAGTAACTTCTCAGCCTTCCTCTTGGGAGGACACACGATGCTGTCCCAGGGGGGATGGAGAGGACCAGGCCCACCACTGGCTCACAGGGTATCTCAAGAAAGTAAAATGTGTTCTTCTGGGTCTCTCCTTTCTGCTTGAGTTTGTCTCCCTGGGGAATAAGGTTTTTCTTAAGTAATGTGTAGTTAAGATAGTAGAATTTGTGTGTTCTTTAAGAAGTTGAGGTGGGGAACTTGTTGTTGCAGACTTGTGTGAGTGTATATTTGTACTCTCTTCTAGTTGACTCTTTCTTTCTGTGAAAATATATGTAGTTTTAGTATAAATGTGGTTTGAAGTGTTTTTTTTCTTTACCCTCTCTTTTCCTCCCTTTCCCTGGTGTTAGGAGGGAGGCTTTTCTCTCTGTGCTTGGGGGGGTTGGCAGTTGCTTATCTCAAACCAAGACAGGTATAGACTGCAGTGAGATCTCAACAGTTCTCATTCAGACTAAGGTTTTCTCCTTTGTACCTCCAAGCTAATTGAATGGGTCCTCTCCTACAGAGCTGTTCCTGCAACAGGAGCTTTTACTGCATGAAGGCCCATCAGTCAAAATTTTGTGAGGAAAGAACAGGTTCTTGGATATAATGTGCAAGTACATAGTGCCTATAATCCATGTAGACCTCTGTAATTGTATTTGGCACATGCAGAAGGCCATGAGCTACACTGAGGGGTGTATGTAAGGAACACAAATTGACCATCAGATCTGTCTACTCTGTGGCAATTGTGCTGGGTTCAGTTTTCAAGGTCAGTGGTTTTCATTTGACTTACTAGCAAGCACAGAGGATGGGACCTTGTCCCAAAAGGCTTCTTTAATACAGTGCCAGAGGCTAACAGCAGGGAAAAGAAAATGCTCCAAGTTGTTAGCCAATTTTTCGAGTTGTCCTGCCATGGAAAGAACACCTGAGAGACTTGGGATTCAATATGCCTATCCATACATCCAGGCTGGGAAAGGGAAGGAAGACAAGAAAGAAAAACTATTCAGGAAACTTTTCAGGACTTTGTGTTTATGACATTAACTTTCCAACAGAAAAATATGCAAATCCTGAGAAGACAAGAGTTATGTGCCATTTCAGAAGTTAATATACGGTATCAGTGCTATCGCTTTGTACCTTCTCTGCAGTTCTTCAGTTCCTACATTGTGATTTAGTGTAGAACATTATAAGAGCAGAGTGTGAAAGTTTCAAAGCCATCATTGGTCATTGTTACAGCAGCATAACCCTGACAAGCAACTGATGGAAAGAAAGGTTTTATTGCTGCACTGGTCTCTCCTTCTTGCCTATTTAGGTCTTCAGCTCCGACACTTTAGTGACTCCATCCGCTACTGAATTCTTGAACAAAGTTTGGTGGGTATAAAATCAGGCATTATTTTGTTATGTGCATGTCTGATATGGAAAGGACAATTTTAATTTCCTGTAAATTTCCTACTGCAGCAACAAACTGAGCCATGGGTTTTGCATATACATATATCAATTTTTCTTCGGGTTTTCAATTCATATTTTTTGATTTCATGATCTAACTGAAATTTAGTTGACTTTAAGAGATTGTTTCATGCAATTTTTGATGTATTTCAAAACTTTGTTCCATAAATCTGTAGGTTCTCATCAATCCAGAACACTTACCTGTAATTACTGCTCTTAGATAACAGGAATGTAGTATGAAAATGAAGGAAAGGAATTCATCACACAGCAGAATCTCCTCTGGGTTTTCACATGACTGGTATTAGTTGCCCAGATCATACGTCTATCCCTAATTATATTTGAAATGTAATTTCCTCTAAAGGAGTCAACACTGTAGTGTTGCTTACTTTTCCTTGTTACAAGGAGTCAGCTGAATAATGACAATATTCAATGACAAAATCCAGGGATTTGGGAGTTGTCCCACGTCTCTGACAGAATTTTTGAATGACTATTGCTTGTGCCACTTGTGGTCTTGGTTTCTAAAACAGTACATGTGTTCATCTGCTTTTGTAAGTTGCTTGGAATCAATGGATAAAAACTGTGGCATAAAAGTTTGGTTAAACATTGCATCATTGTCTAGAAAAAAAATACCCAGTTTCAATTTCTGACATGAATGACTTGTCTGTGTGAAAAGTGGGTGCACAATAAATTACAGTGTGAAGCTACAGGAGGTGATTTACTCCATACTGGCTCCAGGTGAGGCCATTCTCACCATAACTATCCATCTTACACAACTGCAGCTGTCCCCAGGCTCCTGCATGGCCAGTGGAGAGTCTCCTGGAAAGGGAGAGGCTCAGAACTTCTAAGTTAGACATGTGTTGTGAAATCCACTCCATAGAAACTTCTCTCTCTCCCCTCACACCAACAACAGAATCTACTGAGATCAGCTTCCACTTAAAGTGATGTGATACCTTTCCCTCTCACTTGCTTTGCCTCTTACCATTGCCTGTGAGACCAATTCTTTCACATTTATTTTGGAATTAGTTGTACATGCTTGAAGAATTATACTGACAAGGTCCAGACTCCCTCTACAACCAGCAGGATAAAAAGAGAAATTTATTTAGAAATCTATTAAAAGTAGGAAACTGCCATAGGTATAACAGAGATGCCTCTACTTCTCTCTTTCTCACTATCCACCCAAGCATAAAGTTAACCTTTGTGATGAGGAGGTGGCTTGAAGAAACTTATGATTCATACCCTTGCTAATTCACAAAATTCACTAACTTCTCTGTGTTGCCAAGCAAAAGTGATTTACAACTGAATAACAAAAATTCTGTCTTTATAGAAACTCCTGGAGTGTGAATCAGGATTCCAGGGGCAAGGACTCCACGTCCACTCCTGGGATTTGGTAATATCCCAGGTATTACCAGTGGAATACTTAAATAAGCAACATACAGCATTATTTTCACAGTGGTAATACTTATTGAAACTAAAAGTAGTTTGATTCTTTACTATTGTGAAATTAGGTACTATGCATTTACAGCTGGTATGACTATTGCAATGAAATATCATTGTCAAACTGAAGTCCCAACTTTGAACCCCGTGTTACCCACTGAAACTATACTATGCATAAAAATAATTTTACAGGCAAAGGGGTCATATAACAGGAACAACACATGGGAGGCAGAACTGTGCAAGGACTTGTGTAGGAATTGTAGAATTTTCTAATAAATGATTTCCAGCAGGTTCTTGGCAGTAATCAGACAAAAAGTCTGTAAATCTACTGCAAAAAGAAGTAGAGATGCTGTCTTTTGTAACAAGAGAGAAAGTCTGACTACCTAAAGAAGAGATCTTAATTCTGGGCTGGCAAAGAAATCCTACCTTCTTGACAGTGTTGATAAAGCACTCATGAGGACTGTAGTACTGAAGCAGGTAAATGAAGGGAAAGTTCTTCTATATTGCATCAGGAATGGCTAAAGAATAAATCAATTAATGATTACTAAGCAAAACTTACAACATTATGCAATAGCATTTTCCTTTGATTTTTCCCTGCACACAAGTTCATGAACAATCACAGTGAGGAATGAGACCGTATGTAGTTCTGTAAATAAACAGGAAAGAGATTCACAGTAACTGGAGAAGTCTTTCCAAAAGATGTATGTTGAAGGGGTAGAAGGGGACAGAGGAAGCAAGAGATTTAGTTGTTGGATAGTTTTGGTTCTTCTTTAATATGGAACCTTCTCTTAATTTAGATGCTCTAATAAACTAATGTTCCAATAGCTGTCAGCTACAAAGATCTATTGTTACAATGTAAAGGGATCTTCCCCTGTCCTCTGTAGTCTAGGATCTAGCATAGTAGGATTTGGTGTTAATTAGCTATGTTAACATAAACAATTAATAATAATGAACTAACAAATTCCCTGAGCCAAATATACTCTGAATTTTTTGGGTGCTTTCTTTTGAAGTTATCTTAAATCTTTGCTGCAGTAATTTTAAAAGATTTTCTCCCTTAGTGTGGATACTTTTTTCTGTTTTTCTCCTTTGCATACTTGATTTCTTATACTTCTACTGTTACCTTCACTGAAGTGAAAACAGGCAAGAGAAATTGTTTTTAACACTTACCTTTTGTACATAACTCAGCAACTATTTGTGGAACAGATGGAAAGTGTCCTACACAATATATTTCATCTGGATTCTTTCATCTGAATGACTACTCATGGGGTGTATGTCTTGCTTAAGAGTTTGGGGGGTTTGATTAATTTTCAGTTACATACGATTTTGTCTGGAGACTAACACACATGCACAGACACTTTTTTTCTTAGGTCAAGGCTCAACAAGATGCAGCTAACAAGACATTTATGACTCATTTATCTCTTGTATGTAGTTCACAAATTACTTGTGTCCTTCTGTCCACCCCCACTGGAACCGAGTCATAGAATCACAGAAAACACAAGGCTGGCAGCTTGGGGACCTTTGGATGCCATCTGGTCCAACCACCTCCCTCAAGCAGACTCACCTGGATCAGGGTGATCAGGACTGTATCCAGATGATTTTTAAATGTCTCCAAGGATGGAAACTCTACAATCACCCTGGGCAACCTCTGCCGGTGTTCAGTTACCCTCTCACAGTGAAAAAGTGTTTCCTGATGTTCAGAGGGAGCCTCCCATGTTTTGATTTGTGTCCATTGCCTTGTGTCCTGTGACTGGGCACCATGGAGAAGTACGTGGCTCCATTTTCTTTCCACCTTCCTTTCAGTTAATTATATACATTGGTAAGATTACCATTACACCTTTTCTTTGCTAAGCTGAAGAGTGATTTTTTTTGAAGTCCATGTTTGAAAGTAAGGCAGCACGCATGCCATTAAATAACCCAGAACCAAGGAATTGGTTTTGACCAATTACACTATGAGCACACACTTTGTGTAGCTGTTAACAAGATACGTTACTTTCTTATGTCTTACTGGATTGTCCAGACAATGTCTAATAAAGATTTCAAATGCCTGGTCCCAAGGACAGTTCCCGAAAGGCAGGACGGATAGGACTACACTGGATTTGTCTCCCTCCCCTCTCTGCAGTCCTCCAGGCTTGTGTCATAAGGCTTTGTATCCTCAGACATCCCATATGCTCTGCTTTAGGGCTATTACACATACCTTCAAGCTCATATTGTGAAAATGGCTCTTTAGCAGTAAAGACCTATGTAATGTACAGAAACTAAACATCTTTCCTCCTCTGGCCAGTTTTACAGAACAGGGATGGAGAAGCATAGGACTGCATAGGTAGAAAATAAAATGCCTCTTATGTAGAAATTCAAGGCCCTCCTTGCTATCTTACATTTTGGAAAGTCAACCTTACAAAACCTTACAAAAATGTCATGCTGGCTAGATGGCATCAGCAATAATGTTGGAAAGCATGTTCCACAGGAGAGAAGAAAATGCATACTATAGTGCAGAAGAGCCTACTGATGACAGGAATACTGTTTTCATTTGTGAAATGACAGAAAGAGCCTCAGAGGGCCTTGTTGCTCTTTAGATTCTCAAAGACTGCATTGATTAAAAAAATATCCCAAGTGCCACAATATTGATGAAAACAACACATGGAAAGTTCATCTCTCACCTGTATAACAGCTTACAGTGTCTCCTTTATGATGTAAAAAGACAGGGATGTTGTAACACTTAGGAACAAAAAGAGTTGTAGAGTATGATGTTGAAGGCACTGTTTTATTCATTGGCAAACTTATTGCAAACCTCCCTATAACAGAGGCTATCACACACATACACATCAATGTTAAATGTATGAAAGTCTCCATACGCAGAAGTCTAGCCCTCTGTGGAAGACCATGAGGATAGATTTAGAGACAGTGTATATTCACAGCCATTTAGCACATTTGAGTTGGTTTGGTTTGTCATGTTGGAGGACATAGATGGATTTCTGCAAAACAGAAATAAGGATAGCAATGCCTATGAGGCTGAGACTGCATGAGTTGTTTCAGCTTTTTTCTTCTCTTGGTGAAGGGAGTCAGAAGCTTTGCAGTGGCAGAAATTTCCATCTGCCCTAATTGACTGTATGAAAACTTTGATGGGAAATCTCAAAGCATTGTAGAAACATCAGAAGCACAGTGACACTGCCAGCTTGCAGCAAAGGAGAACTAGTGTAGAAAAACCTTTTTCCTTCAGAATGTGTAACTTGTGGTCTTTATCCAAATCCTTAGAGATCCTAAAGGTCTTCTGTGACCACTTCTTGAATCTACAAGCAAGGATTTTTTCCTTTTTCCTGAGACCCAAGAAATGCTCCTGAAGATATGCAGACACCTTTTTACCTTGAGGTGGGCTGGAAAAACAAATATAACATAAGACAAATGGTATCTGGCTGTTTTCTGGATTATGAGCCTTCTTAGTGATTGCTGGCACTCTTACAAGATTGTCCTTACTTTTTGAAGTATACCCAGACGTAAGCAAATATCCTTCAATGCAAGTATTAATAAATATACTTCGGGATCATTATGCAGCATTGAAGGGAAGGGAGAGGGGTCTCTGCTTTCCCCTTTGTCTGAGGGGAGCAGAGATGGGAGACAGAGACAAAGCAATGCAGGCAGGTCCAGGCAAGGAAGTTTGTTCAAAACATCCACGAGGTATTATCAGATGTCAGGGGGCAGGCCCTAGATCTGGGCTGGATTGGGTGAAAACTGAGGAAGGGGCAGGGTCAAAGGTCCATTAACTAATGAATTTAGGAAAGAGGCAGGGCTGGCTGAAGCCCTGGCCCTGCCCCCCCAGTCACGAAGTACACATGGGGCTTTCCACCTTAGAATAACAGGGCAGAGAGGGGAGGAGGGGCCAGGCGCCCTCCGATCACCGAGGTTCCTGGGTAGGGGTGAGCACTGCCTGGCCCAGGACAGTGCAATCCAGCTTAATGGGTTCTCATCCAGAGAACAAAGACTCGAGGGATACAATGGACAGGGTGTGGTGGTCATCAGCCCAGCACAGGCAAGGTAACAGGCAGGGGATTGAAAACTGCATTTTAAAACTTCAACAGCAAGTCTCTGAGTTGTTCAAGGTGTTTGTCCAGCGCTGTCTTTCGTGGGATTCATTTCAGCATATTCCTACAGATCATGACACCAATGATCACCTAATATCCATCCTCTTCATTACATCGAGTTTTAAACTCATGTTATTGCCAATAATCAGTGATAAAAATCTGCTTTGGAAATCCTAGTCAATAAGAAATTGAATAACAGCACTGAATTCCCCTTATAGATTCTTTGTGTATGTATCATGCTACATCTATGAAACTTTCTGAAGTCTTGTATTGCAGATGGGACACTTTTCTGTGACTCAGATGCTGATACCCATAGGGTATATCTGTCCTGAATAAATTTGCAGAGGAAACACCTGAAATAAATGCTTTTGGGGTAACAGTCAGATTTTATGATTCTGGATCCTTCCTGTTTTTTGAGTGCTTCAAATATGAAAAAAACCCCCTGATTAACAGAGAGTGAGTGATCATCAGGAATTCACCTCACGTTCCTCTGGAACCTATTTCTCACAGCAGTGTTTCTACAACCAATTAGTTGCTCTAAGGACAAAAGTAATGTGTATCAAATTAGGAAAAACCTTTCAGAATGTACCTAACAACATTCTGTAGGCCTGCCCCATGATTTTTAGTACACTGAGTTACTGACTCTCTGGAAAGACTCTAGCTTCTATTAATGTCAAAAATTAATGTCTTCTACAAAGAATGCCACTTCTAGACATAAATGAATGCAGCTGGTCCTACAAAAGCTATGGTACATGTCATTCAGTACTACTGATACTGTTCAGGACTTGTTGAAAACACTTGTTTCAAATCCAGAGAATTTTCTGCTGATCAATTTTTCCCATCTCCTGTCAGTGTCTCTTCTCCTCCTGCATATGAAAGAGAGGCCTTTGCTTGAATCAGGTCTTGAAAATAATTTTCTCTTTATTTTTCTCTGTTATCATATTAAGGGACAGGCTTGTCCTTTCTCTTCCATCATTCAATGGTATTCTTTTTTTATATGTCTTTTCCCTTTTCTTCTGTCAATGGGGATCAAGAGTTTTCTGGCTAGCTTCTTATCGGGGGTTCAAGGAGTTTTTCCTTTGCCTGACACAGTTCAGTTGGCTCAGTTCAAATATATCCATCTTTCTTTCACATTTTTAGAATTGCTGGCTTCAGGGTTTATTTCCCTTAGCCAGCAGAGCCGTTGTGGTGGCCCTGCTGTCCAGGCCTTCTGCTGTTTTTTTGTTGTGGTTGTTTTCAGTTTAACAGTGCAGTGTATGGGAGGGGGTTGTATAGTATCTGTCTTTCTGAAAATTTCCTTCCACCTTTACTTCTAAGCAAGATATAAGGCAGATAGTTTATAATTTTGCAGATTCTGCAAACTTCAGGTTCCTCAATACTGAATAAAGTCCACTGTTTGTAAACACATAAATACAGACTATGTAAACAGTCTGTGGAAAGCTTTGTTCGGCAACTTGATGCGTGAAGGTCAGGGAGAACAGGTACTACTTTATGTCTAAGATATCATTTTGACAGTCATCCCAATAGATATGACCAAACACATGTTTTTCTTTATATACATAAAAAACACTTTTATATACATAAAGAAAAACATATTTCTACATACTTCTATATACATAAAGAAAAATGTGAATTTATATGTAGATTTTATATTTTCATACCATGTATATACATATATACATAATTTTAGTTTACTTGTGTATTTTACCCTGAAGCAAGACTAGATCCCTTTGTCAGTTTGAAAGATAGACAGCTAGAAGTTTTTGGATTAAGCATTTAAGAACCTCACCACTCATGTTTGTTCTGTCGAGACTATAGAAATTCTTGGTTGTGCTTCTATCCTGGAAAATACTAAAAGCAGCAACAATTCTAAGTCATATGTATCCTCTAGTCCTTCATGAAAAATAAAGTAACAATGGAAAAAGTTCAAGTTTTGATGTTAGTTTTGGTTCTAGGTAATGGCTTTACAGTAGTTTATAACAAATATATAAATATATGAAGAGTGAGTTGCTGTAATGTTTTTTCTTTAAGTATTATGACCTTAAAGGATTGTTTTAAGAGAGAGTTTAATTTTTGGTTTCCTTGTTGCTATTGTTTTGTTTGTTTTAGTGTTTTTCTTTCAGAAATAGCACCTCTTCTTTCGTGACTCATCATCCTAAAATAATGATGTTTTTGTAGCTTAAGTTTTCTCAAAATTGGGAAGAGCAAGCAGGTAGTACTTAAAACTGTAGTATGCAGCACTTGTTGTTAGGTGTACATGTGGCTTCAGGGCCAAAAGCATCTTTGGACTGAAGTGAACTAATTAAAGTACTGATGCTGAAAGGGTTTTTGTTCTGATTTTCACATTTTGTAGATTTTAGGAACACAGTAGTTGTAGATTTTTAGAGGGTTAATATTTCTAACAGTTTAAGTTTAATACCTTTCTATCACTACCCCTGTCCCAGAACAGGGAGCTCAAATTCCTCTAGTTAATTAATCTTGTTTAGACTCCTTTCCAAGGTAAAGAGCTGAAGGATATCAGAAGGCCCACAGAATGAAACATAAACACAGGTCAGAGTGACCCAAAAGCCAGAATTGGATGAGCTCCAAGAGACCTTTGTGTGCCTGAAGAAGAAGAGCTGATGAAGACAGAGGGTCTTGACGACCCCAGACCCATTTTCCAGGGGGTTGGACCAGGGGTGGGACTGGGGCTGAACTGAAAAATGTGTAAAGCAATGATTGGAAGGATCTTATTATAAAAACCATGGAAACAAGAACTGAGACACATGCATGTCATCCTGTGGGCTGTAGGCCCTGTGTTATTAAAGGACCTTTACTTTTTATCTTACCCTACACTAACGTGCTCGGAGTCCTGTTTTTGGGGGGTGGGGTCATTCACGGCATCAGTACACAGCAAGTTTCAGCTCCCCTGCCTTACAGTTAAGTACCCTTTAGAGTAAACAGTGTAATTGCTAAATACAACCTGTTACTGATTTGATGGAGTTTGTGATATATTGAAACAAAAGCTAGAGGGTAAGTGGAATAAATTACCACCTGTTTGCTCCTTGGATATCATGAGTTTACATACTGCTGGAGAATTATAGGGAATAAAGTTCTTGCAGGATTTTGTTGGAGTACCTGTTGTGCTGGCACATTAAAGGAGCTGAGCTCTAGATTTCTCAGGGCTACTCCTGTTTCACACAGTCCTTGCGGGGGAATTTGCAGCTACCTCATTTATCTCAGCTTCTCACCAAACAAATCTTGAAAGAGTGAGTGGAATAAAGTCTGAGCAAAGGGGTGATACATGATCTAAAGTCAAATACTCAGACCTGTCACTGAATCAAGTGTCTTCTAAGGAGAAGGTGAGCTCCCCTACTGAACAGTTACACTGTGAGAAACAAAGGCAAAACACCAGTAAATAAATGGGACAAAAAATAAGGCAACAAATGAACAAACCAAAGGAAAATGCCAGACAAATACATCCAAGGAAACAGAGTTGAAATACATTGAACATCTTCAGACTTTTTCATATGTTTCTATAAAATAGTGGGATACTGTTTCTGTTGTGCCAGGCTGGTGCTAGGTATATGGAGCTAGAGAGAGTCTCACTGCTGAGACTTTGCTCCAGGTATCTGTGTGGCTCAGAGGTATTGTACTGGCAGCACATTTTAGTAAAGGAAAGATACAAAGTACCATCTCAAGAGAGCTCTCTAAGTTTTCCCTCTCAGAGTCTGCTGAGAGTATCCTTCTCCAAGGCCAGTGATGCTTAGCATTAAGGATTAAAATTTTCAGCACAGCCAATGCAAAAATACTGTGTTATATGATGTGTCATGCTTCTAGCAAAATGAAGACATAAAACAGCTTTATTTATTATTTTATAAATATTCACAAGAAAGAGACATTGCTATTAGCGGATATTCTATATGTTCATTTTGTCAGACCTCAGATTTACAGATTTTCTACAGCTGCAAAAACAAAATAAGAAGAAAAACCCCAATGCACACCTTTAAAGTAAAGGCTCTAAAATACTGTAAAAATACTATTTTTTGCCATTTTTTCTTGTTGAGTCAAATGACAAGTCCTTGCTTGATAACTGCTACTTTTTTATCTCTCAGATTTGTCTTTTAAACCTCATTAAACATTATCAGATCCTTGAAAGATTCAGTATCTCATTTCTAACTCTTCTTTGTGATTAAGGGGCTTACCAGCTCTATCACCACTCACAAACAAATACTTCTCTTTAACACTAATTAATACCTGACTAATTTTTTTTGTGAGGTATGTTTTCTTTGCTGATCTCAAAATGGGTGTTTTGGCATTTACATAAGGTCCATATAGAGACTTATATAGGAACTCATAGTTCTGATGCCCAAAACAAAGCAGCTTTTTAAACATATTTATTGTAACCTGAGATTTCAAGTAGTACCATGATTCTGATATCTGCAAGGAGCAGCTACAATGAGACTCACTGAGGAGTTGGATGTATTGGAGTTAATGAGATAGGAGAAAAGCAGAAGAAAGGTTTATGCAGATGAATTATCTGTTATTTTACTGCTTGCCTTAAATGTGGTAGAAAGGTTGGATCAAGGTAACATAGTAAAAACAGGTACTAGAAATAAATAAATAAAGCTGTTTAATGTTTTATACAGCTGCATTAAAATTTTCTATAGTGCTTATTACTATAATGCCTAAGAGTTCCCTGAGTAATTTAGTTCTGTGGAGGTCTTAATGCAGTTCAGTTGAATTATTGCTTCTTCTTGTCTCACTAGAGAGACAATGCTGAGATTCCCCCCTCTCCACTTTTCTTCCTTGCTAGGTCTTCCTCATGCTGTTTATAGTGGAAAAGCTTTGTTGGAGAATATTAATTTGCATGCATCCTTATAATGGGCAGATATTTCTGAAAGCTGTTTCCATTATGAACCCTTTCTAACTCTGAATGTTCTCTGTTTCTGGTCTTTGCCCCTTTCCTCTTTTGTGACCTGCCTAGCTGCAGCATGGCTAGGCATGGTCAGAGATGCATTCACTTGGGGTTTCAGGACTTCTAAGAGCAGACCCCACATTCTTGAAAAAGTAACATGAATACCTGGGAACTGAGAGAAATGAGCACAAGCATCATGTGTTTTCAGATACAACCCTAGTAAGGAGGCAGCACTTGGCAGCCAGCGGAAGCCTCTCAAATCTCTGTAACAGTGACTTTCTGAAAAACTGTGTGGAATAAGGCAAGACAAGGTTACTGATTCAAGACCTATCTCAACAAATTATTTCTGTTGCTTTAATACAAACTGTGCGTGTGGAATGCAAGGACTTTGCATCAGAACTGTACTTTTTAGTACCTGGAAGGGCTGCAATAGAAGTCTTGGTCTCTAATTTCCATTGAAGTGTAGTACTTTTGAAAATCTCATAAGGCATCTGTCTACCTTTCCTAATCCCTAATTATTTCTGTGTATTCCCCTATTAAAAGGCTATGTTTCTCAGTAGTGCATTTTTCTACTCATTCCAATATGGCAGTCTGGCAACATAACTACCCAGAAACGGCATCTTCTATGGTTAGTATTGTTCCTAAATAGCAACTGGATTTGCAGAGAAAAGATGTACATGTTGACTTCTTTCTTCACTATTTTTTACATATTTGTTACAATGATAAATGTTATATTGGTTCTACCTGCAATATACTGTGTCCCTTTCTAGTACTCTTATCAATACTCACTTTTCCAACAGATGTATGAAAACCTGCCAATGGGTATGTAGTAGTACATATTTTTCCATTTACAAAATAATGGGAAGATGTATAAAATGTAGAGGTATTTGTTTGCCCTCCTTCCCTTCTGCCTTTGATGTAAACATTCTTCTTAGGTGCACAGTTCTCCAGCTTTGACAAACTGACCCCATTAGTTGAAACCATACCAGCCATATTCCATTTCAGTGGAAAGACAAGTATAATTTCTAGACCTGACAGATATCACGAGCTTCATCTTTCTAGGTTTTGCTTTAAGGAGCCTAATTATTTATACATCTACAAGAACATGTGTGTAATACCACAAACATATTATGCTACTGGTCTGGGATACAACACCTGAAAATTCAGGATGTCATTTGGTGTTCTGATTGGTCTGGGTTCTAGTCTAATGCTGTCATCAGACCTGAAATCTGGGATCTTCCACTTGGTCCAGAGCTGTGAGAACTTTATGGGTTTATTTAGCTCAGAAGGTGGTAGTGGAAGATGAAATAGTGGAAAACAACCCTGTTTGAATAGAATCTGTGCAGCTCCAGAAGTAACCCTCATGAACTCCTTTGAAACCTGATTTTCTGGTCTGCAAACAATGTGATAATCCCACATATCTTTCAAAAGTTGTCTTTTGTTATGATTCTGTATTTCTGGGACATGGTGTTGGCTGATATTTTTATCAGAAATCTTTGTAAATGCAAAGCAGAAAACACCACTGGAGTTGTTGGAGGACAAAACTTGTCAGAAGTATTTAGTTTTTGCAAGAAGACACCAGAAATAAACTATGGGAATTTGTTGCTGCGTTAAGCAACACGTAAGTCTGAGTAGCTCAATTTCAGTCCACTAGAGGTCTGTGAAATAATTTCCCAGGTATTTTTTTAATCTTGTTTTGCAGCTACCTTGCTTAGTCTGATACAGTTAAATTAAAAAACTTTTGATCCAGTTTTTATTGTTCTTAAACAAAGGATTACATCCACACAGAGCTCTATTTAATAGACATGTCTGAGTTAGAAAACAGTCCTAGCTGACTCTTTATTCTTGGATCATCACGGGGAATTGCTCAAACTACAGATTGACTAAAAATTTATGTTAAAAAATTGGCTTCCCTTACAAATGGTTATTTTTTCAAATAGGAGGAGAGTACCATGTGGAGCAGAGAGTTCATTAGCATGAAATACCCACTCCATCATGGTTCTTCATAGTGCTAAATTTACTTAAGTGGAAAAGGAGCCAAGATCCATGGCCTCACATGGCTAATGAGGCTTTCCAGAGCACTGGAAGGACACAGGTGGTTATCTATTAGCATCATACTCAGACTGTTTGACTTGCTTTTAAATTGCTTGTTCAGCCTCAAAGCTTAAGGTTCCAAACATATCTGGAGCAATCATTTTTTTGATTTTTTTTTTGTGCTATAGTAGCTAATGTCCTTTAATTTCTGTCCTAATTACAGTTATATTAGAGCATATTTTGTCCCTAATTTTATGCTGCATGTTTAGTCAGTTTAATGTGGCACATAAACCCAGCTGAAATAATGTTCTAAAAGGCATTAGTAAATTTGTGATTTTTGTAATGAAACCAGTGCCTGGTGTTAGCATTCAAGAGCATGAGCACAGCATTACAAATCATAAAATAATTGTGGCTATTCAGAAAGATTCAGGTAGGCTCCATACATCCTAATCTTTAATCCCAGTTGCTGCAGGCCAAAGACAGTGATTGTTGAGAGCATAAGATGTGGCAAAAGTGATGGTATTCAAAATTGCCTGAAATAGTTTGAATGTATTATTTTCATCTCTGCTTAGGATTCAATATATCACTTGGTTTCACTTAAATTCTTTGTATTTTGTTCACATTCAGTGTGTGGTTCATTTCTGCATTGCTAAAGAGTGCTACTGCACAATAATTTTTTTGTGCCTTGAAATATAATTACTGTAAAGCTGAATATCATTGATAAATGAAGGCTACTTATCAGTATTTAGCATATAGGGAAATCTGAAAGGAAATAGTGTAATTTGTCTAAAGCAATTAGTTGTCTAAATTAGAGATAAAGGATTAAGGATGAGACATTTATAGAACCAAACAGAATAAATTTATGAAATGTTCAAAAGTAAAAACACAACACTTTTAAGTTGGTAGCACAATGTAATATAGCAGATACATTTGTGCGTTCTGTGGACAAACACAGAGTACACAGTATTAAATGATGACTGGGTGTGATACGCAAAATCACCTTAGACAGTATTAGATAGAAAAGGCTGCAGTGCATTGAAGTCTTGAAACATGCTCATTCTGGCATGTTTCCACTAAAATGAGTGGGGACCACTGGCATAATATAGTGATGGAGAGAGCCAATCCTCCACTTGGAGAGGCAGAAAATGATACATTAAACAGCTTACAGCAATGTTACTTTTGTTGTCTCAAATACATTGTGCCGCCTCTTACACTGGAATGCATTTTGGCTGCCAGAAATCTGATCTACTGAGATTTTTGAGGGACTATAGGATAAAGTCTGACCATGGAAATAATGCTGGACTCTGTACTGTCATCTGGATGTAACAACAAATATAAAATGGGTCAGGAAGCTATGCCAAGTATCTCTGGGCACTACTGGCATTTAAATGATATATATTAAAAATGCAAATTTCCTTTTCTTTCTCTCCAGTGTTTCCAAAGGTGATTCAGCATAGGTGTAACATCATCTGCATATTGATCCATCAGTCGCTTGGAAGCTACTGTCATCACTTGTCCCATAAAATAGAAAGATAAATTTTTGTGGCTCTTTTTCTCAAGGAGCAAGAGAGGAGAAACTCACAGGAGAGTCTGGGATTTTGAGAGGGTTGTGAGAAAACTCTCGTTCTGCTTAGTGGGTCTTCCATGAGAGACAAAGACAAGACTTGCATAAATGTTAAAAAAGTATGGGGTACCTTCCTAAGCAAAACTCTAACAATTAAGAGTTCCTACAAGGTTGAGAGTCTTTTCCTGGGCTTTTAAAGTAGATCAAGAGTTTCAACATTTGGATAAGACAGCAAACATGACCTTTATTTGAATAAAAGATACTGGTCTGTTAGGGAGCTTGAGAAGTAATTAAAAGAGAATGGCCCTTCTCCGAAGGGCAGAATTGATTACAAAACAAGGACCTTCAGTGAAACAAGAATCCAACTTACTTTGCTCATTTCTGTGAAACACAGGATGGTATAGTCACCATTACTACTATCATGAATAGACTCTGATATGGTAATGAAGTGAAAGTACCTTTGAAATAATTTTTTACATATCATTTTTAGAGCAGAACATAGAAGATATTGGGATGACTTTGTAAATTTATTTTACGGGCAATTTCACAGCCTTTCTCTCCTGTTGAGAATTTGATAATTGATATTGATTGTCTCTAAAGTGAGTGCAGGAGTGTGTGTAATGGTATTGCTATGGTCTATTTGCTTTACATGCATTGTAGCTAAGAAAATAAATAAAAGGCCCCATGTTAACAATTATGTCACAGAGAAGATCACTTCTGCATTTCTGGATCATGGGAATATATTACTAAGCAGAGAGAAATCTTTGTACCTCATATAAAGTGCCCACTCCCGCTTGAATGTCTGCTTTTAGACCCAGGGTGCAAGACCTCAGACAGAGCTAATCTAATCTGTGATTCTAAAAAACAAAAAACCAAACTATAGTGGATCTGGAACTTTCTTTGGAGGAAATCTTTACCCTATTTTTTAACAGGAAACTGTATTTAGTGTAGACCTACAATATTACATACTATCAGCATGTTTTGTCTGACTGCCATGGCTGCCAACACACTGAAATGGAAGAGAATCTGAGTGAAGAATGGTTTTCTCCTGTCCTGAAAATACAGATGTAAAGGTCAGGGAAAAGTCAAGGATGGCTTCTTGCCACTCTATTTGCTTGTGTAATGGGAAGTTTTAGTGCCAATGAGTAGGAAGAAAGAACAGATACACCTGCTTCTGGCAGCACACTATGACTTGTATGTGGAAGTTACAGTTGTCTTTAGCTGAGCGCTGGTTTTGTGGGACGTGGCAGATCAGTCCTGAATTCATAGGGCCTGTGTTCCAAAAGTAGATGGGGCTTGCAAACAGATCAGCAGTATGTTCCTATTTTATTGCATATGAATATTCAGCACATTTGCTACAGCTAATCTGTTTTGTCTATGTTACTCTTCTTGCTGTTGATTGTGTTAGAAGGTGGAAAACTGAGGAGAAAATATTTTGATGATTTTTTACCAATGTATTCTTATACAGTGTTATTGGTATGTGCATATCTGATTAGTTTAACTATTTCTGTTTGAAGTTTTAGAGGACCTAAAGCACTTCCTGAAGAAGGACTGTTGTCACAGTCCAGTAGTCTCTGACCAGGATGTTTTAAATATTGCATGTGTGAAGAGTGCAATGTTTAATACCAAATTTACTTATTTGAAAATAGTTGATATTACATGGGATTTCTGCTTCAGCAAAATGATACAAAATATGCTGGAAACACAATATGAATATAATTACTCTTAGCAAAATACAGTAACTGTACTGGGCATCCCCAGTCACCAGGAAGGAATACATGGGTTGAAGCCAGCTCACGCCCATTGTGCTCTGTTTGTTTGTTTGGTTGGTTTTTTCTTTACTTTTGCTAGTTATCTAGATTTATACTATATGTGGGGCTGAATCACTTATTTACTCCCCAGCCCCTGTGAGTGTCTGGCTAACTCAGGGACACATTTACACACTTTTCATAACTTAGGGGAAAACACATCAGTTGATCCATTCAGCTCTTGGTAGCTGTTTTTCTAAAACAAAGGCCACCTTCCAGTCCTCTTTGTGTTGTGATAAAGGTGGATTCTTTGCAACAACTGTCTGTGGTTGGTCACAGTCAGTGTTACTCCCCAAACTACGCGGGCACAGCCCCCTCGCCCTTCTCCTCTGAGCCTTCTTCCATTACAGAGACTTATTGGTCAGTCATAAGTATGCAAAACAATATTTTTTTCCTTTTTCTTCCAAATACTGAAATCATATGATTCATAAGTGTACCAGGTACCAAAGTGAACCAGATAGTAGTGAAATTCTCCACATTCTTCAAAGAACCCCTAGCTTTTCTATACCCACCTCTTTTTAGAGGATGTACACGTGTAGTGTCCTGATTGAATGTCTGAACACGTTCCTGTTTATATTGATACAGAGTTCCCAATAGTATACTTCTGGTTGTGTCCTCGAAGAAACACCTATTTAACAAAGGCATGTAGCAGCTCACTACTGTAATGATCCCTCAAGAGGAATTTAATTTTTAATTAAGTGAAGTAGTGTGTTTATTCTTGCTATATAGCTGATTTATCAGGGCTGTGTTAGCTGTGTAGGGGAAAGAGGCTAAATTAAATATACCTTTAATGAGATGATAGGGAATTGACCTTTGCTGTCATCTGGAGGACAATACATAAACACAACTATTGTGGGAATTGTTCCAGAGAGGTTAGATAATATATATTAAAAGGCATCTTAAGTAGTGGCAGATCCACAGGACGAAATGAGTTTCATGGAAATTGGTGAAGTTACCTTTAGATTATTAATGATCAGGTCTGATAAAGAATCTAGTGCAGCATAGTTTACTTTATCTTCAGGTCCCCTGATGTTAAAGTCCTTAGTAAAATACATGGTTTATCATAAGATCACTGTTATTTTCCTGAATATATTAGTCAGAAATTTGGGGGAAGAGCAGAAATAGCATGAAGAGACTTCTAGTAAAATTTTGCTTCAGTGAAGACAGTAGCAAAGTTATCAATTATTTCTACAGGATAGAAATTTCACACAAGATCTTCCTACTCCATCCCTAGTGCAGTACAATCTTTATGCCAGAGCTTCATTCAGACAGGTACCAACCATTATTTTGGCAGTAAAAGTCCTTTTACTGGGGAAATAGATCTGAGCGTACATGTCTCGCCAAGTATAAGGCTAGGGAATGAATTGACTCTATCAGTGTGCTGGCAACTCAAGGCAGAATGTATCTTGGCAAATCATTCCTGTAACAGCAATGAAATGATAAATTGACATGAATTTTTGACCACTTTTATCTCTGAAAAAAATGTACTTTGTGGGGTAGTTGTTACATATTATACTTTGATGAGGGGGTCATATTTTAAGTGAGGTTATATTGCTAAAACATTTACAAATATTCAGCTGCTAAGATACAGAAAAAAACCATTAAGTTCACTTATTGAGTGTTTTTGTGTTTTTCTTTCTGGAAGAAATTATTGCATAAAAACAATATTAATAAATTACTCCTCTACCATTCAATCAGTAGAAAGAATGCTATTTCAGCCTTCTTATTATCTTTTCTTCCCTGTAACCATTTGGATTACATGGGTATGAGGTCTCCGTTCTGGGAACACCAAGGGGAATTGACCTCAGTGATTTTTTTTTCAGGTGCTTCTGCCCTCATTTATGCCTTAGGCATCACTCCAGGGATGTAACTAGAAGGTAATTATCTAGACACTAGGGAAGGGAAGTTAATTAATTGGAAAGCAGCATTGAAATGTAGCCTTTACGAACTAACATACATATTTACCAGCTCTATGAAATAATATCCTTGAAAAGGCAGCTGCAAAAATGGCAGTTTTAAAGGGAAGCCCTTCAGATACTTCCTTATGTTTTTTATATATGCAACTGCCTATTGGCTTACAGATGTGAACTCATGAAACCATACAAAGTAACATTCCAAAGCAACCTTCTAGTACTCCTTGTAGGGCTGAAAGTCAAATTTGTTTTAAGTTAGATCCTATTTAGTTTATGGAAGAGTTTATGTGTTTGATAACTAGTAATTGGACTAGATCAGTACGGTTTTGCTTGGACTTTCTATGCTACCTTGGGTGTGATCACCAAACCTTTCAGTTTCCTGTATCTTTTGAGCAAATTGCTCATAACTTTTTCACAATCATTTGTTTCCTACCTTGAAAAACTGAATCAAGGACCTTTCAAATTGTCAGAAGATACTAGGAGGGAGCCCTATTTAGATGAACAATAACAGGATCTTTTGGGAGGAAACTTTAGCAGGAAGCTCTTGTGAGAACTTTTGGCAGAAAGGCTGATGGAATTTTTTGGTAGGAAGTTTTGGCAGGCAGAAACAATGGAGAAACATAATTTATGACATTTCCATATTGTCTGTGTGCCACAGAGAGTGTCCAAAGGATGGTGAACGGCCTTGAGGGGAAGTTGTATGAGGAGCCTCTGAGGTCACTTGGTCTGTTCAGCCTGGAGAAGAGGAGACTGTGGGGACACCTTATTGCAGTCACAACTTCCTTGTGAGGGGAAGAGGAGGACCAGTCACAGCACCCAAGGGAATGGCCTGAAGTTGTGTCAGGGGAGGTTTCAGTTGGATGTTAAAAAAAGGTTCTTCACCCACAGGGTGTCTGGGCACTGGAAGAGGCTTCCCAGGGAAGTGGTCACAGCACAAAGCCATACAGAGTTCAAGAAGCATGTGGACAATATTCTCAGGCGCATGGTGTGACTCTCAGGGATGGTCCTGTGCAGGGCCAGGAGTTGGACTTGATGATCTTTGTGGGTCACTTCCAACTCAGCATATTCTGTGAATACTGGGAACCACTAACAGGAATACTAGTCAGCGTTATGAACTGCTTATATATTCCAGTCTTTTAAACTGATCTATATTTTACAAAATTCTAATTAGAGTGCAATAATACTCTGAGAAATTACTCCTAATGAGGCTGGGAGGGGACAATCACAACAAGTGATTTTTATTTTATTTCTTGGCCTCTTAATGAATTCTATATGAACTATATCAGGAAAATGAATTTTTAAAATATTCAACTGCAAATTTATTCATCTATGGAAGCAAGAGAACACTTTACAATTTTCAACATATTGTATGTAGTATCTTTTTTAAAGAGATTGTGTGTATAAATACATTGATGTTGCATGTATTTCACTTGTGTACAAATTTTATTTCATGTCTTGTGATTAAAGAGGTTAAAAATATTTTTCTTTCATTGCAATTCATAGAGATTAAAAGTACAGTTCATAAATGCACTAAAATGTGCTCTACAACAAACAGATTCATGTGTTTACCAAGCTGTACCTTTGTGTACCTTCTAGTGTAGATGTGTGCCTTTTTGCAATGAGTGACAATATTGGCTTATGTTCCCCTTGTAATCCATTATAAACTGCATATCTTTTCTGCTTAACTGCTGTCTAGGCAATCATTCCTGATCCTGTGTCATGCAATTTATTATTCTTGGCTCTATATGTGTACCCTTCCCTGCTGAACTGTATTACTTTTCTCAGTCTGTTTCCCTATTTATCAAGATGGTATTGCATTCTAATGCTGTTCTGATAGTAGTGGCATGTTCCAGAGTGATATCATGTATTGATTTAGTGAGAATAATCTCTCCTTTACCTTTCAGGTCTCTCTTAGATATATATTATCTAATACAAATGTATTAATTAAGACCAAATAAAAACCCTTGCAAACCCAAATTTATTATGTCTTTCCATTTTGATCATAAAGTAATGAAATTCAATTTCTGCTAAGTGTTTTCCAGCCAGTTTTGCAATCTATTATATTTTTCATGTAATACTCTTGTCTAGACCAGGCTTCCTTAGCCTATTCATAGGAAAGTTACGTGATAAAGTGTCAAAATATTACTAGTTTTGGGAAAGAGAAGAGATGACTACTGTGAAAAATTGTCCTGGGAAATCTTACCAGGTTACTGTGAAAATTGATTTGATGTCTTTTATCTCTGAAAAACCCATATGTGCTCTTCTTCATAACTCTTTGAATTGGTTTGCCCATTCATTTCTGGACTAAGGTCATTCTTCCCTGAAAGGGACCCAAAAGGATCATTAAGTGAATCCATTAAGGGAATGTCCTGCAGGAGACTGAACCCACAGCCTTGGTGTTACTAGCACCATGCTCTAACTAGCTGAGCTAATCTCAGGGTTGGTGGTTCCTCAGCTCCCACCACTCAACTCTCTGTAGAGATAAGTCTGTGTTACCTGCTACCTCACTTGTCCACTTCTGCAAAAAAAAGTTAATGTGTCTGAGATTGCCTGACTCCATTTATCAAATTTGAAATTTAAAATTCTTTGGGTTTAGGCATTCAAAATCAATTAAGCTCTATAAATACCCTGTAATGTGGAGCTGTCCTACTTATATTTTTCTTCTCTCTACCATTTTTTTTCTTTTTCCCTAAGAAAAAAATAAAAAACCACCCTTCCCCCAAACCAAACTCAAACAAACAAAATAACCTCAACAAAACTCCCCAGCATGGAAACACATATACATTTGTAAACATTCCATATATTGTATTTCTATTGCTTTATGAAAATTGGAGCCTTTATTATTACTAGGTTATATTAGTAATTTAAGATAATTTTCAGATATAAAACATGCAGCAAAATAGCTGTGAAATGATGAGATCTACTGTGAAATTGTTCCATTTCATACTCAGGAATGCATTCATCTTATCACAACAATGGGGCAGCACTGCTGAATTGAAATATTGTTTTACTGTTGATGAAGCTCAGCCTTATCCTATTAATCCATTTCCAGTTATCTTGTAGATAAAAGGTATTACACGGATCCTCAAAGATTCTGTGCAAAGAAAGCAGAATTATTGCCACACACTTGCCAAGGAAAAAACTGCAAAGGGCTTTGAATATGTAAAGGACTTTAGAAATGTTAAAGGTTATCGCTGTAATATGAGCATAGGTTCTGTGTAACTGATAGTGTTTGAGGGGCTAATAGGATGCAGTCTTTTGTAATAGCTGAGTGTCTAGTACATAACTTGGATCTTACTTGAAAGATGTTTTCAGGTTCAGGACTTGTACTGGGACTTTCAAGATCACCATTGTTTCTGCGAAAACTTGGGTTTTCTTATAGCATTACTTTCCAACCTCATAAACATTTTAGACAATGTCAAAGAAGACATTTTCAATGTTATATACAGTATCCTCTTTGGGAGTATTTTATAAAGATATTACTGAGATTTTTACTAGGATCAGGATCATCCATTTACCATTTCCACTGAAATGTGAAATATCTGTCAGTATACTGTATGTGTCCTAATAGCCTGGTGTTTATGCTGTAAAATAACAGATCATGGGGTTTGCCCCCCCTCCCCCTGTAAAACTCCCATAAACACAAATTTTCTTTTTGCCACTTTGACTGTGTTCTTGGCCTTGTTTTCAAAGGAAACATCCCGACAGAACCGTGGTATCAGTTTGCATCTGCATCCTTTAGGCTGGTGGACAACTTAATCCCCTTGGAAAGAATGCTGAAAGGCTTGAGGGTTCATGTCTTACATCCTAAATATTCACCTTGAGTGTCTGTCCTCCTGCTGGGTGCCAGGAGGTGCTGGGTGGTGATGCAGGAGGGAAGACATGGCTGGCAGGGCACCTGTGATCCTGGGCCATGTGGGCTTTTTGCCCAGCCAAGGAATGAGACAGATAGGGAACATGGGTGAGAGCTGGGGATGGCAGTGGTGTAAAGCCGATTATACTGAAGTTCATCCAACAGTGGATGAAAAAGGTGTAAGTTCTGCTCGCTTTCCAGCTTTTCTACGCTCAGGACTAATTGTTGGAATACTATTTTATCATCTTTGTTACTGATATATAATTACATTACAGGATTAAACCGTTGGGTTTTGCCCTATTAGATGTTTAATCTGCTGTTTATTGTGTATATTCATTAAAAGAGAGATCTCTCTGATGTTGTGAGTTTCTCTTAAGAATAAAAGCAGCTTTTTTTTTAAGAAAAGAAGAATTTTAACTTTGCTTTTTTTACCCTTTGACTCTCTTTTGGTCACAGCTGTTTATTAATCTAAAGGAATATAGGGATTATCTTCTCCATAACACTGATGTGCCCATTCTGGTGGGTCTAGAGGCAATATTTGAGTGACATAATTGAACTTGGTGCTGAGACTGTTTTAATTACATTAATTTTAATTATATACAGTACATTATAATTGCATAGACTGAGGCAGAGGGGCTCCCATCTATTAAGATCGCATTTGCATAATGGGACCTATTTTTGATAGCTTCATTACTGGTGGAAGGTGGGTTTCTTTTTTAAATTTCATTTACATTTGTGTTTCTAGCAATCACATTTGAAAACCACCCGACAGCCTTCATTCCTCTGCACTGAAAAGATGCGTTTTAAACAAAATATTAGAATCAAAGGAAAAATTAAAGAAGTTTCTTTTCTGATTGTTTCTCAGTTCCTGTGCAAGACAGCTCTTTCAAGGACTCAACTGGGAAACTATTTAAAGAGTTTTTGTAAGAGTTGGAGACCACTCATGTGTAAAAGATGAATAATGCCCTATCTCTCTGTTCACCAGAAAAGCTGCATAGCTATGATCAAATAAATGTTAGAAGTGACATATATTTACCAGTAGATATAGAGAATTCCCAAAGGGGCCTTCATCTCTTCACCCTTCTTAGATCCTATTTTTATGTCCCTGCAGTAGAATATGTACCTTTTTGTGTGCAGTGTGGTAGCTTTCCTGGAGTCCCTGAAAAAGTCTCAGTCCATAGCTGTGTCCTGTTCCATCATCTTCATGGCACCCAAACCATGCAGGATAACTAATTTCCCTTTGTAGGACCATTATGATAAAAGGCTGGCACAGAACTGGTTCTCCCATCAACACTGAGGTTACTGGTGTTACCAAACACAGGTTGGGCTCAAAGCCTTATGTCTGAGCCACAGAAGAGCTGCTGCATAATTTGCCATTTTGCAACACTGTGTGGTTACGATGACTGTCCGTTTACATTTTGTGGTGTGCTTTGGAGATAGATAGCACCTTTAATTTTTGAAAACATTAACTTTCTGATACATTCACAGCTGTCATTTACTTCTGCTGTCTTTAACTGTTTCCTAAACACATGTCATTCTGATACTACATTAATTCACCAAGCCTCTATACCTTTTTCTCTCATAGAACAATATTTCTTTCCTTGAAATTCCTTTCTTATGAGATTTGGGGGATTTTTTTTTTCTACTGAAAACTTTCACTCTGAAGTGAGTTACTTGCAATAGTAAATACATCAAGGAACAAAATAGATTTTGTTTTGGAAAAGCTATCTCTAAAGTAAATGAATGTTTAACTCAAGGGAATTAATTTTTGAATGTTTCTAATTAGCAGTCTGGAATCTGGACCATAAGTAAACATCTAAATATACCTGCACGATTCAGTAGTTTATGTTTGGTCTTTGAAAAGAAACACAGCATTTGATGAAGGCTGGGGCACAATCAGATGGACTAACCCATCTAATCTAATTAACTACTCCATAAAACATCCTCTCTTCTATTTTCTCCTTCCAAGTGTATATTTCCCTCTGGCATTTCAGATGACTGCTTCTTACATCTATCTTTGACCTAAATAACTTTGTGCAGAACTAGCAAGACAGTAGTCACACAGGTAAACTGGTATGTAGGGCAGGCAAGGAGACATAATTCATAGTATAGGGCTAGCCATAGACAGCCAGAGATAGTAATGGTTTACCTTGAATCAGAAATAGATAGTTTAGTCTGTAAATTCCGAGAATACTAAACTGCTTTTATTAACACACCAACTTACAAAGCTGGTGAGATGTTTTCTAGTGACACTTTATTGACAGTAAACAATTAATGGAAAAATCCATTCTTTGCCTCTCTTGAAAATCTTGGGTTTGGCACTTTCTAATGTTTCATAAATAATTCAATATTTAATAAATTCAATATTTATTTTAATTAGTTCAGTATTTAATAAGAAAAAAACATGCTAGGCCTAGTGCAATCTGAAGCAAAATATTTCCAATGAAACAAAATGAAATATTTAAATTCAAATTGGTTTAAGAAAATATTCATAGGCAATTTTGTCTACTTCATTGCTGACTTAGTTATAGTTTGTGTCCCTTTCTCCCTTATCAGCCACACTCCCTGGAGCACTATATTTTGCATTATGCAGTGTGTTTTTCCTCTGGCTAAGCTGTGCATTGTGAATCATAAGAATCACATCACTATCTATGTATTTCAGGAGAGATAATTTCACCATACAGTCTGGCCCAGATAGAAAACAGGCCTCACACCCATACAAGGGTATTGTTCTATCAGAAAGACAGCTAATGCTGTCCTTGTTTAGGAAACACTTGCTTGAACAAATCTGGAATTTAATTTTGGAACTTCCACCCTTTAAAATGCATTTGTATTCCAAAATGTGATCATAATTTGGGAGACTTGACCTGTTGATGTGACTCAACTTTTTTTGAAATAGAGTCAGTCATAAGCCATCATCATAAATCATCTTTCTCTCTCCCTTCTCCTCCCTCCCTTCCCCACTCTCTTTTCTATTTCTTTCAATCTCTTTGCTTCACATTTATTGATAAATAAAATCTGTTATTATTGACTTAAGCATATGGACTTGTTTACATCTTAATTCAGACAGAGGAATCTCTCACTAATGGATCATATCACTTCTCCCCACTTAGTGGGAGGGGACAGTAAGGAGGGGAGAAAATAATGGAAAAAACCCAAAGCAAGATAAACTACCATAATGGGTTAAAAATAAAGAGCTGATTTGGAGAAAGCTAATGACCAATTAAATTAAGTATATCATATGAGTAGGGGGAAAGAAAAAGACAGACATAAACCTAAAATCTATCCTCCTCCTTTCACAAGCTCATTGCTCTCTTTCCCTTAAGACCCCTGTCCTTCTCCCTCTCTGACACTGCAGATCACATTCAGCGGCTTCAATGAGGCAAGGAGCAGCACTGATTGGTGGTCTATCAGGACATGGTGGTTCCTCTCTGCTGTTCCTTCCTCCTTACACTTTCTTTCTGCTCCAGTGTGGGCTCTCCATGTTCTGCAGAGAGTACCTGCTCCACCACACAAGGCATGACCCCATGCTCCTACTTCATGTACTGTAAGGATGATTCACACTTGGGTTTAGCTGGAAGTGAGCACTTTTGTAGCCTGTACAGCACTATCTCTCAAGCATTCTGCATCATAAAATTGCACCAGTTCAACTGCTAATATTTAGTTCAATTTTAAAAAAGAGTACAGATTTTTATAAAATTAAACCATTATTAGGCTGTCTTTTGAATTCAGACTTAACAGTTGGAACTGTAGATATATAAGTGTATGCAATATATTTGTTTCAAGAAAATGTTCTATACCATGGTCACAGATTGGTATAAGGGCTGGCACTGTTTAACATCCTTGTTGGTGATACGGACAGTGGGATTGAGTGCACACTCAGCAAGCTTGACTACAACGTGAAGCAGTATGGTGTGGTTGATGCTGGAGGAACCTTGACAGGTTCGAGAGTTGGGTCTGCGTGAATCTCATGAAGTTCAACAAGGCCAAGTGCAAGGTCCTCATTTGGGCCAGGGCAATCTGAAGCGCAAAAACAGCCTGGGCAAAAAGGACTTGGGGGTGTTGACTGATAAGAAACTCAGCACATCTCAGCAATGCACACTCACAGACCAGAAAGCCAACTATGTCCTGGGCTGTATCAAAAGAAATGTGACCAGCAGGTTAACGACACTGATTCTACCCTCTCTGTGCTGCTCTTGTGAGACCCCTCCTGGAGTACTGTGTCCAGCTCTGGGGTCCCCAACACAAGGAAGATGTGGACCTGTTGGAATGAGTCCAGAGGAGGCCATAAAGATGTTCAAAGGATTGAAACACCTCTCCTATGTAGACAGGCTGAGAGAGTTAGGGCCATGGAGCCTGAAGAAGAGAAGCCTGCATGGAGACCTTATAGCAGCCTTCCTGTACCTGAAGGGGGCCTACAGGAAACTGGAAAGGGACTTTTTGCAAGGGCACGTAGGAATAGGACAAGGGGGAATGCTCTTAAGCTTAAGGACGGTAGGTTCAGATTAGATATTAGGAAGGAATTCTTTCCTGTGAAGGCAATGAGACACAGGACTAGGTTGCCCAGAGAAGTTGTGGATGTCCCATTCCTGAAAGTGTTCAGGGCCAAGTTGGATAGGGCTTTGAACAATCTGATCTAGTTGGAGAGTGTGCCCTTTTATGGCAGAGGGTTTGGAACTACATGATCTTTAAGGTCCATTCCAGCCCAAATCATTCTATGATTCTATGACCCTTTGTGCATGCTGCCCTCGAATGCAATGCTGCAGCTCTCTCTAAAATCTTATAGGATGATTCTTTGCTCAGTACTCTGGAATGTGCTTCACAAATTATATGAAGCCAAAAGGAATCTCTTCTTTACCATCAACAGGTCCTATTACTAGTCATGTGCAGAGTTTTTTTCATGTTGTGGAAAGTAGTTGATAGAACATGAAAAATGTGTGCAAAAATCTCACACAGCAAATAGGATACATATAAACACAGGAAAAAAATTGCATTGAAGACTAGGAGGGCTGGATGGTCTGAGCCACAGAGCACAGAAAAATTAAAAAATTAGAAATAGAGTGAGTGAGTAGAGTGAGTAATTGAAAAGAAGAATGAAATAATTTCATCAAAAGGAAAAGATTCCTGGTCTTCATCTAGAGAGACTCAAACCCAGAATAGAACATGAAGAAAATATGTTTGTTTTTTTTTCAGATGAGGTCCATTGTTTTAACACTGGGCACCTGAGCCTTCCCTCCTTCAGGGTTGATCCAGGCCCTGAGTGCACATCCATCCCCTCTGCCTGCCAAAAATGGTGTGCCAGAGTAGGTGATGTTATATACTTTCTTACAAAAGGAAAGGTAAAATTTATTGTTTTTCTTAATATTTGAATAGCTGCTACAATTACACAACTGCCTTGAATGAAGACAAAACTGTGCTTCTGTTTACTGTTGTCCCCAAGTGGGAAAAATACCTTGAAACAACTATTTCTACCAGAACAAGGGCTAATGCTCCACGTTGCTTGCCTCTTGCTGAATACATATTTCCATTAGATTTCCGCCAAATTATATACACATATTCCTTTGTCAGAGCCTGGAATTAAATACTAATTTGATTTCAGCAAATAAGTCATGGGTTGTGCTGTGGCAGTATTTAATCTGCTGCTCTCTTCAGGATGATTTGCCACCTTGGAAATAAAGTTGGAAAGATTTTGTTTTCCCCTTGACTTTGTTTGTTCTATTCTTCCAGATATGTTTTGCTCTTGCCTGTGCTACAGTCTGAATAGGAAGTAAGAACATGAGTTAGCTCAATTTGCAAACCTATGAATTTGATTTTTTTCTTTTTTGTTTTCCATTTGCTTATACAATTTGTAAGACTGATAGCTCTGATCACTGAAGTGTTCTGAGCAGACAATCAAATCTGCAACTTTCATCTTACAATCTCAATTAAAACTCTGTATTCCCAATCAATTAAAGGATAAATAGAGATGTGCTGACTCATTTGGAAAATTAATGGTATTGGCAGTAAAGGAGAGTGGACAGAGCAGGTGTTTAATGTCTGCCCTTGAGTAACTAAGCCACTAAAGCTAGGGTTGCATGCAAGATCAGGTATAAGATTTGAAACAAAAACATTTTCTGGTACACTCGCTCACATCAGTCATATTCCATTACTCACTTGGTTTCAAGCCACAGTGCCATAACAATATTTTTCCAGATGGGGGATGCCTGAGCTGATTATTTTGGAAAACAACTTGCCTGAGGATATTTTCTCATTGCTTCCATGCAAGGAAGAACATTACATATGATTTATGTAATAAAACCTATACTCACCCACACAAAAATCGACATTAAAAAAAAGAACAGTTCTCTTCAGCAGTATTTTTCTCTTTTTCAAATTTCAAAATAGTAATGTGTTTCTGAAAAAAAGCTAAATTTGCAAGCCATGCTTTGATTAGTCCTACTGGAAATCAGTTCAGTAAGATTTTACAAGATCCAAGCAGGAAATAATGGTTTGCTCCATAAAACATAAGAAATTGAAACCACAAAACGCCCCCAACAAAACAAACAAACACTCCCCTTGCAGCCCAGTAGTTCTGAACTGGGATAAGATAATTTCTCCATAAAAAGTAAGAAGCACAAACATTTTACTATGCCCCCAAAGAACATGAATTGAAGACAATTCAAACATTATAGGAGATCTGACATAAAGGTCCAGATCCAGCAGTTATTTTGGTTATTTCTACTAAGTGAAATATCTGTAAGACTAAATAATTGTTGCAGCCCAAGTTAAGGATGTTTGTCTGTCATGTCCTAGGAAGTGTCCACAGATATTCACCCTATTCTGCCCAGCAGCTCAAACAGGGGGGATTTGAAAAATCCCCTCTGAGCAGCCAAACTGCTGCCAGGTACTACATCACCTGGGCCATAGGGGAGTGAGGCTCAAGTCTAGTCACTAGTTCAGACAGGCAAAATGTGCTCCTCACATTTTGGAGGCAACTGGATGCTAGATTTTAATGTCGTGCTTAGGGGCATAGTTTAGTCGTGGACTTGGTAGTATCAGGTTAACGCTTAGACTTGATGATTTTAAGGGTCTTTTCCAAATAAAATGATTCTATTATTCCATTTTGGGGTATCTGCTGCAGTGTATTGTGAAGAAGACCAAGCTGTCCTAAAAGAAGGACTGTAAAAACTGATGCCACAAAAAAAAAAAAAAAAAAATTAGAGCTCTCTTTCCCTGATAAAAATCCACACTGTCAAGAAGTTCACAAATGGACATAGTTGCTGTCCTTGGAGTACAGGGGATATTTGCTGAGCCTAATCTTCAGGTACCAAGTATATCAATACAGTAAAAAGGACACATTATGCAAATACACTAGGGTGCAGTGTCCTGTAAGGGGCACTGAATGGGTGATGTTCTCCCCCCAGAAAACACCAGTGCCCTGGGCAGTGACACTAAATTCCTGCAAACCACATGATGCATTTGGTCACCAACACTGCTCTAAAGGGAACAAGGACAAAGAAATCCTCATATGTGCCTTGCTGAAACACCACTGCTTCAGTGCACTATCTCACTGTTATGCCGTGTCTGGAGTCCTTCGCACATGCTGAAGTAAGGACAAAATTTTCCTTTTAGCACATTCTGTTGGCTTGCACACAGGGAAATGAGAGAGACAAGTGGCAAGAGGACCACATAAAGTTCATAGATACACTTTAAAGAACTTAGAATTTATTCGCCACACTGTGAAACAATGGTGGTACCCTTGGAAGGAAAACACATCTGCAAGGTGATAGCAAAGAAGATAAGAGATTATAAAAAATATGATGCAGGTGTACACTCCAAGTTCTCTACAAATAGCTCCTATAACCCAATGAATTCATGCTTTTTAATATAAGGATGGATATGTCTTCTAGCAGCTAATAATAGAGATGTTGAGAAACATCAGTAGCCTAGTTTAATTTTAAGTTGTTAAATTTTTGAAGTGAATGATACTGGCACCTATTACCAAAACTTTCCTGAGGGATTGCATACTTAAACCTGTGCATCATCACTAGAAGATAGCTTTTCATAACCCTAGACTTGATACATGTGGCAAAGACATCCGGATATAGAGGATCCCTTTCCTGAAGGAAATAGATAAATTTTAGCTAAAAATTCCAATTTAAAACTGAAACTATCAATTAGGAAATAGCACTGCATAGCCCTTTCTTATTGCTTTATGCAAGTTACAATGGGCTCCATCCTTGGTGAGCCACCAAAATATTTCATCAGTGCTCCAATTACAATGTCTCATGAGAAAATATCCTGATTGAGAGATCTGATGAATGCAAATAAAGAGGAAATGTGAGCATCTAAGCATTATTTCTGATGAAATAGTATATTTTCCAAATTTTGATGGTATGGATACTTTTCTAGCCACGAAAAAGCATATTTTCTTTGGCAAAACCCCCTCTTCATGTAAAATTCTAGTTACAAACAAATAAATTTTATCAGCGGTAACTGCAGAACAGTTTGGCAGAACACCTTGCTCGTTACCTGATGCTCTGCATATCTGTATTGCTTTCATTCCAAAGTCCTAAATGTTTCACTTGGGCAGAGACTTTCAACTAGAAAGGTTAATCAAATTAGGGGAACAGATTGCAGGAAAACAGAATGAATACACCAGCCACATATGATTAAATTCTGGTTTAGGGTTTGCTGGGACTACTGACAGCAGTGTCCTCATTCTTATTTACCTGTAGCTTAGCGGACACTGGCTGTTGTTTCTTCAGTGATAGAGATGCTTTTATAAAAACCTCATTAAATTTAGGATGTTTAAGGTAACTTTTTTTGTGTATGGAAAGGCCTTCCCTAATGGGTCTCAAAGGGGTGCTGAGTTCATTGTATTTTAAAAAAAGACACCTCAGAAATGTAAGTAAGTTATGAATATGTCATCTAAAAATTATGGGACTTTCTTGCTCCTAAAATAAGGAAACCTAATTTTTACATACTGAATTTAAAACAAGATATGATTCTACAGTGCCTGGAGTCTAGTCTGCAAATAAAAGAAAATAATTTCCCTTGGTGCATATATTTAATAAACCAAACAGTATAAACAGAATTGCTAATGGAGGTCTCCAAGTCTGACGAATTCATCTTTGAAAGTGAGTTTTTTTTTCCTTGAAAAAAATTAGCTGAAGAACACTAGCCTCATTCTCCATTAATCAGTAGTTCTAAACACCATGGAGAAAGGACAGTTGCCTTCCAAGCTCCTGTCTGTATGGCTTCCCTGGCAGCCTGCAGACTCCTCCTGCTGCCATCACCCACACAGCTTTACTCAGCTCATAAAATTTCAGTGTTTTATTCTAGTTCACCGGATTCAATTTTGCCCGTTGTTAGCATTGTTGAAATGAATTAGGTTGTCCCTCAGGATAGTGTGCATGCTGAGTTATTAAAAATTTATAAATAATATACATTTACACATGAAAGCCTCAAATTTTGTTTTGTTTGGTTTTTTGATTTTAAATTTTATTTTAAAGTGCAATATTACTGTTCAATATAGCTTATGGGTTCCTGGGGTGGGACTGTATGTTTTAGCTCTCTCAAATTTCTTTTTTTTTTTCCTGGCAAAGACGGTCTTTCCAAGTCAGGTAGATTAATTTATTTTCTTAGCCAAAGGAAAACATCATTTAACTTTTAAGGCAAAAACTACTGCAATTCAGGGCTGCAAAAAGTCATTAAACGAAACCTACCCAGCAAAGAGCATAGATGACAATAAATGGGGAAACATGCCACGGAGCTTCTGACATGTCCTCCTTCACGTAAGAACCTAATTACTCTTTTTCTGGTGCTGTGGCTGCACTTAGCCTGCCACATTAATCTGAGGTAATGGACACACACTCTTGGGTGATTTTTTTTGTTGCATTTGTTTGTTTATTTGTTTTCTAATGATTCATTAGTACTGATGATTTTGTAATATAAATCTGGTTTTAGTTGGCGTTTATGTGTGGAAGGATGTGAGAAGGGGTAAGTGTGATTACCTATCACGGTATAAGCCCTGTTGTCAGTAAGGTTAAGAACCTACTGGTTTTCTACACCCCCATGAACATTCGGTAATGGAAAGACTCCTCTTCATGCTTATCAAACTATGTTGCCTGATCTTTTGGCCATAAGATTAACACAGGTGCTGCTGATCCTTCTCTCTCTGTCTGGAAGTCACTAGAGGTGTACTCCCAAGCTCTGTACCAGCAGATGTTTAAACACACACAGCTAGTGAAACAGTTATTTTAAGCCTGTAATATGTTAACAGGAATTGTATCAGGCTCTAAAGGATAGGAGACAGTCATCGCTAGCTCTGCACTGTGAGCCATATGCCAAAACTGTAGAATTAGATTTTTTTACAGATGTCCAATCCTTGCTCTGGGAGCAAGAAGAGGTACAATGTTTATGATACAAGGACAACATCAAGGTTAAAATGCAATTACAGTCCTAAAGGGATCTGAACACAATCCCAGATCTTAGAGACTGCATACATATTTATAATTACTTCTGCCTTTACTTGCATTATAAAGTATTTTAAAGAGAAGCTGAGATATCATTCTCTTAATGTGTGACTGACAACAATGGCCCATTCTTTGCCCTTTTTCTTAGATCTTGGCTTACATTTCTTAGGAAAAAGTGGTGAAGATACTGCATGTGTTAGGTTAAACTAAAGCAAGGGTTTTAAAACAGAAAGTCTGCAATGTCTTTGGAAGAGTTTTTTTGTCACTGTCTTCTGTCTTAAAACCTGAATGGAAGTTGAGTCCACTGCTCAGGGAGGGAGACAAACTTCTCAGAATGCAAGAGGAAATTCCTGACACATGAATTCCTGGAGTTTTCACGTGATTCTATTATATTTACATCTTTCAATATCAAATTCTCCCAGAACTAGACAGTGCACCGCAATGAATGGAAAAAAATCCTCAGCTTTTAAAAACAGCTAAAGTAGTTGATTCCTGAATATCTTTAAGCATATTACTCACTGTCTTTTTGCATTTTATGGGACTTTGAATTAGATGGATAAGTTACCTTAGGGGTGCTTTTTATGTTTATATATTAAAACAAGTATTGTATTTTAAATACTTTGTATGATATTTAGAAATTAAAGGTATATAATTGACCCTGATGGAAGTATAAGTTTTTATTTAAAGAGAAGTTTACTTAAGTCTCACTACTTTCATCGTGTCTTTGTCACTATTCTTAAACTAATCATAAACCAAAATCCTGGACTTAAGCAATGGAATCAGAAGAGAAACAATCCATTATTAACCACTTAAATTCAGAAATTCTAAAATTTTAAACACATTAGAAAAAGGAAAATATTATAGAGATGAAAGGAGACTCACTTAGTTTTGGAAAACAAGCATATGTGAGAAATGACCATAACACAGTATGGCTACAGACAGTTGAGAAAGTGCTGCATTTCCTCAAATTAGGTAAACTGTACACAGGTATAACTTTGTGGATATTTATGTTTAATTTTCTTGGAAGGAAAGACAAGTATTCATTCATTTATTAAGTGTTATTTTCCCATTCACTTCTGCCAAACACATGCCCTGTCTACATTATGCTGGTTTTTGTTTCTGATTACATGTCTAATTAATGATCCTGATATTATCATGTAATTGAACTCCTATGTCACTTTTTTCTGATTATGAAGTAGAAGACATCTTTTACAAAAGAAAGGGGTTTTTTTGCTCAACAGTACAAAGATTTTAAAAACATTACTTTCTTCTCACTTTGAACTGTTGTTAAAGAAATCTATTAAAGAAGCCCACCAATAAAGCAATTTTCTATTGATTCCTATTGGTTTATGATTGCAGATGGTCTGTGCTCTGGTAATATTTTCAGTCTGGTTTCATCTATTGAAACCCTGTGAAATGTCAAAATGAAACTGTTATAGTCCAGCTTTTCTATTCCTAAAACCTTAATCTGTTACTGATTCTTTTAAAGTTAGGTATCTATTACAATTATCCAAATAATGTGACATACTTAAATGAACTGTCGGTCAGTAAGTTTTTCATCAGTCATCTCCACCTGCTAACATTCTGAGGAGAAAAAGAGAAATAGAACAAATAGAAGAGCATAAATCTCACTGAATCTTCATGTAAAGACAAGGAGGCCAAGGTTTTACAACAAACTCCAAATCAAAGTATCATCATATTCCATGTTGTTTGATGAAAGTAATATTAGCTACAAAATGGAAATATTTTTGATACTTAATGAGAAGATACATTTTGTTCTAATAATCCAGAAGTCTCTGCATGTTGTCACCTGTCTGAAATGTATGAATCCATAGCTACCCTCACAAATCATTCCAATTTCCTTCTGCCTTGAATGCTGGTTATACACAGCCTCTCTGGGAATCCATACTGAACACAGAAGGAAGGATTTTGGCAGCTTTTGTAAAGAGAATGAAGTTTGCATTCTTTGGGCTGAAGGTTCTAGCCACTTCGACAGAATCTCCACTTCTAACCTTGCTCTGAATGAAGAAAAGTTTCCAAATACCTGAGGCAGGAGGTCCTTTGGGGACTGCAGGCAGACAGTCCTGCTTCCATATCTTTCATCCCATATATCAACCTTTCTGTTTTTCCATCAGTTTCACTTGCTCACAGGAAAAAACTACACACATTTCTTCAAGTATTTGTGGATTCCCTTTGAAATGCAGAGATTCTAGGGACTATAGTTCCAGGCTGACAAAGGTGTAGTTTGTTATGGACACCTTAAATGTATGTAATAATGAAATGCTTCTAATTTCCTGATTTCTGTTAATGAGAAGAGATAAAGCTTATGTGGTGCCATTTATCATTACTTGTAAAACCAGTGTCATAGAATCATAGAATAGTTTGGTTCAGAATGGACCTTAAAGATCATCTAGTTCCAACTCCCTGTGCTGTGGACAGGGACACCTTGTACTACACCAGGTTGTTCAGAGCTTCCTCCAACCTGGCCTTAAACTTTTCCAGGGATAGGGCATCCATAACTTCTCTGGGCAACCTGTTCTCCTTGGCTCTGCTTCATACAGCTGGAAGTAGTCTCACATGCACCCTGCCTGCATATTAATCCTGCCTTCCAAAGAGGGTATTTTGCTGTGCTTTGACGAACTGGTGAAGGGAAGTTGGTATTGCTCAGTTGTTTATTTAAAAAAAAAAATTTACCCAGACAAACAACTAGGCATCATTTACAAAACCTACATCTTGAAAAAATTATCAGAGAAAAATCACTTAAAAACCTAAGGCATATGGTCTGAAACTCTGCATTCCATAGTGTTTTCATTAATGTTTACATTTTCATAGAAATTGTCTTAATAAAATTTTCTCCAGTCCCTAGCTGCACATACATATAAAATCATTGGGCTGCTACAGTGTTCTACTTAGGCTGTTTCTCAGCATTTTAGTAATCTCTGGAGCAAGAGGATCCACATGTGCTATCTGATCAGATGATTGTTATGAGCCCTCAATGCAGTACAGCTATGAGAAAGGCAAATGTTATCATAGAATATAACAGCTGAGGTATCTCAGCAGAAATAAGGCAGATATTAAAGTACTCTCCAATGGCGCCAACCTCATTCACTGCAACATATTTTAGTTGCCTAAAGTCAGTAAAGGACAGAGTGAACTTTCAACAACCACAGAAAATTATGAGATAATCCTGAAAATTAACAGTTTCTTAGTCCATCAAAAACAAAACCAGAAGGGGATTACTCCCTTAAATAATTGGGAGAAATAAATGCTGGGAGTGGGGAAAAACTATTTGATTATCAGACATTATTAACATTAAACCAAATGTTTTAAAATAATGTAAAACAGACTAGAAATTTAAAGATGGATGTAAGCGAGCTTTTGGAACAGCCCTTCAGTAGGAGCAGAGATTAGGGTCCAGTCCCTTAAAATCAGACCTTGGCTTTATCAGAAACAGATCCTGTTCTTTCTAATATGCTTTTGTACTTTTCTGCCTCAAACATTCTTATGAACTGTCAAGGTCTTCCAACTATTTAATGGATATTGGTCTCAAACCAATTACTGAAGTGTTCCACTGCTAACCTGCTGCCTGACCTTTCCCAGCAGAGGTGCCTGATGCTTCCCTTTTCACCCAGTGCTTAACTACATTATGACTCTACTCTCAGACCTCAAATGAACCAGTCTTTTCCAAAATAGGTTTATAAAAGATCAGATTATACTTAAACCCACTATCTAGTTAATGCAGCGAGATTATAACCAAACCCAGATACAAGACAGGCCTCAGGCACCTCTCTTGATCTTCATGACCTCTCAAAGATGATTGTGAGCAGTCTAGCTATGGTGTCTGCCAGTGCTCTCTCAACACTCATGGATGCATCCTGTCAGGATTTATGGACTTGTGGATGCCTAACTTGCCCATTCTCTAAAAAATCCTCCTTGACCAAGAGAAAATCCTTTACCTTTGTCTCATTGGTCAGTGAAGACCCATGCAAAGAAGGCATTCAGTAACTGCCTTCTCTGCATAATGGGCCCACATTATCCATATTATTCCTTATGTTATTGACATATTTGAAGAAGCTCTTCTAGTTTTCCTTGACATTCTTGGCCAGATTTAATTCCAGATAGGCCTTGGACTTTCTTGTCTCTTTTCTACTTACTCTTACAATCCTTCTATATTTTTTCCAAGTGTCTTAAACCTGCTTCCAACTCCTGTGTATTTTCTGCTTACCCTTGAGCAATATTAGGAGTTCCTTGTTCATCTGCACATGTGTCTTGCCTCCTTTACCTGATTTCCTGCTCATTGGGATGCATTGTTTTTGAGCTTGGAGGAAGTGAATTTTGAGTAACAACCAGCTCTCTTGGACCCCTCCTCCCTTTGGGACCTGTTTCCAAGTGATCCTTCAAAGAAGATTCTTAAAGATAGTAAAGATAGCTCTCCTGAAATCCATGGTTGTAATCTCACTTTCTGCCACGCTTCCTCTTTGCCCAATACTGAACTCCATGCCATGGTCACTGCAGCCAAGGCTGCCCCCAACCTTCACATATCTAACAAGGCCTTCCTTCCCTGTTTGTTAGTATAATACTGAGGAGTACACCATTCTTTCTGCGATCCTCCACTACCTGTAATAGGAAGTTGTTATCAGTGCTGTCCAGGAACCTCCTGGGCTGTTTGTGCATTCCTGTGTTGCTTCTCTAGCAGATGTCAGGGTAGTTAATGGCCACCACAAGAACCAGTGCCTGTGACTTTGAGGCTGCTTCAAGCTGTTTGTAGAAGACCTCATCCACTTCCTCCTCCTAATCAGGCAGTCACAACAATGTCACTCGTATTAGTCTGCACTTTTACCCTGATCCATAAGCTCTCTATACACTTGTCATTCACCCCAAGACAGAGCTTGTGTTGCCTCACATGAATGGCAACTCCACCAGTGAATCTTCCAGGTCTGACCCTCCTAAACCACATGTAGCCTCTAACAATCGCATGCCAGTTGTGCTAGCTCTCCTGCTAGGCACTTGATAGAAGTGTCAATATCTCATTGAGGGTGCAAGGGGATGCCCTATAGTCCTGTCTTGTGGTTGTGTCTTCAGATGCTTTTACTTGCTGGAGGTATCCTGCCTTAAGATTCCTTTTGCTACTTGGGTCATAGCTGTAGATCCCCTTCCCACGATGTATGCTTGATGAGTCTGGCTGTGTCCCTGTTCCTTTTCAAATCTAGTTTAAATGAGCCTGGAAGTCTTAACACCTGTTCAGGCATAGAGATTGAGTGTGATAACTCTGGATAGACTTTGCCGTCTACATCATATAAAAAAAATAGATACAAGCTACAAAAATCTTTTGGCAATACATGAAATAATCTTGAGGTTCAGGTGTGTATCAAATTTTCTCTACTTAAAATATATCAAAGATCTTGATTATTTTTTCCTATGATATTTGTAATATGACTCAGAGATTCATCCTTAGAACCTAGGGAATAATAGGTATCAATTCAGGGGCATGAGAAGAACCTTTCTGAAGGAAGGAATTTTCTTCTTCCAGTAGGATATAGAGATGCATTAAATCTCTGTGCTTTAACTATGCTTACGATCTACATTTACAGGGCTCATAATCACATAAGCAGGCTGAGCAGATCCCTAATCAGAGAAATTAAACAACAGGAGCATCCTTTTGTTTCAATAATGAATAATGACTCATGTTATTGTGGCCTGATAATCACCCAATGTTCTGAACTTTTAGCTGCAATATAGTTCATTTTGCTCTAGCTCAGGGAAAGAGCTCCTTTAATGGTGTTTGGCATAACATAAAGGAAGGAGTATTAAAACTATAGAAAGTTCAAAAACTTGATTGCATGTATGTAATTGTACTTATGATGAGATATAAATAAGGGGAAGTTTAGAAAAATGATGGAATAAAGAATAGTTGTGGAAAAGATCTGATTTTAGAACACTTTAACTAGAACATGCTAAGTTACATCCTTTCCTTTCAGGTGAAACCAGTTTAACATTTGACAGTGAAGCTCAGATCTATATCCCTGCTCTAACATGTCCCAGAGCAACATGCTTCCAAGAAGAATACTGTAGCCTAAATGAAACAAAATGTAGTCTGAGGATCAAAGGAAAATAAAATAAAGCATAAGCAGAAACCAAGTACATACAAGGAAATAATGAAAGGAATAATAAAAAAATTCCCTCTATATAAAAATTAAGAAATCAAATTAATATAAATAATCCACTACTGCAATTTACTTTCTGTGCATTCAAGAAAACAATAAGTTTATCTGTTCACTTTGAAATACAAGATTTGGTATAATTTCTTGGCTTCTTAATAATCACAGCTCCCCTTTCCTAATCTTTCTGGTACAGTATTGAAATAAGAAAATTCATTCAAAGATGAAAAAAATCCCATGCAAATCATGAACCAACAACTTAACAATCATATTTTTTTGCCTGAGATAATTTTTATCTCCATTCCAAAACACCCATAACATTCCCAGTCTACTACTTCACTTTGTTCACTTATGCAATCAATTGAACCATCTAATGCCATCAATTCTCTCTTACGTATGTGATCTGTCAGTCAATATTCTCCTAGTTTTCTAGAGTTTTTCATAAAGCTGCAGGAGTGAGGAGAATGTTAAAACTAAGAAAATGCCACAAAAGCACAATAATAATAAATAATAAACCCAGAAAAAATGGTAGTAGCATTCAAAAATACTGCCCCTCAAAATACTTTAGAGTGATTTTCTTAAATGGACTGTATTTTAGTTTGGTATCATCCCATTTATTCTGTAGTATGTAAGCATATAATACCTTTATGAAAGCATAGGCTCTAGACTACACCAAAATGCCAACATTAAAGTGTTAATATGATGTAGTGGCTCAGTTGTTACAGTACTTTCCATGGTTAAAGAAAAAGAAATGAAAATAATCTACCTCCAGAAAAAGAGATGGTGTTACAACCCACCTTTAAAGGTGGAGTAACTGAGTTTTTTGTTAATAATAGATCCCATGGGGCAGATTTGAGTGAAACTATGCTAAATGATTGGTGTTTATAAATATACCATATGGCAGGTTTATTTCAGAACAATTTGGTTGCAACAGAAAGGATGTATGTAGCTGTTTTTGCTATTATCTGTAGAAATACAGCAATATAAAAGCATAAAAATAACATTTAAGAAAATTCATAAGGAAAAAAAAGAGAAAGAAAGGATAAGAGTAGAAAGACACCACAACCCATGGATGAGACTTGATAGTTGCAATTTCAATGTCCATTTGTTGAAGCAACGGTTGTCAATCGGGGTGGGGGAAGCCCATGAAACACAAAGTTTGATGGGTTAATATATGTTTAGGTTCAGGTGGGAATGCCCAGGTATGTCCCCCTGGGCAGGCACAGTTTTACTCGTCCTGTTGCAACACTCTGGATCTCTCACAACACTGTGGCTTAGGAGCAGTTCTCTGGTGGAAGGCCCCAGAAATGAGTCTGGGGGTACTTTGGGGGTTTTGATCATTTATGACACCTTCTAAGACAAGACAGGTACATATCACATCAGTGTAGTTGAGCCAATTATGCACCATCAGACGTGATGAATACCTTCAGGCCTATGTGTGAATGTTCTGGTACTTCCCTAGGCGTGGTGGAGTGTTATGCCTGATCCAGTAGTGTAAGGGAGGATATTGGCATGATTAAAAGCATTATCCCACCTAGCAGGATCTGCTTCTTATTGGCTTCTTCCCTTACCTGGCTCAAAATACAGCTTGTAATTTCTGGTGTTGGGTGTGGATTCCCTCCCCCGCCCCTGGGCTTTTAGCTTGCACATCATCAGCAAAACACCTGTTGCTTTTGCAAATAGCAAATTGTTTGAGTCATTAACCCGTAACATTTCAGTCTCTCACAGATGGGAAAAATTATTTTCAAGATATGCAATCCAAGCCATTTGAAATTCTTAAGCTTCCTCAATCTTTTTTATTCCTATTAAATGGAAAGAGAAAATAAGGAAGTACTTGCTATTTTTTTGATGCCAAATTACTTCTGAAGAACACAGACCTAATTGAATGAAGCGCACTTCTCTGGAGAAGTCTTCCAGTGTTCACTTTCCAATCCCTTTCCCATGGCTTTTCTAAAGACAGGCATGACCCCACGAATGGAAGATACCTGGCCAGGTTGCTCAGGGTCAGTGTCACCTCAGACCTACAAGAGCTCGTGGGAGGCTTGTCCCTTTTCTTTTCACCCAGCAAATCTGAGGAACACAGATTTCAAATGCTGTTGAAGAACATTGTCTTTGCCTCTTGATTCCCACTGACAAAACATCAGGTCCTATTTCAAGAAAGTGGCAAGTGGTTTAAAACATAATGTTTACATCCCTGTGGAATCTGGAAGACATCCATATGTTCTTTTATTGTCCAAGCTAGCACTGCACTTTTGTCAAATTCAGATTTATGTTTTAATTCAGCTCTTTCAAATCTTTGCTGAATGTCTTGATTTATTAGTTCAACCTTTCTCTGCAAATAAAATTCTCCTTGCAGCATCAGCCTATGGAAACTATTCTAAGCCATGAAAAAAATAAACAAAACACAAAACCACAGGAAAAGTAATACCACTCTTTTGTAATACATACTTGCTAAATATTTTTTTGAAATTTCAAAATGAAAGTCAATTTCTTCATGCCAACAAAACAATTATAATGAGGAGCCAAGATAAATCCTTAGTAACAGTATGTCCTGTACCATCAATAAAGCTTCTTGTTCTCTATTTGAATGCAAAAGTCACCCATCCCCACATAAAATGCATAATTTCATCCCAGACTGACACATGCAGTTTCCATGACTGTGTGCCTGCTGTGCACACTTCTATTGTGCATAAACTCAGAGTTCCCCAGTGAGGTAACATACTGCTTGCATTCTTCATGAAGAACATTCTACACTCCTGTTTTGAAAAATAAGTCTTTCCTCATGAATAAACTTTCTTGTTCATAAACACCATGAAACGGATTTCTGAAATAGTGCCTTGAGATGCTTTGGCTTAATAAGCAAATTAATTGATACTTGACCTCTTTTTCTGTCTTTGGTGCTGAGAGTAAAATATAGCTCTGTTTTATTGACGTTTCTTTCCCTTGCACCCCACCCAAGGGAGTTCATTTTTCATGCTAGTCTGAAAAAGTGAAAACAAGTAGCAAGTAGTCACCAAGGACACACAAACTTCAACTAAACAAAATTCCTTTTTTTCTCCCTAAACTCACAAAACATACAATAATTTTTCTTAAAAAATCACATTGTAAGGCTATTCAGTATTCTAGCCACTGCTCTTTTCTATCCTATTGTTTATCATGAACTCTTATAATTTTTACCTATGCAGCTGGAGGTAGGACATGCAAATGCATCTAAAAATCTTTAAAATGTCACTGTGCTGTTTTGTATCTAGGCACTTAAGTATTCTTTAAAAAAAATGTTGACTCTAAAGTAACAAAGCACATGATGCAAAATTCTTTTGCAATAATATAAAATAAAATATCTCCAAATATCACTCGATGTTAGAATTAAGACTTTTGGGCCAAAATTCTTTTGAGTTTCAAAGTCTAAGAGTTGTTAGTGTACTTTCATTCCACACTTAACTTTAGACACAACATTAAATAATTCTTTGGTGAAACTTCTCCCTCCAGGGAACTTGTAATCATACATTGGAACCTGATATTCCTCTGCTAAACTGAAATGACAACTGATTATTGGAAACAAATTCATCATTTCTATATATGGTTTTATTGCCTCCTTTTTTATTATTTTTTTTTTTTACTGGAAAGAAACTACTCCCTACTATAATATTATGGGCTTCCTAACTCCTTTCTCTCTTTATAGTCTATTAAGCTCCTGGCCAGAATATCCGAGTAAGTGTTAATGAAGAGGATTTCCAGCATACATTTATACAACACCTGTAATTTATGTTGATGTCTTCTTAATTCTTTTTTCCTGTATATTCACAGCTGTTCTTTTATCCAGGACCCAACAGACTATGAGAATGAAGAACTTCATTAGGCTTTCAGCTGAGATTCTGTTTAAGCTGTCTGAATACTGAAAGCAACAGGGATTAAAAATTATCAACAGCTAAGCTGTATTTGTATGTCTCTGCTCATTCAGCATCTAAATCACATTCCCAGCAAGACATGGTCAAAAGACTTCTTTATCCTAACAGGTCAAGGAAATATCCCATGATTCTTCCATCTACTCCAAAGCAAGCCCATAATACACACATTGCCTAATTTCTATTCCCAGAAGAAAGGCTGAGTCTCACCGGGTAACTCAGCAACACACCTCAGCTAAAGGACATTCAAAGCCCTTGCTTCTTTGTGAGCCATTGTGTAGTCTGCTTTCTCCTGTTTCCAAAGTCTTCAGGGACATTCTATTCTTTCTTGCATCAAAACTGTCTGCTGTGTTGTCAGCTGTTCATTTTAAATCTTCTACCTTTCCCCCCATTTGGTGGGCTGCCCCTGGAAATTCTCCTGCAGTACTTTCCAGCACAATTAAATGAAAGTTCTTCAGCTCTTGTATTGTAGAAGCAGAAATAAGAGCTATTTTTCAACAGAAGCTATGTATAGAGAACATCATCTGTCCCTGTGCGCCCAACAGCCTGTCATGTACTGAACACATTATGCAGCTAACGTTTTCCTAGTTACGCTGTAAACTTGTATCTTTTTAGCATGCTCTGCATTATTCTAAAAAAGGCCAATCCAATCCATTGTCACCAAGAGGCAGGTGATGTTATTACACCGTTAGCATCCATAAACACTTCACAGAATCTCTTGTGACAGCTTTTAAACTGCATTTACTTTCTCTTTTCCTGCATAAAGGACTCTTTCAGAGATTACTGGTAACTGTGTCCTGTGTCTCCTACAGTCACCCTTGGAAATTTCAGGGCAACAAGCCCTTTTTTCCCTCTTACAATTTCTAGCAGACCATTAGAATGAGAACACATAAATTGTGGTGGGTCATCTGAAATCCTAGAGATTACTGTTCACACAGAACAAGTTTAGAGGCAGATAGTTCTGCATTGAATAGATAACTTGGAGAAAATGACGATTGATACTAGAGTTGACCAGACTAAAAAGAATTCAGAAATCAAACTAGAAGTTTTAGTTATGTCCAACATGTGCCTTGTATACATGAGGATCTGATCAGTTTATACGCTCTTGGAGTAAGTTTATTCCATTTTATAACTTATGCAGCGCTGGGGAGGGGGGAGGAAAAATGGTTTCCACCTGCCTCCAGAGGCAAGGGAGCACTGAGAAAGAGATGTTTGCAGTCTGGAGGACCAGAGGTGAAAAACCTTTATTATGAAACACATGAAGCTTTTATGAGGTCCCAGGCAGGAAGGTGCTAGAGCTGGGACTGGATTGGGTAAGAACTCCGAACAGGAAAGTGGCTTATATGCTCAGCTAGCGAATAGGAAAATGGAGGGACTAATACCCAATAGGAATCCACGATTTGGGGACAGACAGGGGTGGTAGCCAATAGGATGAGGACAGAGGCAGAAGCAGGCAGCAGCCATAACCATGCTACTCTAGATGACTCTGGCTCCCCAAGGCAGAGGCATTGTGGCGTGAGCCTCCCCGGCTACGACCGGCGGGGGCTGCTTCCGTTCATCCCGGAGCTGTGTGGATGGCTCCGTGCAAGTTCTGGTTTCTGCCGCCACTCTGGCAGTGCTGGGGGGGAGAGGGGCGGCACCCCCTGGGCAGGCAATGCCTGCACTTAATGACTACGATGAGTCACCGTTGGCAATGCCTCCAGGGAAGAGAGGGGAGAACAGGGAACAAGTGGATACAATACAGGGCGGGCCTGGCAATCCAGCAGGAAAGTGATAAGGAGCAGGGACAGGGGATGCAGAAACTTTGTAACTAAAAACCCAATACAGGTAAAACTGCATAATTTTTAAAACTTCGATAACAAGTCTCTCATATGTGTGCAGCTTGTCAGGTTCAGGGTGCTCCTCCAGCGCTGTCCTCCTTGAGGTTCGTGTTAGCATTTTCCTACAATAAATGTTTTGTGATCAGTTATTCTTCCATGAGATTTAGTCTTGAACGTTTTCAAATGTTTACAGCAGTGCTAATAGCCAATATAGTAAAATTCAGACTTGGTTTAGCAATTTTGCTAGATTACAACTCATTATGTAACCCCTGTCCATAATGTAGCAGTTGGTTGAAAGCAAGGAATTGTCTAAATTGTTTCATAAAACAAAGTATTACTTTTTAATTGAAGATTTTATTGTAGCATTGCAAAGACTTTATATTGACTTCTAAGTATTCTAATAAGAGTCCCTGAAACATATGCAAACTCTTGACCAACCTGTAGCAAAGCCAATGCTACAGTAAAACCCATAGACAGATTAAAATGGTAGAATTTATGGTCTGTAATTTATATCACTTTGCATTATGATCTCTGCAGATTTAGCCTTCCATCACAATCAGCAAGCTTCGAGTTTGTTTTGGATAAACTTTTAAAAAAGTACTATGGTATTGCATAAATCATATTTTGTATCATAGAAACTCTTTGTTGGTTGAATCAACTTGGTCTCAGCTAGCACAAACCAGAAAGAAAGGTTAGAATTAGAAACAGCTCATAGAGGTAGTTTAGGATTTACACAAGAAACAAAAAAATCCTCTTCTGTCCCAAATTAATACAACAAATGATACTTCTATCATGTTCCTAGGCAGAAACTTCTTCAGATCTCATAATCCAAATGCCTTGGTTACATCATATAGTTGAAGTGCAGAGCTATAAAATACTCAAAGCACTTGAAACTCCCACACTTATCCCAAGAAATTACCTTGGGACTTTCCCCAAACCTCTATATTTAAGATGGTATAGGTACTCTGAAGTCACTATAGCAAGGAAAATCCATGTGTTTGTAGCAAAACTGGCGTTAAACAGATCTTGTTAATTGTTTGAAGGACCAAACAAACATTAGAAAGTCAACACAGACAGTCAAGGAGATCAGATATTTATATTAGGCAAGCCCAGCTACATTTACCAAAAGTATAACTCAAGCAACATGTCTAACTGTGAAATAACTTTCCAGCTTTAATCTTCCTGTGACACTCAGATTATCAGTTAATCAGTAGCAATGTCAAAACAGTCAAGCAAAGAAAAGCCCCCAAATCAACTCAGCTAGGTGTTCAATTCTGAGAAACCAGCTGGCTACATCTGCTGAGGGAGTTATTGCCTACAGCCCTGTGTGTGGCTCAGTGGGATTTGTTAGGAGCAGAAGCAATGAAGCATTTTCCAAAGGCATGGGATCACACAGGTGTGCATGTTCTTCCACCTGGATTACCAACAAAACTTGGCTACATGGGAACACCACCACATAAAAGTCTTAATGGCCTTAGTAATTTGGAATAGATGTCATTACTATTGTGTCTTGACTTTTGATTGAAGCTTTGGTTTTCAAATTTAAAAGAAATTGAAAAAACTGTGCTTGTCTGTTCAGAAACTCCTTGAGGTACTGACATTCTGAGGATTCACTTGCCTCATTTAATTGGTGAAACATATTTTTAATCAGGAAAGCTAGGAAATGCTTGGTAGTGTCAGAAAACCTTCCCTGAATAATGTAAAAATGAAAATAAACTTTTTCACTGAAACACTTCAAGTGGAATATGGTGTTGTTATTAAAGTATTATTTTAATTTCTCTTCATATTGTCAGGCATGAGGCTGTTGGGATACATACATTTTCAAGCTAGTGAACCTAAGACAAATTAGCAGGTGCAAACTGCTGAGATAAGAATTGAATTTGTCTAGAGACCTTGAGCTGGTGCAGAAGTGAGAGAAGAAGCCTGCAGAAGCTCCATGGAAGAACACATCTTAAGAGCTCTTTTTATAAAGTTAAAAATATTATAAGACTGCTTAGATCCAGCAATTTTGTGAAATATATATTACTTAATATTTGGCTATAGCTGTGTGATGTTAGATAGTTTGCATGGTGTGTGTAGGTTTTAGAATTGTGTGTAACTGTGTGAAAATATAGTTCTGTGTAAAGCTCTTCTTGTAGTTAGTATATCCCTATGCAGAAGTAGATAAAAAGTGTTAATGTAAGCATGGTCGAGCTTTTTAGCCTTCTGCCCTTGTTTCACCATTCTTTTAGTAACTGTAACCTATGATGAAGAGGATCACAAACTAAACTTCCAAGTAAACCCTAAAATTAGATGCAGTCAAGTGTTTTATTTAATGACAGAGGTAGAAGCCTCTCAAAGCCTCACTAAAGGCACACTCTAACTGTGTCTGTAGAGAATCAGGCATTATGAGACATGAGACAACCTTTCTTTCTTTAGTGGGAGAATCCTTAAGTAGAAACCAACATTTTGTAAACCAAATTTCTGTAAGGCTTGTGAAAAAAAGGGCATAAAAAACCAGCACAGACAAACCCTGTTCTGAAACCCCATCTCTTCCTATATAAATGATAATTTATGATAATAAAATGAAAATATATACATACACATTGTCACAGGTACAGGAGGTTTTTGTATTTTATGCTCTTTTCCAACACTGTTTTGGAGGGACTACATGGGCTGGTGCCTTTGGAATGGAGTGGAACTGCTGCCTGTGCTGGGAAACCCCACCTTTGCCCAGACTGTTGCCGAATTGTCCCAGCTCATGCCACAAGGACACTTCTGAAGTCAATGCCCATGCCAGGAATTGTTTCCAGGAGAGCTTGCTGGTAATTCTCCCCCTGCTACTCGTCCGTGCCAGGACTGCCTCAGGTCCTCACCTGCTGCCCAGCCAAGCCAAGTGGGGCAGCAGAAGTGTTAGATGCAACATGTGGCAGAGAACAAAGAGGTTCCAAACTAACACCACTGTAACAGTGAAGGCCTGAACATGACCAGGTGATGTAGAGTGGGTAGTTTAATAGTATAGCTCCTTGTGAACAACACAGTTTGCCCAGGTTTTGGCTTTTGCCCCTATTTCCCATTGTTTCTTTTGTTTAGTTGGGCAGAGGGGAGTGGCTGGTGGGGAGGACCCTCCACCATTTTTCATTTTTCCCTCCTTGTTCCTGGGGGCACCAACATGGGGTGGCAAATTCCCCTTTTTGTGGGTAAGCAGTTTTCTTTTGTATCTTTGTGACTGCTGCTATTTCCCTGTCAGTAAACTGTTGTTTTTCATTTATACCTCCTTGCATTTTATCTCTCTGTATTGGTGGGAATTATATGCAAAGGGAGTTCATTTTATTGGAGTTTCTGCCCAAATGTTTGTTTTTTTTTAAAATCAAGACACATATATATGTATATATATCATTTCTGCACGCACACAAATCCCAAATAACATCTTACCTGATGTTATTTTGCGGTCTTTTAATTATTTTGTTTACCTATATTGTTAATAGAGTTTTTCTAAAGTAAAATGTTAACATTTCTCCTGGCTGCATGATGTGAAAACAAATTACATGTTTCAATTTTTCATCTCTTGTCAGTTTTAAAATACAAATAACTTAACTATGGAGAGGCAAAAAAGCCTCTCTTGGGTTTTTAACACCACCTAGGAGTGCTCTGATCTGAAGCATAGAGCTCCATTGTGATTTCAGTGTGAGCACGGTCGATGTAATGGTTGTAAATACTCAGTTATTGAATCAGAGGTCTCTGCGACACTCAAAGCATTTTCTCCCCCTTCCATCCTGTGAATACACATGGCTTCCTTCAGCTTCAAAGGGAATTTTTCCAGTAGAGGGAGAAATTTAGCTAGTTTGCAAAACTACTGTTGCTCCTGGAATGACTGTTTCTACTTTCTGTGTTTTATCTTTATCTTACCTCTGTAGTTCCTAGGTGCTGTGACAGCTCTCAAGTCTTCTTCTTTGGTCAGTGCCAGCATTATCAAATCTCTTCACAGACTGAAGGCTGCTTGGCGATTGTGTGGACAAGTAAACTAAATCTTTGAAGTGTAAAAGAAAAAAATTTGTCATTCTCTATAAAAGTTATCCTGAGGAAAGGCAGAAAGGTTCTTGATTCCAGTAAGACTTGGATTAGAAAATAATGACATACACAGTACTTATTTGTTGCTCATGTAGGGATTTAGTCAAAGCTTATTGAAATCAAAAGAAAGCAAATATTTCTTTGAGGTTTTTGTTTGTTTGTTTTAAGAGAGAAGGGTGTCCAGAATATTGTATCATCAGTTTTGTCAATCTAGATGAATACCCTTTTCCTTTGTCTCACCCCCCCTCCCCTTTCTGATGGATAAATCATCCTAAAATACTTGAGGTCATAGAAGAAAATAGTTTCCTGCAGTGAAAGACATGGTTTTACTTTGTTGAAACCTGATGACTTTGAAACCCAACAATAACAATGTTTTAATGGGAGATGAAAGGAGAAAGAGAAAGCAGAGAAGATAAACTATTGTGGGAGTGAAATGACTGCAGCTCCTTTAAAAGTGATTCCTTTCTATCCTTGCTCACTTCAATAGCAATCTGAAGCATAGAAATGAGAATTTCTGTGACAAGTTACTATATAATAAAATGTTAAGGTGGTGATCAGCTGGATTTCTTATGAAGAGATGAGCCCAAAGGCAAAGAACTGTTATACATTATATTTCTCAAAGGTACTGTATTGTTACTACTCTAGTAGGAATTAATTCCCCCAAATTCTTTGGCACTTTAAAAAGGCATAATTTCCAGGCATTAAAATTCCAAATGGTCTGAACATATTGTGAGAGAAAAAAGTCCAGAATGTTGAAAAAAATTAATATACTGGAGTCTTTCCTCCCACCACCAGTCCAGCTCAGGAATTGTAGGGGAGAATATAGACATATACTATATTTCGTTAATAGCTGAAGGTTTAAATGTTATATTTGAGACTAGACTAGCTCAGCTCAGCATTGTATTGCTGAAAATCAGTCTTCTCTCTCTCCATCCTGACTCTGGAGAGACCTTCATTATCAACCTTCAGTTTCCTTTATGAAATAGTCTTCAGTTTCAGTTCTATTCAAGCTATTAGTATGTCATAAAAATTTACATAAACCTCAATTACCTCCAAAGAACATTAAATTTTATAGAGAAATTATGAATATACACTTTCTAATTAAACAAGGAGAAGAAATAAATAGGGGAAGAAATTCCATGAAGTTACTCAGCTGTAGTCACTAAAGATAGAATCATAGAATCATAGAATCGATTGGGTTGGAAAAGACCTCCGAGATCATCGAGTCCAACCCTTGGTCCAACTCCAGTCCATTAACTAGATCATGGCACTCAGTTCCACGTCCAACCGGCATTTAAAAATCTCCAGGGATGGTGAATCCACCACCTCTCTGGGCGGCCCATTCCAATGCCTGGATACTCTCTCTGGAAAGAATTTTTTTCTGATATCCAACTTAAATTTCCCCTGGCAGAGCTTAAGCCTGTGCCCCCTTGTCCTATTGCTGACTGCCTGAGAGAAGAGACCAACCCCCACCTGGCTAGAACTTCCCTTCAGGTAGTTCTAGATAGTGATGAGGTCACCTCTGAGCCTCCTCTTCTCCAGGCTAAACAACCCCAGCTCCCTCCGCCTCTCCCCATAGGACTTATGCTCCAGTCCCTTCACCAGCCTTGTTGCTCTTCTCTGGACTCGCTCCAGCACCTCAATATCCTTTCTGAACTGAGGGGCCCAGAACTGAACACAATACTCAAGGTGTGGCCTCACCAACACAGAGTACAGGGGAAGGATCACTTCCCTGGTCCTGCTGGCCATGCTATTTTTGATACAGGCCAGGATCCCATTGACCTTCTTGGCCACCTGGCATACTGTTGGCTCATGTTGAGCCTCCTGTCAATTAGTACTGCAAGGTCCCTTTCTGCCTGGCTGCTCTCCAGCCACTCTGTGCCCAGCCTGTAGTGCTGCAGGGGGTTGTTGTGGCCAAAGTGCAGGACCCGGCACTTGGCCTTGTTGAACGTCATCCCTTTGGAATCAGCCCATCTCTCAAGTCTGTCCAGATCCCTCTGCAGAGCCCTCCTGTCTTCCAGCAGGTCGACACTCCCTCCCAACTTGGTGTCATCAGCAAATTTGTCCCCATGGATCTAGGATGGAGGGACCAAACACATTTTTTTTACCCACCCTCAAATTACTGACAGCATCTTGGAGAGGTAATTTCTTTCAGGGAGTTAGATAGGATAGGAAGCAAGGGACTTGACACTGAATGAAAATCAGGTGTCTGCCCCTATCCAAAGGCAAAGTCCTAGAGCTGTTATGCACCAACAGCATCACAGACACCCTGCTGTGGTCAGAAAGGATAATGGCCAGATCTTGGAGCCCTCTGGGACTTACGGTTCAGAAGCACTGCTCTGTCCTAGAAGCAAGATGCTGCCAGTCAGCTCATCAGCCATATCTTGCAACTGTGAGACCGTGGCTGCAGGGCCAGTTCAGTCTAGATTACTTCAGGAATATAAATGGGGCATCTTCTCCCCATTCATGCTGGAGAAAGAATGAAGCCCTTTTCTGCATTCCCTGGGTAATGTAATTTGGTTCAGTGTGAAACCTGTAGACATCAAGCAGTTTGTTTTATTCACTTAGAAAAGCACAAATGCTGAGTCCTTGTTTATGCTTAGGAATAGATGATAGCTTAATGAAAGACTTCAGATAGAGATACATGACTTTTTTGGAGATATTTAGGCCTTGCAAAACAACTTACAAGACCTCCCTTCAAAAAAATCTAAAAGAATCTCTGTTTTCCTATTGTCTCTATATAGATACGACACAATCACACACATTTTGTTAAAATTTAACCTTTGTAAGACACTGATAATCAGCTGCAAAACAGGCTTCAAGTGCTTCAAGCTTTGAGTAACTCTGGCAGTTTGAAGAATTGGTTACTCCGGGCTGTCCAAAATCATTACCAGTATATATGAAACAATTTTTTAACTGTTACTGTTGGGAGTTGTCATGAAGGACAGTGTGGAAATATTGAAGGTGGCTGCAGGACAGAGAAAGGGTTAAATGGTGGAGAAAATTAAGCTTATTTCTTAAACTGCATACAAGTAAGGCCACATGAGTCAACACTGGTGTGCCTTTCATATATTGTTCAATAGCAAGTGAGGAGAGATGATAAGAATCTGTGAAACAGCATTTACGCTATTTCTCCTTCATTCTTAAGGCTTTCAGGTTGCCCTCTTTCTCCCTTCTACATAGAAGTAATACTTTGACTTTCCTCTGTCTTTCAATGTTTGTTTCCTATCATCAGGTTACAGAATTGGCCTTTGAAAATGGTATTTAACAGGATAATCAAAGCTATCCAGTGACAAGTCTCAAAAGGAGTAAGATCGGTTCTACTTTACATTGATCAGAGTAGTATACCCAGAATACCATAAAATGGGAAAGTATCTAGCTATTTCCACATTTACTGTAAATGCAGAGACATTTCTTGCACAAGGGATACTTTAGCTATAGCAGGATGCAATTACCATGTAAACTCATCTAAGCATTTTTCTAGGCTTCTCAGTCATCATTTTTCCTGTCTGTCATTTATTGATGTTTCCTATAAAAATGCACCCATACAACATATGCAGTATCCATCCTCCTCCTGCAAAGCACATTGTTTTGGATTTTGAAGGTTAGGAATTCAGGCATGAAAGTATGCAATAGCTGACTGCATTCACAGCCTTTTCAAAACCCTTGGATTTTCTTTACGAGATTCACAATGGTATGACAGAGCTAAAATGAAACCCTTCAGCCCAAAAGAAATAGTTTTAAAGTTTTGCTTCTTGAACTTTCATCTTCTATCAATTTCATATCAAACTCTTGCTGGTGAATTAAATAAGCCTGTATTATTTAGCTGACCTGCGCAACACACTGCTCCAGTTTGTTTGGAATTTTCTGTTTCTGTTCTTCTGGGGTAGTAAGGAAACAAAGCTGAAATTGCAAATAACTTATATGACTGTGTATTTTGTATACTGGTTGATGTAAACAACAATCAAAAAGCAGTTTATTTCTTCATGAGTGCTGATGAGAAAGAAAAGTGTGTAGGCTTAAAAGTGGGTCAGTTCATCATTACAAGACTCAATGTGCATTCACTTGGTTTGTTGTTGATTTTCAGGAGAATGTCAACAGCACCAAAGTTACAAAGACATAACCTTGCTTATAGAAACTCTTAAAAAGAACAGTGGAGAGTGGCTTTTCCTGGGTAGTGAACAAAGCTCAATGGTCTTTCTCTTTTCACTGGTGAAAACCCTCAGCTCATATTTGGTGCCTCATACTCATGGCAAATAAAATTTCTAACCAGACCAATTCTTTTTGTCCTGGAGTCCTAATTCTTTTTTTATCCAACTTTTTTTTTGTAGTACAAAGCATAACCTTATTTTGCTTAGTGACAGCTAGAGGTCATGGAAGCATGTGAGTCCCTATCTGAATGACAGAAAATCTCAACTCTTCCTGAGTTTTGTCCCTGTTGCAAATGATACACATTAAAGAAGAATCTCAAAATTTGATTTTGTCTATGAAGAGTTTCCTGTCAATAACCCATCACATATGTTTCATTGCCACTAAAACGTACTCACTATTGCCATTCATAAATCAGCAGCAGACAGAGAAATAGGCATATTTTACTGAGAGGAAAAAGAGCCTTTAAAGTTTTAAACTGCATTCTCTCAGTGTATAAAATAGCTATTTTGAAAGCCTTCATGCCAGGAGCTCTTATGGACCCTATTACCTTAAAATAATCTTCTCCTTTCCTGCTTTGCATTGCCCTTCAAGAAAAGGCACATTACTTGAGGAAAAAAAAATAATGAAAAATTCTTTAGGAATTGTGAAGCATACTTTTAGAGTGTAGTTATGCAATGAATATGGTGTTAATTGTAACAAATAACTTTGATCTACAGGAGTGAGTAATGAGGGGAAGGAAACAGTTACAGCCCTATGACAGAGTGTGAAGCTAAAGATCAGCACTTCCTCTTTCTAGGACAACATATACACATAAAACCATCTAGAGGTTTAAGGGCTGCACTTAAACCTACTGATGATGATTAATCATCACTTATCATCCCAGGAAAAGAAGTGGCAGCACTTTTTTAACCCGTCCTCCAAACAACAAATGTATGAAGTCACAGGTGCACCCTCCAAAACCCATAAAACATAATCCCAAAGCTATCAAAAATGTCTTTACCACAGGTTAGGGCAAACCTAGGCTTTATTTTGCTTTTTGGCACTCCTACAGCTTCGCCTTCATGAGTCTGCTGCAAACACTTCTGCCTGATTCCTGTTTAGATACCCATTGATCATGGAGTTCAGCTCCTCCCTGCTGTTGTCTAGCAAACACTCATAGCTCTATCTTAAGTCTTTTAAGCATCCATAAGCTCTATTACAAACATTCACTTGACACATGGAGGCAGAGGATTGTATTGAATAGCTGTTTTTGGCTCATAGGACTTCCTGATCTCCGAAAAAACCCTGTAAAAGTCTAATTTTCCTTCTCCCCAGGTGAAATTCCCCCTTGTAGCTCTTTAAAGTGGTTACAAGGCTTCTGTCAGCCATAAGGAATGAGAGCAGACTTTCTGTTGTGATGTAGCTGTGCAGAATGGAGGCTCAATAAAAGTGGATCTAGTGCTGTCGATCTGTCAGTGGCTGAAGTGCCAGAATTTTAACTGCTCCCACTCTGTGAAATTCTGGATAAAAATTACTAGGAAACCTTTCCCCAACTATAGCAACAAACCTTTCCCTAACATTTGGTTTTCTCCTCTAAAATCCAGGAGATTGCATTTAATAACTGAATATTAGTTCCAGTTTTGCTGTGTCCGCTGGGCTAGGTTTCAAGAGCAACACCAATGCTGCCATCCATTGGAACACAAGTGTATCAGCATCAGACCTTGTCCTTTCTGTAATGTACATACTCCTCCAGTTCTATCTGCCTGTAGGTCACAGCATGATCTTTTAACATTCCTGATGACAAGGATCCATTTTAATAAATACAATTCTTAAGATAAGGTCTATGATTTTATTTGTATAAAAGTAAATATACAGAGTGAGAAAATTAGAGATTTGTTTCCTGATAATTAAAAAAGCTTTTAGCATGTTTCAATATGCATGCTTTTGAGAAGCATGAAGAGATGAAAATACTTTACAGAGGTTTAAACTGGCTAGGTATGTTTCTTTGGCTTCTAAGGATTTTAAAAGCCTTTTCTCTGGCACTTTTTCTCTCTGGAGACATCTCCATGACTTCTGTGTGAAACCACTTCCTTTTTACAAGTCTGTACATTAAAGGTGAAATGTGGCTCTTTTATGTCATTCATACATCAGTGGGACATAGTTTTCTGAGTTACTGGCTGCAAGAGTCAGAACTTACTGCAGAAATGTACTATTTTCTGTTATTTGGGTTGATGATTTCCATGTCTTAGGGAAGTGAGAATGAAGAAACTAAGAACCAGCAAGAAGCTTTCTTGTGGAAGATTTTCCTATTCAAAACTGACTCAGACTAATTTATTTTCTTTCTGAATCCAGATGAGATTGTAGTACTGTTTCAGTTTCCCTCAATATGTTTGGGTGATTAATAATATGCATGAGAGGGATTAATGAAACACACTGACTGCTATTGTATGCTAGAGTTTAAGAATAAAAAAGCATGAGAATAAAGGAATTTCAAGGAAAATTAATTGTGGAATACTCGGACCTGTGGATTGCTAGCAACTAGAAAGCTTTATGTTGAGAAATTTCACTATACTTTGTTTTACAGATTTCTTGAGAGTTGGGAATTGTCCATTATCAGGTTTCTAGATATGCATTTTTCATTAGACTGTGGTAATTATCAGATACAGGAAATAACACAATTTTTTAACTGTCTACAGTGGATCTCTTACAGTCATGATCATACTTCAATAGCAAGAAAATGTAAGTATTTTAGCCATCTAAACATACTGCTCTTACTCAGAAAGAAAACATAAATACTGTAAGGAAGGCATAAAGACTTCCTGCACATTTTTTTCCTGTCATTCAGTACTGTAAACTAATTCTAACAAGTTGAATGTGTTAGATCCTAATGAGTAAAGCATATATATTATACAAGGTCTGTTCCTGTGTGCAGATTTTTAGTTTGTTCAAAGTACATGGTCCAGGCTATACGTTAAGAATGTAAATTCACTATATAGAATGGCCTGGGTTGGAAGGGGCCTTAAAGATTGTCTAGGTCCAACTCCCACTGCTGCAGGGACGCTCTTCACTAGAGCTCAGAGCTGCATCCAATCCAGCCTTGAACACTTCAAGGGATATGACATCTTCTGATTCTTTTTTATTTGCATGAATGGCATTTACATGCAGCCTAACTTAAACCTGATGTGGTAAGCAAGAGGTCATCAATATTTCATACAATGAAAGATGAACACACATTGGGAATGAAAGACATAATCACCTTGCTAGTGAAGGAACATGACCTGATGGGGAATACAGTGAAAATTAGGTGTTGACTTCCAGATCCTGTAGGGAGTAGGTGCCTTCTGCTGCTGAAGCAATCTGCTGAGGGAATGAGCTGCTGCTCAGAAACAAGGGCTTTTTTGCTGTCTGATGTTCAGCAATATCCTTTCCCTCCTTCTCTGCTGCCTCTCCTTTTGCATTATGGAGTTAAACACAAGTTGCGATGAATCAACTCAGATTATTCTGAACATCACTTCAGAGAGCAGAATACAGAGCTTTGATGTAAGTTTCAGCTGGCAAGGTAATAAGGCAAAGGAGTAGTAAAAGTTTTGGATTTTAAAAAATAACTGGCTTTCTGCAAAATGATAAAATTAACTGAAATGTTAATTTAAGTGGGCTTGCTCAGCAAGTTCAGGTCCAATCATGAAGGCCGGAGCAACATGAGAATATGTTTAGCATTTTTAGTATTTGAAATTTTCAATGATAAGTGATCTATTTTGAATGTTTTAATCAATGTTTATGTCAAAAAAAATTGATTTTCAGTTAAGCAGTTACGGGAGGTAATTTTGTGCTGTCACAGTTTCTGCCTAACTCATTATTACTTACTCATTGGTCTCTGTGAGAGGTTTTTAATTTTTCAATAAAGTTTTACATGGTCACCTGGCAGCAAATTCTTCTTACTAAGCAATTTTGACAGAATACAGGTGGAAACAATCAGAAAAGGAGGTTTTTTAGAAATACGGCTGATAGTTCATCTTCTCCAACTCAATACTCATCTACACACTCCTCATGTCCTATGAGGAGTGTAAACATGGGAGAAAAAGTAAAATCTCCATGAAAGATAAAGATCAACAGGTGATTCTCACAAGCTATTAGAAGTTTTGAATTGTAGATCTGGCTGCAGATGTCATTTGATAATGTAAGTTTTGCATTTTATATGACTCATACACACTTTTTGAGTCTCAAAACTCAGCTGAAAATTTACACCATCGTTGTGCATTCAAAAAAGAAAGAAAAATAATTGCAGAGTTTCTCCTCCTTTTTCATCTAGAAACCTTTTAAACATCAGAGATTTTCCTTGAACTGTATTATAGACTGACAAATGTGAATAAATGTATAAGATCACTTAATAAATATTACTATAACTAAGCTAAGAATTTTTTGTCAGAAATGCATTTTTCCTCCTGTATTTATATTCATGTCAGCAAGAAATTATAAATTTTACTGGGAAGCTTTCTCAAATCTAAAAAGAGATTTTTGTGCACAGCCCAGTCAGTGCTGTTACCTACCAGATTCACATTTTCAATTCTACTTTGTGTGACCTGTAGCCAAATCTTGAAGCTGAGCTCAAAGATATCCTTTCAGACCTTAAGAGAGTGCCGTCTCTACAGAGATTATTATATTTTGGGTCACTCTCACAATCTCTTCTGCCGTTATCTTTATTTAATGTTTCAAGAAGACTATTCTGTCTTCCAAAATACGATTTTTAATTGAAGAAATTCTCTTTTCCCACTCAATCCCAGGGGGTGAGACAGTTAGGAGCACAAAATAGATGCCTGGCTTCTGATCTAGTTGCAGTGAGTGAAGGCACATCCTCTAGTGTTTAGAAGAAAGGCGAAAGCATATCTTTGGGTTTCTCTCTCATAATTCGTGTGTTGTGTGTTCTCAGAATAACCCATTATATCCACCCCAATGTTCTTTGAGAATAACAAGGAAAACTAATCTGTTGATATTCTGTTCCTTAGGAAGGGCTAGATTCTAAAATTATGCCTTTGCTTTTTTTTTTTTTCCTGCAGAATTTAATGGGGTAACATAGACATTCGTAACATTTATTATCTAATACACTAGAAGACATGGGAATGGTGGCACCACTTTGAATAGCTGTAGAAGGTGAAGACTGAAAGGGGAATGTGCATGTCCAGCAGTTACATGCTTAAGTAAATTACATACCTATACACCTAATTATACACCTATAATTATTATTATATACCTATAAAAAATCTATATTTAATTTAAATGTTCTCTGTGTATCACATGTGTGCATACTCATCTCAGGTTACTGAGAACATCTAATCAGATGTTGATCTGTAGAAGTTTAAGGCTGCAGTTGAAAACATCACCATTAAATGCTCAGATAACATATGTATATGTACGTCTATGGACATTATCCCATAGCTCTATATGTAAAGAAACATTGATAGTATTTTGCTAATGTGATAATCTTCAAAAACAATTTCAGAGAAGGTCCTACCATGTGCTGAGTTTTTTCCACCACAGTGGATGGAACTGTGGATAAAGAGTGCTTACAACTTATCAGAGACTCTTTTTCACATAGTAGGGAAATAAAAATAAATGTTTTCCAGGATCTGCCTTTACTTTTGGAGAATAACTATGAGAACAATACACTTAATCATAACACCTTGAAGAGAAGAAGGAACACTGGAGATACCAGTCCTAAAAATTTAAAAAATCAAATATATGATTTTTTACTATGGTACAGTTGAAAATAAATGGATGTAATATGGAAGTCTCATTGTACTTAATGGAGTTTTTAAGGAGAAAACTTCCATGCCAGTTCATGCCTCTATTTTGACTTGTTTTTTTCTGGACTCCCTGTCTACAACATTTCACAATGTGTCAACAATAAAAGAATAAAAGTCAAAGCTGCTTCTGAGGACACAGCTAAAGCAAAAACAAGAATTAATTGAATAAATGAAATTCCTTAATTTACTATTTCATGTGAAGACAATGCATGTGGGTTCCATCAAGGTTAATCAATTTATCTCTCTGAATGGACCACAAGGGAATGGTGAATACAAGATGATGGTGTTGAAGTCTCTTTCTTATTGGTAAGTCAATAGAAGTCAAGGGATTTGTAAATAATTTAGATCTCATCTTTGTGATAAAATGACAGCATTATTGACATGTGTCAACACACCCTATCTTCATAGTATTAGTAGTTTAGGAAAATTGTTAAATATAATCATCATAATGGATTTATAAGTAATAGTGTAAGTCATAGAAATACAGCACAGCTTATTATTTGCCTGACCCTGTCTATTATAACACTTTGTTTTTACTTGATCATCCTATTGGATATTTTAAATATGTAAATGCTGGGTGTGTTCTCCAATGGCTTCAATGGCATTTGTTGAGCTTGTAGCCCTGATTGAAAACTTGCATATAAATAGTTTCTTCACTTCTGAAAAAGAAGCTGAAAATATAGTTATGCTTAGCAATGTTACAAATAAAGCCAGCCAATTTTGTTTTGAAGAGTTTAGTATTCTCATTTTGGGTACAAACTTGTATAGGGCATGATCTGGGAGGTGTGCTGGTGCCAGTCTTCTGTTATCCTGAAAATGATGGTCCAAATTCAGGGACTGGAGGTTCTTCTCATGCCTGTAACTTAAACTGTGCCAGGAGACATCCCCAGCTTGATCCCTTAAGCTCAAAATAGAATGGTCGCTGTAATGATTTTTTCTTGTTTCTACTAACACAGAACAAGGACCATGACCAAGGGCATTTTGTGTGCCATTGCCCTGTTTTGGGGGCCAATACAATTTAGTAGCTTGGACACATCTGCTACCATTTCAGTTTGACCTCTGTACCACCATGTTCTTCATCAAGTTTAAAATATTTTAGCCTTTATAAATTACAGTTTATGAACAGTTCTACTGTTAAAACAGCCAAAAAAGAAAACTTAACCTATTTTCTTCACTAAAAAAACTTAAGCGATTCTTACCTCAAGTAATGAAGAAGTTTTATGCATGTGACTGGATTGCACATCTGTCATCTCAGAGCAATTAGACAAATCCAGTGTAAAACTGGACTTTATTATAGCATCTATTAACTGGGAGTTTATCTCTACCATAATCTCAATAAACTTCCTGGATAACACATGTGTTGCTTAGAATGGGAGACAATCTTACTGAAATGACAAGGTGACAAGAGCTGGGTTTCAAATAGTGTCAGGAGGTAGGTAGACAAATATTACAAGACCAGCATATGAAAAATAAAGAGTGCAGATTGCGCAAGCAAAACCTTTAGCTGAAGTGACTTGCCCAGCAACTATGATTCCTTCCAGCAGTGTTCTGTCACTCTGACCATAAAGCTATATTTTTTCTTCTATCCTTTCAGGGCTTTTCTTCTCCAATTCCTATTCAAAGTCCACAGGAAAGGAGGCAGACATCAATCTTTTCCATTGCATGTTGACTGTTTTCCAGAGAGTAGGTTGTGATTCCGTGAGGCAGGGTGAAGAGTAGCATGACACGGAGACATTTATTTAAGAACAAAAGTTAAATTCCTCAAAGCCATCCACTTCTTGCCTCCAACACACCGTCTTAAAACGTGACCTGCATTAAGAAATTACGTGTATCAAAGAAGATCACAGGCTAAATAAAAACTTCCCCTCTTGACCACTGTAACTCACAGCTGTAGGCTACACTCCTAGATTAGTTCTTTATCTTTATAGATTCCTTAGATTTACCAGAGTTAAATGTACAAAAAAGTTTGAGTATTATCATTAGTATGAGAAATACGTGCAATAATTTCTGTGAATGTGTGGGATGTCTTTTGGGTTAGTTTTTTCAGTGATAGGAAAGGTGCCAGCACTGTGACCTAGAGATTTTGGAACTGTATCTAAATCTTTATATTTCCTCTGTTGTTTTCCTCTTTACACAGCAAACTGAGTGACACTTCCTGAGTTTGGCACTTCAATGCTAAGAGAATAAGCAAATGAGTTTTGAAGGGAGAGATGGAACTGCTTAACTGCGTCTTATTGCATATTTAAATGTTGTTATATATGGTCTCACTCAGTCCTCAAACATAGCTCTATTTTTTATGTGGGGGCTTTGAAATTTCTGAACTGCAAAGCTCTCAATTTACTGGAAGTAAAATTAGTGGGGCTTACTGTACTTCAGCTATTTCAAAAAATGTTTGAGATATGAAACTAAAGGTCTTTTCACAGATTGAAAACAAACTGCAAGTTAAAGGGTTTTTAAGAGAGATTAAAGAAATATTCTGAAATGGAAAAGCCAAATCAGGGTGTAATATGAAACAGAGAGTGGATAGGCATCTAATGACACGCAGCTTGCAAAAATATATTAGGAAATGAAGGTGTATACCCTTTGTCCAACTCAGGTTTAAAAAGAACTAGTGCAGAGCACTCTAGAGATGGCTAAGCCATATTAGTTAGTGTCATTAATTCTTGGTTTTGCTTTTTAAATTCTTGCTGATCTTGGAAACAGAAAACAACTGTTTCTTTTACTTCATACAGTTTTTAGAAACAATTTATTGACTTGGATGAGGACGACCATTGGGATCTCCAATTTCTATCCCAGATATGATAGTTAGGCCTAGGTCTATTGAGGTTAGACTGTGAAATTTTGATCTAAAGTATCTGCAAAATATCTTGTATTTTTACAGGCATATTGCAGCTATATTTTTAAATGGCAGTCTCACTAAAGATCGAAAATTGGAGGACAATAAACATAACCTGTCCAGAAGGATTTTCCCTGCCAACGTGAAGTACACATATGGACGATATGGAGTAAGCTTCTGCTATTCTGTCTGATGCTAATAATGAGAAGAGACATGCATTTCCCTTCTAAAAATAAACTAGATCTTGCAAGGAACTTGGCTATTTGTAGTATGTTAAATTAAAAACAAAATGTGCTTGCTTATTTTAACTGAGAGTAGCAGGGTAAGGAGAGTTAAATTATAATTGGTTTTAAAGTATAACAATCTGCTCAGAAACAGGTGAAAATAAAACATTGTTTCCTGTTTCAGATTCAGCAGAATAAAGGGGAAATGAAATGGAAATAATTCCACTACCATGGAATAATCAATTTCTGTCTGAGATCCTAGATGACCATCTGGTTTTGGATAACAGGGGACGAAAGTATAAAATTTATGGAAGCACAAAGGATGAGAATATATTTTTTAAAAAGGAAGAAAAGCATCAGCACAATACATACAGACAATATGGAAAATGACAAGACTGCCTCTCTGTATCTGAAATTGCTAAAATTTGAAGAAGGTGCTTAAGATGCAAAGAGTACTCGATCTTTTTATGAGGGAAAGTATTTTCCACATATATCTGGATTTTCTTTGAAACCTACTGAAAAGTTAACTTTTCTACAAGAAAAATATTCTCTATTTTTTATATTATGTTACCTAAAACCAGTGTAATAAAATAGTTTGAGATAAATAAAGTGCTAATGATTTTGTAATTAAAAAGGCAGAATATGTCTATATAAGCTATTTAGAGCAGCAAGTTTAAATTTTATATTTGTTTTATGTAACTATAAAAAAAGTCAATGTCTTTTAGATTGGATATCTTTTTCTAGCAATGGGAAAATGGTTATTCTTCAAAACAAGTGCTTCTTCCTGCTTCCCTAAATTGGTCTATAAGCTAAAATGTACATGATAGGTGCAGAATTGCCTCATCTAAAATCTTACGAGTATTCCATGTTCATAAAAAGGATTGTGCAAGAAAAGTGGCTGTTGATAGAAAAAAACCACAACAAAATGCAGTAAAAAGTTTGAGGAAAACCACCTTCAGCATTTCAGATACTGTCTCGAACTGCTGGAGGGTTAGAAAACAGAAACTTTTATTTCAACAGATAAAGACAAAACAGAGATGAATAAAACAAAATATTCTTTTCTCATCTAACACTTTTCATTTAAGAACATGTGACAGCCACAATATATCTTATGTAAAATAATTGTCAGGTGGTCACAGCCATGCTAACAGATGGAACTTTGGTGTTATGTGTCTTACTGTTTATGTGCGAGAATTCTCCCTTGCGGCAGAAAATGCATTATTCTTACTTCCAGTTCCCTTTCATTTCTATGTTTGCTTAGTAAAAAGATGGAATTTGAGGTCTGGGAGGTGGCAAGGCAAGGCTGCTGAGAAGGCTTTAAAATATTGCAGAGCACAATTCAAAACTCAGAGCATTTTGTACTGCCTTATGTTTCCTCTTATTCTGTTTTCTAAGGATTGGCATTGTGCCTTGAGGAAGCACAGAGCTGGCTGAATGTATATTTATTTCTGATGAAAAAACTTTTAGCTGACATATGCTGATGCTGATCACCCTTTTTTTAAAATCTTACAAACTCTTCTATACCCCACAATATGCCATACATATAGACAATGTAAATTTTGTTCCTGTCTATACATACGTATCCTTTCCAACTACAGCCCTCTCTGCACTTTATTGATATTGAAGGCCAGGGCCAGTTCTACCTCTCCCGAAGAGAGCACACTTGAGAGAGCCCTACTGCCATTCTTCCTGTTCTGTGTCTCTCATGACCTGGTTGTCATTAATAACTTCTATCATATATGAGTATATTTTCTTTTACTTTATGACTCCCTTTCTTATTCCCACTTAGGATGGATGCATGTGTTCCTGCATCCATAGATCATAATCTCTCAGGCTCTTTGCTGAAGCTATGGCAGCATGACACAGGGACTTAGAAGAGGTGCTCAGCTAGTTATGTCAGTATGAGCTATTTGTGTTTCATTGAAGAAACCTGGAAGCTGGGACAAGCAGGAAGTAGCTTTCAAGATTTACAGTAATCTGAAGAAGCATGTTTGTGTTGGGAAGGCCTATCTGAGGTCACGCACCTGCAGAGAAGAGAGATTTCCCCTGCCATTCCCCAGCTTAATCTGTTTTTATCATTTTTATTACCAAAGACATCCATTTTACCTTCCAAACACTCTAGAAAAACAATGGAGACAAGCAATGAGGGAAATTTTAGATATCTTGTCTATTGTCTATGGCTTGTACTGTGTGTTATTGTCTTAAACAAAGAACAGGTCTTGAAATTAGAGACCTGCATGTTTTTTTCAGGCCTACCTTGTAGTCATTTATGCTTTTTTCCCCTTCAGTTTTTTTCTTTATTGTGGATGACTTCAAAATTCATAACCAACCATTACTGACATTTCTGTATTGTACACCTTTTTTATTGCAAATATGAGAGGCTCCACGCATATAAGTCCCTATCTTGTCTCAGTGAATTTCTGGTAAAAAAGAAAAGCTGTGGCTTGGCAGACCAAGGGTTTTAAAAGCTAAATCCTTATCTAAATGATAATGAAGAGACAGTGCAGCAGTGGCAAGGAACAGGAAGCTGAAGCAGTCATGGTCAGTGTGAAGCTCAGTGAGAAAGTGGAGTGTGAAGCTCAGTGAGAAAATGGAGGATGAAGCTCATATTAGAAAACCCAGTGAGACTGAAATTGTAGGGTGCTGGCAGGAGAAGAAAATGACTTCAGGAAGAACCTTTAGCAGATTAAAAAATGCAAGTATATTAAAATTTGAAATTTTATGGAGGAGGAAGCCTTCAGATTTAGTCAGAGCAGGGGTTTTGGATTCAGATGCTGGGTGGATTTTCCCTAAGAATGAGACTGTATGGGCCTGGTTACAATGTCTCTGGGATTGGCAGGAACACAAAATCTGGAGCAAAGTGAATACCAGCCCAGGAGCACTCAGTGCCCAGAAAACTTATAGCAGGGAAACTTGGTGAATTCTAATGTTTTTCTTTGCAGGATTCACATATATGTTTCCTTAACTCTGACCAGTAAGTTGAGTAATGCAAGGGAAACTGCTTTTCTATGCTCTAAGCAGTGAGGTTTGTAAAATAACAACATTAAGTAAAAAGCTGAAAACTGTCGTGAAGCTCAGCACAGTTTTCCTTTTGGTTCCTGTTTAACACAGACACAATCTGAAATCTCACAGTGCCTGACTGCGCGTAAGAGCAACAACATGCTGCATCAAAATATTTATGGTCAAATGAACCAGATGCTCCATGGTTTAAAAATTAAATGCTCTCATGAATTTTTCATCTAATATTTTTTTTAAACAAATCTTCTCCTGCTGACTCTGAAATCATCTCTATTCTCAATCAAATGGGGTAGTTCTTGATTTGTAGCAAGATAGCACAAAATATGATAATACAGAAAAGCTGTCATGGGAAACAGATCAGTAAATGGTTTTTCCAGCTGAAGAATGATGCTTCATTCATGATTAATTTGAGAATTTATGTGTTTACTGTGTTACTCTCAATAGTTTAATGCTGTTTGAACACACACAGCCAGGAAAGGGTCAAACTGTGACTTAGATCCCAGATTTTCAGTCTGGTCTGGGCATCCATTTATTGGCCTTATATACTGGGCTTCCAAGTGATGTCCTTCAAGGATTTTCAATAAATGAGAAATGGGAATGGAGGGTAATATCCAGGCAGGAACAAATATATAGAGAATAACATCTTTATCTGCTGGAAGGAAAGCTGAAGCACGGTAGTCTAAGCGATAGCATGATTGCAAAGATCTACTAAGATTGTATGAAGTCAAATTTGAGATTATGTTAAAATGTCATGTTAGAGTGTGAACTTTTTCTCTGGGAGATGCTCTGGAGTCTGCTCTGTGCCTACCTTTATATATGAAATTTTGGTTAAGGAACATGGATTAAAGAAGATTGCATGCTTGTGCACAGAATCAGATCTCACTTGGATAATGCAGAATGCAGAGGGAGCATCACTTCACTGGCTCTAATTCCATGAGAAGATGGTTGTCTATGGGCTGTCTGCTTTCAAGGACAGTCTAGAATCCTTTAAAAGCATCAAAGGTGGTAAAGAAATTATCTCCTGTAGGCTTTCTTTACTGATTTCTTCCTGGCAATTTAATTAAAATAGATCTAGCAGATTCAAGACAAGAATTATTCCACGTGCCTTGTAAAACTGAAAAAAGTTAATATGATGGATTACAGACAAGTGCCCCTCCAAAAATGGATGCTACATTTTAGAATGACTGTGGACTGTCAGGGGCGCAAACATTTTTTGTATTTCCCTGGCTGTTGATAAAAATATGAAGATATTTGTTTTTGGGCATAGTTTCTGGCTCCTAAAAAGAAGTATAAAAGATCTTGAAAACACACTAGCTTCCAAGTTAGTTCATTCATGGTATAGACTCATATTTTTCTCAGAGGCCTAAAGGAAAGTAAAAGTGAGCAGTCTCTTTGCCGTAATAGCTTTTCACTATAAAATGCAGACAAGTGTAACTCCCTATTAAATTTTAATGCTATACTTTAGATAGATTTTTTTCCTCCCTTATGTCCTAATTGCACTCATTTGAAACTGCCTTATATTGGTATAATAGAATTAATGTGAATATAAGGTCTAATGTCCTCTCTCAACATCATTAGATTGCTATATGTGCTTTTATAGGCAGGTATCAGTTCAGTGGTTCCCCTTCAGGGATGCTTGATGGAGGCAGTCCAGCTGTGCCATTGCCAGACTGTGCCAAGCTGGCCAGCATTAGTGGATAGGCAGAATCCCCTTAATGACTTATTTCTCTTTCATTCACTCCTGTTAAATCTACCCCTTTCATTTGCCACGGTCTTTTTAGTAACTCATAGCAACTGAATTAACAGCACATTTTGGGTTTTGGTGAAGGTTATCCTTGCTTTTTAGAGAAAGACCAGAGCTTAAATGATTTCATGAAGGTTACAGTAGGAATGATCAGGAAAAAAAACAGTGGTTTTGTTTCTGTCTGAGCTTTCTCCCTTTCACCAAGGGAAAAGACCATGTGAACCTTTTCATAGTGCTACAGTTGGGGAATATACATGTAACTCAGCTGTGTTGACCTGAAATCCTGATAAAGAGCTTATTGCAGAAAACAATTTTAAGGGCAAAAACAGACTTGAAATAGCACTTCAATGGGCAGATCAGAAGTCATCTCAACACCTGTGACTCTCCCTTAAAATCAACACTTCAAAACATTGAGTTGGGGGATTTTCTGCCTGTAGTTTTTACATTTGTCTTTCACTTGTCAGCTGCAGAAAGAGGTATGACTCTTTGTTTGCCCTCATATCATCCCTGGCCAAAAATAACTTATTTTCCCTGCATGTGCCTCTCTGTACTTGGATACCCTGGAAAGGAATAATATGATCATTGTCTAACTTTCTTCCAGAATTGTGCAGGGCTGGCAGAGAAAAGGTTGATCTAACTTTTACCTCTGTTTTTTCTCCCTTTCCTCAGAGCTTCCTCTAGTTACAAACCGGGAAACAACGATGCCATTTTCACTTTACAGACTTCTGATTTGTTGATGCAAGGTTAATATTTTTGTGTGTTTTTCTAAGGAACCTAATTTGGAATTTGTAAACATTTACCTCTATTAAATTCTTTTAACTAAATCAAACAAGGTAAATAATTGCCTTATAAAAGATTAATTGTAGAAGGTCAATACAAGCTACTAGCTCTTTGCTATGGTGAAATAAAATTTGACTGCAGCCTAAACGAGTACTTTTCTTTTTTTTTTTTTGAAGTGTGAGTCACATGACTGAAAACCAATTGCAACAATTTCCAAATATTATAAAAAGCTGGGTTTTTAAAAATGCTGCTATTGATTACTCATTTTATTAAAAATCTAGCAAAAAAAAAAACCCCACAAATAATTAAAACTCCTTTATTTTTCCTGTAAAAGCCACTCATAGTTTTCAGAATCCCTAAAATGTCTAGAAGAAAATATATGAATTAAATATGATGATATTATATTTTATTGAAGCTTATTTAATTAATTTATTTCAGTTGTGGCATGTTAGAAAATCATCAACAAAACAGCTAAGAAATGCTTTTATTGATCAATATACCTGAAGGAGACAGCAAGAGACAGGAGATCTACTTACATATATTAAATGATAGGATTTGGATTTAGCAACTTAACAAACAAAATGAAATACTTTGTCTGGGCCAACCTTAAATGTTATCATGCTTTATAGAACTCAATATGAAATTTTTGTTCCACTAGAAACAGATCTATTTCTTTACAATGTTTGACTGTTAGTTCGTACTTTTAAAACCTCAGTTTTGAAAAATAATGGAAATGCTTGGTTATGAAATGAAATAGGCAGCAAAGAAATGAAAAGCTGAAATACCCTGAACACAAATGCAAGTAGTATAGTTTCCCCCCCTTTTTTTTTTTTTTTTATTCAGTGAAACCCAATTTTCCAAGCAGTTGTAGAAACTGCACTTTAGGGCAGGTTTACAACCTTGACAAAACTGATATTCTGCATGGAAATCTCTTCTGTCTCCTTTGCTTTTCAGTCACATGTGCTGTTATAGTACTTCTTGTTTTCATGTGTTTAGAAACCAATAAGAGGAAAATGGACAAACTGGAACACGTAAAGAGGTGACAGGGGAAACTTGCCATGGGACTCTTGCCATCCACCCCATGGGATCAGAAACATAACTATGTTTCAAGGTAAGCTATCCCCTAGGGAAAAAGAAGAAATTAAAAGAGTCCAAGGGAACTGATTTTCTTTGAAAGGAGAGGGCAATTTGATTTTTAAACAAGCATCCGGGATTACATAATAATAAATCTAAACACTTCAGATCTTAGTAGTGAAGCTACATTGTTTCAGCTACAATGTCAGAATACAGTAGCCGTTGACAGTCCTACTGCAGCCTGAAGAAGTGTTCCATAGGGTGCTCTCAGCAGTCATCTGTCCTGCAGAAAGTGATCATAGTCATCTTCAGATACAAGAGCAGTTTACTCATAACAGTACACTCAGGCTGCCTCAGTGCTCTGAGGCTATGTCAGGGATAACTCTCTTGGCAATCTACCTTAAATGGATGATGTTTGCATTGATTTAATTGGGAATTTGTTGACGTTTTAGGCTCTTAGATCAAATGATTTTCCAATAATTCAAACAAGTAATTTCCACCAAAGTTCTTTTCAACAGAACAGTGTTCAAGGTTACGCACACCCCCACACATACACTCATACCCATCCAGCCACCTTGCTGTGCTAGTGTTACATTACACTAATGTTAAATATTTTACTACTATAACACTGTTCTATGCCACTTTGATAACAAAAGTCTTGTCACTAAATAAGGAGTGCCATTTGACCTGGGCAAACCAACTCAACACCCGTCTTCTCCTCCAGGAGTGCATGTGTTGTCAGCTCCATGGATCTGTACTCTGTGGAGGAACTGTGGCTGAGTGGTATCTCCATGTAGAAGCAGTACAGAGTGCCTGTCATACACTGGAATCATATATCCAGAGTACTAAATAATTACATTCTCTGTAGACAAAGGAGACTTGACATATACTGAGCTGCAGATTGTACTCTCTGAGGTTATCGGTTTTTTTATTAAGATGTAAGACCTAATGAAATGTTGGGATTGGGCTTTAATAGCAAGGTGAGATATGATCACCAGTCAGTTAAGTCTTTTTAAGTAAAAGATTGAGCAATTTGTTTAAAGACAGTCAAAATGGCATCCTTGCTTTTCTCTAGTCTGACACTTCCTTAAATGTGCTCACTTAATTCCCATCGCCATGAATACAAATATTAGCACTTGTTTTTTTATTGTGAGGCTCATGACTACCCAGCTCTGGCCCCCTTATGAAGTTCTGAGATCCATGGGAATATACCTCTTGTTTCTTCTTTCCTGTGAACTCAAGAGGAGTCCAAGTATTAACTGGGAGATGGCTGATGCTCAGCAGGATCATACCCCAGAGTGAATCTCCAGAACTAGTAGAAAAGAAACAGGAAGAAAACATCCCTGAATTACTCCTTCATAGATACACCTGGTTAAACTTCTTTTAAGCTGAAGGAACAACAAGGTTTTTAGCAAAATTTTTTTAACAGATGCAATGATTAAAAATTTAATTCAGAGTAGACTATTTAAATTATTTTATTGTCCCTTTATTCCCCCTTTAAGTCATTATTTAACACTTTCAAATTTTCTACTGTTAGTAAAATTCTATACTACATTAATCTGCCCTAAAAATACTGAAGTTCATTATATTGCAATTATGGAGCTTGAGTAATTAAATACTTTAAATTTCATACAGTGCATTCACGGCAGGTGGTTCAGAAAAACAAGAAATTGTACAGAGACTTCAGATAACTTCTTTTATTAGCAAACATGCAAACCCATCATGAAAAGGTGCCTTTCTGACATTCCCTGCTGAAAGGTTAGCAGAAGGTTAGCTAATGGACAGAAACGAGAGGCAGCAGACACAGGGCAGTGACAACTGCTGCTCCCCAGAAGAGCTCTAAGGTGAGCCTTATGCTCACAATCTCCTAAGTAAGCTAGACAGAGCTCTGTCAAATGTGAATGGTAGGGATCTGGCAAATACCAGCCTTTAGAAACACAAGGAATGAGAGAGAATTCTACAGGCACAAATTCTTAATGAGAGAGTCTCCACTGTCCCAAACTGTGTCTTCACACAAGCTGACAGTTTCCATCTGCAGCGAGAATCTTCAAAACCCACAAACTGGATTTAAGAATAAAATAATTTCCATCAAAGCAGCAAAGAAACTCCCAAATCTAAAAAAATGTATGCTTTCTAAACACAAATGTATTGACAATCAAAAGTCAGCATATTTCTTGTGGAGTATTGTTTCATGTTCCTTTTAATAAATACTTTGATTGAAAGTATTAAGGAACACCTAGTAAAGCTTTTCAATATTTTCATTTTTATTCTGAAATTGATAGTAGGATTGTTTACACAAAGAGTTTTAGCAACAAAATCCATCTTAAAAAGCAGGTACTGCAAAAAGTGTGCAACATTTCCTATTAACAGTGTTTACTTCTGTGTGCTGTTGATTGCTGTATGCTACTTCCCTTATCCTTGATAGAGTTCCCTTAGCTTACTCTCAGCAACTGTCCCTCTAGCTCTGACATTGCAGGCCACGTATGCTCTGCTTCTACTAATATTTCAACAGGGAACTTAGAGCAGTTACATCTGCTAAAATCTGGGGAAGTTCAGGCCTTGTGTCCACAGTAGAAGAGTTCAGAAAAGTTTTTGTAAAATTTCAAAATAGTCTCTTGGTTGAGACAAGTCACAAATAAAATAAAATTCAAATCAGATCCAGGTCAAGATTATTAGAATGTTTTTACTCATTTTTGTAACTGTGGAACACCTAATTTTGCTATGATCTTTCAGCTCCCATTAGAAATCACTTTCCTGAAATAAGTTAATTGAGATTAAAACTAAACCTTGTGATGTTTTCTTTTAAAAAATGCCAAAAATGGTGTTTTCATTATTTCAGTAATGTTTTATCTACATTTTTTGAACTTGAACCAAGTCCTTCACAACCTACCAATGGTTTACAACTGGAATACATTAGTTAACTCATCAAACCCCATCTGAAAACTAGTTAGGTTTCCTGACCATTCTATTTCTTTTACAAGGTGGTATGAAACCTGTTGCAAATGTTAGTAGAACATTTTCTGTTTTCAAACTGAGAAATATATTTATAATCACAATATCTATCTGCTTCAATCTGCAAAACAATTCTGACCAAAACTCTAAGAAAAAAGTATCACTGCCTCTGTATAGGAATCTAAGCTCAGATTCCTGTTCTGAAAAAGTCTTGCTTGGACTCTAAATCTATTCTCTTGGAATATAATGGAAGTTTTTCCAGTGATTTTTCTGGAGAAGGTGTGTAGATGTAAGATTCTCATTAACATTCAAAAACAGTTTTAATATCAATTTCTGTTCTCTCAAACAGAAGATATTCCACAGTAAGTATAAGGTTCATTCCTGTCTGTCAACTAGCCATGACAGCAGGTGTCTCTTCCTAAGCAGAGGGGTTCAACTGGATCACCACCAGAGATAACCTTCCAAACTCAACCCTTCTGCAATTATATACATAGGCTTCATGAAATTCTTGCTGAGTAAACTGCTGCCCAAATCTAAAAATGTAGTGAGTAGCTAATCAGGAATTAATTCAGATGAAACATTCTTTTGGAGTCTGACTCTGAACTGTACCTTCATAACCAATGCCAGTTGAGTCCACTCTGAAAGTTGAGACAGTTTCTTCTCTACAGTCGTTTTCTTTCACTTTCACTTTACATTTTCACTTTATTTCTATTGACCAATTTATCTGTATTTGCATTGACTAATTCTAAGTTCTCATTAATTCTGGCTTTAGAACTTGACAGGATATGACCCTGAGGTATGTGATAAAACTTGGAAGTTGAAACTAACTTTGGAAATCCTTTGGCAAGGGAGGTTGACCCACAGGGTTTCCTTCCAACTTGAATTTTTCTATCTTCTTGTTTTTCTTTTTTTTCTTTTTTTTTTTTTAGTTTTATACTGAGAGTTAATATGACATTAGAAATAAAAATGTGGAATTTTTAGGTACATCCCTTTCTCAACCACAATCACTAACAAAAAAAGGCTTAGATATTTGTCTCATCAGCCAGACCAAACCTTTTACAATGCCATCAACTTAAAAAAGAAACCTGTATGTCTTAATTAAGGTCTCACACTGTTACTTACTGATATTCTTCTGCTTATCTCATAACAGAAAAAAACCCCAAATAATCAATGTAACTATGATTGTAAATGCTCATTACAGGGAGTGTAAAACTAGATAATTTTTAATGTCCCTTCCAACATAAACCATTATAGGATTCTGTGATTCTATGATTCTATTCAGATGTATGGATATGGGTAACCATTGAGCAATTTCCACTTGTTCAGTATGTTCTTTTTATTTAAATAATTTTTAATCCAAATTAATAGGAAATATTCTTTTTTGTGGTAAGGTATATCAAGGCCACCTGTGCAATTATTGGTCTAAGATCTTTTTAGAAACTGGTTGGTTCCAAAGAACAAATAGTAGAATAATTAGAAACAGATTACAGCTTTTTATCCTTCACAGGAAAATACTCATAAAGTTTGTTCAAAACAGTATGCAAGAGCTGTGGGATTTCTCGGCTTCATTTTAGCTGCATAAATCTTAGATTAGTGAGGAGTTCTTGGAGTGTGTCTGTTTTCTGCTCTATTCTTGTCTTTCCCTTATGTCAGATTAGTAATGAGGAAGATGGCACAGTCCTCAGCTGCTGTAATCAGCTGAGAATTCCCCTTGTATGTAAGAAATGGTAGCTGGACAAAGAAATTGGTTGGAAAGGCAGAAAAACCCCTTAAATTCCTTTATCGCTTCTTATTTACAAGTATGTTACTTTAAGTCAACAAATAAAATAGAATTTAATAATTAAATACATTTATTTTTGCCAGTCACTGAGTTGTGAACATATTTCCAGGCAGTCATTTTATGTCCAAAAGTATGAGCATTGCAACAAAGTATGCAATATCCTCACTGAGCCTCTTTTACGCTTGGTTCTTCACCACAAAATTGTGAGGAAGGTTTCTGACCAAAATGTTAATTAAAGTGCTTTTTAACACTCTAAAAGACAACCCTGAATAAATTAGAGGATACACTGATTTGAAAAATACAGTAAAACTCCATTTGTGTGCTTGTGTGTGCCTGGGAGGGGAAGGGGTCAAACCATTTGAAATGTGTAGAGCATGAAATTCTGAATTATACAAGCTTCACAATGCATAAAAGCTACATAATCTGACTGCACACACCTGCTGAAAGCAGGTGGGAAAGAGATAAAAATGTTGTTTCACTTTTTTCCTTGCAGAGTTGCAAATGCTTTTAAAATTCTCCAAGTCTTTTGAGTTATTTCAGAGTTAACGAATTTAGTCTAGAGAAAGGAGTTAACAAATGTAGTCTAGAGAAATGGATGAGGAACTCTAGTGCCCTGGAGAAGCAAAAAAGGATCCTTTTTATATAAATCACAGCTTATTATCTCAGCATTTCTGAATTGTTTTTTACAAGTTTTTAATGATCTTTTTTTCTACTGGAAGGTCAGTTTCTGTGAGAGGAGGATGGTCGGCTGTCTAGCGAAAGCTCTTTTCTTTTTACTTCTATTTCAGATACTCTCAGAATTTACCAACATTATTTAATGAAATTACCTTTCATATGTAGTGTGCTGGCAATTTTCCTGTCCCCACTCCCTACACCAAGATATGGTGGTGTGTGTGTTATTTAACTATGGGTCTGCTTCTCTTTGTTGCAGCTACATTTTCCCCTTCTGCAACCTAGCTAAAGGTGACACTTCTTTTGCCTTGAGTTGCCCTCAGTTCTGGGATGTGAGAAAGCCTTACAATCTTTTTAGACAATGACCTACTGTATCTTCTCTCTAAGATAAAGACAGAAATTTGAAAACACATTTCCTGATGACTTGAAAGATCCATTTAGGTAAGGGTCCTGTCTCTGGCAGCAACCACTTGTAGATGCTTAGCAAAAAAGGACAAGAATAGGACAATTACAAGTTGACACTTCCTCTGGTGTGCCACTCCAGCCTTCAGCAATCTAGTTTATGTACTTCTATAGCCAGAAACTCCATTTGCATCAGTGAACTTAATAGACTCTAGTGGACCTTTCTTCCATTAATTTGTTTTGAAACGTTCTTTCTGAGCCTACTTATAATCCAGCCTCCGCAACACCTTGTGGCATTGAGTTAGTCAATTTAATTACAATCTGTGTGATAATTTCACTGTGTGTCCTCATGAGAAACTATAGGAAGTCATAGAAAATTGCTGTGCTAGCCCTCCTTTTAGTATCTTCTCTTTTACAAGCTGAAGAGCACTAATATAGTTTTTCCAGATACATAAACTGCTGTATATCTCTGATCACTGTTGTAGCCTTTATCAATCAGTTTTTTAGTTCTGTGCTATTTTGCAGATGAGATAAGAAAAGCTAGAAGCCCTGAGGTTGCAGGTGAACCATGTTTTGTCTGTGACCTAAAAGTGGAAGGAATTATTCCCAACTCTTTTCTTAATGTATTTTAGATTTTATTTCCTTGGTGGATTGCCATTGAGAATTGTACAGATATTTTTAAATCCTCCTGTGCATAGTAATTGCCATTTTATACGACATCATGAGGTACATGTAGTTCTTTTACCTCATGGATTTCTCATTGCATTTAACAATTTCAAGTCTGCTATTTTTGATAGTTTTCTGACCCCCTCCCCCTCCTCTGTTTATACAGGACCACAAGAACATTTTACAACACTTCTCAAAAGCTTAATTTCTTCACTACCCACATTATTTTGTGTTGTGTCCCAAACATTTTGGTCTCCGTAGTCAGTACCTTTTTAAAATATGATTTCTTAATAATAACACAGGTTCTAACTGAAATCTCTACAGGGCTCCTCTGGTATTCTCTAGCACTGAGAATACAGTCACTCATTTTTAACCGTATTGAAATGGTCATCTCCAAAGCTGGCTGATGTCAGACAAGCCTTATTCCTACTTTTTAAGGTTTGTTTTGTTCAGTGGCTAAATGCAAAATAAGCTATCCTTGCAGAATATATCTTAAATGATAGTATAAAATTACAAGGAACAAATTAGCATCATTAATTTTAATACATCCTGAATTAGTTTGACTTGTTGAAGATAAACATCTGATTTGATCAGTAATAAACTAAGTATGAATTCATTTTTAAAATATATCTGCTTTGTTTTGAAACTATGCCTGACAAGCATGAAATATATGTTGTTTTCTTTAACTAGACAGAAATCATTACTTGGATCTATAGCATGTAATTTTGTGAAGGAAGCTGAGTTATATTTGGAGATTAATGAGGGAGAAGAGAAGCTGACAGTTTTAGCTCCTAATGTCTGGGGTTTATAAGAAATTATGACATGCTTAATTTGGAGAATCACTTTTTTATTTATGTGTGTACGCATACACATTTTATCTCTTGGAAAAGACAAATACTCCTTGCCCATACCCGACTGATATTTATTATACCTGTTCCTGCAGTTTCAAACAAACCACATTCCATAATATCCTATAGAGCCTGACATGGATCCCAGGTATCAATTCGTTTGACATTTTTGTAAATCCAACCTAACACTTATGTTTTGCAAGTAAGCCAATCAGTCATCTTATCTCTAAGAGACTTAAATGTAACTGATCAATATTGTTTGTATGAACCTCTTCCCCAAAAGAAAGATCTTTTTGTTCCTCTTTCAAGCTTTTTTCATTAAAATAAATTCCTTTTGTTGTTCTCCCTATATTGAATTTTCCAATTCTGCCCCTTTCTTAAACCAAACCCAGTTCAAGTGCAGCTGAAGCTTCTCCTTTTTCTTTTTTTTTCTTTTTTTTTTTAAATTTTCAAAAAGATTATATCACATGTCTTACTCCTTTTTTGCATTCACATATCTGCATACCAGCAGAATACCATTTTGGCATAATAAGCATGATTCTCATATGCCTAATACTCTGACTAGGGTTGTTTATATGCTCTCTTCACTCCTTGCTATCAGTTGACATTCATGTGACAAAAAAGAAAGGTGGCATAACACCACTTGAAGGTAAAAATGCTCATTTACTATCCCAAACTGAGTGTAGATCAAGTGCCAATATTGGAAGAACTAAAAGAAACACACCAGCTGTGCTTTAAAAATTTGTCTCAATCAGTTCTGTACAAAGAAAGAAGCCACATAATTTATTTAAGCTTTTCTGTACACCACATAAATAGAATTTATTTTATTTTTTTTTTGTTTACTTTCCACAGTTTGCAGCCAAGTAGAAACAAAGTGCATACTTTTTAATCTTTTCTGGAAATATCAAATTTCTTTGAGTAACTAGGTTTTGTGAGAAAACCTCTTGGTGCTAAAGGATTTTTTAAATAAGTTTTTAAATTTGTTTTCAGAAAATATTGTTGAATAAAACCAGCAACTGAATATGCTGAATCAGATAATTATCTTGAATCTTTATTTTTACTTCTTGGTGCTCATGTTCTCTTGCTTCACATTTAAACTTCTGTTTCCCTTACATTGTTTTTAGTAAGCTTAACTGTTGATACAAGTTGTTCTCTATTATTACAGTTTCTTTTAATGGCTTTGTCTGGCGAACATTGTTCATATATTCTGGACTAATAAAAGATATATGTGTACTGATGGGAAACATTCATAACAGTTATTGTAGGTCATGAAAATAAGTTACGGTAGCGAGCAAGACATTTTTATAATCTTAGCTAAACATTTTTGGATTATCATTAGTACAGGGAGATTTGTTACTTCCTGAACTGCAGTTTATGGTCGTTTTTTAAAGCAATTTCCTCTCCTTTCTTCCTTCCTCCTTATATTTTTTAAGTTTTAAGTGCTTGAGATAAGTTGTAATATACTTAGTTGTACAAAATGAATTCATTTCCTCACCTCAGTGAGAGCTGCAAATATAAACTGACCAATTATAATTGTCTAATGTCATTCCTTAATTAGCACAATGTTTGTAAATCTCTTATTACCACTTTGCAATCTTTATTTTTCTGTATTTAATGATAAAATCACACCCACATTGCTCAATAAGTGGCAATTCCAATTTAGGAGGAAGAGGTGTATCAATTAAAAATATTAATAGGATAACTGGAGACACTTTGGACAATAACACAGCCTTTCATTTCAGGAGATAAATGTGTGGTCCAATGCAAAGAAGACACCTACCAATGACGAATATACCACTACCATTGTTCTGTTTCTTTTTTGTTAGCTGGCACTGTACTTCATGTATTATCAAAACTAATAACAAATTAATTATTTTAGAAATAGAATGTGCAAACATTCTCATTCTAGCATTAGCCAAATTGGTAGAGAAAATGTATCCCAGTAGAATTCCAGAAGTTATTAGGGCTACGTAATTTTGCAGTGCTATTTCAAATCCTAAGATTGATTACTTTTTTCACCCAGGGCGGAATGAGCACTGAAAAATAACTTTGAAACACAATTGAATTGAAAATAATTTTGAAAAATTACTTTGAAATATTTGAAATAAAAAGAAAGATACCAATCTATTTCTGTTTTCCATTTTGAAACTAATATGAGAAGAATTGCCAGAAAATAAAATTCCCTTTCACGTATGCACACCATTTTCACTTGTTCAGTCCAGCCAGGACCAATGTTCTGTGGCACTAGTGTCCAATTGAGTACAATAAACAGCCAATAGTCAAAGAATCACTGGCAGTAACAACCTATGTAAAATGATCCAATATGTATTACTGTGAAAGACTGATTTCTATATTTAGCCTTTTTTTCTATTCACATTTTATCTGTCAACAGACTTGCTGTTACATGTTTGTCCCTTTCAAACTATCCAAAATATTCCCTAATCCCATTGTACTCAATTCCAGTGTCTCTGATCCTGCTGAGAAAAAACCCCAAAATGTGATGTATTGCGCAAGAGGACAAAGAACAAAAAATTAGTTCCCCAAGGAATTTGTCAAAATGTATCTCTGCCCTAATCACAGACACCAAGAATATATCTATACTTGCCTTAACAGAGACTTGCTCCCAGTAAGAACTTAAGTCTGGCCAAAGAAATTCACTGTAGCAGCCACTCTATGTCCTCTCGTCTGATTCTTGAAAGCTCATAATTTAAAGTAGTTTATCATGATTATGATCTAGGCTTGTATTGTGTTCTTTAAAGATCTTCAGTTGTACTATTTTCTTTATGTGGGAAATGTTTGGGTTAAAAAAGAATAATAGAAGGTTTTTTTTCTTTAGACAAAATAATGGTGGCTCTACAGCTGTGAAATATCTACAAGAATAGGTTTAATTATTAAATTTTTGTGTGCATGCACATGGTATATTTGAATGTGATGGGAATTGTCCCCTACCTTGTGAAGGGCTTTTCACTTATTCTGATTGTATTCATAGACTTCATAGATGTTGTTTTGGTTTAGAATGTACCGAAACAATAAAGATAAACCAGTGATGTTTATATAACAATTACCAGGAATACAGCCAAGTTCCCAGGAAGCCAGCCAAGGTCCTTGGTCAAATCTGAGTCATGGCACCAAAATAATGCACATTCCAACCACCCAGACCCACAAAAACACCCCAAAAAGACTCTTCCAGAGAAAACTCTCAACAAGAGAGGAGAAAAATTATCAAGAAAATGTTCACCTCCCTAGATAACACAGGAGGAGATGGTGGCAAGGCCTAATCTCAGTGGGGGAAGAAGAGCAGGTCCTTCCAGGTCTGAAGTGAAGACCAAAAAGAGACAGAACCTCCACCTTGCTCTCTTCTATACTTGTTATGATGTCAGATGATATGAAATATCTCTTTGGTTGCTTAAGTCAGATGATGCTTGTCGCTTCTAATCTACGTAAGGCTATCTGGGCTTGCTAAACTGAGGCCTTGCTAAAACTAAGGCCAAAACTACTACAGATGTATAGCAATGTTGAATTGATATTTTCTGGTATAATTGATATGTTCTGGTATAATTCCTGATATCCCATGCAAATATGTGTCTATTAATAATTGTGCCCCCAAATTTGGCAGCCTGGCCAGCAGGTTCACCTCAGGAAATCCTGCTTTCCATAGCAAAAATATATTCTGCCAATGCTGCAAGATGTCCAAGCACAGGCAGAAGAGTCAAATTTTCCTGACAGGCACATTTTGTACATCGCTTTGTAATGTACCAAATGACAGCTATTCTCTACAGTGTAGGACAGCCTCTACTGAGGATTTTACTTCTTGTCCTCTGCACCTATGCCCCAATTCTTGTCTCAATGTTATCTCACCATTGCAATGAAGAAGCCACATTAAGCTGTCCTGTTAGATTCAAACAGGAAGCTGAATTCATCAAATTATGCAGATTTCCCCATACACGACCACCTACACCACCCTTGAAAGTGAGATAATTTGTAAAAGGAAAGGTCTGAAAAATGGATGTATTTTACGCACTCTACACTGTCACTGTGACTTTTGGTACATATGGCAAGTGCCTTTAAAATGAGTTACTGCCTGCAGCCACCTGCCTTCCTTATCACAGCTAAGTGGCTTACTTCCTGGACTACAGAAAGCTGGAAGAAAGGTAGAGCAAAGAGGTATAAAAAAAAGTTATGGGTTGCAAAAAAAGAGCATGTCTTATTCCAGCTCTATTAAAAGATTCTGGAAATCGAAGGAAAAATCTATTGCCTTGAGCTGAGTATAAATCACTGGGTTTTATGGCCTCTGCTTTATTTCCTGCCCAGTTGTGCCTAATTAATGACAAAAGAAAGTGCTTTATGATTATGATGATGCAAAGGTTCTCTGGTTTGCTCAGACTAGTAATAAAGCTGTGTATGCCAAGAATGGAGAAAATGGATCAAATGACAAATGATCTCATTCAATATTACCTGAATTAGAATGATTTTGAATTAAACATTGGCAGTTAATGTATTTTAGAAAAGAAATACCTATTATGCACAGCCTGCAGTATTTATTGTTATTTGATCTGATCCTGGCTACTGTCAGAGCAGTAAAAGGTACTCTGAGATGATATTAAATGGGGCAACCGAGAGATTTTGTAGAGTTGGTACCCTAAGGAGTAGGTTAGGGAGGGAACAGAAACAGAAAATATGACGGGGGAAAGAAAAGTACTGCTAGACTGCTGCACTGACAAGTTCTGCTGAAGACACCAGAGAGGATGTAATTAGCTATTGCAGTGTGTAACAGTCAAGAAGGGACTAAAATTTGGGACTGAAACTTAAGAGCTGTGTCTGAACACTTCTCTTACAACGTTCTTGGAGGTGACTTCAAAGCAAAATCAGGCTCCCTGGAGTACTTGCTCCAAGAAACTCAGGACTAATGCTTTCATTTTTTCTTGCTCAGCTCAGCTTCAGCTCCCTCCAGGGTGTACCATTACATGGCCTGAACAGCGTTATCCTCACTGGTTGAGTCAGCACCAGACATCACTGAAGGGCACACAGCAGATTTCATCCTGCTCCTCTCGCACCTCTTCCCAACACATCTGTGCTACCAGATGAGGTGTGCTTCTTTGTTGATGAGGGATGAAATTAACCAGATTGCAGTCCAGCGAATTTTATCCCAGATGATCTTAGATAGAATAGAAGGAACTTTAATTCTGGGCTACATGGGTCTGAGAACAGAGCCCTAACTCCCAGCTTTCTGAAAGTGAGATGGCTCTGCATTTTTTCCATTTTCTCTAGGTGAAAAATTTGCTATAACTAATGAAATATGTTTAAACCTAGTTGAGGGAGACTGCTCCAGCTAGATACTATCTTATTTCTTGGTCTGCTTAAGATTAGAAAAAAAAAATTCTTGTTCTCGTCTCTAAAAACAAATAATAATCCACAGTGTACTGGAATTTCCAGTGACTAAAAACTAAGACAATGGCATTTCTCTTTCAAAATAAAGAACATATTTATTTATACATAAGATGAATCAAGGGATTTGATCACATTGCTTATCTTCCCAGCAATGGCATAGAGATATGACAAATTATAGGACATGACATCCAATAGCCTATGAGGGAATACACCAGAAAAACAGTCTTTGTACTTTGGACTTCAGATGAGATTGTAATGATTTAAATTATAAAAAGTTAGCAGTAGTAACATGATTTTAATTATTGGTTCCTCCCTGACCACTCTGAAACCTGAGGTAAAATTAAAACCTTCACCATCTTCCACTATACAGGCACATGTAATTCATAAAAATTTCCTTATAACAAAAAAACTCTCAGTGCTTCAGCAAATTATTGTATGCATTTACAGCACACCCCGCAGTAATGAGTCTTGCTTTGTATCATAGCATTCAGAAAAGAAGCAGTCAGATCAGAAGGTCATTACCTGAGCCACTTTGGAAACTCACAATCAGAAGTCTTTGATAGGATTTTAATACTAGCTCAGTGGGAATAGCAGAAACAAGGACTAGAAGGGGAGAGATTAATGTGTTAAAGACCTGTTTATAATACTGACTAATTAGGGGTGCAGGCTGATATTACAATCCTTTTTATTAACTATATAAATAAAGATACTTGTAGTGTTAGTAATTTTAAATGGCAACTTACTAATTTGAGCATTCTGTGGTACCTAACATGTAATATTATTCCTTTGAATTTATAGTTGTAGAGCAATATTACTGGTGCCAGATGCATCCTTTCAAAATAGGAGAGTAACAGCCTTACTCCCTGATATTCTTAAATTGATTAAAACATTGTTAGACTATAAAGTACCTGCCTTACAAACCACATTTGTGAGCTTTTCTCCAAATCTGTGACCTTTTTGCTCCTCCTCAAAGATTAACTTATTTAGTAATCTAAAGGCAACAGCAGTGGAGGCTTTGGCAAAACCAACTTTCCTAATGATTAACACCACTGATATCACTGAGAGAGCTGAGCCTTATCTTAAGGCATGCCCTGCATTATAGTAAGCACAGATGTCAATCTATTAATGACCAAAAATATTATTTTTTATAAGTACTTTTTATCCTATATGTTGACTGGTTTAAAATGATGCTACAGTAGAGGTTGACCATGAGATCAGTGGTCTCTAATGGGGGGATTGGACATTCAGATTCCTATGGCCCTCTCTGAACTTCACAGAGCCAAGAGATCTGGCATAAGGCACACATTGTCACTCCCTTGGAGTGACTGACACCAGGATGAAAAGGACTATCTTGCTCCAGGCCATTTGATGAATTTATTTGAAGAGGGTCAGCAGAGTAGCAGGTTCCAACTAAGCTTCCCAAACTGCCCTCTAGCCTGGAAGGCTGTTTTGCCTTTGGATATCTCCAGAACTGTCTGTGTTTGATGAAATTGTCTGAATTAAAGTATTTTCCATCAGTGTACTGCAAGAATCTCCATAGACTAAAAGATTAATTTATCAGGATTTCTCTAACTGTGCCAGACCCACATATCTCAGCTACTTTGCAGAAGAAACAGAAGTTCCAGTTGTGTGCTTAGGGCCCACTGCCCACCATGAACATGCAGCAATACCACACCCAGGCTGAGTGCTCAGCAAGGGCTCAAGCCCTTCTGGGGAAGAAAGTATGAATCATTGCATTGAGCCTTGTAGCCTAGAGGGCTCAGGCCAGCCTGACCATACTCCGGTGAGCTGCAAGAAGTGATGCCAAGCTTAGCTGTCCTAAGCACCACGGAGGGTTCTTGGAATCCCGGCTATGACCTGGCAGCATTGTGGATGGAGAACAGACAGGTAGCAAATCCACAAACAGTATGTTCCTTATTCCTGCTATTTTACTAATGGGGAGACAGGCTAAGTTTTTATCTGTTAGCTCTTCCTGGTTTATTTGTGACAAAGTTAATTTCTGCCTCTCTGCTCTTAGAAATGGAGCTCTCTCTGTTCCAAGGTGAATCTCTACACTGAGCTAAGAGCTTGTTTCTCAGCACACTTGGCTGCTTGCCAGACTTTTAAGTCCAGCCTGCAATTGTGATACGTTTGAAATAGGCACTTAGATCTTAGCTGAGAGTGAGGCTTCAGGTGAGGCTTATTAAGCTGAGGCCCAGTGCTATTACCATGCCAAACACTGATTAGCTAGTTCGTGTATTTTTGCCCATAACAGACTATACCTCAGTTACATCAGAAGAAACAAAGGCCAAAATTTTCAGCTTCAGTACCTGTAGCTACACAGCCAGAGTACATACTGAGATGTTATCCTTCCACAGCTTCTGCTGGTGGCAGAAGGACTTACAGTGCTTGCTAACTGTAAATATCAGACTAAAATTATTAAGGTACTTTATCAAGAATTTACATGCTTGCCTTTCCTTGGAGATGATGTATTACCCTTGTCAAAAGGGGAATGAGAAATACTCCCCTTTTTCTACTACAAATAAAATACTTTAGTTAATTAATAATAGAAATGGCTGCAAAGTAGAAGAAATCCTCCCAGGCTACAGTTCTGAAAGATCTGTGATGCAATGTTGGCCATTTTTTCATGGCAAAGTCTAGAGTACAAAGCTCTCTGAACAATGTGTTGGTCATAATACTACTCTTAAAAAGTGTGGCAGAAGTTCTCTACTCTCCTCTACTGCAAACTATACTTATCACCAGACAACTGCAACTGAAGTTTGCAAAGTAGTACAGCTTACTTGACATTCAATGGTCCTTTGTTTGAAGTCACATCTGTGGATCCAAGAAACAAATTACACAGCAGACAAGTCCAACGTTTCCATGTATGGCTTCCCCCAAAGGCAGTTCTCTTGTTAAGTATTCAAGTACAGAGAGTACATGTTTTATCATAATATGAGGATGAACACTTACAGGAAGTAAGATGCTTTTCCTTGATCGTATTTTTTGCCTTGCCAATACCTGTACTTCAGTCTCCAATGGAGACAGCGCCAGTTATTTTTCTTTTCCAGTCCTTATAGCCACTATTATGCTGTCCATGTAAGGACTTCAGTGCTTTTCTGCATGAGACGTTATTAGAACAACTGAAGTCCTGCAACTATGTTGTCTTTTGCTCTATTGCAAAGTGGTTTAGGATCCATCTGCAGGCTGAAATAATCTATATTTTAGGGATTGTGAGTATTAGCTAACATAGCTAATGCCATGACATACTGGGGTTACTTCAAAGTTCCTATGATGATAATCCTGCTCCTCATCTAGGCATGAGAACAGGCAAAGCTTTCCTTTCATACCTACATCAGAGAATAGAACTCTCATTATTTTTTTCCTCTTTTGGTCTTTGAAGTTGTACTAGTTTTCTGCCTTTTGGTCTTTCAGATGACACAGAGGATGTGAAAACATACTTTGTTGGAGAGAGTCATAAATATCACAACAACTTCATACAAAGAAAACAGCACATTTTAGAAGAACCTGTGAGAGCAGGAAAATCTTTTGAACACGTGTACCACCATTAGAATGAAAATAAAGAGGAGAAGGTAGGTGTTTATTAATAATACAGCTTTGTATGTTTCCTTTGTAAAAGTAATAGCATGTATAAGATACATTCTCATCCCCAGGATGCCATTAGGCAATGTTCTTCTGTAGTGAGACAATGTTCATGATCTCACACACTCTGTCTCTATGCAGTTACTGATGTTTTATAGTAGTTCAAGAATATTGCTTTTATTGATTGATTTAATCCTTCCTTTGGTGGTGGTAAGATATCACATGGATATAGCCTATTGGTTTAGACCTGGCACATTAACCTTAGCACTAAGTCTCTGTGCCTCTATAGCAAAGGCATTATTCCTCTGACCACCGACTGTGGTCATCAGTGACTGAATTTCAGAATGATTTTCAGCTCTAGTAGCAAATAAATATAGACTCTAATCTTTCAGTTTCCTTTATATGTTCCTGCAGGATCACAGCTTCAGTGGAGGACATCCACCATCATTACCACTCTGCTCCCAGGCACTGCCTTATGCTCTTACCATGGGAGAATAGAAGTAATTACACTGAAATATTCCCAAGGAGCCAGATTTTCCAGTTTGTTTGGTGCCTTGTTCACTGGAAGTTTTACTGATATCAAGAGAGAAATTTAAATAACATGCTGCTTAACATGAAAAAAAAAGTGTCTCATAAAGAATATACATTAGATATCTCATTATCATCAAAAGGACATAGTATAAATGGCAACTCATAGGTTATGTGTATGGAGAGGGGCACAGTACAAGGGGCACAATTGGATACCACCTCTCATCATATCTGTGAACTGCTTATTTGGCAATTATTCCTACAAACCTTATTAGGGACTGTCCTTTTTACATTTTAGACATTAAAGACTGCACAAATGGAAAACAGTAAATAACTTTCAGATACTTCAGTTAGGAATGATCAAAATAGTGTGGCTGTGAAGGCCTGGGCATGTGGACAAATCATGCAAACCCAAAGCAAACAGCTTAACACAGTTGCAAGCATGTATTTGAAAGGATAAGGAATATGCAGACTACATTAAATAGCAGTCTTGGGAAAGGTAAGAAAAATGTTTTGATTAATGTTGTCATTGGTATTATACCTTTTAGAGCTTCTGTTGAGCATTAAATGTGTAAAATCAGACACAGCACAGGTTAGCTCAGTTGCATTATTTACAATCTTGGCATAATGAGAAGCTGAAAACATTCACAGGGATGATAAATCAATCATCACTGGTAGGTATGGCAATAATCTAGTCCTAAATACTTCTAGTGTTGTCACAGAAGCTTGGTTCAGCTGTAGTTCTAATTAGTTTTGTTTGTTTGTTTGTTTGGTTGGTTTTGGTTTTGTTCTTTTGTTTTGTTTTGTTTTGTTTTGAACCAAAAATCTCCCTGCCAGCTTCTCGAAGTTGCTGGATCCAGTGCTATGTTTTCTGTGCAGGCTGAGGCAGTTGCACTTCCCCAGGTTCAGCTGCTACTGATGCTGAGCACGTGTTCCCAAAAGCATCAGGTGACCAAGAGTTCCACTGATGCAGAAAGAAGTGCCTCTACCAGCACCCATAGAAACACTAACCACACCGAGAGCTACCAGGGATACAGTGGCTGCCTCCTTTCCCTATTGTTTAGCTGCACTCTCCCACAGACACTGACACCCAGCCCTGAGTGGTCCTCTGACCAGCTGCCACTTCAGCCTACCCTCCTGCTCTCCCATGCACCCCAAAAGCACATACATTATCGACAGTGATAAATAGGATTTAATAAGAACATCAAGCAGGATCCTCAGTCAGGCAAGTGTGCTGACTCATATACATTTGACTGGCCGCTTTTGTACCTTTTCTCTCTCTTTTCCTTCTCTTGTTCCTCCTTAATTCACATTGATCCCTCCCTTTCACTGCCTTTGGTCCCTTCCCTAAACATCTCATCGTGTATTTACACACCCTTCAAACACCTTCAAATAAATTTTATGTAGTCCCAAAATGCTCTTCCATCTGCATCCTACAAGAAACCTTACAAATCTATAAGCAATCACCCTGTCAGTTTGCACAGACATCTGGAGAGGACTTCTTTGGTTGGCTGATCTTACCCAAGACAAAGATCAGATTATGTATAGACTTCCTCCTGAGGACTATTGCTGATTTTCTCCCGCTTCTCTGAATGAAGTCTTTTACACTCCAGAGCCAAACTCTGCTCTTTTGTCACTTATGTTCAATAAATAATGCTGTTTGTTAACACTGAGTTATGAAGTCACCATTACTTTACTCAGAGCTTACTCTAACATCCCTGTTTTATACATCTGCTTGTGGTAGTTAGCAATTTTAATGTCAGCACCTGCCTGCACTTACTAGAGAATTATTTTCACTGAGCATTTAAATGAGGTTTTTATCCTTTGTTGTTGAACATTGCAGGAAATTAAGATAATGACATGAAAAATAAAATGTTAAAAATAATGGGAATCGTTTGGTTTTTTGGTTTTGTGTTTTTGCTTGTTTTTTTTTTTTTTTTTTTAAACAGTAATTTAACCTCAGGAAAATGATCAGGTAGCTTATAGCTTAGAAAATTAAAACAAGAAGACATTGAAGGTCTCTTTTCTTATTCCTCATTTTACACCACTAATCATGAGGTGACCAGTTCACTCCTTTGAATACACTTAAATTTTTTAATCTAATGAGTCAATAATACAAATGAGTAGCCTGGACTGGAGTCGTACTAACACAAATTATTATGCTTCATTCTGTTGAAGATCAACTGGAAAATGAAATATCAGGGATAGGGTAGGCAGCAAAATAAGTGTCAGCAAAGTAGCAAGAAATAAAACAAGGTGAGAGCACTGTTTTAAATCGGCTGCTCCTGTATCATGTGTTTGGCCAGACTCTGAGCACAGACTGCAGACATAGCCAAACACATAAGCCACTACTGGTAGCCCGTGGTCTGTACTCATGCAGCTGCGTTCCTGAGTAGGCAAACTGTGATCAGGAGCTGAGAGCCAGGGGGCTATCAGGTGTCACCTCCTAACCAAAAGCAGTAGGCACCTGCCCGAGTCCTCCCTCCTTATGGTTCACCTGCATAAACAAAAAAAGGGTGGTTCCCTCCAAACTAGAGATGGAGGTGAGATCACACAGTCAGAAATTGTTTAAATTGCTTAACACTTCCCCTTCCAGCTCACTTTCTGTGTCACTTTCTTCCATCCCTCCAGTTAAGTATTGGAGGGCACACAGACTATCCTAGGAGGCTGCTTCATCTCAGCCACAGCTCTTGATGCAGATTTCAAGCTCTGAATTGAGGAAATGAGTCCCAGGTTTAGGAATTCAGTGTACTCAGAGTCCCAGGCAGGGGGTGATTTAACAAGTTTCTCCTAGCTACAGCTTCCTGGGGGAGACCTCCTTAGTAGCCATGTTATGTAAGCATAATCTTGGTTACACTGATAACAAAGTAATGAATTTAAAAGAAAATAAAATCACCATGGAAACAAATGTATACTATATTCTCATCTACAACTGCAATTTTGAAGCTCATTTCCCTACTATACATGTACTATCTTCCTTTTAGAATTTTCAAACCCGGTGGAAACACTGGAAAGGAAAACTACATATCCTTGAATGAAAAAAATACTGATCTCTTACATTCCAGAACTACATAAGAAGCATGTGAAATGGAAGTGAAGCAATTCTTTGAGCTCTGCAAGTGTAAAGTAGTTAGTTAGGTTCATCCTTGTGTGAATTTAGTGAAGTTTTGAATTAATATAAGTCTTTGCAAGCAAATTCATAAATCATTTGAAGTCACACTTTCATCATAACTTAACTGTTATTCCTGAATTCATAAACATAAGAAATTTAAAATGAACTTATATATTAAATTGTACACAGTACATTGTGAAAGCTGGTGCAACATTACCTAGCTCTCTGCAGCAAAATGGGAATGACTTAAACCTCAAATTTTGTTAATGAATGTATTATAGAAATTGAAAACAAAATGGCATGATTTTTTTTTTTTGGTTTGCTGCTAGAATGATCATGATTGCACAAGTGATAATGAAAACCGTGAATGGAAAGTTCTAATTAACTGCTCTCAAGGTGAGTATTTATCCTGTTAAAATTTCTATGTATGGTCAGTTATTCAGTGAGGGCAAATTTTGTAATTTAACTGGAAAAATAATAAGTGTCCTGAACTTCCCTTGAAAAACCTCAGTATTTTTCAAGATTAACTTTTCTGGGTTTGAAAGACATTTTGATTAAAAGGAAACAGCAATTTGCATTAAAAAGAAATATGTCAGAGAAAGAAAACCATCTCAAAAGTCAGTAATACTGTTATATTTGAGATATAGATATAAAACTGCTTTCAGCAACACAAATCATTTTTTAAAAAATCCTCTCAGGCAGTGATTTGCAAATTTTATAATGTATGGAAATGGATAAGCCATGCAGCATCACATAAACAAATACCTGATGCCTTCTGGTCACCTATGGCTTTATTTTATTACCCAGCATGGCTCTGAAAGGAAGGTGTGAAACTAAACGGAAGCAAATCACAGGAATTCGAATACAGGCCTGAATGGGACGTACATTCACCATAAAATCTCTGGGATATTTAATCCCTTTATCTGCTTTCCCATGTGTAACTTTAAAACTTCATATAAATTATTTTCTCCCTTCTGGTATGTTTTAAGGAATGATTATCTTCTGTTTGCATAGGACTTGAATATGTAAGAAGTCTAAATATTAAAGTCACAAGAAAAGTGAAGGAATTTATGTTGACTAAAATTTAATTGAATTTGGTAGTTGTAAGACCCCAGGTTATGATCTACCAGCTCACCAAAGCGTTTTTCCTTAAAAATATACAAGTCTTCAATAATTTATCAGCCAAATTTATTAGAAGGACTTTCAGGTTCCTTAAAACCTTAAAAGAGGCTGCAAAGGAGAAATACTGGACATGGGTTCTCAGGAGGTACTTTTACTGATAAACTAGAACATAAAGGAACTTGCCAAAAGTTTAAAGGGCAACATTCAACCAAAATAAAGCATTCTGGAAAGCATTGACTTAGCATATACTAACCCATACAACTTAGCAAAATCCAACCCATCTGGTCCTAAGTTATCCAAAACATCAAAAAAGGAGATTAGGAGAAGAAGTGAAAACAAAGAGAAAATTAACAAGAGGAAAAAAGAAAATTATAGCTACCATTCCTAGATCCAGCATAGATGCAGATATAGGACAGCAGAAAGATGACAGGGCTTGAACAGCTCGAATAGTTCATGTTGCTGCTTTTATTTGCTTTGGCACCACTGTGGCCACACCTTCCCACCCCCATGTGAGACTTCTGGCCCACTGGCCACTCTGTGTCAGCCATTCTGGGGCTGGGCTAGGGGCACCACGGGGTGTGGAGCAGTGCTGTCCAGTGACTGCCCCAGGGTTGCCCAAGGAGACTCTAAGGGTCTAGGGTATGGAATCTCCCTTTGTGAAATTTGACCTTTCATTTCCTGCCTCCCCACTCAACAACTCTTGAGTTGGTCTGCACCAATAATTAATATAATAATTCAATGTCTCACAGTAGTTAAATTCACTGTGTTTATTAAAATTTTTTTGCAATACAGATGAGAAACACTGTTGGTCATCTACCAGTGTTACTATTTTACATTAGTGTATATGTTGCTAAAATATATGGACACAAAAAGCACATTCTTCTCTTCAAAGAAACTGATGTTTTATTCAGAATAATTTCAGACTTCAGTGAGTTTTTATTCCTTTTTTTTATTTTGATCAATATTTTCTTGTGTTTAGCATGTACACTACAATATATTAGTATATTAGTTTTTTTTTTGTGTGTATTTTATTTTTATTTACTTATAGTTTTGCTGAAGCTTCTGCTAAATGATTCTGACTGGAGACTAACACAACTTTCCTCAACATTCTGCCAACTACGAAATCCAAGTGTTACTGCTTTGGATCTTAATGGAATTCTGTCTCCCTACCAACACAGAATTTGGAAGCTAATGCCCGGCCCTCCCCCCCTCCCCCCCCCATGCCACTAGATAACAAAGGGATGGCCAACTGCTTTGAATTCCAACTTCATTGCTGAGGTCAGGGAGGAGGAAGAGATTACTCCCTTTGGGGAGGGAGGGGGTGGCTATATATCGCTTTTTGGACAGCTCGTGAGTGGAAGCCACCGTTTGCTGGACTTGTGAATCTGTTTGGAGGGAGCTGAATTGCCCCGGTTCAGCCATCTGCAACCCCAGCTCAGCTGTGGTGCTCTGTGCTGCTCATCGGAGGAAGAGAAGAGAGGGGAGGCAGTGAGCCTTGGATTCTGCTACAGATCCCTTTCCTGAACGAGCTTTTCATCTGCAGAGGTGTGGTTGAGTACCACTACTGCCAGCCCCTGTCCCCAGCCTCTCGTCCCTGACCAGAGGATAAGGAGAGGACTCTTCACTGCCTGCCAGAGAGTTCCACACCATCCTCTTTAGTGGCCTTCATCTCCCACATGAGTTATTGAGAGGAGTCAGTGCCTCATGCCTTACCTTTCATCTTTGTTTTGCTGGAGGAGTATAAGTGACTGTGGGGCCAGCCGAGGTGGGGCAGCGACCCCTGCTGTTCGTAAATATAATTGCACCAAAGGGAGCAGAGACAAAAATTCAGTTTCGTTTAAAGGGTTTGTTCTTTTTGGGGGGGAGGGAGGTACAGTGTAGTTGTTTGTTCTGTCCTCGTTTTGGCTAGGCATGTCTATCTATCTATCTATCTATCTATCTATCTATCTATCTATCTATCTATCTATCTATCTATCTATCTATCTATCATCTATCTATCTATCTATCTAATCATCTGTCTTTGTAGTTAAGAACTATTATTCTTTCTTTTTCCTATACATTTTCCTGATTAAAACTCCTTAATTTCAAAGCTGTGGTGATTTTTGTGGGGAGGCCCTTCTTTTCTTTTCCATCTAAATATCTTAGTTTTCTTCTAAACTAAGACACCAAGAGCCACAAGAGAATATTCACAGACATATCTTTATCATACAAAGACCATAGAAAAAATTAGCCAGGGTCTGTAACTTCATAGACATCAATAAACAACAGGTGAAATTTTAATCATTTAGGGCAGGTAATTAATTATTGAATCACAAGATCAACAAGACTTGACACCGTAGAAAAGTACGAATAATCACATCATATAATGAATAAAGCTAACACTAACAGGCAGACAAAACAACTCCCATTGTAAAATCACATAAGGTAAGGTAAAGACATGCAAGGAAACTCAGTGTCAGGCCTTTAATATTTTAATGTAAAGTAATACAAGAATGAGAAATGTCTAAGAATGCTGCTGAAGATGCCTTTGGAGCAGGACAGAGTGTATTTTACTGCCGTTACTTTTCTAGTAGGGTCTAGGGAAACAACATGGGTAAAATTATGTCCAACAGTAAAAAGAGAGACTAAAAAGAGGCTCTGAGAAACACAACTTCTATTGCTGCAATCAACTGTAAAATTTTTAGCATGTAATTTCTGGTCCTTAAAGAGGAAGTGAGTTGGGGGTTGACTGGTACGTAAGGGTTACCTGTCCCCAACCAAAACCAACTTACGCATCTGTGATCTTTCCAAAATGGGAAAATGATTTGAATACAGTAAACTAACTGCAGGAAGAACAATACATGTCTTTATCTGTTAGGAATACCATTATTCTCCTGTAGTTAGTTTACTGTATTCAAACCATTTTCCCTCTGCAATTCCTTTCTGAGGAAAGAAAAGGGAAAGCAAAAAAACTACCCATGGATAACTGTTCCCAAGAAGGGCCAAGAGACATGCAGAGACAACTTAAAAGAAAAAGTATGTGGACCTTACAGGGCACTGCAGACATCCACAGTCTCGCAAGGGGAGTAACGCTTCTGGCAGCTGGGAAGCTGCAGAAGTGTGGAGCTTCCAAGGCAGCTGCAGCAAGGAGAGCAAATTATGTGACCTTCGTGCGTCTGCCTAGACCTAGTTGGTATGTCTCAAGCAGAAAAAAATCTGATTAATCAAGGAATATACAGTTCCCTGCTGTGCTTGTGAGCCTCTTAAAGACAGTCTTATCATAATCAGCTTGATATATGAGATATATTTGAAAATAAAGAAAAGCTGCAAAAAACATGGGTCTTCCAATCCTTGAAGGACCTCCCTGTCTTACATGTGCAGCAAAGAACCTTTGGTGCTTCTCACAGAGAAACAATTTGTTAGGTAGAAAAAAGGTGAATTATTGCCTATTTTGGCATCCTTAACATGCATGCAACAAACCTTACAACAAGCCCAGTTTTTAGACACTAGTGGAATGCTTTAAAGAAATCTATTTTCTATTTACTTTCAATACATTTTATATTTTAATAAGCGTCATGGAAGATAATGGATGTGAAAGCATTCATTATCAAAAGAATAAATTCATTTGCTCAAGAAATATTTATTTCAGTGTAAAATAAATCTTAACTATAACACAGTTGCTACACTGAAATGAAGTACATTTTCTGCATACAGCATGGTCAGATTAGTTCTCCTGTAACTGATATCACATGCAGATTCTGCTTTAAATATTTACCTATGATCAAAAGGTTTATAATAAGACTAAAGCTTTTCATGTTCATTCTTAGCCCTGCAATGATAGTGCTTTTTTCCCTGTAAATAAAGCATAAAACAGCCTCTGTTCATTCTTGAACACTGAGGAGCTTTTTTCCCTCTCATCTCATTTGTTTGGGTTTTTTTTTTTTTTGGTTGGTTTTTTAAAAATTTTATTTTACTTTTTGTATTTACAAGACGTTTGTTCTCAACAATGAAAGACATGCTATAGCCTAGATTTTTATTAACTATTTTATATCATTATATCTGACAATCTCAAACTGTGTACATATTGTGAGGGTTGTGTTCTAAAAACACACAAACCATGAAGGGCAGAAGAATTTACTTGTGCTTAAGGTGTTGAACTGCAAGAGAGGCACTGAAATAGGAGCATCCTGCCTCTGCATATCTGCATGCTTTTCCCTGTGCTCAGATGAGAAATGGCCACTTACCTCTTCCAGGTACCTCTAAAGCTTTGTTCTGAAACATAACCAGAATTCAAGCCTAAGAATTCAGGTCTTGTTCTGAGAGGGATCTATTAAACAGCACTAAAGGTTTAGGTCCATAGATGAATTGCCATTCTTTATCATACTCTCTCTGCCTCTTAAATTCACTAAGCAGAGTTATTAAAGTCCCTGTCTCTTATAATTTGGTCCAACAGGAAGACTTCCTAAGGTGCTGGATGAGTGATTCAACATCTGTGTTGCTACAACCTCGAAATAAGTATATCAAAAGAAGTGGTACACTAGTGCAGCCTATTAGTGGTGCAGTAGTGCAGCCTTGCTCCTTCTCTTTGAAAATATTCTGTGCCATAGCTCTGATAACCTAGTAATTTTCTGGTTTTGTTTCTCTCTTCTTCCAGTCTATAAAGATAAAGCTAGCTTTGGAGTGGCAGTGCATCTCATTTACTATGAAGTAAGAAAGAACAGAAATACCAAGTATTACAAAGATGGGAATGAAACTTTGAAACTGTGACATCTAAGACTTTATTCTTACCTTTGCGGTTGTTGGGGGTTTTGTTTGTTTGTTTGTTTGTTTGTTTATCCTGGAATCTAAATTTAAATCTTATTGTTGTCTTTTTGTTTATTCTTGGTTTAATACTCTGTAGATCTTAGAGCTTCTTTTCATTCTATTCATGCTCACATCTTCCTGTGTCTGACATTTATACAAATAGTTTCCAACATCTAGCAGTAGTCCCTTCAAAGTTTTGCTAGTGTCTTTCAATGTTTATTGTTCTTTTCTTTTGTAAAATATAAAGATCTATTCCTTTGTCCTTCACTAAGATAATCTCATACAATTTAACAAATCTGAAAGCTATATTTATTAGACAATTTTGTCATTAGTGTCATGACTGTATCACTACTTAGTGCCTATACTTAATAGTACTTTGCAAGCTGGAAAATGAGAATAATGATATTCCAAATGGCTAAAGACATGCATTGTTCCTGAAAAATAATGCATTTCCATTATTTCTCTGCTATTCTTCATAGCAATGGTAATAATTTATTAGGAATAGGCTCTATATTATCTTCATAATTAATTGTCTAAATTACTTGTTATTACTGTGAAATGAATTCTGAGATATTTATTGATAATAATGAAAATCATTTGCTATCCCACAAAATTGCATAGAGAAAATCATTAGAAACATCAAAACCTTAATGTCTAAGGAAGTCAACAAATACTGGCAGGCACTTTGCCCCTTTGTCCATTTCTTAGCCTCCCATTTGGTAGGAGCCATGGATCAAACCCATTACAGATATCAACATAGTCTCTTATCCACTGTATAAGAATGATGAATGAGAAGTAACCTAAAGAATTACTCTTTTGACTTTAGAACATTCTTCTGCTCCTTTAATAAAGCTTTTACAACAGGTGTCCATTATTGTACCTTGAAGTCGCCTTCCTAATGGCATTGTTTGATTTGGTACAGGCTCTTCACATCATATGAGAGGTGAAACACATTGCAACTCATTCCTTGATGCTGAAATAATTTATAAGGAACCAGTTCTGCTCACGCAGCTACAGCAAGAACCATCCACTATTTTCACTGAGCCACATCAGTCCACTTGGACTTCTTTCCTTCGTGCCTTCCGTATTCTCCCTCTTCAGTTCTGAGCCCAACTCTAACTCTAAGAACATGCATTCTTCTTCAGGATACCAAATGCTGCTTATCACAGAACTTACCCATTTCTGACCTCCTCTGAGCTCTCACTAGAGTCCAGAGAATTTTACCGTAATAGTCAGAAATGTACCTGTTTGGATAAGATGCAATTACAAAGATTTTTTTTTGACAGAATAGACTTCCCGGTCAGAATGATGAGGGATTAATGGCAGGAACTGTAATAATGTAAATTGGCTCCCCCCAACTCCATCTTTTCAACAGCATCTCATACTTTTAGCTCTTCTTTTTGTCTCTGCTTCTCTCTGATTTAGTCCAAGTATAGGTTTGTTGGGTTTTTTTTGTTTTTTTTTTTAATTTTAGAACAATTTAGCCAGTGTATGTATGTATGGCCAAACATCGCGAACGAAGATTTGGGAAGGGCTTTCCCCAGGTGGGGGTGTGCCCTTCGAGTCTGTGCAGTAGATTTTTTAGGTGAGGTACAGCGTGCGCAGAACTGGCCCCACCGTTTAAGTCCCAAGGTCCATCTGCCACGGCCGAGCTAAGCTTGGACGGTGACAGTGAAGTCCTCGGGACTGTCACAGCACCCGGTACTAACCGGGGCTGACCCTGCTGAGCATCTGAGATCTGACGGGATCGGATGGCAGGGAGGCATTGAACTGCCCGGTACGGTCTCCACTGAGACTCAAACTCACGACCTTGTGATCAGAGTCCGAAGTGCTCACCATTACACCACGGGACCGCCTTAACCAGTGTATCTATCACAGATTCTATCTGAAGGCAAACCTGTGACCCTTTTTGGGTTGCCTGTCCCTGTTAAATGTCCAACTCTGTGCTGCTCCCTTTTCCTCACCGTATTTCCAGGGCTTGTACCTACCGTCAGTGAATCTTTCTTCCATGACTTAAACATTCTTTTATGTTCTTTTATCTGATAGGATAATTCCTTCCTCAAATTTTCTATACTTTGGGGAAACGTCAGTTAAATTCTAGCCTACCTAATGTGGAAAAAGAAGAATCCCATTTTTCCTGCTCCAGGGATTTTGAAAATGGTTTCATTCTGGACAAGAGTGAGGTAAAGAAACAGTTTAGAGGCTTCATACAGCCATCTTTGGATAATATTTTTTTACCTTTTTTTTTTTTCAAGATTATGCATTTTCACACCAAAGTAAGAGATGCTTTATGAAAATCAAACTAACCCAAAGTCATGTCTTGTAGAAAAGATTTTTTTTTGTAAAACCCCTTGTAATTTCAATGTCAAACATCTCTTTGTATATTTCTAAAAACTAATACTTCAGTTAAATTTAAATCTAAATTCTATATGCATTGTCTGCAGTCTGTGTCTGTAAGTATCTGACAGCTGACAAATCTAATTTTTTATACTTTGTTAGTAAGTAAAAACTGGAGCTGTATTCTAAAGCCAATATTGAATACTTTATACATTATTTTTCCTTAAAGTGTTTCTTTTTTTTTACAATGTTTGTGTTTTAAATGTTATTAGTCTTCAATGTTGAGTGAGATCTAGAGCGATATTTGTAATTATTTCCTGTTGTTAGCTTCATTCTGTGTATTTTATCCAATATAAACCAGCTCTCTTCAGGTTTAAAGAACCAGGATTATTATTTTACAAGGCATGCAAGATGTTGCTGTAAAGGTTGTTTTGACATTTTTAACTGAAGAGAGGTATGTTTTTCCTTCTGCTCTGGATTACTATGCAAAGAATCATCATGCTGAAATACCACACCTCTGAGGTTACAAGCATGCCATAAAAAAGGAAGTGCTGTGAAATATTGAACATCACTACCACTGGCAGTACTAAAACCAAACAAATAAACTAATGTATAAGTGAGTTAGATAACCCCTAATCCTCCCCAAAGGATCCTTATATATTAAATCTATCAGAAAATGCCATCTTTATATTCAATACAGCATGAGGTTTAGGCAGTGGCTACCTCTGATTTTTCTCTGCCTCTGGTTTCCTTTTTGATTTTCTTTTATTTGAGGTTCAACAGCAAAATCTTTCATTCCTTTTATTAAAAAAGTGCATATCATTTGCTTAGCTGCTCTCCCTTTTTTTCAGGATACAGGACTGCAAGCCATATCTCTTGCCTTGTTCCAGCCCTTCTTCCCTTGCCTATGTCCAGTCCTTCGTCGTTCACCAAATGACTCTTGCTGGCTCCGTTGACTACTGCTTTTACTTCTTTGCATAACAGCTCTTTGACTCTGCACCTCACACTGACTCTTACTTCTTTGCACCTCACACTGACTCTTTCATCTCACCTTGCATTTCTGTCCTTTACATTCTAATTTCAAATGAGAAAAATAGAAAATAATGTAATTTTCTTATTTGTTCTTTGCATGTGCTTTCTTTCAAGTTATGTTTGATGATTACAGGCCTCTTTCTCACCTCACTCACACTTACCTGATCTTCATTTTCCTGTAGTGTTTGCTGGCATTTCAATCTCCAGCCTGAGGAACACTAAGAAACCTTGCATTTTGAATTTACGCCCAGATTAGTGTTTGTGTTAGTTTTATGTCCATCATATGCAGATACAAATCCATTGTAGGTACAATTTTTAGGTAAATCTCTTAGCAAGTGGGATAGAAATTTATGGACAAGTGACAAAGACCCAAATATGCACCTCACTGAAGGTAAACTGATTTAGGCCATGCTGTCAGTAACCATGCTAAGTGTCTTTTAAGGGATCTTGTGAAACCTCCACAAAGACCCGTGGGATGGCTTTCTAGACAATTTTAAAATTACTGATGATATTTAATTTTTCAGTCCTGAATACAAAGCAAATGTTTGCAGTGATACTGCAGAGCCACTGAGTCATTCTGCAGTACTTCTGCATACAACAGTCATGACAGGTGAGAGAATTCCTGTCAGGTTTCAACCAGTAGTGCCTCGACCATAGATCCAAAGAGGAAAATAAAAGCACATGGCCAGGTCACAGTGGTATATCCACAGCCCATTGTGTTTTATGGATCGGCAAATTCTTGAGTGAGACATAATAACTTCATCCTTAACAGTCCTCAGTGGACTTTTCTTCCCTGAATGTGCTCTGTTATTTTTGAGCCTGTGTACATTCACTCTACGAAATGTGCTATGGAGGTTTCATGGCCAGCTATCACACTGTATGAGGAAATACATCCTTTCTTTGCTTTGAAGCTGCCTCTTGCTGGTTTATTTGATGACAATGAATTTGTGTATTGGAGGAGAGTGAGTGGGTCCCTACTCACGTACTCAATGTCTTTAATAATTTTGTCAACTTTTGCTGCATTCCCCTCCAGTTGTTGGGTTTGTTTTTTTTTTTCTTTTTACAGGCTACTGAGGACTGAAATTCTGTATTCATAGTTCTGTCTATTGTATCTCAAAGTCTTATTTCTTGAAAATACTTTTTTTTTTCTCTGAGGAACATTACATGGAATTTCACCTGCCATTTTACCATCTCTTTGCTATTTGTACGCATCTTTTCCACTCTGAAGGTGTCATTAAAATTAGCGAATATTTTCACCTAACTTTTGAAAGTCCTGTGAAAAGTACACCTTGACAAAATCCTGGGTTTGATTTTGAATTCAGTCAAAGAAACCCACCTTTACAATATGTGACCCCAAAAACTCAGCAGTAACTAATAAGTCCACACATATCATTCTCCTAATACAGAACTGAATTTTAATGTGAAATAAAATCCTGCACACAGCTCAATTTTTGAGAATTTATTTGAATAAAGTAGAAACTCAAGGTTCAGTTTTTATTCTTGTCCTATGATCAAGAAAAAAAGTAAAAGGAAAAAAATTATGGTCCATCAGTGTCTACGATTAAATAAGTGTTTTGTACTAGTGAAAAAGCTCAGTGAGTGATGAGTTGAAAATATATTTTTCAGAATAACTCCATGTTGCCAGAAAGAAATAGGTGGAATACCCTTAGGCACTCATCCTCTTGGGATTCAAAGGTTTTATGTCATATGCTTTATAGATTTAGAGCTATATACTCATTATTATATGAAATATCAATGAAGAACACAGAAAATGGCCAAGATCTAAGGGCAAGTATAATCACTACCTAGTTATTTTTACACAAATTATGTGGCTTGTGATGATGGGAATGACTGCACTGGTGGCACTCATCAGTAAGTCAGTCAATTCTGAACTAGAACAGACCTTGCACTCTTCAGAACTGAGAGAGAAACACTTTTGCAAGAATCAGTGAAATGAAAAAGCTTGCTGTAGCTTTTACATAAGTTTTCTTATTTACCAAAGTGATATAAAACGTCATGAATGCTGTTCATAAACATATTTTTAGAATAGCTTTTTCAAGTAAAACTCTTGAAGTTTTTATTCATAGTCAATATGAATGTAACTCCTAAATATGACTGATAAAGAAATAGCAAAAATGTGCCATAACATTATTCTTACCTGTTGCATAAGTCATCCAAGAGTGGGTTTGTATCATTATCATTCCATTCAAAATGAATTATTCACTATATTATTATTTTTTGAGACTACCTTAGAGAACTATTAAGAATGTTGAGAAACAGGAATGATTTGAACTTGGAACTTGGGAATTACTTTTTTTTAACTGATGATGTGATACTAAAGGAGAAATCAGACTGTACAGTTTAACAGAGGTCAGAAAATAAGAGTAACTATTTGCCCAGTTTGTATATTGCATGGTAAAACAAGACAGTCTATAGTTAAACTGTCATTTTCTCTAGAAGATTGCACAAGAGCATTCAGTTTTCCTTTTTTATGGAAGAATTTTAAAATTTCGTTTAACATTCTTGAAGTCAATGCAAGACTGAAGCATTTCTCCATGAAATAATTAACCTATAATATGTCAATAAAATGATGTGAAATTATCTCCTTTGTTATTAGCAGTTTGTTTGATTAGTAAAGTGCATATTACATGCTTGAGTCCTTCTAGTTTTATTTTTTAAAAGGTCTTAAATTAAGGACCATCTGAAGTTACAAGAATTGGTGTTTATGAAAAATATATACATTTTATGATAAAGTATAAAAAGAGATTGATTACAAATTATCAGATCATGTGTCACTCTAAACATATATCCTACACAAAGGAAAAAAGTCTCATGTATTTAATTCCGTGAAATCTCTTTATTGCAAAATCTTCATGATTTCAGAAAGCTAGATTGTATTGATATAATTTACTCATTCTGAACACTGTTTACTTGACAGAAGACCGATCATAGTCTAATTTCAGGAGAAATGTGGTACTTTGAGATATTTTGTGGAGTGTTTACTATTCAGGAATTCTGTATCAGAAAAGCATTAAATTTCTTACCATTCTCATTCTATACCTTTTGAATAAAAAAAATAAAATCCAAGCTTGTGGAGTTTCTTTCTTTATTTGTCTTTAACTGCAGCAGTAGAAAAGCATTTGCATGAGTTACTAAGCTTGGAAGAGTTTCAGAAACCTGATAAATATTGATTCTGTCAAGATAAAGTTCCAAATAAATTCCAGTTGTAACTGTAGACTTGTTTATGAAAAAAGTAGTAGATTTATTAAAATCATTATTATCATTGAACTATTTTAAGTTTATGAAAACTGAAAGTAGTAAAAATGTTTAACTGAGAGAAAAACACAATCAACATCAAGAAAAATAATAGCCATTTCTCTAAACTATTCCTTTAAAAAGATTTATCCCTTACCTTTTCTCAGTCATCTTTACACCTAAATAAAGAAAAAAAGGGGAGGCATAGGCCATCCCTCTAAAAAAGTATGTGTATTTGAGATGATTTCATCATCAGTCTCTGGAGAATTCTGTTCAAATTAACTTTTTAAAGTGATTTTCTTTAGGAGCTGTGTTCTTTCCCCACTCCTGTGATGTATAGGCTTTTAGATAGAGCTTTTAGGCTTTATTATATTGATCTCCCTACATAGATGGACCCTGACCAAGAGATATGTTCTCCACCCTGCTATAAACACATCATTTTGGAGGAGAAATCATAGCTAAATTTTAATAAAGAATTTCTTGAGGCATAAAAAACTGAACTTAAGTTGGAAGCTCTTTTCTTACATGTGCAGCTACCTAAAGCTGTTATCTCCTTTAATTTTTCACTCAAGACTCACAAGTAGCTTTTATCTCATACATATAAGCACAGTAGACTATTTCCTTGGATGAATATTTTTTTAATTCTGTATGTAGATTTATAAGTATTTTACTGCAAAACAAAAATTTACTCTGAGGTGACAGTGAATGAACTCAGATTCAGTGTGGTCCAATGGAACTCAAAAAAAAAATCTATTTTTTTTGAGAACCAGGCTTTCGGAGATACTGCAACTGGTAGCTGAATTATTGGTTATGAAGTTGTGGGCTCACAAAGCTGAAAAAATACCATACATGAGGATGCTACAGTTCTAACAAATCTTTTTACCCCAGATGTTTTAATTTATCTTGTCTCCAACAATGGCCAGATGTGGGAATCTAGGAAAGGTGTTTAAGAAATAGGGCCTGTACAAGCCGACCTCTTCTTTAGGACACCCCTGTAGAAGGTTAAAGACTCCTCATTCTGCTGCATTCAGACTGTTTTGTGTATAATATTCTCTGATGAGTTAATCTTCCAGCAGTTTTCTGATTTTTAATACACAACATCCTACATTTCCAAGTTTAATGTAAATTGTGAGAAAAGGTTGTATCACTTTTAAGGCTGGAGCTTGCTAATTTCAGTGGGTACCACCAGGCAGTTATATCATAAGAAAGGAATAATTCTTATGTCCATTGTCTGACCCTTCTGTTGGCTCCTTCCCAAGCTGAGGAGCCCTACAGTACTTAACTTCATCTTAAAGGGGAGACATGTATTTTATGACCTTTCAGTAGTTTTAATGCTTCTGCTGTTGGACTACTAGCATGACTTCATTGGAAAGTCAAACGAGACTACAAGGTAAAGCTTCTCCAGCTAAACAAGTTGTCATACCTCATGATCACCTGCTACAATGATGTTCTCAATATTGCTCTACAAAGCATTTCATGATTAAAGTCTTATTTAGAAAAGTAAGCATTTTGTCATGGAAGTTTGGTCCTAATTTTTTCTATATGTATTAAGCCTGGAAAATTTGCTTCTACAAAATGAACTTCAAGCAAAACCCATTCTGCTTCCTATAAACTACTCTATACACAGAGTCTCATGATTAGTAGCTGATTTACAGCTCAATCCCAAACAAAAGCTTCAGGCCACAGTTGCACTTTCAAGGTACTGTGCAAGGTAACTATGTCAAGAGTCATGAAGTCCAGTGGTACTAACTGGTGTATGCTTGAAGTTGCAGAAATTAACATAAATATAGTCTTTTTAAAGTGCTGGCACTGAATACAGGACTGCTGTCTCTGTAGAAGAAACACAGAACTGAGTCTAAATGTTCTAAATTCATATAAACAGACTGCTCTGTTTAGTTTCTGTGTTCTAATTTTAATTAATAGAAATCTGTCATGGATTTTTTTTAGAAGCCTAGATTTCTTCCTCCTTACACCAGAAAGCAGTCAGACCTGTAAAACTTTGAAATAGTTAAAGTAACCATATACATTTCCCTTCTCCTTGAGTCTCTGAAAAAATTTATTTATTTATTTATTTATTTATTTTTAAAATTTGCTTGAGAACTGAGAGTGAATCCTTCAACAGAGTAGAATGTTAAAAGGAAAAGGTTAAACTGAAAAAAATACTTGTGAGGTTATGCTGGGCAAACAGCTGAATTCATTCACAGCGATACAAAATCTGTCCTTGATTATTTTATTTGGTAAATGTTTTGCAGATACAACAAACTTTCTGCAGACGAAAGGATGTTTCTTATATTGCAGGGACACCAGGGAAAATGAAGACTTGGTCACCTCCAGAAAGATGCTGTAAGCCATAAAGAAACCTGGTCACTTAAAACAGTGGCAAATCTGCAGGAATAAAACGTTGTATGAAATGGATTATACCTTTCCAAAGAACAGAATCCTGTTGAGAAACTGAAAATTATTTGAAGCCTGACAGGAGCACATAAATGATCTTCAGAGGTTCCTACTACTCAAGACTACCTCTTATGAGTTACTGCACATCACAGCCCCCTAACTCACTCTTTTCTTCTCCTCTGTTGAACACCCTTAAGTTGAACTCAACAAAAGCATAACTCGGATAAAGCATGTTTTCAAGGAAGATATTGCAGGAAAGCATTGAATCTCGTTTTGTTCCACTTGTTTTAGATATTGAAGCTGCAGCAGTTGTGGGAAGGGTGGGCTGCACAGCTCTTCAGCTGCAGTTGGGTTGTTATTACAGTATCAGATGTTAAATGCCTCCCTGATGTCCGATCCCATCAGAACTCGAAAGGCTGAGCAGGATCAGGTCTGGTTAGTACTTGGATGGGAGACCTCCTGGCAATACTGGGTGCTGTAGGTTCTAGTATTGAGGACTTCACTGTCACCATCCAAGCTCGCTCGGCTGTGGCAGAGGAACCTTAGGAGTTAAGGGGTGGGGCCAGTTCTGTGCATGCTGTGCCTCACCTAAAAAATCCACTGCACAGGCTGGAAGGGCACACCCACGTGGGGAGAGCCCTTCCCAAATCTTTGTTCACAAAGCCTAGCCATACATACATAGAGATGCTGTACCTCAGGGTGCTAGCACAAAGGAGGGAGTGACTTCCGAGTCTTGCGATGTAAATATTCTTTCCATTCACTAAAATCACTGCTTGTCAGGTAAACCTCCACACTGCAGATTATGTAAGTTAAATGGGAAAATCATTGCTGATCTTTAATGCACCTAGTGTTTAGATTTAAAAAAAATATTTCACCCATTAGCTTGTCAGAATAAAATAAATTTAAAAATATGCCTGGAAATGTCAGCCTTTGTTCCCAGGCACTGAGGATTCACTGTTTCTAAATGCACTGGGCACAACTGAGTAGCATTGCATGAGTGGTGCCCCACCATGTTCTTAACAAAAATGAGACTGCTCGCATGTGGCCGCCCCCAGAGAAAAACGTTCTGAATAAATAAATGTGTTCTGAGGAAAAACTTTCATATTCTTTGTCATCTATTATCTACTCTGCCCAGGATGGTGAGACAAATAGCAGCTTCTGTCATTTAATGACATATTTATAAAGCACATTCAATTTGAAAAGTTAGAATTTGGAAGGTATGACATTTATAGCAGGTGCAGTAGTAGCAACTTTTCTTGTTTTTTAAAAGATAGATTTTCTTCATTTTCAGCTTTCTGAAAAATTGATTGCTGGGAACAAAACTGTCTTTGTTTAGTATCTCGTCATGTTTCCAATGAAGTTAAGATTTGTCATTGCTCAATAGCAGTAGGAGCAGTGGTAATTTTACATTTAAAGTGTCAAAAACTACTTAGAGGAAAGGTTGAGCTAAGTATTTTCCATTTGTCAGAAAGAGTACTCTAACGACCTCCAAAACATCAAGACCTTGGAAAGCAGGCCAGGAGAATCTTTTTGCAAATTCAATTTTCCATATGTCCCCAGATATTATCTTTATAAAATTTGCATGTAATATAAGAACTGTTGTTTTCTTTCTGGAAATCAATCCGCAATTTCAGTACATTTAAAAAACAAAGCCTCTATAAAAATAATAAAAAAGAAAGCATCAGAAAGTAGAAAATAAAGAATTGAAACTTAAACCACTGTGAACTAAGTCAGATTTTCCCAAGACTTTTCCTAGATGTAAAATACACAGTTTACTAAATATGCATTTTCTTAAAACCTTTTGGAACCCTAGCAACATCAATATGTGTATTGATTTCTTATGCTAAGATTAAAAAAGCAATATAGGTATATCCAATGCTGACTGCAGAGAAAAAGTCAATACTACAATTTCAAAGAAATCATCCCAAAAAAGGACAGTTGTGTGTTATTACAATAAAAAGTTGCATTTAAACCTCTGGAAACTCTTCAAAATGCATGGAAATAAAAATAAAAAAGTGTGTAAATGAATGCCATCCTCGGAAATGTAAGAGTTGTAGACTGCAGTTGGTAACAGCTAGAACAGCAGTATTAATGTACACAGGAAGGCTAAAGGTTATAAGGCATTTATAAGGATATGAGAAGGAGATTCTTCCTTTCTATGACACATATGATTTTTGACTTGGAGCTCAATTAAAAGAATACTTGCTGTACAGGAAGCAGAGTAATTCAGCAGTGAATTTGCATGTCTGGACAAATTTCTTTAACACAAGGAGTGATACTGAAAGATAAATAACATTTCTCAATTTTTTTGTTTTGTTTTGTCTTGTGGTAGTGGTTTTCTCTGTTTGTTTTGTTTTATTTTCCTCTTAGAAAATAGTGGCCTGATGATTTCTGTTGCATGGAACTCCAGACCTGTAGGATCCATGATTTTCAGCTATTTTTAAGGAAATAAAAAAAAATATACGATGTGTATCCTAAACCGAAGGGATTTAAATTATGATCTGGATAAGATGTTGGGAACAGACCAACCAAAACAGAGTTTTATCTCTGAGGTAAATGGGCTGAAACAGATGGAAGAGAGAAAAGAGAACTTTCCTAGAGGCACAATGTCTCTGTCACCAGCTGTTACTGGGAGATAATGTGCAATGACAAGTGATGTATAGGAGGAAATCCAGGTGCCTGTAGTCTTTTTCTGTGGTCTATAAGAGCAGCAGATTCTTTTACACCTTTATCTTGTTTAAAGGAAGGACTCAGATTTACAATGGCCACTCTTATGGCAATTCTTTCACATCTGTATCAGACAAAAACCAAACTGGAAATGTATGCTTCTCAAGTCAGCTTAATTGTAGTTTTTAAAAGCTTTATAGGTAATACAGAAACATGAACAAGACATATTTCTGTTTTGCTCTTACAGTTTTTGGTCTTCATAAATTGAATATTATGATACAAAAGTATTGTAATTATAGCAATTTGTGGTATTTTTATACATGTATTAAAGTGTAATTTTTTTAATGTTTGAATAAAGTTGTAATAACAAGTTCTGAAAAAGAAGACTACAGTAAGGTCTTGGTACATCTACTGTAATGTTTAAGCCAATTCAAAATGCCTATTAATTCACCATGCTGTGAAAACTCTGAGTGATGTGGCTTCCTTAGGTTTAAAAATCAAGAACAAAAGTTCTTCGGCTTATTGAAAAGTGATGCATGTGCTACACCCATCTGTCAGTGCTAACTTCTCAAAAGGTATTGAGACAGCTGATAGCTAAATATGCATTTTTCAGGAATATCTCTTACGATTGTCCCTGGCTGCAAATCCAGATATGCATCTAATTATTCAAACACCTGAATGTTTCTAATGTCTGGCCCACAGTGATGAAAGGAAAGATTTCCTACATCTGCAAATTCCTATAATGAGCAAATTAATTTCTCAACCTTTTCTTAGGCCGAAGATGAAAGTTTTTCTTAGGCTAAAAAGACAAACTCAGGTTGTGTCTGTTCATATATTGAGATGAAAACTACTTAAGGTAAGATAAGAGACCAGAAATGCTTGAATAAGATTATATTACTGGCCAAGAACATGAAGCTCCCACAGAGCCTGACTGGCAGTTTGACTGGGGCAGGCAAGGGAACAATCTGTACAACTCTATGCAGCAACAGAGGAATGTTCATATCACTATTTACCTCTCATAAATTAATCCAGGATGCAACTGAAAACTTTATGTACCTGGGATTTTTGAGACCAAGCACATTGTGATCCTTCACCTCAGCTCAAACGTGTGTTAAGAAAAGTAAGGGTCGATGGAAGGGACAAGAAGTGGGAATATTTCCTGATTTCATTGTGCTTTCAAGTTTCAGTGAATATGGACAGTGTATGGTTTCACTAACTACATCTAAGCTATGAAATAGCTGCTCATTGTGCTCATGAGGAGGGAGGTCATGACTTCTTTTGAAAAATCAACTGTAATTTTCTTCTCTTGATACAAAAGCCGCTGGTAAGGAGCAGTGAAAGACCAACCCAATTCATTCTATGATTCTATATTGTTTTTCAATCCTGTGCTGGAGATGGTGAAAGTTCAGGGCATATTAAGAATGTGATCTAATTATGTAAAACCTGAAAAGGCAGATACCAGTGGTTTCAGGGAATTTTCAGAGACATACACTGTTTTATTTGTATAGCAAATATTGAATAGTAAAAATATTTTAAGCAGCTCTTGGGATACTATGAATAAATTTTAAATAAAATTAGTCTGCTTCTTTTCTGGTACTGAATTGCTCACCGTGTACCTGAGAGCTGTGAGCATACTATTATCCCTTATGATTTTGTTCTTGGGAGAGAAAAGAAAAAAATAAAATCTATCTGTCTATCTATCTGTAGAGAGATATATTACTGGTTGTCTGTCTGCATAATTTAGAAATGTAAATGTATGTTGCATACTACAACATAATATGAGCATATGTTAGGTGCTGCTGCTTGTGCAACAAAAGACTGTGCATTGTACCCAACCAATGAAACTATTTTGGTTGTACATGACAACATGGTACAATTCACCTTTTCCACCCTTGAAAATCCTCAATGCACAAAACAAAATCATTTTTTTCATCCCAGCACCCACCTTACTACAATATTATTTCTAAAGTTATAGCTATTAAAATATAATACTATACCAAGCATAGATGACTTGTTCAACTGGATTGCATCCAGTGCTCAGTGAGGGTGAAATGCATGCAGCTGCAAAGATAAGTTGCATCTAAAGTACCAAGAAAAAGTTCATTTCCAAAAGTTGAAAGCACTAACAAATATGATGCTAGTTTACACCAGGCAGGAAATAATGAAAAACACCTGTTCTCTTGGTGTCTTTTATGGCCTGCCTGGCCCTGTTGAGGGGGCCTCCAGGCATTTCTGTGAGAACTTCATCTTTTCTTGTTACTGGAGGTCAACCTCCCTGGCAGGGAGGGAGAGAAACACACATAAAGCTATTCATAGGAAGAAATCTCCCAGGTAACAAAGTTTCTTTGAGGGAACACTGTATTTTTTCCTTCTTCAATCAATTCTTCTGAAGATTTTCTATACTTACATTCAGAAAAAAAAGAAAACTATGGGGAGCTTTTTTTTGTTGTGATGAATTATTTTTTAAGTCTGTTTTCAAGGATCACTGTTTTCTAAGAGCTGTAACTCAAATTTGCTGGTAGCTATAGTATGCTATTTGGGTTCATAAAACCAGGAAATTCTGAATTTTCCATGTGAATGAAGTGATAATAAAATTCAGAGGATCACAGAATATGCTGAGTTGGAAGAGACCCACAAGCATCGTTAAGTTCAACTGCACAGAACCATCACCAATAGTGACACCACATGCCTGAGAGTATTGTCCAAAAGTTTCAAGAACTTTGGCAGGCTTGGTGCTTCTCTGGGGAGCCTGTTCCAGTACCCAATTATTTTCTGGGTGAAGAAACTTTTACTAATATGCAAATGAAACCTTCCCTGACTCCACTTCAGGCCATTCCCTTGGATTCTTTCACTGATCACCACAGCAGAGACTGGTGCTTGCCCCTCCTCTTCCCTGCACAAGGAAGTTGTAACTGCAGTGAGGTCTCCCCTCAGTCTTCTCTTTTCTGAACAGACCAAGTGCCCTCAGCTGCTCCTCGTACGGTTTCCACTCAAGATCCTTCACCGTCTTTGTTGCCTTCCTTTGGACAGTCTCTAAGCTTAATATCGTATGTTGCGGTGCCCAAAACTGCACAAAATATTCAAGGTGAGGCCACTCCTGTGCAGAGCAGAGTGGGACAATCCCCTCCCTTGACTGGCTGGCAATGCTTTGCCTGATGCCCCCCAGGACACGTTTGGCCCTCCTGGCTGGCAGGGCATGGCTGACTCATATTCAAGTTGCCATCAATCAGGAGCCCATGGTCCCTTCTCACAGCACTGCTTTCCAGCTCTCACTCCCCAGTCTGTACATACATCCAGGACTGTCGCAACCCAGGTGCAGAATCCAGCACTTCCCCTTGTTGAACTTCCCATGGTTGGTGATTGCCCAGTCCTCCAATTTGCCAAGGTCTCTCTGCAGGTCCTTCCTACCTTCAAAGGAGTCACAGACTTAATCTTAATTAAAAAAACAAAACAAAACCCAAACTATTTTATTCTTGTCGTCACTTATTCTACATGTCGAATGCTATATTTAGCTAGCAAACACCACAGTTTTTCTTTTAGAATTAGATATTCATCTCACATTCTGGCTCTTATAAATGATCGATACATTCGTGATGAGTTTGCATAAGTACTTTTCTCGAATCAAGTCCTTAACTGAGGTATTTTAATTGCTATAATTTGAATAACTAATTCTAAGTTCTAAAAATTAGTTGAAGGTAGTATGTGATTAACTGTTGTTAATGAAGCCATTACCTGACCAAGTACCATTTCATTCGTGGAACTGATTATCTCTAAATGCAAATTAAATTGATTTGAATTGTCAATTTTTTTCCTGGTTTCATAGTACACCTTTTAAATGTTCTGCAACCAATGTTATGCAACATACTTTGCCATTTTTCTTCTTCTGGCAATTTTGTATGGTTTTATGTCTAACATAAAATCAGAAAAAATCAGCACCAAAAAGTTAGTCTCCATTCAGATGCAAAATCTTTGCTCAACATATTTGGCTAAGAATTTTGAACTAATTGTTAGTAAAATGGGAGTTAGTAATTATGCTAACAATTAGTGACATTGTTTCACACAGACTATAGCAAAATGCAATAGGATATAAAATTAAATTAAATGGACATGAGAAAAAAAAAAGACTGGGAAACAGAAAATTGTATTTGAGGTAGGAGAGGTGGAAAGGGTTGCCTGTTGACAAACTGCTTAAGGGTACTGATCAGCAGCTTTAATGGTAATATCTTAAAGCCACTGAATAACTGAAGTCTAGGTTTTCCTCCATTTTTAACCTGTGTATCTCATCACAATTTTGGCTTTGCCTTCTTTCCCTTTATTCCCCAGAATTTTCTATTCCACTGTTGGTGCCACCACTGGATTGATTCCTGCCTGCCGTCACTCTATTCCTGTAAAGGGAAATGAGGGTTACAGTGGTCAGTCACCATCTCAGAACATGTTATTTATTACTTAGTAGGTCCTGTTAAGACCCATTTTCTAAAGCACAGTAAGGAAGATCTCAGAGAACATGCAGTTGCAAGGAGAGCCTCTATTATAGTGTGGTACTTTTCCCTCCCTTCCTTGGGAACTTACCAGTTCTCATCCGATATATTTAGTTTAATCTAGTTTTAAAAATAATTTTCCTTACTTTTTACCTTTTGCCACTATAGAGTCATTTGAAGACAATGAACTGTGACCCTAAGTATATCAGTTTTAGATTAAAAAAATTCAAAACAATAAAACTGTGAATTCAAAAGTAGACAAGCTGCATTTAAAACCTACACACTCAGTATGGTAAATATTAGAGTAATTCTAGAAAGTACAAAAACATGTAATAAAGTACTTTATGTTTCTTCTTTAATGGAAATCAGATTTGGGGGTTGTGTGCAATCCCCACAGAATCTCCTGCGATCTTTTCTTATACCTACTTCATACTCACAGACGCCCACCCACACTTGTGCATGTGCATACTCACAACACACACAAATCTACATTCAGTCTCTTACCTGTGAACTTTTCCACATTCTTTTAGAGTGGGACATAGTATTTTCAGTAATTGGAATTATATATGCAGACTTCCCCACCACACTGAGTCACTGTTAACTCCAGGATATCAAACTTACTGAGCATGTTAGGGAGGTCTGACGAACTCAGGAAAAAGCACTTCAGCATCAAAAGTCTGCTCTTGCATTTAGGATCAATTCTGCTCTTAGAAGGCCAAAGTTGTGTAAGTGTCTAGCAAATTGATATTTATCACTGGATTCTATCACAAGTGAGAAAGCAAAGTCTTTAGAATGAAAATAACAGTAAGAGTCACTTGTTTGCTGTACTGTTTTGCACAGAACTTTCCAAATGCATCTCAGTTCTGGCAAATCCAGGCAAACCCAAAAGAATGATACAAAAAACCACTTGAAATTTTACTTCTTGTATTTGTTTTATCCAATTCCCTTCTAAAGATTAAGAATGGATTAATATGGAGTTAAAGTTGGGAGTACTAGATATGTGCAATTTCAAGAAAGGCTGCAAAATAGAAATGCACTCTAAAAATTATATTGAGAGTAATTTTATACCAAAAAGGAGTTAAAACAAAAATACACAAGCAGTGAAAACAGTGTTCTACATACTGAGAAGTTCTACTATTTTGACTAGTTTTTAAACAAAACATTCCTATGTGAAAAATATTCACTGGAAATGCTTAATTTAATGCAACAGGAACAATGGCAAGTAACACTGGGCAGGTAACACTGAAAATATCCTGCATTATTTAGTTGGTTTTAGTCTACCTTTGTAAAAACAAAACCAAAACCAAAAAACTTACCAATCCCAGTTATCAGAAACACTGGGAAGATTGCATCTTTGTTTACCTGAAATGCATTATACTTCATTAACAAGACCAAAATTATTCAAAACAGATCTCCTCCCTGAGATAGCTGGAGATCTATGCCAATAGTTTATTTTATGGTAACCTTGTATTTTCATTCCCAGTCTGGCATATAAAATATAATTATGGGGTTTCCTACAATAGTGATTAGCTTGATTTTTATTTTATAACCATGTTTTTATCGATATGTACCAAAATAACAAAAGAAAAAGAGAAGGAAACCAAGTTTTGGAAAGGAGACTACATTTGTGTGAGCATCCACAGCAGCTAAATTAATCCTAACAATAGTAATGACAGAAAACAGTATACAGTTTTTATCTTCACTGGGCAAAGAGAATATCAGTACTAGCACTGTTGAACAATTTCTCACATTAGCGCAGTTTCACCAGAGGGGAAGAAAATCTTTATGGCATTATGTGGCCTTTGTAAATGAGTAACCTACAGAAGATCTGTGACAATAATAGCATACAAGTACATTGCCAACCTGTCTATATCAACCTGACAGTAATCATGAAAGATTTTTACAAGAGAATGTATTCAGGAATACGATAATTATACTGGAGAGAGATGTGCATCCATAAATAAGATGGGCTGAGCTGTACAAATATTCTGTAACATACTTAATATGAATTCTAAGAGATGGAGTGAAAATCAGACAGTGTATCTTGACCATTAAATTTATGAAAAGAATTTAATGTTTTTTCCTAGAATGATTTTCAATTATGTAGGTAAACTTCTACATAAATGCCTGCATCCTCTAAATAAGGTGCAACTATGCAAGAAATAAATCAATTACCTTTTACTTTCCTATACTTTTCGTCTCACATTTAATCTAGAGTAAGGGTGTCACTCTAGGTACTTTCATTAGAATGCTCAAAAGTTATGCCCAACTTCAGAAAAAAACCTCTGCTCTTTTAATACTTTACACAGAGGGCTATGCTGTAAGATCTGCACATGCACATATCTTAGATGAATGTGCTGGGTATGAGATATATCCAGGTTTCTCAGATACTAGTTGTGCCTCTTACCATTGCCACAAAACAGCAAAATGATTAAGTGATGGGTCATTATGCAAAGATAACCATTGAGTTAAATGATTCAGAATAAGTGATGTTAAATGTAGTTTGGTATCACATTAACATTTCCTTGACAAATCCATATCTCTATGATCTCACTTGCTGTAGTGTTAGACATCCCAGAATTGCAAGGGTTCCTTAATACAGGTTCTTCTTTTGACACTTTTATTACTTATATTACTATGTTCTGGTTATAAGGTATTCGTTTCAGATTAAAATGTTATGTAATGAGAATAAGGCTGGAAGAGCCTAGGCAATGCTCCCAGATTAATTTTGAAAATTAGATAGTGAGCTTCTTCCAACATTAGTAAATTCTAAGAACACATATGTTTCCTGGATAATAAGAACTCCCCAAGTTGGCTAAGACCAGCCAGGCGCACAGTGCACTCATTTTTGCAAGAGGAAACACATTAGAGACCTTCACAAAGAACGCATTGAAAAGAGACAATATAAACTTTGATGTAAGTCTTTGTTAAATAGGTGTTCATATTTTCTTACCTCTCACATGTGATGTCAGACTGTTTAGTTTCTGGAATTGCAAGTTGCTTGCTCCTTGCAAGGCATTAACATGAGATAATCCTTCTGATGTGAAACAAGTAGTCAGTATGGCACATCAACAGCTAATAAATTCAAGAGTAGGATAAGATGAATGTGTTTGTTTAAATTAGCACTGTACCAATCACTAAATGTTGACAAGGTTTGAAACAGTTAGCACTTTTTCAGAGCAAATTTTATGTGCAAAACAGTGCATGACTCTCTAAACCCAGACTTCTCAGGGAACATAACTGGTTCAGCACTAACAACAGATTAAAAAGTGCAGAGCCCAGTCACGGAAAGGAAGACTAATCAGTGAGATGTGTGTGTAGATACTTTTTTCTCCAGTATGTATGCAGTCTCATCTTTTGATGTAAAAACCTGAGATGATTGGAAAGTGACAGATATCGTACCTGTTTGTCTCATCTGTACCCTTGGGTTGGCACTGAATTTCTCATTTTGTGTTGTTCTAGAAAATCCATCATTTTATAACATTGTTCACATGGTAGATACCCTGCAACTGAAGTGTTATTAATACATAAATACTTTCATGACATAAACCTTTATAGCATTGCACAATGGGTATTTAAACATTCTTCAGTGTCAGTGTAAGTACTCTCTAAGTCTCACATGCATGGTTGTGGAATTATACAACAATATAACAATGCAGCAAAAATTTAAAATCATACAGTAGAGTTTTCAGGAAGTTTACATGAAATATATACATATTTTCTAGCTTTACTTCTATTTTCTCCTTTTCCTAAGCCCCAATCTTTTTTTCAACCCAAAATCACAGTTCTGAATGTATTCTTCATCTTATTCCATTTTTCAGGCAGTTGCAAAGCAGGGAAGTTAAGTTGCAATGACTCTTTGTGGCTTGGAAAAAAAGGGCTTCAGCACTGCTAAGTATGAAATTGCATTTTGGAACCCCTGTGTTTTCTGGATCAGAAGCATAAACTAAATTTGCTTCCTTCAGCCTTGGATTTTGAGAAATCCATTGGAGAATGCTGTAGCTTAATAACTGCAATAAAAAAATAGAAGGTATTCCCATTTCAGCTTTATGGTAACTCTGTGACCTAGGGTAACTAATTAAACTCTGTGGTTTGTTTTGTTTTTCCCTTCCCCCTCTCCTTTTTTTTTTTTTGTTTTTGTTTTTGTTTTTTTTTTTTTAGATTTAAGCATTACAATGAAATAAAAAAAAAAACCCAAAGAAACAAACATGTAACTGTGATCTTATTTATTAGCTCCTAAACTCCACATAGGAGGATCTGGCAAATCTTATAGTCCTTTTTATACAGGAGGCCAGATAGGGTGATAGTTTTTCCCCAACCTTTAGATCTATGAATATATGAATAATTTTGTACTTTACTGAGATAATAAGGCTTAATTCATGAACATTTGCAAGACCAAATGAGAACACCAGTATAGTCTGTGAGCAAGAAATATAATCCAGGCTCTCAGTCACTATAAACTGGTGTTGACTAATTCAGGACACTGGTCTCTCAGGGACACTGGTGCCAGGTAACCCAGAAGTCTCTGTCTGGGCATACTTGTGAAATAGAATGGATATAATCAAAGAGGTAACTCTAGATTTATGGTGGGAAAAATGAGAGGAAAGTATGTCCTTTTCTATAAGCAGGAATACAGGTGGATAATTAATAACATTTTATTTATTTATTTATTATACTTCATCACATTTTTTGTGTGTGTGCAAGATTTTTCGATATACAGGCTTTTATTTTCTCAATATATTCATTATTCACTGTACTATTTCTCTGAGAAGTTTTTGCTCTAAAGATTGCCTGTTAAAAGTTTATTGGAAGCATTCATTATTCAAAATTTGTGCTGTTCATCTTCAAAATGTGTCACCTAGAATATTTTACTTCTTTGCTTGCTGATTGGTTGAGAATAATTCTTATTTCAAGTGTGAACCATGAGGTAGAATCTTGCTTTCCAAGTTTATTGTAAAGTATCATTTATTTGTTGCTGTGTTGATAAATAAAAATAATATTATAATACCCATTAAGATCTCAAAAAATGGGTTTAGCTATTTACTTGTAATATTTTATCACTGAGGTTACACAGCTGTGAAGATATTTTATTTACACTATGACAAAATCTTTGTGTTTATCAAATTTATTTACAGAAATGTTTATCCAATTCTATTGTTAATTTGTTGTCATCACTTGCAAGATTGTCAGTAATAAAAGAAATTATATTAATTGCCCATTTGACTTGTGTTTTACCTTTGATGCTGGCCAGCACAGGAGTTTTTTTGAAGGTGAAGGAAGCCTGCATTAGCAAGCATATGACAAACAATCCTTTAAGCTCTATCCCCTCCTACTCCCTAATACATATTCTTCAGTGCCAAAGCCTAGTTTTCCTTACTTATGTGAAACTTAGGCTGAAACCAACTGAAACTTCTGAAGGCAATTCTGGAATTTTCAACAACTGGGAGAGGAGTAGAGTGTAAGTCTTCATGGAAGAAGCGTAAGTAGAAAAGAAGCATTGCAGCTACTTATGCTGGTAGAGTTCATAATCACCAGAATTAAGTGTTTTGCTTTAATTTTCTCTCATGTTTTTCTTATAAAAGGTTTCTTGTCCATGATTTCTCTCTGTCATATCTGTCAACATTTTGCAAAATGCCCTTTTGTTATGTCACATACCTGATATCCCAAATTGAAGTTAACCCGAAAGTTTTCTCATTCCAAGTCCTTTTCTGAAGTCATTCTCCCTGAATGCACATGCCAGGTTGTTGCCTCAGCATTTATACTGTGGCAGTTCCTCCTCAGCATTGTTTGATTTCAATATGGAGTCAGGAAAAGCATTGGGTTGGTGGCCTCTTTCCTTTCAGTTCTGAGTATTTACTAGATGTGGGATTGGGCTCCCTGGCAAAGCATGAAAAATTGTATTAGGTTTGTGATAATATGTAATTAGCCTACATTATGTGGTCTTTGAGGATGAAATCATTAAAATTTGTACAACTGATCTCCTATGACATACTTTTTTTATTAATGGGTAGCAGTACTGAAAATAGACACTGATTTCTTGAATCGTCAAAAGTTCTTTTTGTGCAAATGATGAACAAAATGGCTAATGGCTTTAACTGTGTTATGTGTGGTAAATTCTGCTTGGAAGTACCCATTTAATCTTTCCTTTAGGACTATTAAAAATAAAACTGACTTCCTATATGCCCACACACTGTAAACTTACAGAGGGAATTCTCTGAGGAAGGAACTGTCATTTACGGTATTTATGAATCAGCAGAAAAAGGCTTAGTCTGTCATGGTATATTCTATTACTATGCCTATCATCTCCAGCAGCAAAACAAAAGGAGGAAAAGTTTCTGGTTTAGTGTAGAATCAGTCATCATTTCTCTATGTCTTGGGCTTGGTTTTTTAGATATTTTTTAAGAGTTTGGGAGAATCTGGATTTATGGTCAAGGTATCTGAAGTTCCTGGTGAATGTGTATGTACTTAGCAGTACAACCCTGAGTCATGTCATTGCAATCAGTTGCATAAATTATGTACATAGAATATTCCTAGATAGGTCTAACTGCAGTTGTAATATAACAGGAAGAAATCAGTTGCACAGAAACAGTAACACATCCTGGAGCAATACATCAATTTCAGAAAGTCAGCTCAGCATAAACCTTGTTTCTTTGAGTTATCTCAGTTATGAACACAAGCTGTCAGAAGAAGCGGAAAGAACTGGAAAATTTGCCATCATCTACAAATATGTAATTCATTGAAGAAAATATTTTTATTCTACATCCTTTATATTCTGTATGAAATCCATACCTTTAATATAAGTTTATTATAGAAATATGCCAATCCAATTACCACTTTCGAATGGAAGTGATTAAGGTTAAAGACCTTGTAATTATAAGTGATTTTTCAGACTGTATACAATAATATATATACAGTGATTTTTCGGATGTACCTATTTTAAAAATCTGAAAAACTGAACGGGAGTTGACACACAGAGAAAACTTAGAAGGAAAAACCTGGATTTTAGCTGAGATTGGAAGAAAAACAAAAAGCAGGTTTTCTTTTTTTCACATCCTTTTTTCTCCTCTTTTAATCTCTAGAAACTTTCCATCTCTTTGGAACATCATCATCTTTCTCCCATCTGTACTGGCCCTCTGATCTTATTTTACTTCAAGCTGGAGCTGCCTGTGGGTGGGGTCAGTCCAGGACCTGGTGAAGTCCCTGTGCACTGCAGCCAGTCTCTGCTACCTGCTCCTGCTGGAAGATGCATCCATTGGGTTCAACACTATTTTAAGCCTCTCGGTATCCACAGAGACTCTTGTATTGTGTTGGGTGAGGCAATTATGCCTAACTGAATTAATTATACAAGATGTTGGATCAGTGCTTGATGCTTACTACAGAAAGGGTGTGCTCTGTCTTTTCTGTTGGCTTTATTTGTGATTAGGATTCCTCTATGGGATTGAGAATAGCTCGCCATGCACCACATTGTACAATTCTTTTGTGTATTCGTTTTGCCTGAGGAGCAAAGAAAATGCCTTTAACTATGTTAAGTTTCAGGTCTGAAAGTATTACTACTGTTTTCATAAACAGTAATTACAAGCAATCAATAAAACCAGTTTTAACTTGTGGATAATACATATATTATAATATATATATATATACAATAATACATATGCAGTTTTGTTACTGGCCTGTCTGAGCTATGTAGGATTTCAGCAGATAGCAACTTCTTTGATAACACTCAGTATTCAGATCTCTTTTTTTCCTCTTTACTTCTCAGGTTTCAAACTCTGCAGCTCTTTTTTACTCTGCTGTCCAGTCTCCCATGCCTCATTTTACATGATTCCTCACATCCCTCATACAGTCTCTGCCCACACCATCACTCTATTGTCATGCTGCAGTCACTGAGTCTTTCTTTCCTGCTGGTCACCTCTGTGAAGTCCTTCCCTTTCAACTGTCACTTTTGGCACTCTCCTTCACTAGGAGCTGCATTTTTTCCCCCTCCAGAGTCTATTTTGCTTTTATTGAAGTCAGTTCTTTCATCTCTGTTATCTGGTCAGCTCCCCACTTGGAAGAGCAGTCTCAGTTCTCACTTCTGCAGTCTTTTGAAGGAACGAGCTCAAACAATGCCCTACCAAGCTTTGCTATTGGGCCAACCTCTTCCCCAAACAGCTGGCTGCTTTTCTTCTCCCTGTACACTGATTTTATCCAGAGAATATTTCTCTCTCGTTCCACTGACTGATTCAACTGATGCCCATCTCACACTACCCTGACTGTCCAGCCTACCAGTTTGATGGGCACACAACTTATGTTAGTTTCACTAACATAAACCACTTAGATGTTTATGGAAAGGTCCTAGTAACTGTTACTTAATGATCTCTGTAACTTGCTAACAACAGAAGACAATTTTTTCTTTAATTTATGTCAAATATTTCCATGATACAGAGCATCAGGTAAAACTATGTTGAGGTCACACCAGAAAACGGACGCTCATTACAAGACTTGTGTCTGAGGCAGAAGTATTGTTTGCTTCAAACTAAGCATAAAAACATTTTATGTGTCTAGAGAATTCATACAATGTATTCCCTTAAACTTTTATGAAACACCTAAAGTCTGCAATAAAACCTGTGATGATCCTTAATCTGAAATAGGCTAAGAAGCTTTATTGCAAGAATGTTATAATTTAGTTTAGCAAGAGTTTACAGCTCTTCGCAAGAAGGATATTTTGTAGGTTTAGGTGTTTACAATATTTCTGTAGAATATAAAGTATAATAAACTAATTTCTCTACAAAATCAACAGATAATTTTTAATTTAATATTTATATATTATTATATGTTGTTTCAATAATGAAAAAAGTCATGGGAGTGCAAATGTAAGATGAGAAGTAATGGAAATCACACTTCAAAGCTATCAAAACATTTCAAATATTGTCCAAATTACTGACTCACAGAATCACAGAATTCTTAGGGTCGGAAGAGACATTTGGAGATCGTATAGTCCAGTCACCTAAGACAGGTCACACAGGAATGCATCCAGGTGGGTTTAGATGTCTCCAGAGAGGGAGAGTCCATGACCTCCCTGCGCAGCCTGTGCTGGTGGTCTGCCACCCTCAATATCAAGAATTGCTTCCTTATGTTGAGGTGAAAATTCTTGTGGTTTACTGCTCCTTGTCTTGTCCCTGGGCACAACTGAAAAGAGTCTGGCATCATCCTCTTGGCACCCACCTTTGAGATATTTATAGGCATTAATGAGATCCCCTCTCAATCTTCTCAACTACCAGATCAATTACCTTGATCTGGAAACTGTATTAGAAAGCTCACAGCCAAAGATCTTTTTCATATTCTTCCACAGAGCAGGAGCGAAAATATGTGTCTATTAAGCAGATTGCTACTTTTTAACCAAGAAAAATGATAGGTAGACACCAGGGGTGTATTTAATCTTCTTTCCCATTCACAAACCTTTAAAAAACCTTTGCACTGGGATTACAACTGTTAAGAGTAAGAAAATCATGTTGCATGTATGAATGCAAGACTCTGATTTTTGGGCTTTAATCTGAGTGAAATTGGAAATGAGAAATTTGAAACACTCCAGTAAGAAAGGATCTTGTAAGTTAATGGCCAGAAAAGTTTTCTTTCATCAGGACTAAGTTCTCTTACTCTTTCACATTTTCATTTTACATATTAAAACAATAACATCTGAACTTGTAAAAGAATTTATTCAGAATTATATGATATGATATGATATTATATTAAGTATATTTACTATGCAAAAATTATGTATCCCACTGATGCCAGAAAATTATTTTTGTTTAAAAGGAAATTTTACTAAAATATAGATGTTTGCAAAGCATTTTCCTTCCACAGAAAGCTCCTTCTAAATGAGAACTTTAGTGTTGTGTTTTCCTTTATTCCAATCATAAAGTTCCTCTAGATTTGAAAAGGTATTTAAATATCCCTTAGACTAGTCAGAAAAGCTAATTTAACATTAAAACAGCGGAGGTAGTCTAACTTCAGTTTATTCCTTGTCAAAATCAAATTAATGTAATCCTGGGGTCTAGATATAATGAAGTGTATAACAGGGCTAACCCCAACTTTTATAGTTTTGTAGGACTTAAGAGATACATCTTTTTGTATTCATGTTAACAGAAAAAAATTTGGAGAATCTAAATTACATATTTTTATATTTACTTATTATTTTAAAAGTGCTGAATTTCCTAAGTTTAGATAATTTCCATGTTTCAGAAAATATTGATGTGCAAATCAGGCAGAGCTGATTAGGCCATGGGGTTTTTCTTTCTACAAGGTACTGTCATTACTTATCTCTATACCCAGTGCAATAGTCAAGCAAATACTTTACTAATGGCAAAGAGGAGTGGGAATGGTTACACCATGACTCATACCCATCCACAATTATAGGAAGCCTTGATGAGAAGTTAGGAAAGTCTTTGATGGAGGTGATAGATAGAGTTCCTTGCAGCATAATATATATCCAATGACATTGTTGAAGTGAGATTTACTTAGTGTGACAAATTTATTTAAGAGAGTTGCCTGAAGCCTGAAGCCGGGCTGGATATGAGGGGCTAACCTGGGAGTCCTGGAGGGTCACTGGTCAGGGCCTGAGCAAGTGCTTTAAGGAAGGAATGTGAGAGAGAACACTGTCCTGAGAGGAAAGCTAGAGGGCAAGGGGAAGAACAGGGTAAGGTGAAAAAAGGGAAAGGAGAACTAATGGTAGAAAAGGTGGAACAAAGACCATATACCCCACTCAGACATTAGGGACACATTCTGGTCTCTCAGATGAGTTGTGACAAAGAGCTGAGGGAACTGCAAAGGGGCAGAACAAGAGGACCTCTTTCCTTGACTATAGTCCCCTATGCTCCATCAGTTCCTCTTTTGTCACTCACTTTCACTCAAACTTCACTTTCGTTTAGTACATTTTCCCCCAATGTCAGAGGTGTTCTCTGGGCTCTGAAAAAGTCCGTCAGGTAATGAATGAAAGAGAGGAAGGTTTTTCACATGTTCCTGCTCATGGCACTAACCTTGTCCTTCCTATGTAACACTCATTATTTAAAAAACCCTCAGTCAAGCAGTTTTATTTCACCATATGAATGACCAATGCAAGAAAAACATAGAAGGAAACTTGATTTTGCTGCTCTGTACCTCCATTCAGTGTAGGAAACAACAGCAGTTCATCATAATGGTTTGATGATTTTGCCCTTTGGCTAGGGTATAGCTTTGCAACAGACCTTCCTAAGTACATAACACCACAAATTTGGCACAACCAGGTATAATGGATTTCTATATCACTACAGAATCAGCAGTATGAACTGCCAATAACTGACACTAAAGACTATCAATCCATGATCATTGGGCTGGGTTTTCTTTCCTTTCCATCCAGGCTCTCAGTAGTGTCAGGGACTGCAAGCAACAGCGAGCAACCCAGGGAAGGTGTCAGCTGAGGGTTGATTCCTGGGTCATGAAGAATAACCCCTCTTATTCCAAACATCTAATAGAAATGACCTGTGGAGCTGGACAGAGACCAGATTGTTTTTTTCAGGCTGAGATGAATGCCTAACCTAGCTGGATGCTTTCAGGAACAACAGAAAGAGGGAAGTACAGTACTTAAAAGTGTTGTAAGACACAATATCTCTTATTGATCAAGTGAATTAGAAATGATGAGAAAATCGTTGGAGCTCTGATTTCCATAGTGGAGGGAGTGAGTGGAAGTCCTATATCTTCTGTAACAAAGATTTCTACAGTAGACATGACCTTACATCATAAAATGAGGTGTGTTATTAGAGATAGCTATATGGAGAAGTATAGCCATATGAACATTCCAAGCTTTTGCTCACAGACACACGTTGCAATGTGCTAGTTATCTGTACTGTATATTGTAGGAGAAGCTGCCCTGAACACTCACAATTTTAATCTCAGCTGCATATGGTGGTTGTAGTCTCACATAATTTTACAGTTTGTAGCTATTTATTAAAACACCTATCTTGGAGTGGCATGCTTATGCGAGCAAGTCAGAGTCTAACTTTGTACCTCTATGAAAAAATTAAATAGCGATAAAAGTTGCTAAGGTGGGGAAAAACAGCAGTGAGGTACCCTCACAAAAGAGTGCTATGAACAATAAGAGAGAGAATGATAACAATAAAAAAGGAGATATAATTTATTTTTTTCCCCAGAGTCTGACATAAGACCTTACCTAGAGGGATAACTTTCTATCACAAATAAATGTAAACACTAGTAACTTCTGTGACATGGAAATACCGTTGCATTATTAGTGTATTTGAAGCAGTCCTTGGTGTATTTGGATTTACATGCAATTCTTTCTTTGTCTGTCATGCTACTCATTCGAATACAAAAATAAGTGTGCTTAGCACCATATTAGCTCTCTTATTTTATGATTATTCATGGTTTCTTTTTTCCCTCTGCCTTAACTTTACTACTACAGTGAATAAATTTTCTGCATACCACTGTGTAAATAGGTTGCAAAAAGGCTTTGAATTTAGAGAAGTCCTATATTCTCTGTATGAATTTACACACTCATATTTTTATATATTCCATCTTTATACACTCCTGTTTATACATTAAATATCTGTACTATCACAGTGAGTGTTATGTTCTGAATCAGGCAGTTACTCACCAAAGATATTATAGATAGATTTTGCAATAACTGTTCTGTACATTTGATACCACCATTGATTGTAAAAGTGACCACAAACATTCCATCATTGCAGGTTTCCTTATTATAATGCTTTTAAATTGACTGAGTAATTTCATGTTACTTAGTGGCACCCTGTTTTTTGGTTTTTTTTCCCCAGAAGAATAAGCTTCAAAAGGTGTGTTTTATCTTTGTCAAAAATAGGCTACAGGGAAAGACACAATTCTTGCATGGCACATGACGTAAAATAATGTGATACAGCCTTCAAGGAAAGAGTTAATCCCAAATGTCAAGTAAAGAAAGATCTGAAAATGAGTTTGACTTTTAAGACCATTGCAAAACTGAAGGTATGCTTGCCAAAACCCTACAGGTTTGGTTTTTTTCACAGGGCAAGAAAATAAAATTCTGACAAAGCAGTTATTTGATGGGTTTGAGGTCCTGTAGAAAAGCCTGATAAGACATGGTATCTTTGTGTAGATCAAAGGAGATTATGTTATACAGAGTTATTTCCAAGATTTCTGTGAAAGAGGCTTTATAGGAGGGAGGGTTCCACAGGTCTTGATGAACGAATATTGCAAAAGGTACATCAGTGCATCACATGCAATGGTGTGAACGCATCATGGAAGAAGCTCCTTTATTTCAGTCTGAAAGGCGAAACCTCAGGGAAGACATCAGGAGGAGGTAGAGCAGCAATGAACAGAAAACCTTGCTTTATCATAGTACTGAGTGGAGTCAACCTTTGCTAACTTGACCTCTTTGCCAGGGGCTCTGTGAATTCACCTCTCTCAGTATCCCTCATGCTGTGCTGGAGTCTGTGGTCATTCACCTGGAAACTGATGCCTCCAGCAGACTCTCCCTGGCTGATGGGCAAGGACTGCTCCTGAGACTGAGCAGAGGGGAAGGCCTTAGACCCAATTATTATTCATCCACATGGCCATCTGCATCGGTACTGTGGCAATAAATCAGACTATGCACAAGGAAAATCTTAAAGTGATGATATCTTCCAAAGCAGAGCTCAAGGGCCTTGAGATGTGACACTATTACTGTAGTAATGAGAAAACTGGTATCCACTGTTGAAACAAGTTACACCCTGCTAGATTAAGTAATGCCAATTAAGTGCGACTATTCTAATTTTTGTAGAAAAGGAAGTACTTAGTGTGAAAAAGGAGTCAGATCCTGGAACAGTGTTGTTGCAGTGATGATATCAGAAGAGAGATTTTGACAATAAAGAATTGTAATCTGATTTTTTCCTTTCAAGTCTTAACATCAAAACTGAATGTCTCAACTGTGAGACAAGATTTAAGAATGCACCCATAGTTACCAAATATTCTTTTACTATTTGTCTCTATGTGCATCTCACAGCTACAGCTCATGAAGATGTGGTGTCAGAATCAAGATCAATATAAATCCCTTGAAACAAGAAAACATTTCAAGACTTATAATTTCACCTACAATGTTAATAGCACATATCTGATGTGTTTGTGCACTTGAGATACATTGTCCTGAAGTTAAAACATGTATTTTCAGAGTAAAATAGGTAAGTAAAATCTGTTGGTTTCTTGTGAATTCTGAATATGTATTTCTTTCTATTGTGTCCACAGATAATTCAATCTGTTCATGTGCATAAAGGTATTTCAAATACTTTCCAGTGAAGTCTGAAGTCTTTACTCTTTAGTTAAGCCTTTAACTTTTTGGTATGTTACAATAACCATAGCTTCAAAACCTTGTTCACAACTGTGGTTTAATTAAAGCTGAATGGCCTTGATCCTGAAGATTTTTGCTTCCCAGACAAAATTATTATCTGAGCTGTAGTCAAACTGCACTAAATATGGTGCTTGCCTGAGCCTGGCTGCTTGAACAGTTTTAAAAATCTGTGTTCTACCTTCAGTCTTTGTGCATTACAATGATATGAAAAACCTCTTGTTAATAGCTCTGAAAAAAATGGAGTTTTGAGTGTTCTCCTTTTTCATATATCATCTTGCCTCTAGCCTTCATCACTGAAGTAAATGTGAAATAATTATAAAAAGTATTTGAATAAAACGTGTAGGAATGATAGAATGAATCAGAATGTCAAGAAATAGATGATCTTTAACATAAAATGTGCTACCTAGTGCACAAAACAAACTGAAGAATAACCTATTGCTACTTAAATATCTTTTAATTGGGTTTCCCTCGGGTTTTGTTAGTTAGAAGAGTTACATCTTCATACAGTGTAACTTTTTCACTGGCTGTATTTATCAGACTTAAAATACAGTCATTTTACAGTATATTTAAGGGATTACTTGGTTTTGCTGAAAATTGGGATCCCTTTTTGGAAGGCCTTGGTCTCTGATTTTCTATTTTGATTTTACAGTTTAATTGTACCTTTGTAGAATATATTACTTTAATTTAATCTATCTTAATCATCCCACAGCCTCAGCTTCTTTCTGAAGTTCAACACTGATTGCATATGCAATGTAATTCTTACATCATTAATGAAAACAGAGAGACCTCACTCACTGCTATCTGCTTTTAGTAGAGCTGTGTGTCTGCCTTCAACTGTACTGAGATTACATTTGATTTGTGAACTAATAAATCTACCACCTCCCTCCACATCCAAGCTAGTGTCAGGAGCATGCTCCATAACAAAGTACTTAGTATGTGTGTGTGCGTGCGTGCATTTTCCAGTGGCCGTGTCCTTTACTTGGTAAAGAAAGATAAAGTTTTACTTGTGTTTTTGACAATGTATTACCACTATCAGTAGAGGGATTTATGTATTTGTCTATGACACAAGAGCTTGAAGGGGCACAAGGACCCCGAGGGAAGCATCTGCATTTGTACTAGACACAGAGCAATGTATATTTTTTATGAGATCAGTTGCTTGACAGAGCATGGCAAAAAACACCCTTCTGTTATCAGTTTGCTCTGGCTGTGGAGAGAGAGTATGAATTTTGTTGGCTGGAGTCTAAATTACAATTTTGATATGTCTTAGGCATATTAAAATATATTGTTAATTTCAGTACATTGAATGATACTTTGACAATGATATTTCTACATTACCTGACAAGGAAACAAGGTTCCTAAAGGCTTCTATTACTTACTGCCAAATTCCCTCTGTGGAGTTTGAGAATACTCAGAGAGATGATACAGTACTCATACTAACTTCTCCTTAAAGCTAGTTGTTTCCTGATAAAAACATTGCCTTACAAGAGGCCTACTGAAAAGCTCATCTGTACTATGTGTTTAAATAAAGCAGGAAGTTAGAATATGAAGCATTTTAAAATTATAATCATGCCCTAGCTACTTGGGTTGTGTTTTGATATCCTGGGAGCTTTAGCAGCTTTACTATTCTGCACATTAGAAGCTGGCTGAAATTTAGAATTCAAAATACTTTTGACAAAAATAGTTTTTAGAAAATTGTTGAGAGTAAATTTTCATACTTCTTTGCTTCTTTAAGAAGGTCTATAGGGGTTTTGTATATCCAGATAGACTACTGTTATCCAGAGGAAGGGAGTTTTAAGGCAAAACTCTCAACCATGATTAACATTCAAAACCATGTTAGCCTTCCAAAAACAATACATTCAGCTTTATATATGCGGCAGGAATCTACACAGTTTTATTAGGATAAATTTTAGTAGTAGACTGGACAAAATCATGAAACAATATCATGCATTTAATCTAATGAATATTTCATGCTAAATACAGAAACTGTCCTAAAAGCAGGGACCAGAAATTAATGTCTTCTTTCCAGTAAGTGCCCTCAGTGAGAGGTCACCAGATCTTGTTCTTTCAAGCATTTCTTGATCACATAAATCCTGCACTATTTCCAACATAGTGTCAGAATTTTAACAGGAACTTGTAGGTCAGGGTATTGCCCCAGCTGCTGGAAATATAGATCTGTCACTGGGAGGAAATTGAACATGGGTAAGTGCTATAAAAAGGGATGGGAAGAAGCATTGTCATATTCTCTTGCTTCTCACATGATTTAAAAGAAATAATAATTCAGCTGTGCACCTCTGAGTGACTTTGTCTTTCTGTCTGACTGTAGTAGTCAGGGAACCAGTTCTGAAGCAAATTTCCTAAACTCCAGAAGTTACTGAAAATAATGCCTGACACCAAACTAAGGTTGAAGCTTATGGCTGTGAGATGATTCGCCACTGGGGTCAGCTGCAATTCTCCTCTTCCCAGGGCAAGTGTGTTTTGATTTTATCTAACTCAAAATGATCTAAGACTAATAATAAGACTAATCTATGTGCCTTTACTGATTGCAGTGAACATTCAATAATTATTCTGTAGGTTGTACCTCTAAACATGATACTTCAGGATCTTGGTTAAGTATACATTTATTGTTTTTATCCAAATCACAAAGGATTATATGATATTAACCTCTGGAGCACATGATCTATACATTTTATGACTCTGACCTCCATAAAAACTTCTGTTTATGTTGTAATCACATCAGTATTTATTCACAATGAGGAGAAAATGTCAATTGTCTGACTGGTTGCTATTATCAAGCTCAAGTTCTACAGAGGAAGTTATTATCTGCCAGAGTTTTATATAAGGACTTCCTCTAACCACTCATTGCTGCCTCACGAGTCTCATACTTGGGTGTTATTTTCCACATTTTTGTCTTATTTCTGTGTTCTAAGTCCCCAGCTAAAAAGCTCACTGTCCTGAAAGCTGGATAACAGCACCCTACCTGAAATTCATAAGAAAAATTCTTGGAATTGAATCCATAAAATGTAATTACTTTCATTGCCATTGTTTCAAAATAGCAGCTTTAGCTGTATCAATTTTAGAAAGAAATGAGAAAAAAAATTACTGCCCAGAGCATATTTTCCCCCTTCTTACTCCCTCCTTCTTCACTGTTCTGTAAAAAGAAAGATTTGCTATGTAAAGGTTTTAACTTGGGAAATTAACTGTTTTGAATTTTGGATACTGGAACTTAGCCTGTGGAAAGTATATGCACATCATACTTTGGTGTCTATTAGATCTTTCCTCCTTATTTTCTCTGTGTTGAAAATATTCTAGTCTTGTTTTAAAGAAAGTATTGGTCATTGTTCAATGAATTCACACATATGAATTATTATTTATTATAAATCACTTCAGAAGCAAGAGAACATGACAGTTCTTCCCATCACTTTTTATAGCACTTACCCATGTTCAATTTCCTGTCAGTGACATGTCTATACTACAAAGTATGGGGGCTTTATGCCAACTCTTCTTACACTCCTTTGGTCTCAGGTGTTTTAGTTACTCTTCTACTTTAGTACCTGTCACATTGCCTTATACAAATTGTCTACCTGAACCCCGCCTTTCTTATTTGCTTGTATCTCTTTGTTTTTATCCTGTTCTATTCTCTTTCATGATCTCATTTTTAATTCAGCTGTGTAAGAAAATATCTGCCTAGAGGCTACTTTCACTCATTCTTCTATGCCATCAGATTAAGCACATACTAATACAGACTTAATGTCTTCATGTCTTACAGTCTTGATTGCTTAATTTTTCGCCATATAGCAGGAAATAAAAAATGTTCTACAACTGTACTTGTGCTAAGTATTTTAATCTTTACTAGCTAGGCCCAGAGTGGTGCTCATCTCTGACAACAGTTTTGCAGCACTTGCTCCTTAAGCAACTGTTGCACTGTGCTGTCAGTACCACCCCTGAACGGTCCCTGACAATTCTTTCTCTGGGGAAAATTTTCTGAAAAATGTTTTACATCTCTGAATGTTTCTATCCCTTTTTAGAAGGCCAGGAAGAGAGAGCTTTTGCTTTGAGCTTGCCACAGGAAAGCTGTGGGAAAGCAAAGGGCAATTATCTGAGTAAACATCCTAGATACTTGCTACCTGAAAAAAAAGATGTGTCACACTGTGGGAAGTGGCTGAGTGGAAACATTCAGGAAACCCCACCACAACTCCCAGCAGAGTAGATACAAGAGTGCTGCCTGAAAGAGTGTAGTTATTCTTCAATATCACTTGTTCTGTATATAGATTCTTCTTGTAAGAGTGTAACAGCCTACCAAATGATGCTGCTCTGTGTTCAGTGTCCCACACACAAGAACCACACTATACCTTTCAGTGGTTAATCACTGTAACCAATGCAGAATTATAGGGGCAGAACTACAGGACAATAGATCAGTCCTTTATAGAGCCTAGTACCACCCTGTAAAACCTTTGTCAGACTTCTATTAATCACTTCCTGGCAAATTATAAGAAGTAACACTTGATAGATTTTATCTTATCTTCCTTCACGTTAATACCAATGAGTAACATTAATATAGATTTGGACTGTTTCTATAGCAAGTGATATTAGAGATGCTAATTGTGGCTATTCATCTAGAGGTTATAATCAGAAAAATGCTGATGAAGGGTGTTCTTACATTACTTGAACTTTTGCTCAGTAGATTTTATTACTCCCATTCACAGAAGCTACCAAATAAATTATGTTCATGGTTTTAAGAATGTACTGACACTGGATGTTAATTGATGCTTTTTGTTGGAACTTGTAAAATAACTTTTTGATAAAGTGACCAACGAGAAGTGAATAATTTTTTTAGTGGAGTGTTGATCAAACAAACCATTGATTCTTCTTGCAGCAATTCTTTGTAAAATACAAATTAACAAGGTGAAAAGTTCAGGAAATATATCTTTGGAAACAATAAAGATGAGTTATTCTACATTGCTGTTAATGATCTGATAAGAAAAATATATCTTCTTAACAGTCATGTTTGGGAACAGTAGTTCAAAAGAACAGAGGTTGAGGGAAGGGAAATGCACCATAGACATCTATCAATATTTTAATAAGACATCTTAGTTTATCTTCTAACCAAAAACCTGAAATCAGTTTTTCCAACATCTCATTATTTGGAAAAATCCCGAGGTGTTCAGAAGAGCAGCTCTAATGCCATTTTCTCTGCAGCTCCCATAATCTGGGAAGACAACCTGAGTTAATATCTTTCATTCAGCTTACATTATTATTCTTTCCTGGTTCTAGATTTTTTTTCCCCAAAAAATCTCCACTACTTATGTTGAATAGACATATTTAAGTACTTTTTTCATGAAGCTTATATGAGAAACAAAGTCTTCTATGATAGAGATAATCTACGACAGAGATACCCAATCTTTCATCCAGGAAGGAAGATCCTCTGACTGATATTTATAAGAAATTAGAGTGATATAGGTATAACTGGAATACTTATTTTTAAAATATTTTGAATTCAGTATTAAAATTGAGAAAGAAAGAAATCCCTTTTCTTTCTCTGTTTCAAGGCAAAATCTAGTGACAGAATTTTGGAAACTTTTGCCTGTTCATCACCATAATTCAGAAAGCTGTTATTCATGATGAAGAAGCAAAACGTGCTCCCAAAACACATTCTGCTATTGGCTCAATTCTGCCTGCCTACAGTTAAACAATAGTAAACTGAAAACTAAGAAATTCCTTCCTGGCAAAAAAAGTTATTTACACTTGTTTGCCTAGTCCTTGCTTCCTGACATGACTTCAGTTGTCCAGCTATTGCAAGCCCTTGTGCATTTGTGGTAAAATGATGACAGGAATATGAGACTCCTGCCTCCTTCTGCCTCTTGCTGTAGGCTCAGGGAAATACTATGCATACTAAAAATCGGTAGGCTGCTTTTTTTTTTATTTTTAATTATTCTATGACAGAAAGGAAGATTTTTCAATGAAGAATTCAGCACTAAATCATATCTCCTTCCAGTAAAGGGCATATTAAAGTTCTCTGACTTTCAATGAAGCAAATCTGTTAAATGCATTATTGCATCGACACATTTAATACTCTGAAAACATAGTAGCAATTGTTCTACTCTAATTTTTTTCCTTAAAAGTAGAGAAAATTTAGATATTTTGAGGAACTACTCATGTATTGTAATCCTAGTGCAATTTCACATCCATGTACTTCTGAAAAGGTTTCTGCAGCTGTTGCTCACTGCTATTTCCTGAGAGGGAACATTTTTTTTTAATTTGTTGACTGTCTAAATAAATGGAAGGACATAAAAAATACAATTAGAATTTTATACTTTCATGTTTGTAAATACTGCAGAAAACCTATATAATTTCCTATGGAGAAGGACAAAAAGGTTTAGAAATTAAGAATAAATCTACTGTGGCTTAGCTCTAACATCTTCTGTACATCACATGGCCTTGAGTACAGCTAACTTCTGTTCAGATCATAATATGATGGGCAAATAGCAAATCTCTGTGTTTATGTAAGTTGTTCTTACTTTTGAAAATCAGGTCTCTATCTGGAGTCCCTTCAGTGTATCCAGAATCACAGAATGGGTTTGTTTGGATGGGACCGCAGTGGGTCATCTGGTCCAACCTACCTGCTCCAGCAGGACCATCCTAGAGCACATTGCACAGGTTTGCAACCAGATGGTTCTTTAGTATCTCCAGTGAGGGAGACTCTGCAACCTTTGTGGGCAATTTGTTCCAGTGCTCGGTCACCTGTACAGTAATAAAGTTCTTTCTCATAGGTGAAACTTCTGTGCAACGGTTCTGCCTGTTGCCTCTTGTCCTATTGCGTGACACCACTGGAAGAGTCTGGCTCCATGCTCTTGACATCCTCCCATCAGATGCATATAAGTTGAAAAGATCCCTTCTCTCACTTCTGTTCTAGAGGCTGAACAGGTCCAACTCTCTCAGCCTTTCTTCATAAAGTTTCTCCAGTCCCTTAATTGTCCTTCATGCCCTTCTAATGGACCACCTCCAGGAGTGAAATGCTTCTCTTGTCCTGAAGAACCCAGAACTGGACATAGCACTCCAGATGTGGCCTCACCAAGGCTGACTAGAGAGGCAGGATCATCTCCCTTGACCTGCTGGCAATGCTCTTCCTAATGCAGCCCAGGACCTCAGGGGCCACTGCTGGCTCATGGACAGCTTGTTGTCCCTTTCCCAGATGTTCCAGTTATTCAGGTATGCCGAGGATCTTCCCTTGCAGTCTTGCCTACAAACTGATATCAAAGAGGAAGGGTGGAAATCATATTGAGTAAGTCCAAAGTTTACAGTTCTGTAGCGTTGGCTTCCGGTACTTGCAGAAATGTTTAAATGTTTTAGTAACTAAACCAAAGCAAATAAATACAGTTTCTACATTTTGTAAAGTGTCAGATAATTATATAATTCGTATCTCATACTGTTTTAAGATCTGCACTGCACCAAAGTAATATTGTAATTATAAACATATGAGTTTTAATACAGGAAGAAAATAGGATTTTCATGGTGTGAATTGTATTCTCTTTCATAGTTTTAATGCCTGAGCAAAGACTGTGAAATATTTACCTGCTGGTGGAATAAATTACTAATTTGAGGCAGCTTATGACATTATGGTTTTCACAACAGATGTTTTTAAAAATCTCACTAGCCTGATCCTTTGAAACATGATTCAAAATTAGTAAATTTGTTTAAAAATTGCTGATTTCAAGCAAACATTTACCAGATTTGAGAAACTGTAAATGCATACAGCAATCAAAAAACAGAAGAAAACAATTATTCTGTATAAGAACTCATTCAAGTCCTTTCAGTCTCCTTCATCTGAAGTTTCCTTGAAACAACTGCAATGTTGTCTCATGAAAAGTTGACTGTTTAATGACTAAAGAATAGAAGAAAATCCTAACTTGGTACTGGAACATCAAAAGAAATGAGACACTCAAAAACTAAAAAAAACCCAAAACCAACCAACAAACAAACCCTCAAAATCCCAACAAGACAAAGTCAACCCCCCCGAAATTTAAAATAAATAATAAAAAAAATTCAACACCCAAAAACCTCTCCACCAAACAAAAAAATCTTCCTTCAGCATGCCTTGCCAGTATTATTATGCTTTTCAACTTAATCTGTTGATATCTCTGAATATCTGTCAAAATAACAAACCATAAGGGAGTACCTCCCTTTCTTTAGTAAGTGATCTGACAAAATTATAGGTTGTACTCACAGAGCTACACCCAGAGTTTTATAAAAATATCCCAATTCTCTGGTCAGATATTTTTCAAACATTAGACTGCTTTGAAACTGTGTTCTACACACATGGAGTTCATACCTTTAATGGATCACATAACAGCTGAGCTTTATAGAAGATGTTCATAATGTAGATTGAGTAACTTGAATTACTGATATAATTATGAATATCTTATAATGCATAATTATCTGCACAAAGAGCCTATATAATACAGTAACTCAGTCCAAGGGGCTCCAGCTTGTCTTTAATGTGACAATAATGTTCAGTACTTTACTTTTATGAAGCACTTTCTAAACACTAACTAATTAATCCTTACAACACTCTTGTGACGTGCATGATGAGCCTTGAGCTTAATTCATGACACCTACAGATGTCAGCACAAGTCCATTTCTCTGGACCACAGTGGGCGGATAGGAAGCTTTGCAGAACTGACCCTATAGAACAGCTGTGGTGGATCTGGTGAATTTAAAATGCCTGCTTTCAAGTATAGTTCTTGAACAAAGAACCAGTGTAGCCTAAATAACTGGTATTGTTTAATTAAGTATTCCAGTTTCAAACTCAGGGAGGTTTATCATTAAGAAGTGATGAAAAATCAGATTTGTACAAGAGAAATGAGGGGAATATGCAGGGAAAATAGAAAATAATATAAAAGCTTGGTTAGTGAAAAATGTCATTACAGTAATTTTGAAAAAAATATTGAAATACAGATTATTGCCATAAGTTTACAATTTTTTACATTGGGATGCAACTAGAAAAAGCCAATATAAGTTAGATTCTTTGTTTTGGAGAAGTGGTAAAAAAGGTAGAGGGTCTTTTCATGGCACATGACAACACCTGAGATCCTAAGTAGCCTGCTCTGCTAGTGCTCAGGTAAACCAATTCCAGGTATGACTTCACATGGCTGTTCCTCTAGGTAAAGGCTTGTTTCCCAGTCAGCTTCTATCCTCCAAGTGGTAAGCAAAGCATATTAATCACTTTTGCAATTTATCTGGGAATAGTTCCAATGAATTGCCATTTAGTCTAAGAAATAATTTTTGCTTTCCCATGTAACTGGTGTGATAGTGTGGGTTGGGAAGGCAAGGAGGAGGGCTGTGAGTTTCAGATGCGTTATTTTTCCCCTCCAAATGAGACTTGAGTTGGGAAGAGAGGGAGGATAGGAAACAAACATCTCACACCAGTGAGGCAAGCAGCTCAGCTGTACGAAAAATTAAAATATATCTTACCACTGTTCCGAAAACATGAACAATTCTCATTTCACTCTTAAGAGCAGTAGTACAGAGAACAGAGAAACACAGAGTTCCTGCAGAGAAATGGGAACCAACTGAAGAAACAATTGAACCCTGACAGAAACCCTAAGCCAGGTGAAAGTAATTAGGGAAAGATAACATCTGGCTGAGTTATCCTTGGAAGTTCCAGCCCCTCTGCCTAGGACAGAGACACCTTGCACTAGATGAGGCTGCTCAGTGCTCCATCCAACTTGGCCTTAAAGAGTTCCAGGGACAGGACATCCACAACTTCTCTGGGCAACCTTTTCCTGTGCCTCACTACCACCACAATAAAGAATTTCTTCTTAATATCCAATCTAAAGCTATTTTCTATCAGTATGAAACCATTCCCCCTTGTCCTGTCACTACATGTCCTTGTAAAAAGTCCCTCTTCATCTTTCTTTTGGGCTCCCTTCAGGTACTCAAAGGCTGCAATTAGGTTACCCTGAAACCTTCTCTTTTCAAGGATGAACAACCTCAATTCTCTCAGCCTTTCCTCACAGGAGAGTTGCTCCACCTCTCTGATCAACTTGGTGGCCTCCTTTGGAATGACTCCAACAGGTCCATGTCCTTCTCATACTGGGGACCTCAGGGCTAGATACAGAACTGCAGGTGGGATCTCACCAGAGGGGAGCAGAGGGGGAGAATCACTTCCCTTATCCTGCTGGCCACGCTGCTTTTGAAGCTGCCCAGCATACAGCTGGCTTTCTGGGCTGCAAGTGCACATTGCTGGGTCATGTTCAGCACTTCCAAGGCCTTCCTGGCAGGTCGGATCTCAATCTGTTCATTCCCCAGCCTGTACTGGTATCTGAAGCTGCCCCAGCCCAGGTTCAACACCTTTCAATTGGTCTTGTTAAATCTTAGGAGATTCTCTTGGGCCCACTACATCTAATATTGGTTTTGATTTAGAACAATCTTGTCCTAATTGATTTTCTATTTCAGGAGGGAAAACAATGACTTACTTAACCTAAATTTGAAGACAAAATTTGATAGTTTTTCACTGGTCAAAAGAAGACATTCAGTATTTAAACATAGAAATATTTCCATATTTTAATAACAACTTTATTGTTTTTAATATTTTAATATACTCTCAGTATGGTAAGCATATATTTGACACCCTTCTACAACTAGAGACAAAAATAATTGAAATAATGGCTCAATTTCATTCAATTAGGTATTTTTTAAAAGTTTTTAGCAGGTCATCCCTTGACATTATTTTTCTGCAACTACTTTGTAGCTTCACTTGGGAATATGCTGTTCCATCATAACGGAAGGAAGAATATGAATATTCTTAAATGTAAAAGTTAAGTGTCTATCAGGTCACATTGCACAATGAGCTAGCCAAAGGCTAATAATCCAAAACATTATTTTCAAAAGTATTTACAGTTCACATTTATACAACTCCTGTTGTCTGTATTTTCTGTTTGGTATTCAAAATGATGAGCTTTAGTTTAAATAATACTGCAGACAATTTTGTAGGCAATGGAATGTAAATCCAGGTAAATTAATATTCCTTCTGGGTGATGATAAATAATTTGTGGCATGAGTTTTATGACATTTAGATAATTTGAATTAGCTACAGATAGTCTGTTTTTATGAACAGAGGTATGATTTCTTTCTAACTATTTTGTCTGCTTGTCTCATTTTTGTTTCCACTCAGTTTGTGATAGAATGTTGTCATGGAAGAGAGAAAAACAACAACATTTTTTTGTACTACCTGTTGTGTCCACAAAGCATTGGTGAAACTCACAAAAAAAGAAAGCTTATTTGTAGAAAATGGTATGGTATTTCAAATCATAACTCTTTCATAATAAACTTCGGGTATTCATAATTTTTATTTTGGAAAAAAAAGTGGGTTGAAACTTTCCATTCTTTGTCTCTGTTGCTAGTGAAGAAGATAGCAGGTAAGCAGTTTTGCAAACATGAAAGTAGTTGAACTGAGTATGAAATGCTTTTGACATATGTTGGAATTGGGAATGAAAATGCTTTGGTTTTTTGAGCTTAGATGTGTACAAGAATCCATCAAAACCCTTTCAATTTAATGACTCCAGGTTGAGAAACTAAATATTTTGCTTTTGGGGAGTCACAGTTTGCTCACTCTGGGGAAAACATGCACCCTCTCATGTTAATTTGGAGGGTTTAAACTGCTCTGATTACCTCCAGGGACTGGAGCAATCTGAACTGAGAGGGCAGGGAAGAAGTGCTATCTATCCCTGGCCATGGGATGGTGCAGGAGCACATGTGATGCACCAGCTTTCGGTGAGCTTTTGAGATTTCTATTTTGAATTTCAGTCCCTGACTGAATCAAAATGACATGAATAATTTACTACATGCATGATTACCAATACACAAAATAGGTGAGATCCTTTGCAGAGCTCTACTGCAATGCAAAGACATGTATATCCAAAGTTCATTATAACATCTAACTGAAACTACAAAAGTATACTAAGGCTATAAATTTAATTCAACATAAAAAAAGTAAAAAACTTCAACCCCAAAACACTTATATCACTGATGACATAAATCTGTCCCATTCAGAACTGTACACAGGACTTGATAAAACCTGTTGGTCTCATTTACGACTTAAGAGGGAAAAGGTATTAAAAAGGAAAGCTATTGATTCTGAAAGTCTACAATATTTTAGATCACTCCATAATGCATGAGAAGGGATGATGACTTTCTTTTATTTCAACCAATAATGCTGAAGAGAGCAACATTCATAAAAAGTAGAAATATATTTGAAGTGCAAATTTCCATAACTAATGAAAAAAAACGTAATTTTTTGTGTTCTATTGAGAAGATAAAAGTGAAGAAAGGGCAAGGAGGAAGATGCTCTAACTACTGTGTATATCTGTGCAGCTTTGGAGGGAAGGGAGGGTCTCTGCTTTCCCCTTGTCTGAGGGGGTGCAGAGAAGGGAGACAGAGGCCAGGAGTCCAGGCAGTCCAGGCAAGAGAGAGAATATTTTGGGACAACCTCCGAGGTTTTATAAGATCTCAGGGGGAAGATGCCAGATCTGGGGGTGGATTGGGTGAAAACTTAGGAAGGGGAAGGGTCTAAGGTCCATTAACCAATGGATTTGGGACAGGGGCAGGGGTGGTTGGCGCCCTGGCCCTGCCACCCCCAGCCACAAGGCATAGGGGTCTTACACATGGGTCTTCCCATTTGGAATAGCAGGGCAGAGAGGGGAGGCGGCACCTGGAGACCCTCTGATTCCCAGGGTTTCCTGTAGGAGGAGGCAGCTCAAGATCAGGTTCGATGACTCCTTAGGGGAAAAAAAAGCCTCCGGGAGACACAAAGGAGACAGGGAGGGGTAGATACAATACAAGGTGGGATGTGGTGTAACAGCCCTGCAGGGTAGCTGTAACAAACTGAGAGAGGTGACACAAACTTTGCAACTAAAAACTCATAGCAAGTAAGGACATAATTTTAAAACTTCAGCAACAAGTTTCTCAGTATGTATCTTCTCAGGTTCAAGGTGCTTCTCTAGCACAGCTCTCCTTGGGATTCATTTCAGCATTTTCCTACATATGTCTATTATAGTTTTGGAATATTTTCTTCCATTTCACAGTGTATTCTTGAAAGTTCTAATGTGGAAGGACTGTAATACTTTAGAAAAAAAATAATTTTTGCCATCTTTGAACAGAAAAAAGAGATTCTAAAAGAAAACATACTGGCTTGAAGTAGTCTCTATTCCCTTTCCACATTGAAACACTGTATGAAGATCTTGACTGATCTTTAACAGAATAAAAAATAGAAACATGTCAAAATATGAGGGTAATAGTCAAAATATTCTGGGTGAAGAATTAGGGCATAAAACTACAGGGATTTGCCAGCCTGAAGGAGAGAAATTGCATTGAGTGTTTTGTTGGTTTTGGTTTTAAGCTTCAGTAGCAGAAGAGTTTTAAGAGAGAGGGAGGAGGAGACAGTGCCCTACAACACTGACTGGCTTTTCATTAAAGGAGGATAAGGTCATATTCTGATTAGCAGGAGGGATAATTAAAGGAATTCTTTATTCTCAGAGGTCAAAGGATCAGACTTTGATATGATCCCAAATGCAATCACTGTACTAGCCATTAGACATCTTATTTAAGGAAAATACATGAATACTAGCTGGTGATGCAGTCGTGTGAATGACACTTTTAATTATTTTTATTTTCTTCCCTGGATTTTATATATTTTCTTTTAAAAAGGTAGGGGAGGAAAGAGCTTTGTATCATCAACAGAAGATTTAATGTTACTTTTGAAGATGTTAGCAGCTTTCTAAAGACTTACTATGAATCACAGAGAAGGGGAAAACCAATCTGTACAGGGTGGGGTTATTTTAATTTCATTTTCTCTTCTGTTGACCCTGTTACTTTCTAGATTTGAGTGCTTTCACTAGGAGATAAATTTCATTTAATCTAGGCATGAGGGCTCTTAATTATATTGGCAGAGATCTTAATTATGTCATTTCCAATAATTGTGGAACTTGTTTTTGTCTGAGACTGATCAAAGGTAAAACAAGTCACTCAGAGCACAATTTGGAATTAGAATGGAATAGTTTTGTGCTCTGCTGATTTCATGTTAAGCAAATGGTACTTGAAAAATTGATAGTCTTGCTCAATACAATTTTAAGGTCTGAGAATTTCCATTTTATCAGGTGGGCATTTATTATGTCCACTTGTTAATTTCTGATTGTACACACTGCATTCCAGTATAAACTCAGAAGGAAGGGGGAGACATAAATATTAACCAGAGCCAGGTTAAATTCAGGATGCTCCTAAAGGATAGGGATGAATGGCAATCCTGATCAGTACTGGTGGAAACTGCAAGAAGGGATAAAATAAAAAAAAATGTATTAAAGGGCTCTAAAGTGTTCTTAAAAATGAATAGCAACAGTATAATTCATACAAAAGAAGGTGAAACTATCTTACGGGAAAAATTGGCTGTCTTGTAGGCTAGAATTATACAAATGGAGTATCACAATTAAAAGGTCATATATTCAATGACTGACAGGAATTTCTGCAATAAAGTCGCAGCTAGCCAGCAGAAAATGTCAGAGGAACATTAAAAGATGACTGTAACTGATTTGTTAGCAAGAGTTTTATCTTTTGCTTTGTACAGGCTGTGAAAAAGGCAGACAGGAGTATTTCCGCTCATTCTGTGTAGCTTTTCTGTGGCCTGCCATATAATGGTAATGTACTTAAAAAGCAGTGGAAGGGACATATTGAGAAAATCCTGTGCAAAATTGGTCATGACACTTAGAAAAAGATGGATCTTATAAGGAACTGCTTTTAAAAAGACGTAGAATGGTCTGTGGCACAGAAAGACAAAACTAAAAGGGCCCAGTTGTCTTATCTTGGCTGTGTAAGGATATGAGCATCCTCTTAATCAACATATGAATTAACTTTAGAAAGAGTAAACTAAAAAAAATATTGGCAGCAGAATACAAGAACAAAAGAGGACTGGGGAGCAGATATCTGTTAGTTATAATGTTTCCTCTCACACCTAAGATTTGTAATCTTTTTCTAACTTATTCACACAGAATATTCTAGCTTGCAATGCAGTGATCAGGTTGCTCTAAGGTACCATTCAAGACACACGGTTGTGACTTAGAAAATTCGCATATCTCACCAGGAATTGACACAACTCTCAAAAGATCAGAGATGAGCAATTTTATCCTGTTACCTATTTTACTTTATGTGTTAAATGAAAGATAGCAGATGACCTAGAAAAATTTTAAATTTTAAATATCAAGTAAACATCCTAATAAATTGCCCGCCAGCAACCATTTAAAAAATTATTGCACTCAGAAACACTGAAATCACCTAAGTTGTCAAGTAAGTAAAATTTACTTATAAATGATTAATAAAATCTTAGTCTATCACATCTATTATAGATATTAAATAATTTTGCTGGCTTGTACATATTCATGTATTCTACGTAATTTTAGCTGATGGAATTCCATCATTTCAGAAATATGGGGATGACCAAAAATCCACACTAGAGTAATACTAATCTAAAAAACTAGGACTTTTTTAGACCAGCAGTAAATGCATTCCTAAAGGAACCAGTGGGCAGAAATCCTAATATTTCACATTCCTCCAGTAAACACTCTAATGAGGTCCCAGTTCAGGACAAATATTTATAGAACTGCCTTACACGCTTGTTAATTCCTTCCCCAACAGCAGTCACAGCATAGCTCTTCATGTATAATAGATGGCTTTGCAAATGCAGATGAAATTCATGTGTCTATGTGAGACAATAGCTTATAGAAGACTGTTAAATGATAGACGAGACTTGAAATCATCATAAATAAAATAGAAGTTAGTAATGTATTCAGTAGGTTTTATTGTTTATTTTGATTCCAGTTTTTATCAGACAAATACACTATACTTCTCTTTCCCAAAATATATCTAGAGTAGAGAATACACTACCATGCCTTTTACTACCTAAAAAGCCTCTGTACAAAATAAGTATTTAATAGAAAAGAAGAAGCCTGGTTTTTCCCAAAAGCTTTTTAACTGTTCTGACTTGTACCTTAGTGGCTGCTTTTATTTCTTTGCTGTCAATGCATTTTTAATGTTTTTAAATTGCCTTTTTCTTACTGACTTAGGCTGAAATTCTGCTGGCTCCATCTGTGAAAGGTTGCCAAATAGTAGTTAATTTGCCACTGTTGATTTCCCAGTGGAAGAGATAGGTTTTCCCAAACTAACTTTCTGCACATAAGAGCAAGAGGGCAGGAAAACCAGGGAAGTGGGCAATTACAACAGAGAACTGAGTAAAATGAGGAAATAGTTATTTCTGATGCAGGTGCAATCATTTTCTGCCAAGAAAGCAGAGACATTGCCTTCTCCTCAGTCTATCCCAGTCCCATTTTCAAAGGACAAGAGCAGTAACATATCTGTAATGCCTCGTATCTGTGGCAATACTGTTATTAGCCATACACAGTCACAAAACAGGTGATTGTAATTGATTCTAAATCTTTATTTTTTAAAAAATTGAAGATAGTTCTCCAATCTTCCTGAGCTTAGGACTCTAAGGGGACATAGATCTCATACACCGCAAGATATTAAATTTCACCCATAGATGGGAAAAAGCCTAAATATTTTAGAGTAAGCAATTTCATGAAACTGAACTGTGAATCACAAGCAGGGAATTAAATCTGAAAATCCATTCACAGCAGGGAATTGATTATAAACCACCACCACCCCCCCAAAAAAACCAAAACAAACAAGTATGCTGGCAAGGTTAGCCAGGGAGCTAAGGAAAGCATGTGTTTTCTTGCCTTACTTCCTTAAGACACATGTTCTATGACATCAGAATTTTCCCCGAAACTATTTCAGCCCTCATTGATTCCTATATGTTCTGTGTGCATTTAATAATTCAAATCAGATGTGGTGGGTTGAGCCAGACAAAAGTCAAACACCAACACAGCCACTTACAGAATCACAGACTGGTTGAGATTGGAGGAGACCTATGGAGAAAATCTGGTACAAACACCCTTCTCAAGCAGGGCCACCTAGAACCACTTTCCCGGGATGGCTTTTGAATAGCTCTAAGAATGAAGACTGCAACCTCTCTGGAAAAGCTGTGCTCAGTGACCCTCACAACTAGAAAGTGTTTACTGATGTTCAGAGGGAACCTCAGTTTGTACCTATTGCTGCTTGCCCACAGTGCTTGGGCAGTGCTGAAAAGAACCTGCCTCCCTTTTCTTTACTTTTTCCTTCAGGTATTTACATACATTGGTAAGATTCCTCACTGCACCTGGTCTTCTACAGGTTGAATAGTCCCAGCTCCCTGAACTTTCTCTTCTGTTTTGTCTTCAAGCTATTTTATAATTCTTGCAGGTTTTCTTTAAAACAACATGTCCTTGGCAAAGTGTGAGAAAATGTGTGGTGATTTCTAAACACCACCTAATATGTGAACAACTCGGGAAAATCCATTCAACCTACATAATTTTAAAAATCTACAAAATACACATTTAAAATCCTTAGGCATCACCTGAATATAAATCTGAATTCTTTGGGATTAGGAATGTTCTGGAATCAGACCTGATTGCAACATGGAAAAAGAAACAAACATCCCCAAAAGACTTAGTAGATCCTAAGAAAAGTTACCAAAAGAAATTTTTCCCCACAAGTCTTCTTCTTCATTCTGACCTTCACATACATATCTGACCTCAAGACCAAATGAGCTTACTTAAGTGCTTGCCTATGCAAGGCTATTCTCCTGGCACTTACACTTGATTAGATATGACTGAGTAAACTCCAAATAAAGGTTCATGCTTACCTTTTGCTGCTGGAAGCTTAAAAGTTCAAGACACAAACACAGCTTTTAGAATTAGGGATTAGAAGAGCAAGCATAGGGAAATTCTGTAACTTGAACAACCAGTTTTGTCTTTTTCACTCAAGTTGTGAAGGCTAAGGACAAGTCAATCCAAGTCTCATCAAGAAATGGATGCAGACTGAATGATCCACCCCATATTGATGCCACTGAACTTGCCTTTTTTTTTTTTTGTTTGTTTCCTCCTCCCTTTTTATTCCTCTAAAGTAATTTATGCTAAGCCAAATAACATTTCTTTTGCAGAATACTGTGACATGGCACTCTTAGCAAGTGCACTTGTGATTATCAACTAAAAAATGCATTTCTGATTGTACTTTACAATGGGTATTTCTTGTACTGTCACAACTTATGTAAGAACAATTCAGCAGCACACATTAAGACAGGTCTTTAAACTAAACTGAGCTAAAGTTTGGTTCAGAAGTTTAGAATCAATTACCGCCTCTTTATGAATTAAAATCTGGTCCTTGGTCATTGAATGAAATATTTCACAGTATGACTGAATTGATGGAATAATTTGTTATAAGTTAAGTATAGTCTCATTTGTGGCAGACCTGTTTGCCAGACCAGAAAAGTCTGGCCTGCAAATTATGGAATTCCTGATACTGTAGAGATGTAAAGATGTCCTTTTAAAACTTCTCTAAAAAGTTTTATAAACATAAGAAATAAACACTCTGCATTCATTTGTGGGATATGGAAATATGAGTTTGAGCATCTGGAGCCAAGTATATACATTAATTGCTCCACACATGAGGTTTTTTCATGCTTGAGCTTCTTTTTTAATTTGGGGTTAGAGAAATGTACAAAACTAATTAAGCAGCAGCATAATACATCCTTTATAGACTGGAGATAGGTTGAATACTTCCATAGCCATGATTCCTAGTATGACAATTACTGCTAATAAACTTGAGCTAAAGAAATCTGACAAAAAACATGGCAGCAGAGTAATTTCTGAAATTGCTTACACCTCCTGTCTGATCTGTGAGTGTCATGGCGGTAAAAATAGAAAATATAGCTACTCCAAAGTTTCACAGTCTAACTTTTATTCTTCTTATAAGGTTTTCTTTTGGAATAAATGTAGCTATTCCAGGATATCCTGGTATATATACAGGACCTCTGACCACCTCTTATAGTAGTTAATGGGAGAAAGTGAGATCTGTATTTATAATTCACTCTGAGATCCTCTTAAGAGCTTTTGAAATTTTAGAACTGAAATGTTAAAGACCACCCTCTGTAAAAGAATAAAATTTCAAGATCTAACACCAAGTCATTAACAGCAACAAATGAATTAGAGACGTAACTATTAAATATTTTTTTATTAGGCCATATTAACTGTTACTATTGAGACGCCACAAAGTGAAACAGTCTCTGACAAAATCTTTTCTACTTCTCTGAAGCCATTCTGCTATATTTTAAAATTAATCTGAAGGAGCATAAGAAGATCCAGATTAAATTTTTGAGTGAACAGACTGTTTCTTTGTAGTAAGGATATCATCACATTTTTATATTATTACCAGAACTCTTCGGCCCTTAGAATATGCTTAGGTTGCCTAATCTCCAGACTACAGCTAATTCCAAAGTGTTATGCTTTCTTACTAGTTTTCACCAAAGCCATGTTCATGTTACATATTTAATTTACTTTGAAGCCTGTCTGGGCTAACACAATATTTGGTATTAGTGGTTAGAGGCTCCATCTCTCATTGATCTTACGAATTAATAATTTCAAGTCTTCTGCTCACACTTTAATTCACACGGCAAGGTAAGAATGCTTCTTGAATAAGTGTACTGCTGCTTGCATTTTTGACTGGATTGTATTCAGAGTTGGTGTACCACTGCAGAATATCCCTAGGAACAGTGGTAATTTTTTCCCCTCATTACTAGGAAAGTATGTACACATTTTCTGACAGGCTGTATTATATAAATCATACAGTGTCAAATCATCTGTCAGGCAATCTAACAACTACCACAACAGGACTATATGCCAATTCTCAGGAATACCAATATTTACTGTGTGTTTAGAAATGACATTTGGTGAGTACAGAATTAACAGCAGCATAAAAGCTTTCAATTTCTGTCTGATGATTTTTCCACTCCATTTTTCTTCTAGAGACACTGACCTAGTAATAATGAGGGAAGATAATAAACATCACGGCAGGCAAAGCTGACAACTTATGGCTTTAAGGAGTTTTCCTCTGGAAGTAAAAGTAAATAAAATATTTTTTATATTTTAATTTCCCTTATGAATATTCCAAGAAACAAGTCAGCTGTGCCTGAGCCAGCTCCCAGAAACTATCAGCTCCAGTGGCCCATCTCCTCTTCAGGGAGTTCCCATGGCAACATCTTTAGCTGAAGTACAAGGAATTACTGACAGATGTTAAAATTTTTCCTCCTCTGGCTCTCCCTTCCCCTCCTCTCTGTGCCAGTTCCATAAAGGTGTTGCTTTCTAATCTTTGGGGCACTGAGAATTGCCATTGGGCCACCTCGTTACATTTGCTCTGTTTGTTGCACTTGAAAAACCTGTCGTAGTTTCCCTGTCTCTTGGGTGTCTGATTTATGACATCAAATAAGCAAAAAAAATGGCAAGAGATACTTTCATGAGTGAAAGTTGTTAGCCCAGAGCTGTCTGCAGTTCAGGTGCTTGAAAAACTCAGCGTGTTCAGTCTTTTTATTATTTTTTAATTTGTCTGCAAATTTTCAAGGAATGTGGCTATAAACATTATAGATAAGACATCACACATGAACTACAGCAGCTATGATCATGTCAGCAGAATATTGGTAGGTTCTTCGACTTGTGTGAGTGACTTGTGCTCTGATGAGATTGCTGGTTGCTTTGGCCACATTTGGCAATTGATAAAAGCATATAACTACAGCAATTATCTGTGAGAAAATAACCTAGACCTAAGTGAAACTTTTGGAACATTTTCCAAAAATATTATCAAACTTTCCATCAAAAGCTAATTTTTTTTTGTAGCATGAACATCTACTGGAAAGTGAAGCCCAGGGACAAGCATGTGACACCCAACTCCTGTGCAGCCTGTGGTTTGAGCGAGAGAGTAAGTGCTTGGTGCTCTTGCACAAATGTGGAGTAGGTTGCTCGTCGTGGGCTTCTTGCCAGCTATAGTGAAAGCAGCGAGCATCTTTTCCAAAAGATGCCTGGCTTTGAAGAGAAAATGTGCACAGTCCAGATGTAATGGAGAGGACCAGGACCCCAAAACTGACTATGTCAATTCTGGGAGAACAGAAAACTATTTTCTTACTCTTGTTTTGGCTCAAGGCGAGTTTAGTTCTAAAGTGAACTTAAGATTTCTGCTCTGTCCCTGGGCTTGGGTTTTCTTCAAAGTCGCACTTGAAGATATGTGAACAGATAGTCAAGACAGATATGGGGATGCTTAAGATATGACCTATCCTTAGGAGAGCAGGAGTGTGCTCTCAGGCTCCTCCAGTGTGGTCTAGGACACCACCAGGACCACACTTTGCTGAAGGAAGATAAAATCCACTCTTCTCCAAGAATGAGGATGATTCAGGGTTATGTTTCTGAGAAGCTAATGAGTTAGCTGGGAGAAGAAGTTATGCAATAATTAGGCTATAACACTTAGATCAATGAATAAGACCTGTAGGTTTGTTTTGAAAATTATAGAAAAAGAGGAAAACAGAGCATAAGCAGTACTGTACAATCCTGCTCTGCAGTGCCTCTCAGTGGCAACGTTTCAGGTAGTTCTTTTCATCATCCAGTTTGATGCTCAGATGTAGCTCTTGCATCTCACACAGCTTGTGTGTAAAACAGAGATATCAGCAACCACCTTTGCTGACCTCAGGCTCAAATTGCAAACAGAAATGAATCCAAGTACATATATTCAATTTCCACATGCTGACCTACAAAGAAATTTAAGACAACAGGGCCCTGAAAAAAATAACTGAAGAATTCTGTAATAGGTATTAGAAATTAACAAAAACCTATATAATCAGGGTGGCAGCATCTGCCAGAGAAATTGTATTAATAGTTTCTGTAGGAATTTTAATACTTTCAACGTAAAAGTATATCTGAACTAAGACTGCAAGTAGGGAAAAAGCTGAGCTATTTGTTGTAGCGATAGGTTTTTCCTTGTCCCAGCCTGCCCGTCCCCGACGACACCATGGGTTTCAGCATCCAGATATCTGAATGAATTCTCACAGAGATAAAGGTCCAGGCTTCAAAGTGGGTTAAAAGAACATTCAGCATAACTTTATTGGGGGGGGGTGAACAGCTTATACAATGTTTTCTGGGGTACACGTGAACTGGGACAGCTTAGGGATAGGTCAAGAGGTCTGTGCACGAGGCAAGGGTCTCTTTTCATTGGCTGAAAGCCAGCTACCACGACCTGGCCACGCGCTGGGCAGCCCAACCTCTGGCGACAGGCTGTCGCTGTCTTGGGTTGTTTACCTCTTCCTTCGGGTTGCCCCAAGGTCAGGCTGACCTTGCTAGCTTGCTAGGTCCTAACGTGAGGTCGTGCATGTGCAGGGGCTGGGGCCAAGCCTCTCCTACAACTGCAGGAACTGTATGAAGGAAATTAGCTTGTTGCATTTGTTCTTTTAAAAATTCTTTCTGAAACTTTAGTAAGGTCTGAGGCTGCTTTTAACCCCAAAAGAGCTTCTACCTTCATTTGTTACCTGAGTGAATAGCGTGCCTCTACTCTTGCCCACTTTGCTGTAAAGACAAGCAAGAACCTGTCTTGGAAGCAAACCTACATCAAATACCAGACTCTGGAGACCTGATCTGAATTCTGGAACTTTGTGAGCAGAATTTCTCTGTCAATGCTACAAAGAATGAGGAAATTTCTCTTGTAAAATGAATGAAAGTCACCACTGATTTAAATTTGTTTCAGAAATTCTGAAATAAGTAGGAAAGTTTGAGATTTTTTTCCAGCATTTGATAAATCAAATATGCATATCCAATGCGTACCACAGCTTGGCCATATATATTCTAGCCACATAATTATGATGGCTAATTACCTTCTTAAATTCAAAATGTCCCTTTCTTCCATGGTTTAAAAAAACAGCTCTATTACATAGTGCAAATTTTGTTCGTGGTTAAAAATTGGTTCACTTTCCTCCCTGCCCAGATCCTGTTTTGACCACCCTCATTTCTTTCTTTTCATTTAGTTGCTGCCCAAAGTAATTGTCTCTGTGTCTTCAAAATCCTTTACAGCTGCTTTTGCATTATTGTTCAGCCTTTGTCTTTTAAACCAATTATCAAGTAAAAAATTGCTATAATCTCTCATGGCAAACAATTTGCTTTTTAATTATAAAGAAGACTTTCCCTTTACAAATAATTTCATGGGTGAAGGGTCTCCTCTTATCCTCCACTGACTGAACCTTTTGTCTGCTTCTGTTTTAGCTAAAGAGAGTGTTTGGAACAATGCAGCACATGGAGGCTTTCCTGTCCCCTTGACAAATGCTGTGGATCAGAGACGTGCTGTGCTGAGAAATTAAAAAAATTAGAAGATGATGATAAAAAAGATGCTAGCTGTGCAATATAGACCTCATGTAATCTAGACCACCAATAATAATGATGTATGTCTGTATAACAGGAACATCTCACCATCCTATAAAATGTCAAACATTCTGCTTGTCTCATAGCGCATATAATCAAACAATTCTTTTCCCCAGTATAGTTCACTAGAAGTTCTTCTATTATTCATGTATGAGCAACAACTGGAATGAAAAAAATACTCTCATGCAGTAACAAAACTAATGAATCGTGCAGTAAGGTTTAGACACAAGGGCTTAAGCATACTAACAAGTTACTCTGTGTCAGTTGTTTCATGAAAAGTGCACATAAATATGCTGAACTCACAACCTATACAAGTTTAACCTCCTTTTGCAGATTCTCATAGAATGTGTTAATTGATTTTTTTCAATAAAAGCAATTTGATAGAGGTTTTTGGCTTTTTTATTTTTTGCAGAAAATATCTTTTCCACTTCAGTTTTAAAAGAAAAGCTAAAATTATTTTCTTTCCTGACTTTCTTTAGATATTATTTTAATAGAAATTTCTTTTCTTATTATAATTAGTAAATACAGAATTTCCAGAACCACCATATTCCTCCTTCCAACATCTGTCTGCTGCTTCTGTGTGTAACATGCTGCTTACTTATTTTAATTGATTAATTTTGCAAAATATCACCCTGAACTTTTTCTGTTTTCAATAAAGTCAATCCTTATTTTAACTCATATGGTTATGTTGGTTTTTAAGATCCCTCTATTTAGTGGCATCAAGAATTGAGATTTAATTTTCTATGCAATGTCACAGGAAATTCCATTGGTGATTGAATACAAAGGCCTATGAGCTCAGATTACCCATCCCATTCTTACTTTTTCTGTTATTATTTATAATCTTTTTTTCCTAAAGAAAAAATAAATGAGCATTAATCCTTATTTTTAGTTTTGATTTCTGGAGAAAAATATAAGTGAGCTATTTCTCTTCTTTTCGTCCCTAAAATGTATGGCTAAAATATCTTCTACTTGTAGATTTAAAATCCGACACATATTTTCAGCTTAAATGGAACAGCTAAATATTTTAAGCAGTTGAATCTTGTGCACTGTTACTTTTCTTTTTGTTCTTTGAATTTATAAAAGGTTTTCTCATTATTACATACCTCTGGGCTTGCTCCAAGGCCTGTAGTTACAACTGAACGATTCTTTGGCATATATATCTCTTTTCATGCTGTAAATTGCTGCTTCAGGCATGGAAAACCATGTGGCTGAAACAAATTCAGCAGATTCTTGAGTACCTTTAAAAACCAAAAATAAAATCTTACATAATTTTTATCTGATTTGTGCCATGCATAGTAAATCATTTTACAGTGAGACTGTTAAAAAACTGATATATAAAGAGATGATATTAACATCACTTTACTTTTAGTGCCCAATTCACTTATTCTTCTCATGGTTTTTTTAGCTAGTTTGGTCCTTTTCCTGGCACAGCATTTGTGGTTTGGGCAACTGAGGCATTTTTTCAGCTGTTTTCCTGACTTTCTTTTCCCAATACCCCTCTACTCAGAGGTTGCAAAGCTGCTCATAAACACTAGTATTTTACCATCTCACTATTTTTCCATATCTTGCGAGTAAACACTGCTCTGCAGCATCGGAGAAGCATATTTGCACTTAGGCCTGATTCATAAAAGTGGTTTACCTCATTCACATGGATTTCCTGCAGATACACTCCACACAGTATTGACCAGCATTTTTTCAAGTCTTGAAAATTTTAAAGCTTCATGTATCTCTTTGTATAGGTACTAATATAGAATCATAGAATCATAGAATTGTTTGGGTTGGAAAAGACCTCCAAGATCATCGAGTCCAACCCTTGGTCCAACTCCAGTCCATTTACTAGATCATGGCACTCAGTGCCACGTCCAATCTGCGTTTAAAAATCTCTAGGGATGGTGAATTCACCACCTCTCCGGGCAGCCCATTCCAATGATATTACATTAGTACTAATATTAATTTTTTGCAGGCAAAAAAGACCATAAAATTACAAGTTAGTATGTCTAAACTGTAAACTCTTCAGATCCAGGGTGGTCTACTTTATTTCTTGTATGTCTGATACAGTAGTGTTCTGTATGCGACTGAAGATGGCAATAGCTTTCATATTGGAAATAACTAATTGTAAATGTAGCCTTAAAAGTCTATTGCAAACTGTTGCAAACCTGTGGTCTTATATCAAGGGATATTATGAAAAAAGTGGAATCAAGGCTTTTTTATTCTCATATCTATCATGAATTATGCATATTCTATTTATTTTCTCATATATTTAAAGTAAAATAAAACATTTTTTAAAAAACCTGTAAAAACAATTTTCAAATTATCCAAGCCTTTCCTCATGAAGGGAATGATGAAAAGTTTTGAAGTGGTATCATGACCTATAATTATGCATTTTCTTGCTAGCTTGAAATCTGAAAATTACAGCTTTCAGAGAAAAAAGAAGACAGCACATGCATGATGTGAACCTTGTTCTCCTCACTGATAGGCAAAGGAAACTTCTAAATCTGATGGGTGAAATCCTATTAGTTTCCTAAGGTCATCTCTACAGAAAGGAATCTGTTAGAAATCCATGTCCTAGCATGCCTCTGGTAGCATAGCAGTTTGGAGAAGAGGACTACTTGGAAAAGGGTATCTTAAAAAGTGGTTAAAAAGACCTATTGAACAGTTGTGTCTGGAATTGACATGAGATGACCATGTGCAGAGCCAAAAAAGTAAGATCTGAGAAGAAAAAAACAAAACAACTGTGTTACAAAAAGTCATCATCAGGGAAGGTAAGTTCTAGGGTACTGATGCCTTGAGAGACCACAGAAAAACAGGATTCCAAGCCAACTTAGTGTAGGATAAGATAAAAGAGCTTGTTTAATGTCTAGGCTTAGGGTGTACAGGAATACATGATGACAAGTGTGCTGAACATTCATTTCCATGGTTCTTATAATAATGTCCATCTAATTCCCTGTTCACACATCCCCTTGGTCCAGCCCTTTCCCACCCCCAGCACACCCTTTGAGGAATTGAGTCTGGGGGAGACTGGGACCCTTTGTTCATCATTCTTCATCTTCTTCATAGCACAGAGGGATCTTGGAGACCTTCCAGTGTTCTGGGCTTTGAGGTCAGTATGCCTGTGTTTATGTCTCATGGAGCAGGCTTTGAGATACTATTCAGCCTTCTGCCTTGAAAAGAAGTCTAAATAGCTATAGGAATTTCACAAGATTGATACGAGATAGGGGTTAGAATGCATAAACACTGAACTTAAGTGCCAGAAATACTAACACACTAAAATCTACATTTAATTACAATTACTATTACTTCTAAAATCTATAAAAATTAAAAACTCAAAAAATCCCTTAGGCATTAGTACTCACGGTACATGGGTAAACAAAGGACTAATATCTACTGGAAAGTTGAAGAGATAGTAACAATATTCTCTCTGAGATTTATTTAATAATATAATTTTTATTAATTAGAAATGAGAAAAAATAGCATAGAAAATACAAACCTTTTCAACAATGTCATGAAAGAATATTCAACTTATTGTGCTAAAATTTTAAGGATTATATTTATTTGCCTATTGCATGCAGGAAACAATTTCCTCAACACTGGACATAATTAATGATATGTGTTAACAGCAGAATAGGTCCCCAGAAGAATCTTAAATTTTGGTAGTGAAATGAAAATTACTTAAGACTAGTCACAGGAGATAGTGGATTATGTCAAATGATGTTAATTTATTGTCTCTAATGCAAATTAGTTTTTTAAATTACAAACTTGCAAAAAAATTTAAATTAATTGCTTTCTTATGGTAATAATATCTTTCATTAACAATAAACATCTGATATTACTGGAGGATTTGGGCAGTAACAGGAGCAATAATTTGTAACAAATGAAAGTAATCTGCACTAGTATGGAATTTTAGCTGTAGAGTTTAACTTAGGTAAATTATTAAGGCTATTAAATTGTAGAGAAAGCCATGTGAGAATGAGTTACAGATTTCAAATGTATTTATTCAGTCCTGTAGTGCTGAAATAGAGATCAACCCAGAACTCTAAGCTGTGCAACACTGCACAAGTGTTAATTTAGGATATTTAACAAAGTTTAATTTAAAAAAGGGATTTGCAAGCCTGTTGCTTTCTAATATAGAAATAATGCAGATTGTATGGAGGAAAATTACTCAGGATGAGGAAGTCCCATTTCTAATGCTGTCACTAATTGTTCTTAATAAATCTTGTCTGAATTCCTTCCTTTCTGTGACACTCATATACCACTTGTATAACAATGCAATGTTGTGCACTTTGGCCACAACAACCCCCTGCAGCGCTACAGGCTGGGCACAGAGTGGCGAGAGAGCAGACAGGTGGAAAGGGACCTTGGAGTACTAACTGACAGGAAGCTCAACATGAGCTAACAGTGTGCCCAGGTGGCCAAGAAGGCCAATGGGATTGTGTCCTGTATCAAAAATAACATGGCCAGCAGGACCAGGGAAGTGATCCTTCCCCTGTACTCTGCGTTGGTGAGGCCACACCTTGAGTACTGTGTTCAGTTCTGGGCCCCTCAGTTCAGAAAGGATATTGAGGTGCTGGAGCGAGTCCAGAGAAGAGCAACAAGGCTGGTGAAGGGACTGGAGCACAAGCCCTATGGGGAGAGGCTGAGGGAGCTGGGGTTGTTTAGCCTGGAGAAGAGGAGGCTCAGAGGTGACCTCATCACTGTCTAGAACTACCTGAAGGGAAGTTCTAGCCAGGTGGGGGCTGGTCTCTTCTCTCAGGCAGTCAGCAATAGGACAAGGGGGCACGGGCTTAAGCTCTGCCAGGGGAAATTGAAGTTGGATAACAGAAAAAAAATTCTTTCCAGAGAGAGTAATCAGGCATTGGAATGGGCTGCCCAGAGAGGTGGTGGATTCACCATCCCTAGAGATTTTTAAACGCAGATTGGACATGGCGCTGAGTGACATGATCTAGTAAATGGACTAGAGTTGGACCAAGGGTTGGACTCGATGATCTCGGAGGTTTTTTCCAACCCAATCAATTCTATGATTCTATGATTCTATGATATTAAAAGCATGCATATCTAACAGTGCTGGCTGTTGATACAAGTAGTTGAGTCCCAGTAAAATACCCATCAGCTGAGTATGATCCAGATATACTGAGATCTCTAATTTTGTGAACAGGATGGGACACCATCCTCTTCACAAAAAGTCCAATTAAACCATAAATAGTATCAATAATTATTAAAACTTCAACTGTAATTTAAATCACAGCTACCATAGAATCAACTGGGTTGGAAGAGACTTCTGAGATCATCAAGTCCAACCCTTGATCCAACCCCACTACGATTGCTAGATCAAGGCACTAAGTGCCACATCCAGTCTCATCTTAAAAACCTCCAGGGATGGTGAGTCCACCACTTCTCTGGGAAGCCCATTCCGATGCCTGACCACTCTCTCTGTAAAGAATTTCTTTCTGATATCCAACCTAAACCTCCCCTGGCAGAGCTTAAGCCCATGCCCTCTTGTTCTACCGCTGGTTGCCAGAGAGAAGAGACCAACCCCCACCTGGCTACGACTTTCTTTCAGGTAGTTGTAGAGAGTGATGAGGTCACCTCTGAGCCTCCTCTTCTCCAGGCTAAATAATCCCAGCTCCCTCAGCCTGTCCTCATAGGTCTTGTGCTCAAGTCCCTATATCAGCCTCATTGCTGTTCTCTGGACCCACTCCAGCACCTCAATATCTTTCCTGAACTGAGGCCCAGAACTGGACCCAGCACTTGAGGTGTGGCCTCACCAGTTCTGAGTACAGGGGAAGAATCACTTCCCTGGACCTGTTTGCCACACTGTTCCTGATACAGGCCAGGATGCTACTGGCCTTCTTGGCCACATGGGCACAATACTGGCTAATGTTCAGTCTCCTGTCAGTCCAAACTCCCAGGTGTCTTTCCACTTGGATGCTCTCCAACCACTCTGTGCCCAGGCTGTAGAGCTGCATGGGGTTGTTGTGACCAAAGTGCAGGACCAGGCACTTGGCCTTGTTGAACTTCATCTCATTGGAATCAGCCCATCTCTCCAACCTATCCAGGTCCCTCTGCAGAGCCCTCCTGCCTTCCAGCAGGTTGACACTTCCTCCCAACTTGGTGTCATCAGCAAATTTGCTAATTATGGACTCAATCCACTTACCTAAATCATTGATAAAGATGTTAAACAAAACTGGGCCCAGCACGGATCCCTGGGGGACACCACTAGTGACTGGCTGCCAGCTGGATGCAGCTCCGTTCACCAGCACTCTCTGGGCCCAGCCATCAGCCAGTTCTTAACCCAGCAGAGAATGCTCCTGTTCAAGCCATGGGCTACCAGCTTTTCCAGAAGTATACTGTGGGAGATAGTGTCAAAGGCTTTGCTGAAGTCTAGATAGAGCACATCCACATCCTTCTCCTCATTCACCAGGTGGGTCACTTGATTGTAAAAGGAGATCAGGTTGGCCAGACAGGACCTGCCCTTCCTAAGCCCATGCTGGGTGGGGCTGAGCCCTTGTCCATCCTGAAGGTGCTGTGTGATTGCATTCTGGATGATCTGCTCCATAACCTTGCCAGGCACAGAGGTCAGGCTGACAGGTCTGTAATTGCCTGGGTCCTGCTTGCAGCCCTTTTTATGGATTGGCATGACATTTGCAAACTTCCAATCATCTGTGACCTCCCCAGAGAGCCAGGACTGTTGGTAGATGATGGAGAGTGGCTTGGCAAGCTCTTCTGCCAGCTCCTTCATCACCCTGGGATGGATCCCATCTGGTTCCATAGACTTCTGAGGATCCATATGTTTCAGTAAGTCACTAACTGTATCCTCCTGGAATTTAGGAGAGTTATTCAGCTTCCTGTCATTGTCTATCAGCTCCAAAGGCCAGTTGTCCTGAGGGCCACCTGTCTTGTTGGTGAAAAATGAGGAAAAGTAGATGTTAAGTACCTCAACCTTCTCCTCCTCCCAATAAACTCTGTTCCTCCTCAAGTCCAGCAAAGAATGGAGGCTTTTCTTGCCCCTCCTCTTGTTATTAACATATTCATAGAAGCACTTTTTTTTCTGTTACAGAAGTACCCAAAGTGTGCTTTTGCCTCTCTAATTTCCTTCTTATATGACCTAACTAAATCCCTAAACTCTTCATGAGTAGCCAGCCCTTTCCTCAACAGTTTGTAAGCTCTCCTTTTTTCCCCTGATTTCCTTCAGAATCTCCCTGTTCACTCACGCTGGTCATCTTTCCTGCTGGCTTGCCTTTCAGCACACTGATACAGCCTATTCCTGCACATTGAAGACTTCCTTCCTGAAGCATGTCCATCCTTCCTGTACCCCCTTGTTTTTAGGGTTGTTTTCCAGGGTATGCTCTAAACTAGTCTTCTGAATAGGCCAAAATCTGCCCTCCAGAAGTCCAGCATAGAAGTTTAATAGATGGCCCTCCTTGCATCTCTGAGTATTGAGTATTATTTCATGGTCATTGTCCCCCAGACAACCTCTGACTACAATATCTCCCACCAGTCCCTTTCTGTTTGTAAACAGCAGGTCTAGCAGAGCCTTACTCCTGGTAGGTTCATTTACCAGCTGAAGCAGGAAATTATCCTCTATACACTCTAGGTATCTCCTAGACTGCCTCTTTTCTGCTGTGTTGAACTTCCACCAGATAGCTGGCAGGTTAAAGTTGCCCACAAGAACAAGGGCTGTCGATCTTGAGACATCTGCCAGCTGCTTGTAGAATAATTCATCACCTTCATCATCCTGGTTGGGTGGCCTATAACAGACTCCCACCAGGATGTCAGCCTTGTTGGCCTTGCCCCTGATTCTGGCCCACAGGCACTCAACCTTATTGTTACTGACCTTGAGTTCTACAGACTCAAGAGACTCTCTAACATAAAGAGCCACCCCTCCATCACTCCTACCCTTCCTGTTCTTTCTGAAGAGCTTGTAGCCCCCCAAAGCAGCACTCCAGTCATGTGAGTCATCCCACCATGTTTCTGTGATGGCAACTGCATCATAGTTTTCCTGCCGCACCATGGCTTCCAGGTCCTCTTCTTTGTTGCCACATTCTGTGCATTAGTGTACATGCATTTCAGCCAGGCCATGATGAAGTTTTCATGTGGGGGCCACTTCCAGAAACAGAGGCCTGTAATGGATGCTGCTGAGAATAGTAAACATATGTGTGTATACATATATATATATATATATATATTATATATATATATATATATATATATATATATATATATAATACATGCACTCATGTACACATGTGTACTGCAGTAGAAGTAAACTCCTCTGAAATAAATGGTTCTGCATACATCTGTGGAGCAGTAGCCTTCAGCAAGTCACCCTTGAAGTTTGTTCCTGATCGCTGTTTTACTGTGATTGATTTTGCTTTTTGCAACAATTATTAACACTTGCTTACCTTTACTCATCATTAGTCTCCTTTGCTGACTACTTATTTCAGCTTTAGAAAGACACTTTCCTAAAACATTTTAAGTGATCTTTCTATCCTCAAAGAGGCAATATTTGCAGTAACTCATATTTCTAAGGGCTTCTCTTGTTCTGCATAACAGAGTCTTCCATATGCATATACATACAGAATTTGCTTCTAATGCCCTAGAATTCAGCTTAGTACTCTATTATAAAAAAAAGATGTTTAGCTGCCTTTTTCTCTACACAGTCGAGATATGTATCTCATATGCAAAGGGAACAAATGATCTCTGTATTATTGCAAATCCACTCCTAACATTAATTTACCATAAAAGTTATCACCCAGAGATTTTAGTGCATATTTCAATTTTCTTCTTCAACCAGTTTGTATTGTACCAGACTGCCAGTTTGTGTCAATTCAGTTAGTGTGCCTGAAGAAACACTGTCAGTTGTGTGGAGCCTAAAATATTTAAAATTGTGTAGACTGAATCAGCAGGTCAAAGGAAATATTTTCATTCACATTTTGATATAAATGCATATTGCCCGAGAGTGTTCCTCAACAAATAAATTCAATGTTAATTCAAATGTTCATGTGCTTTCCAGGTGTCATTTCAAGAAAGATTATGTTGAAATAAGTCAGGTTGGGGTAACAAAGATTTGGCAAAATTTGTTATAGCACATAGGTAGGGGAAAAGCATCTCCAGCGCTGTGGCCAAATACAGACAAAGCTAATTTCCTTGATGTATTCATCTATGTGTTTGGAGCATGCAAGATTCAAAACATGAGAAAATAAGGGTTCTTTCCAGTAGGAAAAGCATCACTCTGAAAATAAAGTTCTTGCCAGCTTTAATACCAAGTTTTCAAAAGTCTGAGACAGCGGATGGCTGCAAATCCTTCGACAGTGGTGCCAAGTTTAGCGTAGATTTGGTTATTAACATGCAAATATTTCAGGTGCTTTTATAGTTTGCAAACTTTAGTCTCAATCATTTTGCAAAAAATGTATACCAAAATTTTGGTGCTCATGTCCTCTGTATAATTGCTTAGTTTATACTAAACTAAAACTGATGTTACATGGAAATGAGAAACTATCAGTGAACAGAAAAAAAATGCACAAAACTTTGTCTGCATAGCACAAGAAATTTGGATTATGATGGAAGTTAAGATAGATAAAATAATAATCCAAAAAATGAACTGGTTTTGGAGGTAAGAACTGATCTAGTCAGAAGGTGATGAGAAAACCCCAAAATTTCTCAAAAGACAACTGTTTAATGAAAAGCCAGCCAGTCCAATCCTGTGAAATTCTATATACTCCAGCTCAGTCTGGCATGGTTTGTTCAGCTCATGCTTTGTTTCTGAAAGGGACCTGATAGTTTTGCAGATTAAAATCATAGCCTCCAGTCTGCTGGGACCAATCAGTTAATTTATGTTTAAAGTGTGAAAAATTGAATTAAATACCCACTATCCTATCAAGCACATTAGATACTGTCAAAGAGTTATTTTTAGCCCTTGGGACATGTAATTACTAGAGCCACTTCATAAGGGAATTTCTTCCTGAGAGATTTTCATTGTATTTCAGAAGGATCCTCCCTGCTAATGGTAGCTGATACCTCCTAAACAACGCTCAGCTTCTTGCAGATGGGATACTGAGGCTTTGATAGCGCAGTGAGGCTTTGGTAGTCATGCAGTTGACATGGGACAACCCATTTCCACCAGAATATTGATATTACTCCTGCAGCTACTTGTAACTTCTGCTTTCCTAAGAGTAAGAAAAACAAATAGGTCAGAGAAAGCTCTCTCATGAATAGGACTCAAGGAATAAAATACTCCAGACATCTCTGTCAGTCATTTTATTCTTGAACACAAGTCTTCAAAGTCAAGCACAATTGGAGGGAAGCACTGCACTATGCAGATATGTTCCTTCTGAGCATCACTGGAAATTCCATCTGCTTTTCTCTGAAAGCTCACTTACTGAAAATAATCTTGTGGATGAATGTAAAGCAAAGCATTCATAGAGTTTCCTGCATATGAGACGATTATGGAACGGAGCAATGATTTTACTTTATTTTCTCCTCCAATGTCCTTGACAGAAAATCAACTTTAATTTTGGCAGCTCATGAAAGGACATTAAAGTTCATCTGAAGGCTTGAACAAAAGTCACTGAAGTAACTAGAATTTAAGTAAGGGAGATAAAAGACATTGAGTAGATATCATCAGGAGAAAATCAGGTGCAGTTTTAATGCAACAAAAATACAGCAATACTCAATAGCACAATGTAAGACAATTAGCACTTACATTCTGAAATGTTTTATCTTGATTATGAATATTTTCAAACAGCTGGTCTTCTTTCTTCAATTAGCTTTGGTCTCCTAGCATCTTTACCCCTACCACAATAAGTCATGGGAAAAAATCAGAGTTAACAAGGTCAATAAAATTCAAAACTGTTGTGATTTTTCTTTTGAGTCTTGGAGAAAATATTTTTTGAGCCTTGTTACCAGTTGACAATTGCAAGGCAAGATCTGATGGGTTCATCTTCTCACAGGGATCCCTTCTAGTCAGCAGCATAAAAGATAGACATAGATTGTTCAATACATAGAATCCCTCATCAGCCATCCTTGAAATGCTCTGCAAGCAGGTTGGCTCAGGCACCTTTTGTATGGCTTTTTCCTTTTCATGCACTCAGGAAAGACGTGAGAATAGAATTCTAGTCTCAGAAGACCATCAAATCTAGAATATTAGCAAAAATATTTCAACTGAAAGAAAGACTTCCTGGTGTATTTAAATTGGGGCAAAAGCACGTTTCATTCCACACACACACACACCTGCCCCCATCATCTGCCATGAAAATGAATGGAGAAAGACAATACATTGTAGTTTTGGCATCAGCTCAAAAAAGGTGGGGATTCCATCCTAAGTCTGGGGTAAAGTTAAACAGGTTACCTTGCCAAGTCCTTTTTGGTTCTAGCTTCATCCTGACATCAGATATTATTCTGTTAGCAATCACCTGGGGCTGTGAAGGTTACAATTTCCATTAAATGACATTGTCTGTATTTTTACCTCACTTTATTCTGCACATATATGGTCATTTATACAAGCCAATGAAGATAATTCAATTACATAAACTACTTATTGTGTAAAAATATTGGTTTTTTCCTCTTCAGACATAAAAGCATAAACTTGTTAATATGTGATTTTGGAGTCTGAAATTTATTAATTTTTATTAGTTTATTGGGTTCATGTAAGATTTTATAAACTGAATTGCTCATTATGTGGCAACTTCTGAAATGTTTTGTCAAATGTTCCATTTCATCTTTACATAGCCAAAACAAGTGGATTTTCTTAAGTCTTTTTCTCTCTGTACATCACTTGAAACACTGCTACCAATTAAAAAAAGTTCAAATTGTCTTTTTTTAATGCAGTTTTCATGTCTCTCACACTTATTTTTCAAACAGCTCTGTTTTCTTCACACACTATCATCTAACAATGTCCTGAAAATACTAAAACTATTCTCAGGTGGAGCTGGGGGAGCACTATAGAACATATTCTGTAAACATCTTAAGTTTTTAAATTCTTCACTACAACTCTGCCTAGGCCTTCCCCTTTCCATGAATTTTCTAAGAGATAAATGAAATAACATTTGTCAAAAGAACAGGTTGTTGGCAAGCTCTACAAAGCCAGAAAGCCAATTTCAAGATTGAAACTTTAAGGATTTGAGTCAGTTAGCTTATGCAGTCAAACACCGAAGTGTGTCATGTCAAGGCAACTCCAATTTCACATACAAAGGCTGTATGTTGAACAAATGCATGTCACAAATTATCTTTATTTGATGAATACCAATAGATATGAAAAAAATACCAAATCAAGTATGTAATGCAAATTTCCCTTTACTACTTTTTTGACTAAATGTCCTGGAAATCTTCAGGTCACTTCCTAGTACCTGTTTTGTTAAATTTGTTGCTGAGGCTCCATTACAGTCAAAAGCAGACAGATGACTAATGGCAAGAAGATATGAGTGCTAGTGTCACTGCCTTGTTTTGATCATCCTTATAGAGTGGATAAAATGAACACAGTTCTCTTTGTGAGAAGGTGACTGAAAAGGTGAGTAGATTAGAGCAGAATAGTGTGATGGACTGAAATGTCAGTAATTTCTTAAATGTTGTCAAAATCATAGAAAGACATTTTGTCAAACACCAAGGAAGCAACTGCTCCTCTGCAACCACCAAAGCCTGACTGGAATTTGGCCTGTGAAAGGGGACTTGAGTTAAGGCTATTGTCTGATTATCTCAAGTCAGAAGAGTAAACAAGGCTCTGTGTTAAGAATCTGCCTAGGTGAGCTCAGCAGGTGGCAGGAGAGAAGGGTGTTGGGAGTGTGATGGCAATGTCTCTCCACACCAAACCAAAGGAGTAACCCCCACTGCCTCCGGAAAGGCCATATACACATGGAACATTAACGTGAGAGGCAGCTGAGAAGGGGTCATAAACCATCACGGACCCCCAAAGTGCCCTCCAGCCTCATTCCTGAGGCCTTCCATCTCCAGGGGGCCGCTGTGATCCAAGCCAGACAACAAATCCAGAGCCTGTTGCAAGAGACTGAAAGGCTTCCCCCACCGACCAAGGGGAGGTGCCTTGACATCTTCTGAACGTATTTTAATCCATTGGATTCTATGTTTTGTGGGACTCTCACCACCAAGAAGACCAGAAAAAGCAGACCCACAGGATGCCACCAGGTTCGACAGTGGTGATACATTTTTTATTTTAATCTCTTTTTGACACTTTCTTTCCCCCCACTCTCCCTATTTCTTTCTGTCTCTCTTTCTCTTCCTCATATTTACACTAAATAAAACCCATATTATTGACTTTGGGCATCTGGTCATGTTTGCACCCTAATTCAGGCAGAGGCATTTCTAATAATTTTATTAAGTGGATCGTAACAAATAGAATAGAACTATTTTAGTTGGAAGGAATCTCCAACAATCATCTAGTCCAACTTTCTGACCAAATGTTAAAGCAAGTTACTGAATCATAGAATCAGAATCATAAAATGGTTTGGGTTGGAAGGGATCATCTAGTTCCAACTCCTCTGACACAGAGAGTGATGCTATTCACTAAAGCAGGTTGACCAGGGCCCCACTCCACTTGGCCTTGAACATTTCCAGGGATGGGGCATCCACTTCTCTGGCCAACCTATTCCATGTGGTGTCTCACCACCTTCACAGAAAGAAAAATTCTTCCTAAAATCTAACCTAAATCTGACATCTTTCAGTTTAAAACCTTTCCCCCTTGTCCTGTAACTAACTATCTACCTGTAGAGAACATTCCTCTCCCTCCTTTATATAAGCCCCCTTCAGGCACTAGAAGGCAGCAATGAGGTCTCCCTGAAGCCTTCTCTTCCGCAAGCTGAACAGTCCCTGCTCTCTCAGCCTGTCTTCATAGGCATCCCTCTGATCATCTTCATGACCTCCTCTGGACCTGCTCAAACAGGTCTTGTTTTGAGGAACCCAGAGCTGCATGCAGCACTCCAGGTGGTGTCTCACAGGGGCAGAGTGGAAGGACAGAATCATCTCCCTTGACCTCCTTTGACCACTCCTCTTTAGATGCAACCCAGGATACCATTGCCCTTTTGGGCTGTGAGCTTACACTCTTGCCTGATTTCCACCTTTTCATCCACAAGAACCTCCAAGTATTTCCTTGCAGGGCTGTTCTCAATGACTTCTTCTCCCAATGTGTACTCATGTCTAGGATTGCCCTGATCCAGGTGCAGCACTTCACACTTGCTGAACCTCATGAGGTTCCCACAGGCCCATTTCTCAAATTTGTTCCGGTCCCTCTGAATGACATCCCACCTGTCTGTTGTGTCATCTGCACCACTTAGCTTTGTGTCATCTGCAAACTTGCTGAGGGTGCACAGGATCTCATGGTCTGTGTCACCAATGAAGATCTTGATTAACACCAGTCCCAATTGAGACCTGAGGGACATCACTAGTCACTGGTCTCCACTTGGACATAGAGCCACTGACTACAACTTTCTGATGGCGTACATCTAGCCAATTCCTCATCCAGTGAATAGTCTATCCATCAAATTCATGTCTCTCCAGTTTCGGGGTAAGGATATCACATGGAACTGTATTGAAGGTCTTACAGACGTCTAAATAGATTACATCTGTCAGTCTTTTTTTGTCAACCTTTGGCATCACTCCATCATAGAAGGCCAACAGATCGGTCAGGCATGATTTTTCCTCAGTGGAGGCCATTGTCCAAATTCATCTTAAACACTGACAGGCTTGGGGCATAGATCACCTCTGTAGGAAGCCTATTCATCTGTTTGACCACCCTTTCAGTAAAGAAATGCTTCGTAATGTCCAGTCTAAACATCCCCCAGTGCAGCTCTGAACCATTCCCACACATCCTGCCACTGAATACCAGAGAGAAAAGATCAGCATGAAGATGCAGAGAGAGAACAGAAGAATGGTGGATCTGAGGCCACAGAGGAAAGGAATAGGGAATAACCTCCACCTTGCTGAACAGTAGAGTGACAAAACTATGTGACAAGTTGCTGAAAATCAAGCCTGTGCACCCAGAGACGATGGAGCCCATGGATATACAGGGATTTTGCAGGGGCACCATTCTTCATTCCACTCTCCAAGTTCAAGGGCATTTGGTCAAGCTATTACACCAGATCAAAACTAAAATGATGTCTTGGTTCTATTATGTTATATTTACACAAAAAACAGCTTGACATTCAGTACATTTTTACTGATTTCCAGATGAGCAACACTGAGCATGTGGAGCTGCCTTTCACAGTATCAGTGTGTCTACTTCTTAATAAGATGGATTTTAGTTTGAGAGAGGTTGCTTCCCCACAAAGCTATGAAAATATGCTAAAAGCAGCACTGTGAGCTCTGATCTTCACAGCAAACTATTCCTATTATTTATTTATTTACATCAAGGTGAGGAAAGGGGAGATTTTTTACACTGCTACTGTGAAGTACTTTCCATCTTTTACAAAGCTGCTCTAGTTTAAACAAAATAAATAATTTTTCGCTATTGATTTTTGTTAATTGAGCAATTCATGGATAGAACAACTCTCAGGGTTCAAAATTGACAGCTGAATTGTGCTTTAATTTTCTTCTGGTTTCTCTGATCAAAAGTACCATTACAAAGGATGTGGGTGGAAATACTTATGAGCATTAATACAAAATTTTACTGGTAAATGCAGGTTATTTAACATTTTTTACTTATTATTCTGTCTATATGGTAATCAAGCTATTATTCTGAGAGCAGTTTGTAAGTGATGATTTGTGTAATTAAAAGGCAATATAGAAGTAATATTTATTCTTCCACCAGCAATGAATTTTGTCCTCTCATGTAAAATCAATTTGTTTTCTCCCAATAGTACCACAATGTATTTTGTCTTCAATGCCTACATACTTAAATTGTTTGCCTTGTTGATCACTAAAAAGACAGAGAAGCTCAGGGAAAAAGAGAAAAACAGACTTCAAAGTCCAATATTATAGAGCTGAACACTTAAGATCAAATTATTGCAGGTAATATACATCCAATCTGTTGTCAATATACAAGAAACTGTAATACAAATCATAATAAACCATTATATCTGTAGAGTTCAGCATGAACATGTTATTGATTCTAGTAGTACCTTTGCATTAGAGAAATTGGTCTCCACTATGTCTTCAGACAATATTTATCCTCAGTCACATACAAACACGGATCTGCAGAACTGTTTAGGACAGCCATCCTGCTGAGCATCTCACTTATCAGAGAGGCAAAATGGTCTGGTTTAAGATAAACCATCATGTCAATACTATTTCAGCTGTTTAGTAAAAAGCATGATGAATAATCTTAAATATTTTTCAAGTCTAATTCATTCAGTCTCTGAAGTCCATGCTGAGAAAATATGAAATGTGAAAAAATGCCTCCCTAATGACCTTCCACACAAGTAAATCTTGTGCATGGCAAGTTAATCTCTGACGGTACTGTATGGCTATCACTGGAATTAAGGACCTGTAGTCCCCAGCTGGTAATATGCATAGGTCTTCTCTTCACATGCATTGGTCAGATACAAGCAAAGGACACTTTGTTGATGTTAACAATGAAAGATGAATTACACTTCCATTACAAAATATCTTGAAAGTTGTAGTAAAGATTCATTAAACTTACCTTATTCTACCTCTTTGCTCTTTTAAAAATACTGAATTCTAGTTAGTTATAGGTGTCTGGGAACTACTAGTTTGTTTTCACAAGTCAGTAACAGCCTGGATGGGAAGAAACTCAATCATCATATACAAATAGATATGATTAGGCTCTTTTTTCCTAATCGTGTTTTCCATTATTCTGCCTTAATTCTGTTCCTTCTAATTTAGTGTTGCATTGAATGCATGCTATTTCCTTGTCTGAGGAAAGAAAAAAAAAGAAGCACAATTAGTGTATCCAAATGGCAAGATGTCATTTCTTTGCCTGAGAATGATAAATACAATGTTGCTAGGAAACAGTTTCCAAAGATAGAATTCTCAAAGGACAGAAATTATATAGATTAAAAAAAAAGTCTGATGTATAATCTCAAAGCAATGCAGGAACCTAAATAAAAGTTCCTTTATGGGATTAGAAGGTGAAGAAGGGGTAGATTCTGAAGGCAGAGACAGCTAGTTAGTAACCTGTTTTTCTGGATCACCCTTTTATTGCAGATCCTTATTTTAACCTCTTCCTATACCATGCAAAACATACCTTTCCAAGACTATAACTCAAGCAGCATTCAAGTGTGTTTGTAGCTCCCACTTTTCAGGCATAGATATTGATCTTCAAAACCTAGTCCACAGGAATAAAAACATGTTAGTGCAGAACAAGACATAGCATGGCCCTTCCTGAAAAGTACTGATTTGCATACTTAGCTATGTTTGAATTAATGTATTAAGCCCCCAAAATTATTAATTTAAATATTGGATAAGTCCATTTTGAAAGTCTCAGTAATATGGCATCATGGCAGCCTCAGTAAAATCTGGATGAGGTGAAAGCTGTACTGAAATTATTCAGACACTATAGATGTTTCTGCAGGGCCCAGCTGCCAAATATGTGAAATTCTTTTCTCTTAAAGTGTGTTTTAGATGATGTTGATTTGGGAAGATCAAAAGCTACTATGCCTGAACTTGAACCTCTGCAGAATATTCTACGTAATCTTGCTTTTGGAACATAACTTTAGAGAATTTAATGTTATGCCCCTGATTCCAGATGCCCTCTTGTCCAGTCTGGGATGTCTCCATACTGTGGGTTCCAGGCAAGGTGAAACCACTACAAATTACCAAGGGAATCAATCACACACTCCCACGACTTGCAGCTCACAGCCTCTGTGAGCTCGCTGTGCTGAGCAGTGCAGGATAGACCCATTTTTAACCTCTATGTTCTTTTTGCAGCTATCCTCTGTACATACCTTCCCTGGAGGCTGTCCTTTGCTGTGAGATATCTTCTGTAATAACATCCAGGCTGCATTTTGGAAGCATCTGTAAAACCCTCAAACCTGCTACATCTGCTATCCTTGCTCTACTTCAGGGACATTATTTTTCAGCAGCTGTTATCTAATTAGTGGTTCAGTCACAACCACAGGAGGCAAATAGACCCTCCAACATCTGCAAAGGCCACAGTCAGTAGAGGATGTATCTTTCATTGCATTGATGGGAACTTTAGGGACTAAAACCAGTTTTCTTTCAGAAAAAGAGGCTGGCTGTGAGCTCTGAAGTCAAAATTACATATATGCATAGATATGGGCAGCAACACCCTAATTATTGGTTGAGATTCTCAATTAACATAAATAAATGCTTAGCATTCTGGCCAGTGTTCTGGTTTCTCTGATTGCTTCATTTGCCAACATCCAAATGAGATATTCCAGCCTGTATTATAAAACTCCCTTTTTTCTTTATTAGAGGTAATTGTTTCCAGAAGATAACTAATTCACAAAGGTAGTGAAAGTCTATCAGGAAGCCACTGGAATGAGGCAAAGCCACTGGAATGAGGCAAAGCCTCTGAAGTCAGAGCTTAAGGGATGCTCGGTTGAACAAGAAAAATGCTGCTGAGAGATTCTAGCTGTGCAGGTGCATGAGACAAAGTATCTATGTAATGATCATTTCTTTTCCATAGAAGACAAATTTGAACATTCCTTAGGTCATCACAATAGAAATGAGTTTGTTTTTTTTTTCAAAATCCAAAGCTTAGATAACTTCCTTGATGTAAACTAATCAAGTTTCCATTATGATTAGAAGAGTTTAACGTTCCTATTATATACTGTAAAATACAAAAAACTAAAACATATGCAGACAAAGAAAACATATACACTGTTGTAACTAACAAATACAATTTTGCAGCTGCATAACTGAATTCAGGACTTCCTTGAAAGAACTGTTTCGCCCTTCAGAATTTTTGATCTAAGATAACATCTGTTTGTAAAGGAAAAATAGTCCGGAGACTAAACAAACCCAACTCCCTCAGCTGCTCTGCACATGACTTACTCTCTAGACCCCTTCACCAGCTTTGTTGCCCTTCTCTGGACATGCTCCAATGCCTCAATACCTTTTATTGTAGTAAGGCCCAAAACTGAACACATGACTCAAGGTGCAGTCTCACCAGCACTGCCCTGTCCTGCTGAACATGCTATTTCTGATATAAGCCAGGATGCTATTGGCCTCCTTAGCCACCTGAACACACTTTCAGCTCATGTTCAAACAGGTCCTTGCATGGATATATAAAACCGAAAACTTACATTAAAGTTCATCATTCAGATTTGTCACTTAGATTATCTTCTTTAAATAATTTTTTAACAGATTTCCACTGTTTTAAGTAGGTTTGCTAGACAAGAAATATCTTGCTAGTGTCAATAGAAATGTAAACTATGGAACAATTGAAGGCAACATAAAATCTGTTGCAGAAATCATGCCTTAACAGGATTTCTGAAACATGAATATTGAACTTAAAGCTGATTCTAAACTGGAAGTATTTGGAAATAATCACCAGATGGTAAATAACCACTTTCAATGGCAAAAGAGGATGAAAAGTAATCTCAGTGATAGAAGCAGCTTCTATATGCTAGGAAATAATCATTTGAGTCATGATTCATAAAAATAGGATACATGTATTTTCAGAAATCAATTGAAACACATTTAAAGCTATATGCATAATTGCTAGACTGGCCCATCCTAACTGACAAGGAATGCTTTTACCAGTGTGGATTTTTACAGAAGCAAGGGAATTCAACTGAATTTGTAAACATTAGGTATTGATAAAGGACTTCAGCTTCCTCACAACCTTTAAACATTCTTGGAAGTATTTTGGCTAAAATAGAGTCATAATTCTTGGCAAATCAAGTTGCTAATAAACAGCGGTAGTTTCCGAACATAACACTAAGTTCTCTGAAACATTTCTGATAAAAGCTATAGCAATTAGAACAAGTGACAGCAAATTCTTTCTCTATAACTTTTGCCTGACAAGAGACCACTCAAAATAACCTTGGATTTCAAAGCAGAACTTATCAATAAGTTTGACACGAGTTTGTCCACCCAAGCTTTTATACAAGGCTATGGGCTCAAATGTAATGTTGGCTCTATTCTTAAAAATGCATTGTGGAAATGCTGATTTTCTTCCACGGCAAGTCACAGAATATCTGTCTTGCCCAATATGAAGCAAAACTATCATTTACATCTGAATTCATAACACCACCTAAATATTTCTATTGAAAAGCTGCTTTGTTTTGACAAGTTTGGAGATATTTCATGTATTTAAAATATTTGCCAGGTGTTCTTTGTCAAGACATGAAAAGAGAACTTATTGACACCTACTGGGGGGTTGCCATGTGTCATTTCTCCTAAAGAAATTAACTAATTATCTTTGTTTCTTCCTTTCTTGTGTGTGTATGTATAAGCAAACGTACTCATAATTTTATATACATATATATATACATATATATATATATGAAGAATGCTTTCAGTTTCAGTGGGATCAAGTGTCACAGATGGAACAAAGTTTCAGCTTTCTTGCAATGAAGTATAACAATAGATGTGTTCTTCTAAATTTGGAGGTGCAGGAAAGAAAAGTTGTTCTTCTACTTCATCACACTTAATAGTGACTTGGAAATTCAAACACCACCTTCCCTTCCTTCTTCATCTATCAGCTCTGTATGCTAAGCATGATGCTAGTATCCTACCAAATTCTCCTTCCTCCTCAGCCTCCTTGCTGGTGCGGTGGGGTGAGGAGCAGAGGCCTTGTCTCTGCATAAGCACTGCTCAGAAGTACAAATAATCATCCCTGTGTTATTAACACTTTCCAGAAAAAAAAAAAGGTATATCCTCTTACTACATATGCTAAAGAAATTTAACTCTATACCACGCAAAACCAGCACAGCTTGTATTATCTCTAATTCACATTCTCCTGTGCAGTAATAGAATACACAGAAATTACTATCTTTTGATTTTTTTTTCTACTCTGTAATTGATGACATAGTCTTCCTTCAGATTCTCTAATGCTCTTCATTGATTCAGTCAAACAGAAATGATCCTGTCGTGACTCTTTAAAGGATGAAATTATTAAAGTTTTACAATATTTGCGCAGAAAGAAAGACATTCTAAAGCTGTTATGTAACTACACTACATAATGGCATCTGAAATTCAACATGGAGAAATGCAAAGTATTGCATATCAGAGGGACCAATTTAAAACCTCTCACATATACAAAAAGTCCTGAGAAGGGCAATTAACATTATTGAAGTCTAAAAAATTAAGACATTCCTTAAAAAGAAAGATTGAAAGCAGCAGGACTAATTAGTTTGAAGGGAGTGAGGAGCAGTTTTGTCATAAGAGAGTGAAAGCTGTTATGTTAAAAATATGTATTAAATTACAAATTATAAAAAGAATGTTAGTCCATGCCCTTCTCATGATATAAATATGGGAAAGCATTCACAGACAGTAAGATTAATGTATTTGAAATGGTTCGGGGGAATACTTTTTGTGCAAATTGCAACTTACCTGCAAAGCTCCCTGTGAAAGATATCATTTTTATTGTTTAGGATATTAACTCCTCACTTCACCTGACAAATAACAGTAATTGTGTCCAAGATATCTAGTTCCCTCTGAACCATCAGTTACAGTATATTCTCAGAGACACAGTGTGAAAAGCTATGTCGTGGTCTGCTTCAGTACCTGGCTGGGGACCCCAGAATGCAAGAACAGTAAATTCCCAGTTATCACTGCGGGTTCAGGGAAAATGTGGTTCAGGTAGCTGAGTATATCCCTATAGGGGTACTTCTCTAAAATGAGTCTTTTAAAAAATCCCATTGTGCTAAGTGTTGTATACTTTGATTCATATCCATCAGGGTACTGTAACTGATGCTTAAATTCAGCATTTATACTGGTTTGCTGTCTGCACAAGTTTTACCCCTTGGATCTAGAGGTAACTACAGAGACAGAGAAGAAAGAAAATGGATGTATCTGTATCCATTCACTCGTGAGGCAGCAGACCTCAGCACATGCCATTCCCTAATGACATCTCACAGAAGAAACCCTTTTAAGCCTTTCTGCACAAAGTCTATATGAAAGCTAAAACTCAGCAAGCAAGCTTTAATTTGCAACATAGCAGGATGATTTTTTTTTCTTCTTGCTTCCTGATGGAGGTCGGGAAAAATGATAAGTCATTGCACTCAGGGCTTCTCTGGATTTTCTTCCATGCGTCCATCTTTCCTACCTCCTTGTTCTAATAAAAATTCTGAAATAGTGTATTTTCTCCTTGATGCAGTATGGGATCCATATAAACTTATAGACTGTTACATAGCTATTTTCAGCTGTGTATCTCATAACAATTTTGTAGAAATCATATGATTGATTTTATAGATTTTTAAAATCTCCGGTCATACTCCAGAAACAAAGTACTAAAAGGTATTTCTTATCAACACAAAGTCCACTACAAGTCCAGACTTTTTGAATAGATGAGTGTCAAGTACATAGAATAATTTCATAAAATAATCAGGAAGTTAATTATAAATGAGTTTTAAAATGATATCTGATAAGTCTTGGTTTTTACAACATTTTTCAAAATATTTGATAATCTTAGAAGTATCCTTCTGAAAGGAAACACTTTTTTATGTGTTGTATTTTTCTTTTAGGGATGAAGATTAAAAATTTGACATAAATACAAGGCTAACTGATCCTAATTCTGGTTTAAGGAATCACTGATGGTCATGAGTATTCAAATCACTAACAAAAAGAGAAGAAAAAATATTATGTAAATAAAAGCAGCAGGAATTTTGGATAAGGGGTGGTTTTACAAGCCTAGTTAAGCATGGTAGGACAGTTATACAGCCCAGTCAAGAATGGCTGATTGATTTTTATCTGCAGATCGTTATCAACTGTGAAAGCTGGTTGCAGGTTGTTAAAATCAAGAGCCCTGTGCATTCTATTTAGAGAACAGTGGTTGCATAATAAATCTGTTTTCCCATGAAAAGCAGGCAATTAGTATTAATGACTTCATCACAAAGTGCAAGAGAACACTTAAATGCTGCCAGAGATGCTGGAATGGAAAACACTGTTAAAATAAAGATTATGATGCTACACAGGAAGATCTGGATGCCTTCAAAGTGTGAAGAATAAGACCTCAGAGAAATAGGGCAGGTAGCAGCACAATATGCAGAGAAATAGGGCAGGTAACAGCACAATATGCAAAGTACACACAGGACTTTTTGACAATGTAGGAACTCTCTAGATACAAAAATTAATGAAGGAATATAACCCACTAATACACAGTGGCCATGTGTTGGGAAGACTAAATCTTAAGAGTTATTTCCAATATAAGATGGTAATTACAGTAAAGTATTAATGTTAAGGTATAATAGGCTGGACATACCACCTGTTACAATTTTACTTTCATATTTTGAGGAAATACAGAACTAAGAAGGTGGAGTGAAAGACTGTTAGGATGGGAAAAGACTGAAGAGCTTCATGTGTGACTGGGGACTAAAAAACGCTTGATTTTTAGCCTAGCAGAACAAAAGCTCATAGGGATTATAATTCTGGTCTATAAATGCAGCAAAGGCATAAACACATGAAAAGGAAAAACATGAGAGAACATATCCAAAACATTTTATCTGAATTATTAAAGGTATACGCTTTGAATGCATTTACATTTTGTTAGGTAGGCTTGTCACAGTAGTTCAGCTTTCTAGAAGACAGGCATAAAGAAGTTGAATACAAGGTGATAATGAAAGTTAAGAATTGATAGTTGGCCTGCTTTCAGTAACATTGCAAGGCAGGAGGGAGTTTTTTTAGAGAATAGGGGGAAATAGGCTTAGATGTAGGCCACAAGCTCCACATGAAGAGCCTCATTTCTGTAGTAGTGCCAAGCAGGAAACAGGGGTGTTTAAGCACCAGTGATGACAAATTAACAAGTAGGATATTTTGCAGTTTGTGGGAGTACATTGTGTGTAAATCTACAGAAAAGTCAATGATATGGCATTACATGAAATAGGATGTAGAGATCTTCCAATAAGGCTTACCCAAATAGTTAGCATATGAATATTTAATTAGCTTCAAAAGTGCCTCATAGATACATAATAGAAAATGACAACCATTAAAAAGAATGATACAATATATAATAAAGTAATTAAAAGTGTAAAGGGATTGTAGTTCAGATTTTGTGCATTTCAACCAATGGCCAGGCAGGCCTATGTGTCCTCTGGTCATCAGTGTGTTCTAGCAGTGTGTGCTGGATATGTATTACACAGCTCTGAATTGATACTACTGTGTGACAGATCAGATACTGGTGAAAGCTCAAAATGCAGACTGAGCCTAACTTCTGGAAAATCTGGCAGCAGGAAAAAATTCTGGAAAAAGCATCTCCAGGAAGTAACCAAGCCCCTCTGCTTCAGATCACTGAGAATAGGAGAGATGCTGTGAAGAACACCTGGCTTCTGGGCTGCAGGCCTTGGACTTCTGGAGGAGGAACTTTGTACATCAGGAGCCAGTTCTTTCAGACAGAGCTGCAATTCTCTGCTTTACTCTGTTGCCAATGTCATCTACTCAAGCAAGACATTATTTTTTGTACCTTTTCCTGAAAACCTCTTGCTGACATTCTGCAAATAATTTTACTATCAATGATGAGTGGAGCCTGAGCCAAAGGCAAGAGGTGAAGGAGGATATCAACCTATGAAAAAAATGTCATGAAAGTCAGCAGGTCAGAGTCATTTCACAGTCATAATATGGCTGTCATGGACTATACAATCACTTTCCCTGACTGACATGATCACTTTCACTGACATATAACAAGAAACATTCTCATTACCAGTGGAGACTTCAGAAGATGTAACTGCAAAAGTCCTTGGGAAAACGAAAGAAAATAGACCACAGTATCTACAATAAGAACATTTAGAAAACTTAATCCTAGTGTGAATTCTCTAAGACAATTAGACAGTTTTTATATTCCAGTGAGTCAATTTCTTGCTTAAATACCAGGGATCTGGGTGAGATACATTTTAAGCTAGGTCATGCTTTCTCTTTTCTGCCAAATATAATTAAAAATGTATTGAAATGTGCAAGCTGCACTATTCATTAAACATTTGCAGATGTAACACCATGAGGAGCGCTACTGCTGTTCTGCTTTTTGGCACTTGACATTACTATGGCAAGAAAACATGCTGAGCTAATAGAGTGTCTGCACATTGAAACGTAAAGCATAACTGGGGTTGAGAAAAGCAATTCCCTACACTTAAATTCATCTGTAATGCAACTTCTTGAAACTCTCCTTTAACTAAACAAATTCATGGTAAAAATCTAAAAAACAAAGACTGGGTCTAACTAGAAGCATAAATAGATATTTTTCTGTCTACTAATTCTGCAAGTTTGGAATTCTGTTCTTATTTAGAACTAACTCAGGATTGTCAAATCTGAAGTCCTTTACAAATTTTTCCTTTTATTTATGAAATATGCTCAAACATCATCATAAATTCTGAAATCCTGTTTTAAACTCAAGACCACCAAGAGCAATATGAATTCAAGATCAGGGAGAATTCTTCCTGAAAGTTATAGGGTTTTGATAAGCTTAGTGAAAGAAGGTACTTAAACACATATTGTATACAAGAAAAATGCAGAATCATAGAATCATTTGGGTTGCAAAAAGGCCTTTAATATCATTAAGTCCAACCATTAATCTAGCACTGCCAAGTTGACCACTGAAGAATGCCCCTGAGTTCCATATCTATATATCTTTTAAATATCTCCAAGGATGGTGACTCAACTGCTTCCTTGGGCAGCCTGTTCCAATGGTTGGCAATAGTGCCAGAATTTTCCCTAACATCCAATCTAAATCACCCCTGCTGCAACCTGAGGCCATTTTCTGTTGTCTCATTGCTTGTTACTTGGGAGAAGAGATTGACCCACAACTGCATGTAAACTTCTTTCAGGTAGTTGTAGAGAGTGAGAAGGTCTCCCCAGAGCCTCCTTTTCTCTAAGATAAACAACCCCAGTTCCCTCAGAGCCGTGGCCTCCAGCTCCTTCTCTTTGTTGCCCATGCTGCCTGCACTGATGTAAATGAACTTCACTGATCCCACCAGTTTATTGCATTTATGAATGAAATGTACTTGATCAGTCAGTAAATACTTTGTTCCCTGCTTTTCGAGCTTGGCAGAATATTTTATTTTGCAGCTTAACTTATAGATTTGTGCTCTGTCTCCAGCCAACAACACAGGACTTTTTTAAGCCAAACCTTAATTTGAATAATTCTTACTGGTAGGTTGTCAAGTCTCAGTTTGAGTTTCTCAGAAAACCTATTTAATGGAGTTGTGTCAGCCGCCAGCTCTGGAGTGACAAGCTCACCCAGGAGTTTTACTTTTAAAAGTACACAACGCGGCAAAAATTCCCCCACCAAATGTTTTGGAGAGCCCTCAGTTAACTCCTAGAGATAGTATAAAGAGAAGACAATGCACATATTTCCCCAGGAGATACTTTTACTGATAATTTTAGAAAATAAGGGAGAAAATAAGAAATCTTAGCTAAAGTTTAAGATTGTAACATACAACCAAAAGAAAGCATTCCACAGAGCACTGACCCACCATACGCTAGCCCACACAACTTAGCAAAATCCAACCCACCAGTTTTAAGTTACCCAAAATATTAAGAGACTAAGAGAAGAAAAAAAAGAATAAAGAAAGAGAGAGAAAAATATATTAAGATAAGATCACAGCTACCTCCAGAGAGGCCTTTGGAATTCCAGCTTTCACATGGTGGAGGTAGGTCTCAAGAGAAACGGAGATCATGTACTCCTGTTTTTATGTGCTCTGGGTCCCTGTGCCCACCCCTCTCAGGAAGGACTTCAGCCCACTGGCCACTCCAAGGCTTCAGACCAGAGTGAGGGGTGGTGTAGCCAAGCAGAGGCTGAGTTCCAGGGGGCAGGGGGTGGGTGGGGTCCCTGGCTGCCTTTTGGTGACTGCTGCTCTGAGACTGTAGCATGAAGCTGCAAAGGATGCCATGGGGGCTGCAGCCTGACCTCACCTGCATAAGATTCTACCTGATCCCTACCCCCAGACACACACTTGCACTGATTCCAACCCAAGAATATAATAATCCAGTGTCTCACAAGTTGCTATCAAGATAGTCTATGCTATAATGAGTCATCACTGTCTTTTTTTGCTTCTTTTCCTTCATGGAAAGGAATCCCTGGTCATTAGTTTCATGACTACAGAAGCTCACCCCAGGTATCCTTTTTTTCAGTTGAAGTAAAACAATACACATCAGACATTTCTCTTGGCAGGCAGTGATTTCTGTTCACTGAAAACTCCGTCACTAGTGATTATTTTTGCAAAATAGAAACATTTTTATGTGTCATAACCAAACTAAGTTGCTTGTGATTTTGAATAGCAACTTATCTCTGTCCAATGTCATTCTTGGCTGATGGCCTGGCAGAATTATCTAGATCTGGAAAGGTCAGAAGCAAATTCAGTGCCAAAGTGATGATAAGCTGCAGGTGGGACTGCAAGCTTTCCAAATCACATAAAATGCTGGAAAATTTTCTTATAAGATTTTTTAAATTAATAAATATTTGAAATAAAAAATAGTAATGTATCTGTGACATGTAAATAGCAGAAGAAAAAGTATAATTTTTGCTGTGTTTCTAAATTACTATATTCATGAGAATTTTTAAAAACATAATACTGGAGTCAGTGAAATATTACCAGATCATGTTCTCTATTACAAGTTTTCTTGTTGTGGCCCCTTATTTTGTGCAATGTATGTGTATATGTTATGTGAACATTTGGAAATAATATTTGCAATCAGAATAGTGAAAAATACATGTTCTTATAGTGTATGCACTTCTTATTCTTAAAGTCCACAGTTAATTCAGCACTTTGTAATTATATAAAAACACACCTAGCAAAAGTTGATACATGCAGGAAAGTCAAAAGATTAAAGAGGGGACATACTAATGGGAGCAAGATGCTAGAGACAAGCAGCGAGGTTTCCAGGTCCAGTTTGGCTAGGGAAATGGCAGTGGAAACTAAATAGGGCAGCCCAGCAAAGCTCATGTCTATGCAGGGTGCTCAGACAGAGGTGGGTGCTGGAGCCCTATTCCCTGCTGAGCACTGAGAGTCAGGTGAAGCTCTACTCTTGTGTAGCACTGCCAGTGCTCTGTACACTTTTTCAGGGCTATCTTTTGCATCTGTGCATGGTGTGAGGTGCATAAAGAAATGTATCCATGTCTAATCATAGAAAAATCCAGAGGTATGAAAGGATAGTTATATGCCAGTTATAAAGGCAAAAGACATTAATTAAAAAAAAAAAGGAAAAAAAAGGAAAAGCAGCTGACTGACATCATATCATCCTTTTTTCCCCAGGTCGAGTGAACATTCTGGATTCTTTCAAGGTTAGTCTTGCTCACTTTTTTGTTTTTCCAATGGGTAAAAATATTTAGTTAAATGCAGAGCTTATATCTTGATATATCAGGCAGTCAGGAGCTGAGACTGTCACTGGAAAGCCCATAGCTATGGCCAGAACAGTAGCAGCCTGCTTATCTGGATGCTTCTTACTCCTTCCCTTTCAAAATACTTTGCCCGTACTATTGCCCTATCAAAAGAAACATTTTCCATGCCCCCGCCACCCTTCCCAGTGGTTTAAATACTAACTTGAAAGATCCACAGTTCCATTCAAACTTGGGAGTGCTTCTGGAACATTTTCTTTTTCTTGATGATAGTATTGATGTGACCCACAGAATGTCTCATAGTGGCAGATGATGAAAAAGATTTTGTGATATGGTTGATTGTAAGAGTAGGAGTAGTTCCTATGTTCTTGTCTAAGCATACTCTAAAAAAAACCCCAAGATCATGATTAAACAATCCTCAGAAACAAAATAGGGATACTCACTGTTATACCTACAAGTTACAGTTTTTATATAGTAATGGCTTAGATTTCTCCATCTTACTGCTCTAATGGTATTAGAAGACAAACAACAATGATTGCAGTCACACTTTTTTTTTTTTAGTGTTTACACGCATTATGAGAACTAAATGAATTATTATTACTTGTTTTAATATCAGGGGATAACAAATATCAGCACCAATGGCTTGGAAATGTCATTTTCTCTGAGGATGCTAGGAAAAACAGGGGACAGCACACATACAGCAATATTAATCCTTTATTAATACCTTGAGACTGGCGTATCTATATGGATCATGAGGCTGTGTAGTAGTTTTGGCTTTAGTCAGCATAGGTCCCCATTTAGGCCTCAGTTTTTAGCAGGCCTCAAAGGTTGTGACACAGATTAGAGGGGACAGGCATCATCTGACTTAAGCAGCCATAGAGGTATTTCATATCATCTGACATCATCAGGAAGTGTCGGGGAGTATAACAAGCAAGGTGGGAGGAGTCTCGGCTCTCTTTGGTCCCTGCTTCTGACCAGGACGGTTCCCGCTCCCTGACTGCTGATATCAGGCCCTCCTGCCGGTCGGCACGTCTGCTTAGCCGGGGACGTGAGCATATTCCTGTTAATTCCTCTTTCCCTCTTGCTGGGAGGTTTCCTTTGGGGAGGGGGTTTGGTTGGTTCGGAGTTTCACCTGTTAGCTGGGGCGACCTCGGTGAGCCTGTTGTTGTTTCCTGTCACCATGTGCTATTTCATATTCTGTGTTAAGCTCTCCTCTTCTCTGTATAAATATAAAAACCTCACTGTGTTTAAAGCCTTGTTTCTGCTGTTTTCCCTCACTCTCCTGCTCTGGGAGTGGACTTTTTGACTGGGTACCAGGCAGTTGGCATTTTGCCAGCCCAAACTATAACATTCTTTTGGTGCCGAAACCCGGGAACTGACCAAGGGTGTTGGCAAGTTTCCCGAGAGCTTGGCTGTGTTCCCGGGGATTGTTTAGGTAAACTAGTGTAGATTATCTTGTGTTTTGGGAACACGTTGGGCATTGAACGTAAAACAAAATGGAGAGCAAATTGGTAATAGGCCTTTTGTTAATTCCTTTCTTAGTTATAACTGTCAGTTTGCCTGTGATAGTGCTTATACTATTTCACATGGTGAGAGCTACTCTGCCTGGTACAACCTTTGACTTCAATTTTCTTTTCTCCCTCCAAGATCTGCCTGATTTCAACATAGAAGGTTTCATAGCAGGAGCATACACAGTTTTTGGGGATTCTTACTTGGTGTTTTTGATGACAATCGTGGGACTGGTGAAAACCCTAGGTGCATTGATAGGTTTGAGAAAGGTGGTGTTATGCTGGTGGTTTCGGTTCAGGACAGAGCAAGCTTCAAATCGGGGTTTTAATAGACCCTTATTGGGACGTCCCTTGAAGAAGTCACTGCCTGGGTGGCAGGGAAGATGGAGTAGCCTGGGCATGTTAATAGGACGTTTGACACCTCCTGTTACCTGGCAATTTACTCCGGAGGAGGTGCTCGACCCTAACAAGCTGGCACATTGCCTGGAGGAAGGATGCCTTGCTTATTCTGACCCAAACCACCAGCTGCTTGCCTTCTATTGGGGTTTGGCCCATGCATACCGAGCTGCAATAGAGCATTGCCAAAAAGGTACAAGGGAGGACACAGGGACCCAGATTGTGGAGGACACTACAAACACCCCAAACCAGACAAGTACCCAGATCAATCAGCAAAAAACTATTATTGCTCCTGTAGTGAAAAGGAAGTCATGGATAGGGACATCAGAGGGAGCAACAGTAGGGGAAGGAGCTGGTGAGGGGACAAGTGCGAGTTTTTCGACAGATGATACAGGTGCAGGACCTTCAACAGAGGGGGCCAAACAATCACCCGGGAAACAGGAACGGCCAAGGGAAATTAGACAGGAGACCATAATATCCAGATCACTGACCCCAGCAGAACTTCGGGACATACGGAAGGAATACAGGCGCCTGCCTGGTGAACGAATTCTTACATGGGTGCTCCGATGCCGAGATGGAGGAGCTGGGTCTTACGTGTTGAATGGTCAAGAAACACAACACCTGGGCACTATTGCAAGAGATGATAAAATTGAAAAGGAGATGGCAAAGACAGAGGGCGATTGCAATTTGTTGCTGCGACTCTTTGGAGGTGTGACTGGGGCATACCCGTATAGGGAGTCTTTACAGAGTTCCCCACGGAAGTGGACAACCATAGATGAGGCCAGCCAATACCTACGGGAACTGGCGCTGTTAGAGCTTCTCTATGGTGATCCTCTGGACGGACTTGCTACCACTAACCCAGAGCATGTCCCCTGCACGATGCCGATGTGGAGGAAAGTAATACAAGGTTGCCCTCCATCGTTAGTCAGCTGCCTGCTAACAGTTCTTCCCGAGAGTGGTGACCATGTACCCCGGACAGTGGGTGACATGTGCAGTTGGCTACGGACTATAGAAGAGGGGCTTGACGCTCTACGGGCTGATCTTCCAGACTCTAGGGGCAGCCCTAAGTCTCGTGGCCGACAGGTCACTGAGAGAAGGGTGCCCTCCGATACCTCTGACGAAGACAGAACCGAGGAAAGGCCACGGTCTCGGTCTCATTTTCGATCCCGGTCTCGTCCGCGTTCCCCTCGTAGTGCACACGAGAAGAGAAGCCCCAAGAGTAAGCCCCGTAGTGAACGTGGATGGTTGTGGACTAGTCTACGTGCACTGGGGGAAGACATGGAAAGGTGGAACGGTGAGCCCACCTTTAAGCTCGGAGCCCGGTTGCAAGAGTTAATAGAGAAGAAAGCTGGCAAAAAGGCTGTCCATATAGTTGAGGCAGAGACCCCGCAAAGGAAACATCGGTCCCCGAGACGTAAAAGGAGAGACTCCATCACCTCCGATGGAGGAGTCTCTGATAGAACATCACTGAGGTCAGATAGCGAATGCTCGGAGCAGGAGCAGCAATAGAGGGGCCCTGCCTCCGGCCAGGAGGAGGAAAGGGACAATCGAGTTTTCTGGACAGTGTGGGTTCGATGGCCTGGCACATCGGCTCCTCGGAGATACCGAGCTCTGGTCGACACTGGCGCCCAATGTACATTGATGCCGTCGGAACATGAGGGTACAGAGACTGTTTCTATTTCTGGAGTAACCGGGGGGTCTCAAGACCTATCGGTGGTAGAGGCCGACATGAGCTTGACAGGAAACCAGTGGGAAAAACATCCCATTGTGACGGGGCCAGAAGCCCCTTGCATCCTGGGTATAGACTACTTGAAAAGAGGACACTTCAAGGACCCAAAGGGGTACCGGTGGGCTTTTGGTGTAGCCACGGTGATTGAAGACAAGTCCAAACAGTTGTCTACCCTTCCTGGCCTCTCAGAAGACCCTTCTGCTGTGGGATTACTCCGAGTCAAAGATCAAGAAGTACCGATGGCCACCACAACCGTACATAGGCGACAGTATCGGACAAACCGAGATGCTGTGACCCCCATCCATAGGTTGATCAAGAAGCTGGAAAGTCAAGGGGTGGTCAGTAGAACACATTCACCCTTCAACAGCCCCATTTGGCCTGTACGCAAACCAGATGGAGAATGGAGACTGACAGTGGACTATCGTGGCTTGAATGAGGTCACGCCACCATTGAGTGCCGCCGTGCCAGATATGTTGGAGCTCCAGTATGAGCTGGAGACCAAAGCAGCAAAGTGGTACGCCACTGTTGACATCGCTAACGCGTTTTTCTCCATTCCCTTGGCCGCAGAGTGCAGGCCGCAGTTTGCTTTCACCTGGAGGGGCATCCAGTACACGTGGAATCGATTGCCCCAGGGGTGGAAACACAGTCCTACCATCTGCCATGGGCTGATCCAGGCCGCACTAGAGAAGGGTGAGGCCCCAGAACACATCCAATATATTGATGACATCATCGTATGGGGAGACACAGCAAAAGAAGTATTCAGAAAAGGACAAAAGATCATCCAGATACTCCTCGAGGCTGGTTTTGCCATCAAGAAGAGTAAAGTCAAGGGACCTGCCAGAGAGATCCAGTTCCTAGGGGTGAAATGGCAGGACGGGCGTCGCCAGATTCCAACCGACATCATCAATAAGATTGTAGCAATGGCTCCCCCGACTAGCAAGAAGGAGACTCAAGCATTTCTGGGAGCCATAGGCTTCTGGCGAATGCACATTCCTGAGTACAGCCAGATTGTGAGCCCTCTCTACTTTGTGACCCGTAAAAAGAACAATTTCCAATGGGGTCCTGAACAACAACAGGCATTCAGGCAGATCAAGCAGGAGATTGCACATGCCGTGGCTCTTGGACCTGTCAGGACGGGGCCAGATGTACAGAATGTACTTTATTCCACAGCTGGAGATAAAGGCCCCTCCTGGAGCCTCTGGCAAAAGGTGCCTGGTGAGACGCGAGGGCGACCACTTGGTTTCTGGAGCCGAAGCTACAAAGGCTCTGAGGCCAATTACACCCCTATGGAGAAGGAAATCTTAGCGGCGTATGAAGGCATACGAGCAGCCTCAGAAGTCATCGGTACCGAAGCACAGCTTTTCCTGGCACCTCGACTACCGGTGCTAAGCTGGATGTTTAAGGGAAAAGTGCCCCCTACACACCATGCCACCGATGCCACGTGGAGCAAATGGATTGCTTTGATTACACAACGTGTTAGAATTGGGAGCTCGAATCGCCCTGGAATTTTAGAAATCATTACTAATTGGCCTGAAGGTGGGAACTTCAGTCTGGCAGAGGAAGAAGGGGAGGAGTCAGTGAGTCGTGCTGAAGAAGCTCCACCATATAACCAGCTGCCAGATGAAGAGACGCGCTACGCACTTTTCACTGATGGTTCCTGCCGTATCGTAGGAAAGAGTCGGAAGTGGAAAGCAGCTGTGTGGAGTCCCACCAGACGGGTGGCAGAAGCCACTGAAGGGAAAGGCGAATCGAGTCAGTTTGCGGAACTCAAAGCTGTCCAATTGGCCCTAGACATTGCAGAAAGAGAAGGATGGCCAAGGCTCTACTTGTACACTGACTCATGGATGATAGCGAATGCCCTCTGGGGGTGGCTAGACCGGTGGAAGAAAATGAATTGGAGACGTAGAGGGAAACCCATCTGGGCCGCAGATCTGTGGCAAGACATTGCTGCCAGAGTAAAGAAGCTGAACGTGAGAGTCCGCCATGTAGATGCCCATGTGCCCAAAGGTCGAGCTAATGAGGAACATGATAATAACAGACAGGCAGACCGAGCTGCACAGATCGAGGTGTCTCAAGTAGACCTAGACTGGCAGCAAAAGGGAGAATTGTTCCTGGCTCGATGGGCCCATGATGCTTCAGGCCACCAAGGCCGGGATGCAACTTATAAATGGGCACGAGACCGAGGGGTGGATTTAACCATGGACGTTATCTCTCAGGTTATCCGCGATTGTGAAACCTGTGCTGCCATTAAGCAGGCAAAAAGGTTGAAGCCCCTTTGGTATGGTGGACGCTGGGACAAGTATAGATACGGAGAAGCCTGGCAGGTGGACTACATCACATTGCCACAGACCCGCCAGGGTAAGCGCCATGTGCTTACCATGGTAGAAGCGACTACCGGATGGCTAGAGACTTATTCGGTATCACATGCAACAGCCCGGAACACTATCCTGGGCCTTGAGAAACAGGTCCTGTGGAGGCATGGCACTCCAGATCGCATTGAGTCAGATAATGGGACTCATTTCAAAAACAATCTGGTGGCCACTTGGGCACGGGAGCATGGTATCGAATGGGTATATCACATTCCATATCATGCACCTGCGGCTGGGAAGGTTGAGAGGTGCAATGGACTGTTAAAAACAACTCTAAAGGCACTAGGTGAAGGAACTTTGAGGAACTGGGATAAGCACTTAGCCAAGGCCACCTGGTTGGTTAACACTAGAGGCTCTATCAATCGAGCTGGTCCTGCCCAAACAGAATCCCTCCACACGGTGGATGGAGACAAAGTTCCCGCAATTCACCTGAGAGGCATACTGGGGAAATCTGTTTGGGTTACTTCTCCCTCGGGCGAAAGCAAACCCATTCGTGGGATTGTTTTTGCCCAAGGGCCTGGGAATACCTGGTGGGTGATGAGACAAGATGCTGAGATCCAGTGCGTGCCCCAAGGCAACCTAGCCTTGGGGAAAACCTAATTGTGTGCCTTGAGTTGTGTTTTGCAGGAAACCAGACACCGGATGAGAAAGACCCAAACAAAGCTGATACTGGTATCCCATGACGTCCAACGATAAGGCAGCCCTAACCTGTGAACCAGTCCTGAACTTGGAACTGTGACTTTAACCAAAAGGCGAAGGACCCAAGCTGAACTGATGCTGGGGCTGATCCTTGATGAAAGGCCACCTGCCTCGAAAGACTGCATATGGACTATACATATATGCATATAAGCGCGGAAAAAAAATAAATGATTACTGTGGGATATGGGCCGTTGATGTCATATGATATGAAATAAGGGGTGGACGTTGTAGTAGTTTTGGCTTTAGTCAGCATAGGTCCCCATTTAGGCCTCAGTTTTTAGCAGGCCTCAAAGGTTGTGACACAGATTAGAGGGGACAGGCATCATCTGACTTAAGCAGCCATAGAGGTATTTCATATCATCTGACATCATCAGGAAGTGTCGGGGAGTATAACAAGCAAGGTGGGAGGAGTCTCGGCTCTCTTTGGTCCCTGCTTCTGACCAGGACGGTTCCCGCTCCCTGACTGCTGATATCAGGCCCTCCTGCCGGTCGGCACGTCTGCTTAGCCGGGGACGTGAGCATATTCCTGTTAATTCCTCTTTCCCTCTTGCTGGGAGGTTTCCTTTGGGGAGGGGGTTTGGTTGGTTCGGAGTTTCACCTGTTAGCTGGGGCGACCTCGGTGAGCCTGTTGTTGTTTCCTGTCACCATGTGCTATTTCATATTCTGTGTTAAGCTCTCCTCTTCTCTGTATAAATATAAAAACCTCACTGTGTTTAAAGCCTTGTTTCTGCTGTTTTCCCTCACTCTCCTGCTCTGGGAGTGGACTTTTTGACTGGGTACCAGGCAGTTGGCATTTTGCCAGCCCAAACTATAACAGGCTGCTGTGTGGTTACTCAATAACTGTGCAGTTACTCAATAACTGTGCTTCTCAGATAAATGTACAGTCATAACTACTTCCCATGGTATTCAGAATAAATGTATTTAAGGGTGAAATGGCAAGCAGATTATCAATGGATGTGGATTTTGTATGTGTATGTTCTTCACTACCTGCAAATTTTTGCCCTAGTTTAAAGAGAGCATGTCAACACCTTATGATTAATCTTTTATCTTTCTTCTGCAGGCTTCAAAATTCTGGATATTCTCATTACATTTCCTTTAGATTGGATCTGAAAACTAGTGCAAACCTAGAAAAATACTAAATGGATCTCTAATTTGATACTCATTAAAACCCAATTTGGAAAAAATTATGTATATTCACATTAACCTTAGGGCTATATTGAAACCCTTTTCAGATGTCAAAGAGGTTAAATTCAGAGTAAGCACACATAATTAATGAAGTTGATATTAAAACCTTCATTTTAACAAGTCTGTTTTCAAGATATATCCTTTCCTAGCTATTATATTTTACAAATAAAATTAATCATCATGCAAATATTTATTAATATATATTGTACATGAATTGCTTCCACCAAAATTTGGAGTTTAGTAGTCTGTACTGAAAGGTGACCTCATTAATGGTACTGAAAAGCTATGGCATTCTGATAATTATTGAAGTAATCTGATATCTATTCTTTCTGAAATTTTCTTACAACTAGCTTTCCTTTCCCTGTCATAAAGAGGGTTGGTTTCCTAAAAACAAAGTGGAACAATACCAGTGAGGTTTTGTTCTCAGACGCACAACAATAGAAATGTTTTAAAAATCACTTCAAATAGAAAAAGATACAATTTTAATTTACATTCATGTCTTTGAAAATAATGGACCAATTCATGACAAAATCTTAAAATATACTGCATGGTACTTATCTTTAGGTATTAATTTCAATTCCAGCATGTTTTCCCAAAATTAGTTGTGTGATTTAATTTATTAACTGTTAGAAGTTTTGAAGTGTTGTTAAATTGCATGATACTTAGAACTGACTACATTGGCTCCTGGCTTACTTGAAAAATAGCATTTTCTGAGTGAGATATCTGCCAAATTCTCCTGACTTCACCTCCACAATTTCTTCATGGAATATTTAGCAAGTTTAATTAAACCCTGAACTGGAAATTAGTAATCTAGGCCCTTAAAAAGTGGTGGTATGAAAACTGTCACTATTTTCAAAGAAAACTTTTGTTTGCGAGCATTTCCTTTTCCCCCACCCTCTAGGATAGGCATAATTCCTGACAGCTACTCTGGGGCACAGCTGTTTCAGCGAGTCCTCATGCTTTGCCAGACCCTCTCTGCTAATTTGTCTTCCCCCATGTTGCCTCAGTAATGAGTTGTCCTGGACTACATCAACGAAAACATTCAACCCTTCTGTTTGCAGGTGCTAAGCTGCTGGTGAATTATTTTGAGTGAAGTGTGTTTGTTGCATTTGGTGTAAGCAAGTCTCATCTGGCTCTGCCACCCCAGTATACTGTGAGCATTTGTTTCCACATTCTCCTTTGCCACAGGAAGGACTCCTACCATTCTCAACAGGGTAATCTGCCACCTTTACCTGTCTTGTCTCTCCATTAGGTATCAGCAGAAGAAAAGAAATAACCATATTTAAGAGCTTTTCCTTCCCATAATTAATTTTTCTACATTTGTGTTGTAAGTACATAAACACTACTAACAAAACACTATAATTTCCTTTTTGGTTCTTCTTGGGGTTTTTTCTGGGTGGGTTTTGTTTGTTTGTTTTGTTTGTGTGGTTTGGTTGGTTGGTTGGGGTTTGTGTGACTTTTGGTTTTTTTTTTTTTGTTTTTGTTTTTTTTTTTGTTTTGTTTTGTTTTGTTTTTTTTTGCTTAGGATTTTTTTGTTTTCCAAGGTAGAAATATTAAATAGGAAAATTCCTATTTAAATGTCAAAGTACTGAGGTAAAGAGATAGTAATAGACTTTCATGCAGTCATTGCAACTACTTAAATACATTGGCATGAAAAGGCAATCAATCAGCAGAGTTTTTATAAAGGTTCAGCGCAAATTAGTTTCTGGCAAGGACTGTATGTTGTACAAGGCTTCATTAAAGCCTTCCATTTACAAATTATCTTAGGAAAATGGAAAGGATGCTATGTATGCTGCAAAACGAGACAAAGGCATCAGAAGCCCTCTCAAGGCATTGGGCGGCTTGTTGTAGGTCAGTAGTGCGAAGTGTCATCTATCACTGCCTTGGGCTCACAGGTAGCAGCAGCACTTGGGAAGTAAAGGCATTAATCAGGAATGAACATATCTGTGTGCCTCCTAAGAGTTTAATTCTAATCTGAGACAGTAAATGTGAAATACAAACCTTTACTCTCCCCATCTTTCAGAGGAAAAGTGTATTTGAGGGCATGTAGCACCATACGTTAACTCCTATCTATAGTCTCTGCCGATAGGTGGCACTAGGAATTTTCACATGCAAATCTGTTGAATTTAACCTTTGTCCTAGTTCAGCAGGAGGGACCAGCTAACCCTGTGTGGGGGTGATCAAAGCTGTGTATTCTACCCCCTCTATTCATTCCCCAAGGACAATGGGCCATTAGCAGCAGCTGCCCAGGGAGCCATTATCACCTTCACACCCAGCCTGAGGGGGGCGGAGCTGCTAATGGGCCATCAACAGCTCAACACCCCCTGGCTCCCAGAGTCAATCACCCATTGTGTGAGTCCCCGCCCAGGGGGAGGGACTGAGTGCTCCCTGAGGGTACATAAGTGGTGGGTAAGAAGACCTTGGGAACTTCTCGTCGGATCCAGAGCAGCAGCAGGATCTCGACAGCAGGAGATCACCGCTCTCGCCCAGATCACAGCCCTCGCCTGCACCAACAGGTTTTTCTTTTCCTTTTGCTCTGGACTTGGGGGAACCACAGGGGTCTCAGCACAAGGGCAAACAAACCCCCTTGGGTTTGTGCCCCAGGACACTGGGTTATACTGCTGGGGTATTGTGAGTTGAAAGCAATTTCCCTTGTGTGTCAGTGTTGTTATAATAATATTATTATTAAATTTTAGGTCTGACTTATAATCTCTCTCGTGGTGAGTTCATTTTCCCTTGCTGGTTCACCTTCAAACCAGCACAACCTTCGACTTTCAGCCACTCAAATAGTCCTGCATAAATATTTTCCTTTATAAAACATTTAGAAGTATCAGGAGTTATATTCTTCAGTTACTTACATAGTGTCATTCCACTGTTTTGAGAGAATTTGTTAAAGAAATATAATGAATATTTACATTACTGTTCACAGTATTGACACTGGGAGACATTTTTTATCTTTGTGTTTTCTAAGTTGTTTATTTTCCATCATTCTTGAATGAGTTAATTCGTCAGAGTTTCTTTATGAACTCTCTAGGATGTTTATCAGAACAATGACAAACGTCACAGTTTAGCTGCTTTATGTACACTTTCCACAATTCTTTCCAGCCTTATTCCATAGATGAAGAAAATGAAAGACATTTGCACCCTGTCAGATGAGGTTTCCCCCAGGGGCACCACTGCAGTAGCAAGATGGTCTTGCTAGATTCCCTTCATGTTGAATAGGGTCTGATGGTTAAACATGCCTCACGAGGAGGATGTATCTGTGAATAATCTCTTTCCTTCCTTTCTAAACCAGCTGTGGCAAGATGACCTCTGGAGTGTGATGCTGGTTCCAGTGGGAGATGGGCATCACTGAGAGCTTCTGAGAGGGTTGTAGCTCTAGCAGGGAATGAAGCTTGTGAGCTCTTTTCTTTTTAATTTACTCTGCTGCTATTAAAAAGCCAATAGTTTTATGCAACAGAAATTTGAATAAAATATAACTACTCTTCTAAGGGCTCATCTTCTGACCTTGCTGGTGATCAACATGTTTTTACTGGACTGAGATCAAAATTGTTCTTTGGCTTCCAAGCACAATCATGTTATATGTGGTATTTGAAAAAGTGCATTTTAGTGAAATCTGACTGTGTGGGAGCCAAAATGACATTTGAAACTGGACAAGAAAGAGACCACTAATAGGCAGGAGGGAGAGGGTGGGGGTGAAAAAAGTATGCAAAAGCTTTTCACAGAAATATAGGGACAAGTGCAGTAAATAATGCAGTAATGTAAACATTTTAAATAGTTTATTCTGCAAATAAAATTTATTGCTAGAAGGATACTTTTTTCAACACCTGAGTGGCATCCGCTGAACATGTTAACCAATATTCCTATGTTAAAACAGTTCCCTCTGTACTTTGTAAACTCCAGTCCTTCTTCAAGTAAAAAACCAAAAGGTAACAGTGGCAGAGCACTTGAGGGGTTGAGCTCTGAGTGTGCTCCTGACCCTAGCACTATCTGATGCTGTGCTGGAGCAGTGCTGATTTCTGCTGCTCTCTGTTCAGAAAATCAGCATCAGTAGGCTTCACCTGGGTCAAACTAAACACTTCTCAGGACTTCTAGGTAGCTCAGATAGCATGAACAAAATGCAGCCTTAACACCTTGCAAAAAAATGAATGCAGTAGAACATGCCAAGTGTGCCATTTTATTTGATACCATTGGTTCATGGAAAAACTGTCTCAAATCATTCAGTGATATTCTGCCTCTGAGGCTCTTAAAGAGGATTGTAAGCCAGCTGGCATCATGGATATGTTTCCGCTCTTGTGCCAGGCTAGCACAGAGACTAAATCTGAAAGCTGAAGACCTGCTTCAATATGTGCAAACAGCAAAGGGAAGGCGTAGGAGAAGCACTCATTGACTGGGGAGGCTTCACTGATAACATTCCCGCTCACAGGATTTTTGTTAAAACACCTAAATCACCTTAAATATAATGTTAAAAAACTCAAATCATATTTTCCCTCATGGAAAAAGTCCTTTGTAGGTCTTGTAACTGTTAGTGCAGAACCAGGAAGTACTGGAAACAAATAGACTGAGGCTCTGTGGAGGACAAGGGGGAGGTTGCTGGGCAGAGCAGAGCCTGCAGTGTATAGAGGCTGTACAAAATGCCATCATGCTTCTCCAGCAAGCAATGGGAGACCATGTTCCTTGAGACTCTAAGCAGCAAAAAGGAGTGTGAAATCCTTCTGCAGCTGTGCAGTTTGCCAGTCTTACACCCTGCAGTTTCTCATTTCAGAGGAACAGAAGTGGAGAAGAGGTCATTGGGTTCTTCCTGAGACCTTGTCTGAGACCTCTTTCCGTGCATTCAAGGTACTTCCAAAGTCATCTATGTCTCATTTCCTTAGCAAAGACAGTGTGGACAGCCATTTTCTGGACAATTTACTTTTTCTTAAAGGTTCATGGCAACCCCCCCCCCCCCCCCTATTTTAGGAGGAGCCCATACTGTAATCCTCCTTAAGAGGAAAGAAAAACCTTCTGCAGGAAGACAGTGCCATTACTAATCTCTGTCTGAGAAAAAATTTTGCTCAGCTTTATCTAGCCCCAGAGAAGTGGTTGCAGCACCAAGCCTGACAGAGTTCAAGAAGCATTTGGACAATACTTTCAGGCAAATGGTGTGACTCTTGGGGATGGTCCTGTATGGGGGTGAGAGTTGGACTCGATGATCCTTGTGGGTCCCTTCCAACTCAGCATATTCTGTGTTTCTGTGATTCTATATGTACATAAAATCACACATACAATGGCAGAACAGGATAGAAAACAAAAACCATGTGGCAAGCATCACACATACTTAACAAACTAACAAAATATGCGCAATACTTTAGTGTTAAGAATAACATAGGAAATTATATAACAAAATCAGACAGGGACTAAGCATATAAACTCAATCTTTCTCAGCGGAGTTTGATGGAAAGTTAAAGCTTTCTCGTGAGATTTTATTACAATTTACACTGACACCTGACAAATGATTCCTGAAAATTTTATATGTCTTTCAATATATGTTGCAAATTTTCATAACAGGTTTTGCAATGTTTGCGATATTAAATTTGCCTTACCAGTCTTTCTTAAAATAAATAACAACAATTTGAAAGCACTATGTTTGCTAGGAAGAAGCATTAAAAAAATCCAATTTGTTTTGTATTTTCTAAAACTCTGCTATTTTCTGAAGTCCCCATTTATCTCAGAATTTTGAGCTTGTTATGTTGTCAAAGCTTTTGCTCTTGATTAACATATGTCTTCCTGAACATTAATTTGTTTTTTAAAAAGCACATTTTCTTAGAATTGTTTGGTAAAGTTGTATGAAATTTCGTTCTAAGATGTTTTGATACTGAAGAATGTTTATACATTTGACATGGATGTTTTCTTTTGTACTTAATGTTTTCAGTTACTTCTTTGGGTGCAACAGAAAAGAGTCTGTTGATAGAGGCTAGCATTGCTAATGTATTTAATTGTTATTATTGCTACGTTTTACCTGTTACTCAAAAGGGTCCATTGGTGAAATCCCTTTCGGAAATCACAGGCATTACAAAGATTTCTTATAATTCCTTTCAGTATTGCCTTTCAGCACCTTGATTATATAGAGCAGGGCCCAAGTATCTACTGCCTTTGCATATTTGCCAAACAAGACTTTTCATGTCAACAATGTACACTGTACTCGCGTGAACAGGAGTTGTGGAGAAGGCAGCTTTTGCTGACCTAGTCCATCTGTTCTCTTCTGTTCTTTGTGGCTGGAACTCTGTTCTTTTTCATCTTGGACTTTGACGAGGATTTTGTTATCAAACCATGCTTTGAAATGGTTCTTATTGTGCATATTTTTTAATTGATTCAGATTTTTAATTATCATAATGGTTGATTAAGAAGTGTGGCTTATTGAGTTATGCTAGTGAGTGGAAGTGTGAGTTTTTAGTTTAAAACTTACAAATTACACAATCAGGGATCCTTCACTGCCGTGATGATTTTGACCTTGGATTTTATCACATAAAATGCAGAAATTACTGATTGTGCATGAAATGACATCCTCCTTTCCTTCTAAGCCCTGAAGTTCTTGATAGAAAATGTATTCAGAGGAGTTTTTTCCAGTAGCTTTGAATGCTCAGCACCTGTCTGCTGGCTTACTGAGCAGTCAGTTGCAGGCTAAGCCTGGGGAATCACATACCATGTAGGTTTTGTCAGAACAGTGTCTTTTCCTTAACCTACAGAATGTGAGGTTGGCAAAAATAGAATCTTCCTGAAGGAGAATTAGAAAAAATGGAAACAATTGATCATTGAACCTAGTTTTCTTTTCATGTTTCTCATTTTTTTTATCACCTGTGCAGTGACAGCAATGTTGAATGCTAATTTTATAGGCATTTGTTTTCACAGACCAGAATTGAGCACATTATTTAAGATCACCAAATTCTGATTTTATGAATTACTGCAAACATCATGAGAGAAGTTGAAACCTGTTCCTACTGGACTGAGGGAAAAAAAAGCCTTAGATCTCCTCAGAGGCATATGCATTATGGATTTGTAATAAAGTCAATATTCAAAACATACTATTAATTTACTAATATCTTACTGGGAGAGTATATTTTTTTATGCTATGAAGAGAATTGCTGTCAAAAGCAGAATTTTTTTTTGGGGGGGGAACCATCCTAATCCTTTTTTATGTTTGTGAATAAACTAGTAGTCAGTTAATGTGCCATTCAGTTTATATGCCATCGGTTATCATGTTGTTTTCAGATTCAGGACATAATTATTTATGGCTTGTTCCTGTATCATTTCAGAAGAAACAATACACAGAACAGCAAGGATTTGTGAAACAAAATAGAAAGAAGAAGATCTTCCCTGATCTGTCCTAACTTATTTTTCCCATTGCTGTGAAGTCCACCATAGATGTAGGGATGTGTCCTGAGGCACATCACAGGGGTTCCACCATGGCAAGGAGACAATAGCACACTGTGGGAATCCTGCATGATGTTTCTTTGCTTTCAAACCCAGCAGCTGCTAATGAAGCATCAAATCGGACATAATCTCTTCCATTAAAATACAAACCGAGATATTTAAAAAAATAATTTTAGATGATATCTCAGATATCTCCTTAACACCCCAAAACTTCTTTAAAGTTTGAATGCACAGCTAATTGTGTTTTCTGTGTGAAAAGTCACTAAATGGGGAAAGAGATTTAATTTTGCTTCATTGGGATTGTCAAGAAGTTTCCCTGCAGTCTTTTGTGATATTTACATTGATCTTGTTACAACAGTTTATTATATGTCATTAAATTAATGAAACTGATTCATCTCACGATGCTGACTGACTAGGTGATAAAGTAACAGATGAAGTTCAACACTGATAAGCACAAAGTAGTTCTCTCACAGAAAAACAAACAAATCTATGCATGCCTAATGAGGAGTTTGAAGTTAACCATTACAACTCTGAGAGATGATCTTTAAGGCATCTTGGGTAGGATTCCAAAACTTTATCTCAATCTCTAGAAGCTGTAGAAAGACCATAGGAGATTACCTTAAGTAAAAGATTGTGAGAAAATAAGAAATGCACTTATACCAGTGAATAGCTCTTTGGTATGGTCACATCTTTATACACATACTTTTCTGAACTGGGGTAAAAAATGTAGCAGAACTCTAAAAAGGTAGAAAGAAGCAGGAGAGATGGACAGGGATACAGAATAGCACCCCCTCAGTAAGACTGAAGTGGATCCAGTACTTCTGTCAAGAAAAAGGAATGGCTCAGATATGACAGAAATCTCTCAAATTATGAGCAAAATAGAGGTCATAGGAAATAGTTAACCAGCATTTCAAACAATATAACTCTAGAGTCAGTAATGTCAATATTCATACAGAAAGTTCAAGAATAAGCTACATACTTTTCGATAAAGTATGTAATTAGTCACCCACTGCCAGAGAATGTAGATGCCGACAGCTTGTATATTTTCCAAAGGCCAATAGGCATGATCTTGGTACTCTTGGAATAAATTATTAATTAAAAAAAAAGAAAGAAAATAAAAAGAAAAAGGTAATATAAACCCAGATATACAATCTTTAGCTCAGGAATTCCTTAACTTCCAAGGTCCTGAGTGCTAGGTGTAGTAGAAAAGTGTCTGTTCCTGCACCTTTGCCTATGCATTTGGTTATGGGCAGACATCATATTAGTTCTCCAGTAATACTAATAGGATAACAAATGCAAAAGCATCAGCAGAAAAACAAAGTGATCTTTGAAGAGGTTTATTGTATTGTGTTCCTGGATTGCAGTGCATTGTAAAGATGAGTCAGAAATGGAGAAACTGATTGTCAATTTCTTGTCAGGTAAGTCTTGGACAGGTAAGTCTGCTAAGAGTGGAGGATCAATGACAATTTGTTCTGTCTGAAAAGTTGCCCTGTGTGGCATGTCAGTCACTCCTTACAGCATCACAGTTCTGTTTCTTAGTGACTAGCACAGCCACTGGGGTTTTATGCGTGATCATTAGCTTTGTCTGAGAAATGTTACAAAAGACCTTAGGGGCATAACTTTGAACACTAGGCTGCCTGCTTTGTGCGAAGTGGAGCTACCTGGATTTAATTATTTCATATGAGCAAAACATCTGATTGCTTCCAGTTATTTCTGAAAACTCTGGAGATCTCATATTGATCTAAAAGACATTGTTTCAAGACTGTGTTTCCAGATTGATGGAGTCCCTGATATAGGCATAGACACAACAAATACTGTGCAGGGCTAATTATAAGTGTATATTAAATCTTGGCTGGTATATATATACTGAGTGCCTTAAAGCTCTCAGATCTGGTTGTACTTGCTGACTGCAGACTTGTTCCATGTCATGCAGGGAAAGACATTACATATATCAGCTCCTTTACCCCTGCTTTCATTGGAGGGAGGTTGCTGTGTCAGCACTGAATGACGTTTACACCAACAGGTCCTGGAATCACCCTGAAATGTGGGATGTGCTGCTAATGTACCTGCTTTCTCATTCAGGTATATATGAGATGAATTAAAAAGTTGTCAGACATTTAGTAGGAACAAAACAAGGAAAGGTAAATTTCATCTTTCTGAACCTTCTGCTGAAAGTTTTAGTAAAGACAGGAGAGTTTCATCTCGGACAGTTCAGACATTTGCAGGCAACCTGTAAGTAAGTAGATCATACTCCTAAGCTGGTAAGCATTTCATATTATCATTCTGTGAAATAAAATCCACTCTTTTCTTCACAAGATTTGACTTGGGGCATAGCTTTGTGCTGTCTGTCTAGTTGAATCTAGAGGTTTTATTTGTAAACATAATCATGAAAAAGAAAACACCCTGCCTAATTAATAATTTATTGTTATTTCTTCTGTTTCAAAGCTAACTGCTTCCAATTTCCTACTTCCTGCAGGGTGTCCTGACCCATAATTAGTCTGAAAAAGGATTTGCTGTTATCAGATCTATTTTCAGGCGTGTCAAATGGATGTTATATCAACCATCTCATGTATTATAAGAATTGTTTTTAATATAAGTTTTTTATGTTGCAGAATTATCAAAACCCCAGCAAAAGCCAACTATGACAAAAATGTTTTTCACTTTATTTTATGAAATATTTTTAATTTGATAATCAACTGCTATTTAAGAACAAAAAATAAAAAGGTGCTGTATACATGTTCCCTCAAGCAGTGATTTGGTCTTTTGGATTCAGGACTCATTAGTTAAGACACACAACACAATCCATAGGAAGTGAAGATCCTGTCAATTAGGGGATCCATGGTAAGAGTAATTATACACATTTCTTGATGTCCTCAGGGAAGTTTTAATAATTCTTCAAACAACTTTTAGGTAATTAGCACTGTTGAATGTCATTTCCTTGTGTCTATACAATATCCTTAATTAAAAGAGAGATTCAGGAAAAAAAATGGTACAACAATGTATTGGAAATTTTGAAAATATTAGATAAAGCTAACTTTGTAGTTACATTGAAATCTTCAGTCTAATACTTCAGATCTATCTCATATTACAGAAAAGCTGAAACAGTTAATAGAATGTGACCAAAAAGGTGAGATCTTGCCCACTTAAATAATATGCTGATGTCTACTGATCTCTTTCTATTTGAAAACAGAAAATTGTTCTCCTCTGTCTTCATTTGAAAGATTCTAAATTAATATTTCCTTTTGTATTGAGAGTTGGCAATGCTTTGGTCTATGAGGACATTGTAAAAGACCCAAACTGAGGTGAGCCGTTAAATTTGGGCTGCTTCATACAATATGCTTCTATGAAGAAATTTATGTTATTAAATATACATTTACTACCCATCAAGCTGGCTTTATACTCTTAAAGTGGATCTTGAAATAATGAATTGGAATATTTGCTTTTTCAGTGCCAATGAAAATAGTTCTACATTTTGCAAAAATTAATTTTTATGAAGCTGCACATTATGAACAAAATGTAGTATGTGTATGTAAACAAATGTAACTTTCTGCCACTTGCTGAACAGTGAAATATATGAATTTTTGATCATGAAGATCAGCAGGACAGAAAGAACAATATTTTACTTTTGTAGTACTTAAAAAGTAAACTGAATGATAGGTTTACATTTCTCAGCTATAAGAGAGATATATGGGTGACACTAGCAGTAAAAATGCAGTCATCAATAGTAATCTGAAAGGTGAAAAGGTATGAAAGGGTAAGATCTCAGGAACAAGAACAGGTGTTCTTGCACACTGTTTGCTAGAATGCTAAGGATGTTATCGTAAGGGATACTTCAGAACCTTAACTCTTCTACGTCTTCTATTCATGTTGCCTCCATTCCTCTCCAGTGCTTTGTCTTTTATGCTGACAAACAAACTTTTTAAAGAAAAATGGAAGGTTCTATATTAAACAACAGCTGAAAATGAAAGTGGTCTTTTTATGTCATACTGATACTCTGTGAAAGTCATCTGTGTCTAAATCAACACAAAATTAACACAAATAATAATTGAACACATTCATTGATTCATCAGTTCCTCAGTAGTACTCAAGCCTTCAACATCATTTACTCTGAAATGTATAGAAAGGCTAATAGTCAGAAGTTAGCTAGGGAAAATGGTGTAATATTTTTTATTCTATCATCAAAAGGGATGGTAATACTGTCTGTTTTGAAACATTCCTTCCTCTTTAGTTTTTGCTTGCTTATTTGTTTGTTTGTTTAAAGAGAGGCAAAGCTGGTAAGAAGTGGAAGCTGCAATCTTGCCCAAAAATTTAATCATCCTGCCAACAACTTGAATAATCATGCCAGAAACAGTACATAGCAGATATTATTTACTATTTGTGACAGACCAAATTTACTCCATTTTCCTGAAAATTAGAGCATGTTTTTCTCTTGATATCTGTAAGTGGGAAATTGTCCTTTCAAAAGAAGAGAAAGGGGTAAAAAAAGAGCCAAATTATCCATAAAGAGAAAAACAAGGAACAAATGCAAAAAATTAAACCTTGTATAAATAGTTTGAGAGATGTTTTTTAATGCAGGTTTCAGGAGATTGACAGTATAAAAATCATTCATCTTGTATGTGTAAAGTACACTTGAGCTAACAAAAAATCCTCTTGCACATTGCAGGAGACAGACACATCAGTAAGGTAGACTGGAGATGGGTCTAGGCCAGCAGTTCTCAGTTCTGCAGCTGGGAACCATCACAATTTTCTTTTGGAATGAGGCAAAAAAGAAAACTGTAAAAAGTATCACAGTGATGCAATCAGGACAGCCAGCAAGGCAGAAACAGGCAGTTATTTACCCTTGCAATACAGCCCAGAGACAGTGCAAATCCATTTATTAATCGTAAATTCAATAGTGGAGTGCTTTAGATGCATAATCCTGAATGTTTTAGTAGCTGCTAATAATGGTCATTATTTTTTAGTGACGTCAACAAACATTCACAAAAACGAGCAAATCTTTAAACTTGGTACTCTTAGAAAAGTATACCTGCCTCATACATGCACTAAAATAAGCATTAGCAAAGCAGAAGTAGGCAGATCCTCTTTCCTTGTCAGAAAATAGTCTTAGAAGAAAGCAGAATGAGTACATGAATGTTACCTACTTTGGAATAAGCTTTCCTTTTATGTCTTGAAATAATACACTTGGTATGTGAATAGTTATTCTGTAGAAGTCCACATTGTTTAAGTTGCTGTATCTCTATATTTTTTTCAGATAATAATCCATATTGTTATACTGAATGTTCTAGAGAAAAATAATGTAAGAATCAAAGAAAGAGCAACAAAACTGGCCCAATACCCATTGCTAATAATTTCTTCAACTATTCACTAGGCTGAGTTTTGTTTCTGTCATTTCAATTATACTATCTCCATTTCATTTTCCTTTCCACTAAGAGGATTATAGTTCCTTTCTGAAATTAATTTGGTGTCTATGGACAGTTGCGTTTTGCTAGGTGCAGTCAGTGAGGCTAATTTTACATACTGATTCATGTAGTTTAAGTCAGGAAAGAACACGTAGCTTACTTAGTCTGATCTCCTGTATGCTTTAGGTTATATATTTTTCCACAACTGGGAAACTTACTGGTTATGTATGAAATACCTGTTCCATTGAATAAGACATAAAATAGTGAATCCATTTTTTTCATTATATTGTATGCTAAGTCACATTTGCAGTCACAAAATAAAGGAATAATTGTCAATTTTTAACCATCAATTATTGCTTAAGAAAACCCTTAGGATCTTGTATTCCTTGCATTAATTTTATTTTTTTTATTTTTTTAACCTAAAATATTTCTTAGGAGCTGGTGTGTATGCATGTGTTGTAATTACCTTCCATCTGTCAACAGGCTTTAAAAATACATCATTAAAACTGTTGCCTATTTTCCATACCATACCTACAAAATGTTTTACTCAACTTATTAGTTGCTGTCTATTTGTACAGTGAAACATTTCTTATACCATTTTTGCCCATGCCACATCTTGGAAGTTGATGTTCTCTTCTTGCATAGCTGTTGTGTCTTTCTGGATGTGAAAGTTTGCAACTGGCTACATTAAACATACATTTTGGTCAACAAATTATTAAAGTTTCCAGTTTATTCATATGGTTCCTCTGGATTCATGGAGAATTATTATACTTCCAGTGTGGTCTAATCACTAAAAAATGAGTATTATTTCATATTTACTCTGAGTAACAGCTAGACATGCTGAAGGCTGTTGAGCCTGTAGGGATCCTTGCCCATATTTCCTAACGATTCTATCTGACAACACCATTTAAAAATCTGAAATAAAGCCCTGTTTTTAATATCAGAACACAGGGTGCTTGTAAGTCAAATGCCTGGTACCATTACCTCTAAAAATCAAACCTGTAGTTTTCTCAGATAATTAAACTGAACTGTTTGACAAGACACATTTTCTAGGAAAGCATGCCAATTACTTGCATTATATTTTTGCTCTTTGTCTTATATTATTTACAGTCCTTTATATTCATTATTTTTTTAATTCTATGTGAGTGCTCTCATTATGTACCCCAGGGGTGGTCTCTAGCTAACATGTCCCTGCCCATGTGGGTCAGCCAGCACACCCCGCCTGAATGTTTGCAATGGCATAATTTATTCATTTGTATTATCTCTGGCATACAGAGAATTAAATAAAATCACTAACAGGGAGGCAGAGATGTCCTCTATCTACACTTACAGTAAATGGGGTTGTAATTTTAAAATGTTTTCTCATAGTCAAGCCCCCTGAATTACATCTGGAAAAGCTTTGAGATTATCAATTTAACTATAAACCAGAAAATTATTATGCAGTGTTATCATGAAGTGAACTACTATAATCCTCATTTTTAAAATGAGAAATACAGAAGACCTGAGTAACTACAGGCTGTGCAGTCTCACCTTTGTGCATGGAAAGATCATGGAGCAAATCCTCCTGGAAACTGTGCTAAGGCATATGGAAAACAAGGAGGTGATTGGTGGCAGCCAAATCACCTCTCCTTCTCACAAAGGAGAGATTGTGCCTGAAAAATTTGGAGTTCTATAATGGAGTTACAATGCTTGTGGATCAGAGCAAAGCAACTGACATAATTTACCTGAATTTGTGCCTCTTTGTGGTAACACTCAAGAAATTGAAAGCTGCATCATGTTTTATCTGTACTTTAAGTTTCTTCCTTTCCTGTCTCCAGTTATGAAATCCAGAGATAGACTGTTTTTTATCAGGTTAAATTTAGGCAGACAGGTCTGATGGTTACAGAAATGCAGTCTATGGTGCCCTGTGGCATTTCTAAATCTAGTGCAATACACCTCAGTATACCACACTCAAACTGCTTCTGGAACAGATAGAAACAAGTGAGGCCAGGTGAAGGTAATAATAAATTTTTAAGCTTAACAGAAATACTTCCATCTCAAGGGTTATGTCAGAAATCTCAGAGATCACAAGTGAAAGAGAAAGAAAGAAACAAAAGTAAAAAATGTGACTCACAAATTCAGATCTGGGAACAAAACCTGACTCTAAACATTGTATTTTTGCTCAGGTCTGATACTAGCATACTGAGTTGGTACTGGAAATTTGATGATTGCTTGAAAATCAAACAATGATATTAACCAAACCTTACATTCACAGAATGGTAATTTATGTAATGGCTTGTAATAAAATTTTATGGTCTGGCATTGTTTTTCTTCTAAATAACAAGCTGATTAATCCTTAAAAAGTTGTAGACAATGAGCAATTTGACCTAATTCTTGTGTTCCTATTGTAACAGTTACACAGATTTTAAGAATTTTCTAACATCATGCATTCATCCAGTAAGAGACTGACAAGCAGGCACTACTGACTTTAATCTTAATTTTAGCTAAGACATACACAAATCTGTTTATTCAGTCCTTAATGACTTCCCCACCACCATCACCCTGACTACACAAGTGTCTCCAGCAGGACAAGTTATCAGCAAGTTATCAGCTGTTGCTCAGTGGCGGTCTTTCACTATCTGCAGAGCTTGATGCACCAGGCACTCTAGGGCACACCGGGTATGCTGACATGGGGCTTCTCACAAATTGCAGGACATGTGGGAGAAGTGGCTAAGCCTATTTTTAGAATAGATGAATGGTTATAGAAACCTTGGGTTTATTTTTGGACTTAAGCTGTATAGAAAGGAGACAATCTGGAGAAGGAAGGCAAGACAAAAAAGAGAACCCAGAGGGAAGTGACAGTGCTGCTGATGACTCCCAAATCTCAAAAAATTTCTCTATGTTTGTGGAAAACTGAATGAAGCAGGCATGTATTTTAGACTAAAACAATAATTGAAGCTAATGGTTCTTTTCTCTTGCTGCTTTTTTATTCTGTAGATTGCTTCACTCTTTCTCCACTGTTGTGAATTTTGAGTCTTCCATAGACAGGTGATTTCTAAAGCAGCCCAGATGTATATTTTGGTATGACAAAGTTGGGAAATAGCTGTTTCGTAAAAGTCTGTTTTCATCCTGGTGGTTGGAAGTGTAACTCTTGAACTACTTTGTTCTGTTAATTTCTAAGTGTGCCTGTATATTTGTGTTTATACATACATATGCGCAAGTTTTGTTCTGTTTTAGACTTGCTGTATTCACAATTGTTGCATATTTGAATCCCAGTACTGATTACATCATGATTAAAATTTAATACTTTACAATTAGTCAGCTATTCGTTGTGTCCTTTTTCAAAGTGGTGAAATTATGTGTGAAATGAATAGCTTTTTCCCGCTGGAAAAAACTCTTGGCCCTTTTATTGGCTATTTATGTCAGACTTCTAGGTCTTCCACCCTTTCCCCCTGCTCTTAAATGCACTTTTTGAGAACTAGTTGTCACTCACATCATTAAAAAAAACACTTTAGCTAGGATTGACTGTGCCTGAAAACTGAACACAAAGTATATAATTTCTTCCTTTTTCCAGTTCTTTGGTTTTCAGACTGTCATTCTCATTCAGTGAGCTCACAGGATGAAAACTCCCTTGCTTAAAGCCTGCACATTGATCATAGTTATGTCTCTGCAGATGCACCATTTTATTGCTCTGACATTTCCTATTGCTCCTTGAGCTGTGCTCTGCTGGTTTACTGCATCAGGTATTACCTTCAGTGACAGCAATATTCTAATGATGACACAGGAGATAATCCATTGGTTTACACAATGATCATGAAAATATCATGCATAAGTAAAATCAACATAAATTGGTGCAGATGAATCTTGAATGTCTCTAGTCATGATGAAATATATTCTGTGAAGTGCAAGTGCCATTTCACAAGGGTATTATTAATGTAAGTAGA